>NC_135308.1:84013347-84707514 GCF_048772815.1 Callospermophilus lateralis
GACCGTGAGGAAATAGCAGAGTTGCACAAAGGCAATCAGAGCCTATTGCTGGAGCTGGTATGTAACATAATTCACGTTAATCATCCTCAGGCAGGACAATCAACGGGTCATGCAGAGCAGAATATCATGACAGTATATTCTCTAAAGTGTCTCTGACTACTTACCAGGTGAAATCTGCTCTCCTAGCTCCCGGTGATTTTCTCTCCTTTTCCAGGCAGTATTAGAGGGATTCAGGAACTTGCTACATTGGTCCATGGACACTACTGATGGTGGTAATCTCTTTCAGGTGTCCAAAGACTGAACCAATGCTGTTCCTTATGGCAAATGCTTGACATTGCTCTGATGTACGGCCTTTTTTTTTTTTTTTTTAAACCAGGGATTGAATCCAGGTATACTTAACCACTGAGTCACATCCCCAGTTCACTCTTTTTAAAAAAAAAAAAAAAAAACAGGTTCTTGCTAAGTTGCTTAGGGCCTTACTAAATTTCGAGGCTGCCCTTGAACTTGTGATCCTCCTGCCTCAGCCTCCCAAGTTGCTAGGATTACAGGAATGCACCACTGTGCCTTGCATGGTTTTAAACTACCCCCTGGACCTTGAGCTGTGTTGTCTCAACTGTGTCTTATAAGGATGAATGTACAGGATGGAGTAATATTGCAGCATTAAAAAGCAAAAATGAAATGGTAGAATTTTCCTTGAGCTGTGAAAAATGATGGTGCTGGGTGGGGTGGAGGGTAGGTTTTGAAAGCCAGAGGAATTTTATAAAGGAGAAATCTATGAGTTTGAATAAAAATATTAACTATGGAATTACAAAATGTGTTAGTAGAAGTCATGCAATAAAACTCCTTAGCAGGCGATCAAGATTCACTTAAAGGAATAGTGACATTATGTTTCGTTTTGGAGCTAAACATTTTTTCAGATTTAATGACAGGGAGAATTAGCATCAAGAAGAGTCTCTTGTGAAGCTAGAATACTCTCTCTTCCCTGTTGAAGGGAGTTAACTGAAAGTGATCTTTAACATGAATTGAGACTTTCTTCATCACATGGTGATCATTCAAAGAAAGGAAGGCACACTTCTTTAATAAGAGGAAGCAAAGACGTTCATGCAGCAGTTTAAACTTTTCCGGGCACAGCTAATGCATTGGCTCTGGGAGCCAGCAGGGTGGTCCTTAGTGGAGACAGGATCAGTTCATACACAGCCTTTGTGTGAAGGAAAAAGATACTTGCTATGGTTTGATCTGAATTGTTCCCCCAAAGCTCATGTGTTAGAAAGCTTAGTTCCCATTTTGGTGCTATTGGAAGGTGGTAGAAATTTTAAGAACTGGGAGCTATGGAAGGTCTTCTAGTTACTTGTGGCTTGTTCTTAAAGGGCACTGTGAGACCCCAGCCCCTTCCTCTTCCTCTTTTTCATTACTTGGCCATGAGGAGAGTGGTTTTCCTCGGCCATGTACTCCCACCAGGATGTGCCCCCACAGGCTCGAAACAACAGGGCCAACTGATCATGGACTGAAATCTCTAAGACTGTGAGTCAAAACAAAATCAAATTTTTCTCTGTCGTTGATTATCTTGCATATTTTTTTACAGTAACAGAAAGCTGATTAACACCATACTCCTTCATTCATACATAGGCTCAGGCAGGCACATGGATGGCTCACAGTGAACTGAATTTACTCCACCTGCCCCTTAGTCAGAAACTTTGGAGTCTGTACAGTCTTTACCAAAAAGCCAGGAAGCCCTCAGGTTGAGGATGTCTAGCTAGATTTAAAGTGAATATGAGAATACCTCCATTCCTTCTCCTGTCTGACATGAAAAGAGATAGAGGTTTCAAATGACAATGAGTCTGTTTTCTGGTGCAATGAGATATAAGCCTGGATTCACTATCCCCATGCCTATTTTTCCTGTTTCCTTAAGATTGCATTACTTGTAGCCTTGAGTGTTTAAAAAAGAAGATCAAACCCATTTATTTAATGTCACAATCAATATTGATCCCAGGTCTATCTACAGAATAGATTCTCTGTAGGCTGTGCTCACTAGGGCTTTCAGGAGTTCAGAAAGAATTTATGAGCACAATTCTTTTTTCTGTTACAAAGGAAACACATTCAAGATGTTCTAAAATAGCTGAAAAGAAGTTCCCTACTTTATGTACACAAGATGAGCTTGTATTTACTAAACAAAGGATTCGTAGCTGGGAGAAGTAGATTTTAGCTTATAAGAATTTCTAACTATTTTCCAACTCACTCCAAGAGTTGGCTTTAGAAAATTGGCTTTGAGAGAGACTCTGAAAAGTAATGAGGTCATAAATGTTTGAATTGTAACATTCAATTACTAGTTTTCTCAACTAATAATTTTGCCTTCTATGATTTAATGCAATTTATAGTAGCCACTTAAAATACAGTCTCTCATTACATATAGTAAAATATGACTCTCTAGATAGATTATTAAATAGAAGTATCAATGGATAAACCATGCTTTCTACTCACAGATCTGATATAGAAAGAAAGAAAGAAAGAAAGAAAGAAAGAAAATGTTGATCCAAAGGTAGTTTTCTCTCTCTTTTTTTTTTTTTTTTGGAGGTGGGGGGTACCGGGGATTGAACTCAGGGGCACTCAACCACTGAGACACATCCCCAGTCCTATTTTGTATTTTATTTATATACAGGGTCTCACTAAGTTGTTTAGTGCCTCACCATTGCTAAGGCTGGCTTTGAATTTGCAATCCTCCTGCCTCAGCCTCCCAAGCTGCTGGGACCACAGGCATGTGCCATCATGCCCAGGTTAAAAGTAGTTTTCAGCACACATAAGACAAGGTTAAGTACTTTATATTTTGTGACATTGTTTACTTAGATAGGAAATTAATATTCTGTATTGCTGTCTCTGAAACTCATTTGCAGTTTTATGAAGGTTAACCATAATATTTTTAAGACTGTAAAATACTGAGGAAAAAAAAAGATCATGGTAGATTTTCCTATTAAAACAAATGAACAGCCAGGCACAGTGGGGCATGCCTGTAATCCCAGCAACTCAGGAGGCTGAGGCAGGAGGATTGCAAGTTCAAGGCTAGCTTCAGCAACTTAGTGAGGACCTAAGCAACTGAGCAAGACCCTGTCTCAAAGTAAAATACATAAAAAGGGCTGGGAATGTAGCTCAGTGGTAAAGGGTCCCTGGGTTCAATCCCCAGGACCAAAAACAAACCCTAGAAATTGGATCCAACATTAACACTATGTTATTGATCATACCTCACGTGTTCGCATTTTGTTTGCAATGTGTTTCAGATGGACAGTTTAAACTCTAATACCCCAAGATCAAAATGAGAGCAATAATAATGTCATAATGATTAGATGGAATAAGTACTGTACTACTCTTTTCATAAGACAAATCCTTTGTTTTGTCCTACTGGCTATCTTGTGAACAGGTTAAGTTAGGTCCTGAATGCATGTTCAAAATATTTCCTCTCCTGGAATGTCTCCTTCAGTACTCTCTAACTCTTCAAATCCTACCTCAAATCCAAACTATCTCAAGCTTCTCCATCAAGCTCTTCCAATCGGTCCTCCCTCCTTTGAATTCTCATATACTTCTACTTATTTAAATAATTTAATGCAATACTACACCATCTTATAGTATGTCTCTCTTATGAGCCTTGTTTCCCTAGCAACTCTGTAAGCCCCAGAATAGGAATGAGGATTATCTCATTTTTGTTCCTGTTTAGAGTTTAGGGTAGAGCTGCACACAGAATTAGTGCTACTCAGTTTCATTTAGTAAATTTGAGTGACCTTCCCTCCAACATAGAGCTGGGGAAATCCTCAGAATATTTCCCTTCTTCCCCCTCCACAGACCATATATATACCATTTTGCCCCTCATCATATCTTATAACCTGTAGCTGTAGTCTACCACTTAACCTTAGCTAGGGAATGAGACACATGATTAAATTATGTCAAAGGAAATTTAATTAAGACTCATTTCCTCAAGAGACTTATTAGTAGCCTGGAAATTTTATACTGAGGAAGTATAAAATCAACATCATGATATGTGAACATGGAATAATTGGGTACTACCTCACCAAGTCCATGAAAAGGAAGAGTTATTAAGGTTGAAAAGACTGAAGTCCTTACATGAAGAAAACATCTAAAATGAAGACATTGGGCTGGGACATTGTGAAGTAAGCCAGTCACAGAAGGACAAGTACTGTATGATTCCACTTTATAAAAGCTGTAGAAGATAGTCAAACTCAGAGGAGCAAAAAATGGAAAGTCAGCTGCATGAGGCTGGGGGAAGGAGGAGTGGAGAGCTGTTGCTTAATGGGTGTGAAGTTTTTGTTATGCAGCATAAATATGTTCTAGAAACACAAGATGGTATTCTGAACTTAAATATTTGTTAAGAAGGTAGATCTTCTGTTTACTTTTGACACACACACACACACACACACACACACAAATCTTTTGGAGGTGATGGCTATATTTTTTACTTTGTGGTGTTAGTATTTCAGGTATAGGCATACATCCAAATTGTATACACTTAACATGTACAGATTTTTTAAAATATCAATTATACCTCAATACAATCACTGAAGGTAATAGAATCATCTTCATTTTACAGAGGAGGAAAGTGAGGCGCAGGGAAATAAAGTTGCATGTTCATCCATGACAGAGCTGGAACTCAACCATTTGTTGAACATCTCATTGGCAGATCCTGCACACTCAGCATCCCTAACACTGACCCTGACAAGGGTCCTATCCTTTGAACTCCAACGAGCCCAAAACCACTTTGATCTAAATTCTTCTGCAGTTGTTCTGAGCACAGACTTTTTGTGGCAGACACATCATAAGGTGACCCTCAGTGAGTGGCACCTTTTTTAATCTCTTCCCCTTTAGTGTGGGATGGAAACTATAACTTCCCCTTAACCAATAGGGTATAACAAAGGCAAGAGGTTGTCACTCTTGTGATTAGGTTGCATCTCATCTCATAACAATCAGTCAGCAGACTGGGGAAGAAGTCATATTGGCTTTCAGAGCAAGCAACCATGTTGTGAACTTTCATGTGGCAGGGCGCTGTGGGTGACCTCTAGGACAGGTGAGTGGCTTTCAGCCAACAGCCAACCAAAAGCCAAGACCTTCAGTTCCACATCTACAGAGATGAATTCTAGTAATGACCTGAATGAGCTTGGAGGAAAATTCCTCCCCAGTAAGCCACCATATAAGAGAACACAACTCCCTGACACTTTGAAGACTTGTGAGACTATAGGGAGAATTCTCATTTTCCCACCCACGAATATACTTACATCTTCTCTCAGTTATTCTATCAAATACTAATCTAGGTGCTACTGTGGAGGGATTTTACAGATGCAATTAAGTTCTCAAATGAGTGCCCTTAAAATGGAGAGATAATCCTAGGTTAGCCTAACCTAACCAGGTGAGATTGTTAAAGAGACTAGAACCTTCCCTGAGAGAGTGAAGTATTTGACACAAGGGAGATTGCATTGCTGGCTTGAAGATGAAGGAGGTTGTGTGGCACAGAATACAGGAAGTCTCTGGGTGCTGAGGGTAGCTCTTTGCTCACAGCCAGCAAGGAAAGGCAGATCTTATTATTATAACCACAGAAAATAAATTCTGCATGGAAAAGGAGCTCGAGATCCAGATGAAACACAATCTGGTTTGCACCTTCGTTTTAGCTACCTGAGACCCTGCCCAGAGATTTGACACATTGTGCTCAGATTTTTTTTTTTTCAAGGTTAGCAATCACACATGCTAAGCAAGTGGTATACAACTAAGCAACACCCTAGCCCTTGCCCAGAATTTTGATCTACAGAAAAATGAGCTAATAAGTAGATGGTGTTTTAAGTTAATAATTTTGTGGTAATTTGTTTCACAGCAACAGAAAATTAATATACATCTCATATTTGTAATTGCCATGAGTCATTTCAATTAAATAAAAGTGAAACTGCCCACTTTAGAGCCTAGAATATGGAAGATGCTAAATATTTGTGGGAATTTTCCCCTACTGAGCCTCTGAAATACAGCATTTCTTTCATCACTGTTAAACTCATCAGGTAACATTTGCACGAAAACATGCTAACCATCCAGAACAAGTGAAAAATATTATATAATAATCTATTAAATATAGTACAAACTGGTCTCTTTGATATCTATAATAATCCAGGAATCAAATAAAATAAAAGCAGACTTTATTGGCATGTTTTAAAATAGAAATAAAAGTAATTGAAGTTACTAAATTGGTTCTTAAATGAAAAAATGTAATATTTCATATTTTATTATACTATATTATTATTTCTCCAACTTCCCAAACAGACATCCACTTACCAAAATTCAAGGATACTGAGATCATGGGAAAGGTTTCAACAAATTGTCTCATAACTGACTCATAAAACTTGGCAGCTATGAATCTGTTAGTCGTGTATATAAGATGATCTCTGGGTGGAGAATTCAAATGCTTAAATTCTGGCCTCTGCATCATAGATAATTTGAACAGCAGCTACAAGGTTTTGGGATACATTCCAATATAAGTGTTGACTGAAATTCAGAAATTCTGTAGTTTAAAGTGTCTCACTCTCTGCTCTAAGAGAATTCATGCATCAAATTGATTCTATTTGAGATTTCTTTGTAGGAGATGGTTTCACATCATTAGTGAAAACAGATGATTTTAACATGCCTGTTTGATATCCATTTTGGTCCATTGGTTCTTAACATTTATAAGTCATCTTGACCATTTCAGGAACCTAAGTATTATGATTAAAATGAGTGAATTTAAACTCACTCTTTGAGAGCAAAGAAAGATCTAACATGCTACTGGTTAGTTTCAACAGAGTTACAATAGATACATGGACATTAAAGAGAAGTATCTCATATAGGAAAGAGTTCTTCTTCATTAAGAACAAGTTTAAACAATGAACAAAGGGATATTTTCAAGTTTTGCCCTGATGAGAAGCAGGATAAAGTGGGATGTCTCAGAATTTTTACTCATGCAAAAATTTTGTTCATACCCTTTATGGAGATAAACTTATCCTTCATAAGATAAAACACATTTTTGAGGCAGTGAGCTGTTTTATGTTAGTTGTGAATTTACAGTAATTCAGATTTATTTATTTATTCATTCATTCATTCATTTTGATGAGGGGTGGATACTAGGGATTTAACCCAGGGGTGCTCAATTTCTGAACCAGATCCTCAGTTCTTTTTACTTTTAATTTTGAGATAGGGTCTTGCTCAGTAGCTTAGGGTCTTGCTAAATTGCTGAGGATGGTCTTGAATCAGCAATCCTCCTATCTTAGCCTCCAGAGTCATTGGGATTACAGGCCTGCCATTGCTCCAGGCTTAATTTCTTTTTTTTTAAATTGTATTTTGTTGGTTTATTTATTTTTTTATGTGGTGCTGAGGATTGAACCCAGTGCCTCATACATGTGAGGCTAGCACTCTACCACTGCCCAGCCTCTCGACTTCTTTTTTTAAGCAGACACATTTGCCTTTGAATAGAGCAACAGTTAATATTTGGCTAAAGCCAAATGTTCTTTACTTTTTTATTACTTTAGACATCAACTACATTTGCCATTTGAACTTCTAGTTCTTCCCTTAGAAGTCACTCTTTGTTCTGAAAGATAAGCTACAACTTTAGCAAAGAGAAGATTCATCATTTTTTAAAAGGCAGAGCACCCTTGGCTTATAAAATATTATTTTCAGGTTCTGACTGATACTTTAGAATTTGTAAATTGAATTTTGTAAAGTCATATACTAATACCTGCCTGCATAGTTCATAATATAATACAGAGAATATAGAAAAATGTTGTCTTTTGAGGTTTCTGGTATGTCCAATATGATATTATTGAATGTTGAAAAATCATTTCCTGTATAGATGACCCACTAACTCACAAGATTACTCTCTAATACCTAGGGTAGAGGACAGGGATGGGCTCTGTAGAATCAGTAAAACACATGGAACATACTTGAGATCAAGGGGCTATTTTCAGTGGAAAACAGTGAATTTTGGAAAATCTCCCCCACATTTAGTATGACTATTAAGATATTCTAAAAGCTTGAAAAAAATTATTGGAAGACAAAATGATAGCTCAAGCCAGGGAAAGATAAAGGACAAAGTATAGTATCATAAACAACTCTCTCTTGGTTCTCCAGTTATCTCTTAAATCAAATTTCTTCTATTTGTTTTGTGAGCCTCATTATTTTCCTACTACTCAGGTCCCCAAAAAGAATTTATTATCACCCTTAAAGCACCTCTGTCAGATACTTTTGAGCCTAAGCTCCCTCTCTTTCCCTGCCTGAGTGGAGTCAATCACCAAGCCCCGTTCCTGAAAACTTCCAGATATTTATCAGATCATCTCCATTTTTCATTACATTGTTTTGGCTTTAGGACAAACCCTAATCATGTCTTGTCTGATACACTAAACAGCCTCCTTCTAATCGGTCTCCCTGCATCCACCATCAAAATGTCATTCCCTCCCCATACTCCTAGCTAATCTCTGTTCTGCCAGATGACCTAAACTACAAGTCTTATCCTTTCATTTTCATAAGTGCTTTCCTATTACCTAAAAATAAAATATGAATTTGTTAGCATGACATGTAAAAGTCTTGCCCCGCTGCCCCCCAGCTCTGGGGATTGAACCCAGGGGCTCTTTACCACTGAGTTACAGCCCAGTTCTTTGTTTAGTTTTCAAGTAGGCTATTCATAAGTTACCCAGGCTGGCCTTGAATGTGGGACCCGACTACCTCAGGCTCCCAAGTCCCTGATGTTAGAGGCATGTGCCACTGTGCCAGGCTAAAGTTTCTCTGATTTGGCTTCTGTAAGCTTTATTAGCTTCTTGTCCCATAGTTCCTCCACACACAGAACATACTTCTCACATTTCGATGGCTTACGTAAATGCTCTTCTCCCAGCCTACCTTTCCTTTAGAGCCTTCTCAACGAACCTCTATTTTTTGTCTTTTTTTTTCCTGATTGCTGATTATGTTGATTCCATTTCTTTTATTCATCAATCTGCAAATAACTGTGTAGATATAAAACTGCATAAATGTACAGCCTACCCTCAAGAATTCTGTAGCCCAATGGAGTTCAGTGGTGATACAATAGCAGGTTAAAATAGCAGGCTGAAATAGCAGGCAAGTTATAGGGCTGGGGATGTGGCTCAAGCGGTAACGCGCATGCGCGGGGCGCTGGATTCGATCCTCAGCACCATATTAAAATAAATAAATAAATAAATAAATAAAGATGTTGTGTCCACTGAAAATTGAAAAATAAATGTTAAAAAATTCTCTCTCTCTCCTCTCTCTCTTTAAAAAAGAAAAAGAAAAAGCAGGTTATACATCCAGCAAGCAAGAGATATGTGGGACTATACTGTGGGGATACAAAGGAGGGAAACAAAATTATAGCTTTCGTATTTGCATCCTATCACAGACCACTAAAGCTAATCCAATAGTGTGTTTAAGTTATTCCTGCAACATTTCATATTTCAGTACTAACACAAACATTGCTAAGGGTAACAACTGCATTGCTATAATAGCACTTATCAACTAAATGTATTAGCACGTCCAAGCTAATGTGTTTATTTACTTCTTTACTGTTTTTTGCTAGACACTAATATTCAGCAAATACTTGCTTAATGTATAAACATGATGTTAAAATTTATTCACCTTTATTATTGTGCTATATATTTTGTTCTGAATGAAATGTTTTCTCCTCCATGTACTTCAGCTATCTGTTCAATACTTCAGCCACACTTATTTTATTGTGACTTGGTATTTAGTTAAAGTACTCACTTAAGTACTATAGTGGCATTTGCTTTAATGTCATATATGATCTCTAATTGCTAGTGAATTTTCTGGATAGCTGTCTGCTATCTATCAGGACTCACCAATAACAATAGAACATTTATTTTGAAATTTATGATTTTCATACTCACGATTAAAGGTTAAAACTTTTGCATATTCAAAACATATGTCCTCCTATTGCATTATAAGCATTCAGTATTTACATAAATGAACACATTTTTTCCTCATAAACCAATTTAAAACATGTTTGGTAATGTACACTCACCTGTACCCTCCATAACACAAATTTTATTAAAAATAGGAGGCATAATTTATATGCGAGCAAATGTCAACTAATAGAGTACTTCCAGTAAGGGGCTTAGGGAAAGATTCCAAAGCAACGTTTGAGCTGGGATGTTGAAGCCAGATTTAAAGTTAGGTAGTCAGTGTAGTTAGGTAAATCGGGTCTAATACCGAGTGATATCTAAAATGGAGGCCGAGCTGAGAATGATTCCAGGAAACGCAGGACAACTCATGGAATGTTAATGAAGTCCTGAGAAAAGCCCTAGGCCCAAAGCCCATCCCAAAGAAGTGTTAATAAAGAGCCCCCAGCAAACTTGAAGGTGCTAACTCAGAAGTCCTTCCTGCTCAGACTACTTCTTTGGCCCACCTGTGTCCCACCCCTCGGGCCTTCCCACCTACATTCCATCACTGAAAGAACTATAAAAAGGGGAGACAACAGCCCTTCCACGGATTCCACCTTTTGGTTCCCCTTCTTCCTCCGGGAGAAGTCTTTTCTGCTGTCCTTTAATAAACTTCTAATTTCTACTCTGACCTTGCCTCGGCGTGCTTCTTTGGTGTTATTCTTCAACATCGGGGAAGCAAGGACTCATCACCGGTCAACAGCGGTAACATATTGGAGGTCCCACCCAGATTCTACACCGAGGTAAGTGCACGCACCCCATGTCTGTTTGAGGTGCATCTTTCTCTCTCTTTCTTTCTGGAGGGTAAGGTGGGCACCCGACGGCTACTTAAACGCAATTAGTGCAGCGACCACTCTTCAAGACTCGGGTGAGAGGTTTCCCGGCCTAGGCAGCTCTCAATCACCTGTTCAATACAGAGCAGGCATGTTGGGTTCTGTCAAAGCCGCTTCCAACTTTTCTGTCTGGGCCTGGAGAGCAATTGGCGTGAGTACACAGTGTCCTGAATCCCGATCTGCCTCGGATGCGTGGAGGTGGAGGAAGGAGTTTGGAACAACTGCGGAATTCCGGTCTGGGCTACTCTCAGAGGATTCCTAAGGTTCCTTTCTCTTGAGCCCCCTCCCGACAGCCCTCAGGGGTATCTAGGGTGATCAGTAGATGAATGGCACTGAGGGAAAGCCCCAATCACATTTGCCTCCGTATGGGCTACGCAACACTCCCAACCTTGCATCCATTCCTCCTGGATGCTCCCCTTCCTTCACAGGTCAGAAATGTTAGCAATTCAGGTTGTAGGATAATTAGCAAAATCTGCCCAGATTCCCTAAGGTGCATAGGTAACTTTCAATAGGCTGTTTTACCGCCCAGTGTTTAAAATGAGCTATGTTCTTCAACCTGCTAGAGAGGCATTTTTAGAATCAACTCCTCCGGTAATCTGCTACCTTACAACCAGTAGATATCCCTTAACATTTAGATGGCTCCTTGAGTCTACAGAGCAAAGGCAACAAAAGAGCGCATGATTCTCTTTTGCAATGGGTTTTTAGTGGCCGGGAGGATGCAGTAATGCCCTTAAGTCTGAATCCTCCCAGGGTCTCTGGCACAGGGCAAACTGAGACCCTAGCACTTTGCTAAAGGGAACCAGAAACCCCTTGGCAAAGCAAGGTGAGAAATGGGTTTTCTGGACCTTTTAGGAAGCTCAAGCTTAGGGAGATGTCCCTAATGAGAACAGTTTTCTCCGGCGCGGCGTGGGCACCTGAATCCTGTTTTCTTCTCACTCAGACGGGAGCTTCTCTCTCTCCAATACACCAGGTGCACCACTAGCCTGCGTATTGAAAAATTGGGATAGATTTGAACCTCAGACGCTCAAAAAAAAGCGCCTCATTTTCTTGGCCTGGCCTCAATACAAACTCTCTGATGGAGAAACCTGGCCACCAGAGGAAAATATCAATTTTAATACAATTTTACAGTTTGATAAAATTTACAAAAAGGAAATGGTGTGAGGTGCTGTATGTTCAGATTTTCTTTGCTCTAAGGGAAAATCCTAAATTATGCCAACAGTGTAAAGTAGACTTAGCTATGATATCTGCCATGAAGAGAAAAAAAAAATTGGGGCTGATCAAAGTATATACGTCCTTCCCCCTTCAAGACCTAAGGCAGATAAAAACTGACTCTACTGCAAAGTTAGGAGATATGCCAGATTGCCTGGGATCGGATTTATCCAAAGAAGCTAATCCTGTAAGTAAAGGGGAGACTAAGGGACTCCCAGCAGCTGCCAGAGCCATTTTCGCTTTGGGGAAATTCCTCATTCCTTCCCTGCACTGTAAGGATTACTCCACCTGAATGCAGTAAAGTCAGTCACACTGAGACCCTTGATTTTACACCTATAGTTGCTCCTTTGTGAAAACATCTGGTCCACTCATGGGGAAATCTATGGTGCCACTGATAGGAGTCATAATTAAATGGAAGTTCAAAACCTGGAGAGAATTTTTCTTATCTGATCTGTTTTTAAAATTATTATAGATTGTTTCTTGGGGATGATCTTGGCTAAATGTGTATCTAAAAGATAATTTTTTATTGTAACAATCTGGTACCTAAATGAGTTTGAAGCATTGCATAATCTTGCAGTTAAAAGTTGGGGTTAGGTAATTGTTTAGTTTGTGATTTCAGATAATTCATGCCAGAGAACTTAAATACTTAGGATAAAAAATTAAAAGAACTCTACTTCCAAGTTGGCAAGTAACTCCCAATCATTTAGTTTTATTTTTTCATCAATTTTAAACTGGGTAGCCTGAGAAAATTTCACTAGGTGTACCAGTGCATTAATTTGGGCAAGGATAGTAAATTATATGGTATCTGTTCCCCTCAATGTGTAAGATTAAAAAATGTTGAATTGGAACGTTGGTCTGGCTTATTGAAATGACATTAAATAGCAACAGTCTTAAAAATTTTTAAAGCTTAATTTTGGATATACATGGTAGTGTGGTTCTTTTAAAAATTTTTTCAGGTGATTTACAAAGAAAGTGGCTTAATGATCCTGAAGGGATCTCTTCTGATGGTAGCTTTATACTATTAAATAAGATCCTATTTTCAGTTTTGTGTGAGCAAGTTTTTCTAGTGTAGAAAGATATAAAGGTATGAAATTTTGTAAATTGTATCTTAAACTGTATCATAAGTTTCAACATCCAAACCTAAAAATTGTGACTTATGGTTAAAATGCCTTAGGCATGAGGTTTCTGCTCAGAATTCCAGTTTTCCCAGTTCCTTCCAGACCTCAGCCAGAACTTAAGTTGATATGCAAATAGAAGAAGCCTGGAGCACTCAGTAGGAGACAGATCTGAGGCCCAAGGTAAAAAAAAAAAGAGTAAAAGTGTCTTTTTATGGGAACTCAAACTAGATTAAACCAAAGAGTAAATTGTATGGCATTTACTAATTACTGGCCGGTCAATTTTTTCTAGGACTTTTGCTTTTTTCTTAGATTCTGTATTTTTTTTTGAGCTCATGATTTTGATCCTACAGACAAGTTAATGTTTTTTTGATAAGTTCTATTTTTGATCAACTGGAGTCTTTTTTTAAACATTGCAATGAGATTTCACCTGAGAAAGCTACAAGGCCTTTACTATTGTGTTGTGTTACACTTGTGTTATGTGTTGTATGTCGGTATGTCTGTATGTGTGTATGTCCATATATCATGCAGTGATATGACAATTGACAGATGAGGAGCGCTAATGAAAAATTTAAAAAATGGATTCGAATATCTTTGATTCACGTGATTCAAATGGCTCAATTTAAATATGGTAAACAGATGAAAGTAAAGATGTCTTTAAAATTAAGCTTATAAGTTTTTCTAGGTGTTCAAAAATAAAACCTAATAAAATGTTGATGTCTATAAAATAATCTGCTTAAATTCAAAATTTCCAAGTATTGTTTCAAAATGTGAACAGAAGGAGGTTAACAGATAAAAAAGAGAAACTAGAAGGTTCTAGGTATGTATTTAATAGAGGGAAAATGTGTTTCTGGATAAGAGTCTATATGATTAAGTAATTAAGAGGGTTTAAGTAAGTGAAGGTCTGTGTAAGTTGGTTATAAGTGTAAGTTTTTGAGCAAGTAATCTTAAAGAAATTAAACAGCTGGTTAAACAAGTACTGTTATTTTAGAGAATTGTGCTATGTTATTTCTTTAAAATCTAAACTTGGTAAATATAAAAATATAAATGTAATTGGTGCTATTAATGTGTTCATATCTTCCAGGTATACAAGTCTGTAAGGTAGAAGCTTTAGAAAGAGCATTATATCAAGCTGTGTTCTAAAGTTGTATGGTAATTTTAGGCTTAAAAAAGAAAAACATGTTGGAGATTTATTTATATCATTTGTGTTCTATAACTGGACTTGTTATCAATAAGTTATGTAAAGTTCCATGTTACTTTTTACACTGAGATACAATTTAAATGTATTTTTAAGTTAATGAGAGCCTAATCTATGTAAAGGTTTTATTGCAAAACACAAAAGTACTTTGCTACTTTTCTACAAAAGGTTAAAAGCTTTCCGCTTTTCTTTAATTCTTGTTTTAGGTGTGATATTATATTGTGTTAGCTAATATTCATGTAAACTTGAACAACAATTTATGTAGGCTTTTTAAAATGATGTCTAAAAATCAAAGATCAGCTTCAGAGCTATAGTAAGATTCATGAAGAGCCCTGCCTTACCTGAGATAAGGCTCTATGTCCCATCTCACTACATGTGAAAGTGACTATGAAAGAAGTAGACTAGATTACAGTACTTTAAAAGTTGTGTCCAAAAGTTGGTTTTTGTCAAGATTACTAGGATCTCAAACAGGGGATTATAATGTATAACTCCACCAAAATTCAAGGTAGCTATTATATGAACTAAATATGTTTTTACTCTTGATAATTTTATCTTGTAGTTTTCTTATAAATGGCTTAAAGATTGCCTGTTAATGTTTTGCAGAGGTACTGATTTAAGAACACACAACCTGGGTTAATTTAAGATAAGGAGTTATCACCTACAGGATAGAGAGATAGACATTAAAGCCCAGTATTCTTAATGTAAGGCTGTTGAAATTTATTTGCTAGATGTTTAAGATTAAGTTTTAAAATTAGTTAAATTAAAAGGGCCAAGAAAACCAATATTTGGCTCTTGCCCTCTGAGTCAGTCTGAATCAGGGAATAGGGGACTTCTCCAAAGAGCTTTGCAACTCTGGGCCACATAAGCTCCCGATCAGGGAGATTAATGAGACCAGTGGAGGACAGAAAGCCAATCAGTGCATTTGCTGTGAAGAGGAGGGTCATCAAAAAAGGGAGACATCCCTGATGCTTCTGAGGGAAGCCACATGGTCAAGCAAGGCCTGGACCCATCCTAGCGCAAATGGCACTAGCAGCGCAAATGGCACTAGCAGCGCAAATGGCACTAGCAGATCTGAGAAGCTGCTGTAAGTTCCCCGAGGACTTCCAGGGAAACTCAGCTGACTCTTAACAATAGATAGAAACAAAAGTCAGTTTGACTTGCTTCATCTTAAACACTTAGCAAAGACAGTCAAAGCCAAAATACAGCTATTCCTGGGCATTTTAAATAATAATAATAGTTAAATGTAACTTCCAAAAATAAGTTAACTGGAGGCTACAAAAGAGATTCTCAGACAGGAATGCCTGATAACTATCAAAAGGAACTACCAGAGTAGTTTTTAGTTTAAAGCCTACAGCTATTTCTAACCTACACAGGTAGGCTTAATGTTTGCTAGTATGGTTATCCAGCCCTAAATAACAGAATTAAGGTCTCTCTATTAGACACAGAGGTCATACTAATAAAAGGATTTTGCAAGATCAGATGACATTATATTATTAAACTATATCTTAAGGGAAAGGACATCTGTAACCCTAAAAGTTAAATGTTGTGTTTACATCCCTGACAATTCTGGCAATGTGACAAATATCCTTAAAGATTTACATGCTCAGATAGAAGCCATGTCCTCAGCAACTTTGTCATGAAAACAATATCTTAGCTCCTGGTTCTTGGTACTTCCTGGTGGAAAACATTGTTAGTCTTTGTCTTTGCCATCATACTCATTGGCATATTCCTGTGCTATGGCATTTATTGCTGCATCAATATGGTTCCAGTACTAATGAATTCTTGTTTCTCTTATAGACCACCCATCACTCAAATGGCCTTCCAGCCTATTACTTCTCAATCAGACTTCTATCATGGACCACTCGATAGACCCGATTTTTAAAGGGGGACTCCAAACTGCTTGCCCCACACCGTCCCTTTTCAGCCTGAGGAAGCCAGAAAGATCTTCTTTGCCCCCCTTCCTTACAGCAGTAAGGAGTTCCCAAATTAGAGGGGGGAATGAAGCCTGATTTAAAGTTAGGTAGTCAGTGTAGTTAGGTAAATCGGGTCTAATACCAAGTGAAATCTAAAATGGAGGCCGAGCTGAGAATGATTCCAGGAAACGCAGGACAACTCATGGAATGTTAATGAAGTCCTGAGAAAAGCCCTAGGCCCAAAGCCCATCCCAAAGAAGTATTAATAAACAGCCCCCAGCAAACTTGAAGGTGCTAACTCAGAAGTCCTTCCTGCTCAGACTACTTCTTTGGCCCACCTGTGTCCCACCCCTTGGGCCTTCCCACCTGCATTCCATCACTGAAAGAACTATAAAAAGGGGAGACAACAGCCCTTCCACGGATTCTACCGGATTCCACCTTTTGGTTCCCCTTCTTCCTCCGGGAGAAGTCTTTTCTGCTGTCCTTTAATAAACTTGTAATTTCTACTCTGACCTTGCCTCGGCGTGCTTCTTTGGTGTTATTCTTCAACATCGGGGAAGCAAGGACTCGTCACCGGTCAGCAGCGGTAACAATGTGATGATAATTTGGACGCAACACAAAGGACTGACTGACAAAATAAAAGCAAGTCTATGAGGAAATTTCCTGAAGGTAGAAAAGTTCAGAGCATCATTGTGTACCTGCTGTAACTCAGAAAGACTTCAATCAGCATATAAAAAGGAATTTTAGGACGTACAATTGAAAAGCTAGATTGGAGTCAGGTCACAGAGGTCCTTCAATGCCAGGCTGTGGATATAGAAGTCTATTTTGTAAAGTATTGGGAGCCACTGGAGGTTTTATTTTTTTTTTTTAAGAACAGAAATAATATAATCAGAGCTGCCCTTCAAAAAAGATTAACCTGGCAACAGCATTTTAAGTGAATTAAAGAGAAGAACTGGAGGTGGAAGACTCCTGTAGAGAGGCCAACAGTGCAGATAATGTACAATAAAGGTAATGAGAATCTAAACTAGGGCAGTAACATTGAAAGCCCACAGGAGGAGTAGAAGGAAAAGATGGGGTAGGGACTGAACCAACAGAATTCATTATTATTTGGATCTGGAAGACAAAGGAGGACAGAGGTAACCTTGCTCTTGTGTTTGAGAGAATGGTTATATGCATTCGCACAGAACTAATGCATTCATTTTGTTGCACCTAATCACTGCACGTGAGGAGTCAGCAGATGTTCAGATTGAGAACTCCAAGAGGGAGTTCTCAGGTTAGGGGCAGAAATCATGAAGGAGATCCAGTTTGGAGATGCTGATTTAGTAGCTGTTGCAGCCATAAGAATGTGTTTAACAAGCTTCCTACTCCCCAGAAAGTAATTGGCTAAGGGCCCCAGGCATTGGACTTTAAACTCACCTTAGCATTGGACCTGAGGATGTGCATCTCACAGGAAATTTCTTACCAAAGATTAGTTGCAGTGAAAATGCTAAGGCTGATGAATTCCCGTGAAAAGAAGTCCTTTGCCAGTCAACTTTGACTCCAGGACTCACCAATATTTTTGCTGAATTTCCTATTGACTGTTTTGCTAGAAGACTCCACCCAACCTCCTTCTATCCAGTCTTCTCTTTCTCTCTCCTCTGTTTGGGATCAAACTTACATAATCTGACCTGTCTCTAGCTCCCCTCATTTTTTTTTTTAATTTGGTAAAGCCATTCTATACTTACCATGAAATCCTTTCCCATTTAATTCTGACTTTCAGACCTGAATTAACACAATAGTTATTGGGGTTTTTTTAGTGTGTTCATGTGGTGCTAAGATAAAAACCCATGGCCTAGAACAAGCTAGGTAAGTGATCCACAGCTGAGCTATACCCACAGCCCACAATAGTTATTTGAAAATAGGTAACTGCATTTAGTAGGATATATCTTTAAGTGAAAATATTATGCATTTATAATTTAAAAGATTATTTATCATGGAAAAGTTGGAAAGTTATAAATAAATTCCAGTGGGTAGATATATTTAACATCCAATAAATATCCCAGAGTTAAGAAAAATTAAGCTGGAGTCACACATAAAAGTGACCCATAAGGCAATGCAAAACCCTAGGTTTCAAAAGAAATGTCATGCTTTCTAAAAAGGAACCGCTTAGAATCAATCAGAACAAAAGGTCTTAATCCATAAGACTATTGTCTGAATCATTCAACCAATTATGGCTTTCAATTTTATTGATGTATGTTTTCTAAAAACCAATGTAACATGAGAATTATTGCTTTGTTTGCTAGAGTATGTAAGTGTATCTCTTTAGAGGGTAGAACTTTAAAGAAAAATATTGCATGGAAAAGACTATTCAAAAGATTTGTGTTTCTTTATATTCTTAGCAATAGTTTACTTTCTCTTTTGCATTAGGCTGTAGTTTAGAAATTTAATATGTTGCTAACTCTGGCTTCATTGGATGTCTTTTGACTCAGGAGACTAATAAACAATGTAGCAAGAACATCTGCTGATCTTTTGAAAAGAAGCCAATGATGTGGAGTTTCCTTGGCCAGACAAGACACAGGATCGGAGCCAGTCTAGAGCTAAAGTTAAGAACAATGAGATTAGTTCTGATATCTAAAAAAAAGAATTGAACACATGAAGAAATGCTAGACTTAGAAAAAATATTATTCTCCAATTTTTTTCACAGATAAAGTGAATGAAAGTGAGTATTAGGGATAGCTTAGAAAAGTCCTGAAAACTTATGTATGTATAATTTAAATTTTAAAAAGCTGAATTATTTTGTGGAATGTTTGAATCATATGGAATTTGGCTATGAAAGAAAAACAAATATTTGATCTGGTACTACCCAAACTTTATGTTTAACCAGATACAGAATTACTAATAAACATATTTGATATTGAAATGCTAAACATATTTGATATTGAAATGCTAAAACTATTTGTAGAAATAATGCAACTCTCACTGATTTAGTGTACTTGGATATTGTGAATTACCTCTTTGTAACATTTCTTTTTTTTAATATTTATTTTTTAGTTGTAGATGGACACAATACACTTATTTTATTTTTCTATATTCATGTGGTGCTGAGGATTGAACCCAGGGCCTCACATGTGCTAGGCAAGCACTCTACCGCTGAGCCACAACTCCAGCCCCTCTTTGTAACATTTCAAGTTTCAATTCTTTCCAGGTATTTCTTTATCCTGTAGCTATTTAACCAGAAGTCCACCATGGCTTCAAAAATCTCCCAGTAAGTTATCTCCCAGAGGATCTATTCCCTGCAAAGCTTTATTCCTTTATTATATTTACCTTGGTGATAATAGCCTCTGTGGCTTCTATTGCTATTAGTACGAATTGCATTTATATAACAACCATTCTTCTGCCCTATCCTGCTCTCTGCCCTCTAACTCCTTCATCATAAGTCCCACCTCGAACCACCTTATTTAAATAATTCTTTTTTTTTAATTGTTTACACATTTTTTTCATGTAATCCTTACAGCAACCCTGAGATGGGTATTATTATCCCCACTTTACACTTGAGTAAACTGATGTCCCTAGGTTAGATTATGTGTCAAAGATTTATGCTTATTAGTGGCAATGCCACTGATAACTCCAAGCCAAAGGGTACTTGAGTAATCCACAGACTGCTGCCAAGGAGAGCTTACTTTTAAAAGTCTTAATTGTCTTTAAGCTATCTAATATTCCCAAATCTAATTATAGTCTCCTCTGTATTACTGCTCTGCTATTTTGCATAAAACTTGTTTCTCAAGTATGTTTGTAAACTTTTAAAAGGCAAGTATGTGTGCTAATTTTTATATCCTTCATATATAAAGTCAATTGGATTTTATTTTTATCCTAGTAATACATGATATAATTTATACAACTCTATTTTAAATTCTAACTTCACAAAAATGAAATTTTATCAACTCAGACAAATGCTCATCTTTAACATACCCCTTGCATTCTTAGAACAACAAACTGCTCATTTTGGTATTTCACAGTTTCTTTAGTGCTATATTTACTGTTGTGGCCCTCAGACACCAGGTTCCTCAGGTGAGGAGACAATAAACCCCCTCATGGTAGGTTATTCCTCTTCTTCTGTAGCTTTCATTACCTTTTATATAATTACGGAAATTTTAAAATATTGCTGAAAATTCTTTTTTTTAAATTTTTTATTTGTTCTACTCAGTTGTACATGACAGCAGAATGCATTTCAATTTATCGTACACAAATGGAGTGCAATGTTTCAGTGGTCTGGTTGTACATGGAGTAGAGATGCATCATTCATGCAATCACACATGTACCTACGGTAATGATGTCCATCTCATTCCACCATCTTTCCTATCCTCATAACTCCTCTCCACCCATCCCTTTGTGAAAATTCTTAAACATTGTCAAATTCTGATAAGGTTATATGCATAGGAAAAACTTGATTTCTTTACATTCTCTGGCTACCATTTTCAGGGACTAAAAGGAGAACTATTCTTATGATTTGGATGTGAGGTGTCCCTCAAAAGCTTCTATTAATGCAGGAATATTAGAGGTAAATGATTAGATTATGAGTATCATAACCTAATCAGATCATCCTAGTAAGAATGGAATGACTGGGTGGTAACTGTAGGCAGGTGGGGCAAAGCTCTAGAAGAGGTGAGTCACTGGGAATGTGCCGTGGACACCGTTCTTCCAGTAGCCTCTTCACCACCCTAATCCCGCCTCTCCTTCTCTCTCTACTTCCTGACCCTGCCAAGAGCTGAGCAGTTTTCCTCTTTTTTCTCTGCTGAGCTCCTCCCCTATGATGTGCTGCCTCATCTTAGGCCCAGGGCAATGGAGTTGGCCATCTATGGACTGAGACCTCTGAAACCATGAGCCCCCAATAAATTATCTGTCCTCTAGGTTGTTCTTACCATGTATTTTGATCACAGCAATGCAAAAGCTGACTAAAACACTCTTTTTCAAAGTCATATTCTGATGTAACCTTTGCAGGACACTGTGTCACATATTTTATGGCCTTATAAAAACCATGCTATGACATAAATGCTTCAAAAATAGCAGTCATTTATTTTGTCCATGAATTAGCAATCTAGGCAGGGCTTGGCTAGATGGCTCATCTTTGATCCATGCAGTCTCAGCTGGGGTGGTTTGTCTGGAGCCTGGAGGGTTCACCTTCAGTATGGTTCATTTATATGCCTGTCAACTGGGAACTCAGCCATGACTGGGGCCAAGGGACTCAGTTCCTCTTTACATAGGTTCCTCCATGGTTTTTTTGGGTTTCTTCACATAGAAGTCACTGCTCCAATAGTGATTACTCCAAGAAAACAGACAAGCATGCTGCTTTTATTTTTTTCTTTTTTTTAATTATTAGTTGTTCAAAACATTACAAAGCTCTTGATATATCATATTTCATACATTTGATTCAAGCAGATTATGAATTTTCTCCCATTTTTACCCCGTCTACAGATTGTAGAATCACATCCGTTAAACATCCACTTTTTTACATACTGCCATACTAGTGTCTGTTGTGTTCTGTTGCCCTTCCTATCCTCTACTATCCCCCCTCCCCTCCCCTCCCCTCCCCTCTCATCTTCTCTCTTTACCCCATCTACTGTAATTCATTTCTCTCTCTTGTTTTTTTTTCCCTTTCCCCTCATTTCCTCTTATATGTAATTTTGTATAACAATGAGGGTCTCCTTCCTTTACCATGCAATTTCCCTTCTCTCTCTCTTTCCCTCCCCCCTCTCATCCCTGTTTAATGGTGATCTTCTTCTCATGCTCTTCCTCCCTATTCTGTTCTTAGTTGCTCTCCTTATATCAAAGATGACATTTGGCCTTTGTTTTTTAGGGATTGGCTAGCTTCACTTAGCATAATCTGCTCTAGTGCCATCCATTTCCCTGCAAATTCCATTATTTTGTCATTTTTTAGTGCAGAGTAATACTCCATTGTGTATAAATGCCACATTTTTTTTATCCATTCAACTATTGAAGGGCATCTAGGTTGGTTCCACAGTCTAGCTATTGTGAATTGTGCTACTATGAACATCGTTGTAGCAGTATCCCTATAGTATGCTCTTTTAAGGTCTTTAGGGAATAGTCCAAGAAGGGGAATAGCTGGGTCAAATGGTGGTTCCATTCCCAGCTTTCCAAGGAATTTCCATACTGCTTTCCAAATTGGCCGCACCAATTTGCAGTCCCATCAGCAATGTACAAGTGTACCCTTTTCCCCACATCCTCGCCAGCACTTGTTGTTATTTGACTTCATAATGTCTGCCAATCTTACTGGAGTGAGATGGTATCTTAGGGTGGTTTTGATTTGCATTTCTCTGACTGCTAGAGATGGTGAGAATTTTCCCATGTACTTGTTGATTGATTGTATGTCCTCCTCTGAGAAGTGTCTGTTCAGGTCCTTGGCCCATTTGTTGATTGGGTTATTTGTTATCTTATTGTTTAATTTTTTGAGTTCTTTGTATACTCTGGATATTAGGGCTCTATCTGAAGTGTGAGGAGTAAAAATTTGTTCCCAGGATGTAGGCTCCCCATTTACTTCTCTTATTGTTTCTCTTGCTGAGAAAAAACTTTTTAGTTTAAGTAAGTCCCATTTGTTGATTCTAGTTATTAACTGTTGTGCTATGGGTGTTCTATTGAGGAATTTGGAGCCCGACCCCACAATATGTAGATCGGAGCCAACTTTTTCTTCTATCAGATGCAGAGTCTCTGATTTGATATCAAGCTCCTTGATCCATTTTGAGTTAACTTTTGTGCATGGCGAGACAAAGGGATTCAGTTTCATTTTGTTGCATATGAATTTCCAGTTTTCCCAGCACCATTTGTTGAAGATGCTATCCTTCCTCCATTGCATGCTTTTAGCCCCTTTATCAAATATAAGATAGTTGTAACTTTGTGGATTAGTCTCTGTGTCCTCTATTCTGTACCATTGGTCCACCCATCTGTTTTGGTACCAGTAACATGCTGTTTTTGTTACTATTGCTCTGCAGTATAGTTTGAAATCTGGTATCGCTATGCTGCCTAATTCACACTTCCTGCTTAGAGTTGCTTTTGCTATTCTGGGTCTTTTATTTTTCCATATGAATTTCATGATTGTTTTATCTATTTCTACAAGAAATGCCATTGGGATTTTGATTGGCATTGCATTAAACCTATAGAGAACTTTGGATAATATCACCATTTTGATGATGTTAGTTCTGCCTATCCATGAACAGGGTATATTTTTCCATCTTCTAAGATCTTCTTCTGTTTCTCTCTTTAGGGTTCTGTAGTTTTCATTGTATAAGTCTTTCACCTCTTTTTTTAGGTTGATTCCCAAGTATTTTAATTTTTTTGAGGATATTGTGAATGAGGTGTTTTTCCTCATTTCCATTTCAGAAGTTTTGTTGCTGATATACACAAATGCCTTTGATTTATGTGTGTTGACTTTATATCCTGCCACTTTGCTGAATTCATTTATTAGTTCTAGTAGTTTCTTTGTAGACCCTTTTGGGTCTTCTAGGTATAAAATCTTGTCATACACAAATAGTGATAATTTAAGTTCTTCTTTTCCTATTTTTATGCCTTTAATTTCTTTCATCTGTCTAATTGCTCTAGCCAGTGTTTCGAGAACTATACATGCTGCTTTTATGAACATAATCTTATTTGAAGCAGTTATAATGGCTTACCTAGGTTCAAGGGAAAGAGACATAAAGTTCACCTCTTGAGTAGGGGCAAGGTTACAGAAAGCATGGGGATAAAGCAATTGTCTTTTAAAAATCACAATCTGCTACTGTGACTAAAATACCAAGTCACAGTCTGTAGGTTAATTCTGGATCATCCACATAATCCAAAGACAACCAATATGCCTTTCTTATTCTAATTGGTGCAACTTTTTGTCCATCTCTCCTCAGATGTGTAAGGATAGTATAAAAAATGCTTTATTTTTGTACTGTATCGATGTGTACGCATGCACACACACACACAAAAAAAAACCACACACCCTTAAATATATATGAATTCCCATAGCAGCATCTATGACAAATCCTCAATGACAGTCAAATTTATACCCCTGTTAGTCAGTTAAGCATCTTCCCCCAAATTTTGATGAAAGTAAAGCAAGAAAACAAAAATTCCCCAACATGACTTCAAAGAATAAATATTACATAAATGCGACTGTCAAATAGATAATCTTATTAATTTTGTGTTGTTTTTTCCTGAGATGACCAATTTTTAAAAGTGGACATCAATTTCCTAGAGTATGAACTGTGTTCTCCAATTGATATCTGTTAAAACTTACATTTTTAAACATTGGAAAGAATTACAACCAGTGCCTTAGGAAACTTAAACCAGTGACCCTTAAAATTAATACTCAATGTCTGATTTTCAAAACTTGATGTAGTTTTATTTTGAACTCAGCATGACTACCTAAAATAAAAACAGAATGTAGCATTTAGGATCATCTATCACAGGCAGAAAATAACAAACAAATCAGCATGTGAGATTCTTACATTTCTAGGGTCAAAACTTTTGCTGTTTCACAAAAGACAAGAGAAAGAAATGTTATTTTGTTATTTCTCCCCAAAAACAAGTTATCAAAAACTATCAAATATACAAAAACTGTTATCTTGTTTTCCTAAGAAAGCATTTTTTCATAATTAAATCTCATACATTAGACTGCCCCTAAGAGTCCCAACTGCCTAGATTGTGGATCTTTTGTTGGCTCTATGGGTTTAGAGACTTGCTGTTCTCAGCCTCATGGTCTAGGATCAGACTCAGGTTATATGCAGGCTAGGCAAGTGCTCTACCACTGAGCTACATCCCCAGCTCTAGAGAAATATATATATTTTTAATGTACCAGGGATTGAACTCAAGGGTGCTTAACTACTGAACCACATCCCCAGTCCTTTATTTCATATTTTACTTTGAGACAGGGTCTTGCTAAGTTGCTTAGAGCCTCGCTAAAGTGCTGAGGCTGGCTTTGAATTTGCAATCTTCCTGCCTCAGCCTCCAGAGCCACTGGGATTACAGGCATGTGACAGTGTGCCTGGCCTAGAGAAATAATTTAAAAAGTGATCTGCTTTCCCTTTTACACATACTTATTTCATGATATCAATTTAAGATAAAATAAAATCCTCTAAACAATAAACCAAGATAAATGTGGTAAATCCTTAAAACTTGCACATTCTTAAGTTTGGTGAGCTAGGATTTCCCTCATAGTTTTATTAAATATTTTATTATATGCATATATTTGGGGATTAATACTATGAACAAGAATTATGTAATAAGAGTACTTTAGTTCATATGCAACCCGAAAGAGTGAGTTGAACAGAGAAAAAACACAGCCAACAACCTGATTATCTCATTTAGGTGCATGTATCTTCCTAAGAATGAGTTCCATACTTAGATAAATGGGTTCAAGTTTTAACTCAATCTTTAACAGAACAAGAATGATTAATAGTATTTACTTTTAGTATTGGCATAATTAAATGAAAGAATTCTGTTAAGTCCTGTTTGAGTAGTGGCTGGCATTAAACAAGACTAGATGACTATGACCCATTGTTATTGCCAAGCCCAGCTGTTACCTCCTCTATGAAGCCCATCTTCCAAATCTTTCTAAGCACCTTGATGAAAATGAGTTGTCCTACTCTTTCAGTACAACTTCAACACTTCGTTTTCTTTCTTTTATAATACTTCTACTGTGAATTTCAGTATATACAGAACAAAAGTTTCTTACTTATATATTCACTGAGTGTGTGTGTGTGTGTGTGTGTGTGTATGCATTCCTCATTAGAGATTAGATTCCAGTGGGCTTGTACCATGTTTTTTTGCATTTTGTGTTTTTCTCTCAGCACACTCTTTCTAATATTTAACTCCAGGTTTATTCATGCTGACCCTGAAATGAATGCTCATTAAGATGACAGGCTTCTTCTCATCCTTCTAGTTTGATGTCAAATGTCACTCCTCTGCTAATTCAGTCTCAAAAGCTTTTCTATCCCTCCCACAAAGTAACTCTATCACATCATCTTGTTATTTCGTTTACAATTCTTACCACTTTTGGAAATGATTTAATTAATACGTGTACTTGTTTGTTCTTTGTCTCTCCTGACAGAACAGGAGCGCTGTAGCAGCAGAGCTCTCGTTCATCACCAAATCCTTAGTCCCAAGAAGGTAAGTATCAATTTAATTACTCAATAAGTATTTTTTGCTCTTTTCTTTTTTGGTATTGGGATTTAAACCCAGAGGCACTTAACCACTTAGCTACACCCCCAGTCCTTTTTATTTTGAGATGGGATTTCACTAAGTTGCACAGGACCTCACTAAGTTGCTGAGGGTGGCTTTGAATCCATCTAGCTTCCCCAGCTACTAAGATTACAGGTGTGCACATTGCACTTGGCCAAGAAGTAGTTCTTAAATGAAACGTACCTCCTAGTGCCCAGGTATGAGAAATAAAATGTCCTAGAGCACCTTGTTTAAACAACAAGTAAAGTAGGTGATGGTTTCTGAGCATTTAAAAACATGACATTCAGGAAGTACTATAAAAAAGTGTCTGTCCTGCCTGGCTTCCTTTGCCATCCCAGCCATACTTGCCCATGAAGGCCTGGGCCTGCAGACTTAAGTCCAAATGAATTACCAAACTAATCATGGCATGAGGAAGGAAAGCTTCAAGCAACTGCTAGAGGCATGATTCAAAGAGAGCTAGTGAGGCCTCAGTCTACCTGGATGGTTTAGACTAGGTCTAGCTCACAGGGAAGTGTCTGTTAAGTCATGTGCCTCAGGAAAGCATTGCCTCTTACTATACACAATGAAAGATTCTTTCTGGCTCACTAGAAAACAGCAAGTTTGTTTTACCATTTGAATGACACAAACAAACATTTGACTTACATTTATGGAGATGGCCTTCCACTTGGCTCATTCTCCAATACAACCTGGTGTCCAGAACAAATCCAACAGATCTGGCAGGGTCTATTGTAGAGAGACCCTGATAATCATTACAGAACAAAAGTTTCTTACTCTTTTTCAGTTTGAAGATTATAGGAGTCCCCACCCATGATATGGACTATGGTATATATCAGGGCTTCGACAGAGAGTAAATCTGTAAACTCAGTGTTAAAAGAAATTACATGGGTTATATCATATTATAAACACACCGACTCAGTATCTTGTTAAAAATATTATTACTTAGACCAAAATATCTAGACATTTTCTCTCACAGCCTATATTCAGTTAATTAGCATATTCTGTCAGCTTTTCCTTCAAAACCTGACCATTTCTTACCACCTCCCCTGCTACCACTGTGATCCAAATTTCCATCCTCCTCCTGCAGGTAATTAATATCCTCCAGTGTCCTTGTGTTAACCCCAGATCATCTCACTCTGTTGTTCAAAACTCTCCAGTTGGCTTCTCATCTCACTCTAAGTAAAAGTCAAAATATTCACAAAGACCTGCTGAGCTGGCTCCCATTACTACTCTCATTTCATCTCCTACCAGTCTCAACCTTGATCTTACAATTAACTAAGCCTTGGGGGCCTTCTTACACTTGTCTTTCCCTGAAATGTTCTTTACACAAATATCCACATGGCTTGCTCCTTTACTTCCTTCAAGACCTTTCTAAAATGTTATTTTATCAATGCTGCTCACTGTACCTTTTCTCCACAGCTCTCATCACCATATATCACAATGTATTTATTATTATTTGATTGTTTATTGCTGTCTGCCCCCACTAGGATATATAAGTCTCCTGAAAGGAGAAATTTTTGTATGTTTTGTTCACAGCTGTGTCCCCAGTTTCCAAAACACTGCCTGGAACACAGTAGCACTCAAATAATTTTTCAAAGAGCATAATTATATATTTCTTTGACTCCTTCACCAGACTCTAAGGAAAGGTTTTATCTTACCATCTATCTCAGTACTCTAGTAATATTCTCTGAATGAATTAATTGAAATGTTTGGAAAAGAAATCTATAGTTCTATTTGTTATTTTTAAATTCATGCTGTACTCATGTCAAGTTGCAATTATTGGCACAGATGGTGTTATTTTTAAGTTTGTTTGAATAGATGAAGAAAATAATTATAATTATAAAGCAAACAGAATTCACATTGAATATTGACTTCTAATCTTATTTTAAAATTAAAATTATGCTCTGAAATATATTAATGGATGAAGCAGACATTTAATTCTCTAGATATTGAACCCATATTTCTTAGCCTGATGCAAAACTTAGTCTTCTCATTTTCTTACTTTAATTTTATGTTTTCGATTTCTACATTCAGAGGATAAAGAGAAACATTCATCCTCACAGAATGGCGTAGCATGCAGAAGTGATGAGGGCTGCACTCTAAGAGGATTAAGCACACAAAGAAGATAATTAACTTGCTAAGGCCCCATAGAAAATTGTGGAAGAGGAAGAATAGCATTCAGTTTCTGTTATCCTGAGAAAGATGGATTTAGCCAAATAGCTACATATTCGTGCTTCAGAGTTCATTTATAGTTCTGCATGTTCACATAAATTTAAGAAATAGTAAACCCTAAACATCAACACACAAAAAGTTAACTGTTAATAAATTACAAACCTGGTCTGTTCTTAAATATAGGTTGACATCTAGTTTAAGATCAAAACGCACTGGAATTTTTGTACTATCTTTAAAATTATTCCCAATAGCAACAAGACTCTAACAAAAATTCACTAGGGATAAAGATGAGACTGCAGAGACACTAGACTTACTTATTTAACATTAACTTTTAAAATTGGGAGTGGGGGTATAGCTCAGACATAGAGTACCTGCCTGCTTAGGCATGAGGCCCTGGGTTCAATCCCCAGTACATAAAACAAACCAACAAGGACACATCTTCAAACTGGTTTTATAACCATCTATAAGAACACTTTCCTTGGGTGGGAAAATTATGAATGATGTTAGCTTTTCTTCTTTGAGTTTTTAGAGCATTCAAAAAATTTTATAAAGAATGTGCATTTTGTAATCAGAATAATGAAAAATTAGTATTGCTTATATATTCTTCATCTGCAGTAATTACCCTTGAATATAATATTCAGCTGTAAAATTTAGACATTAGAAATGCAACTCACGTGTTCAAATTTCTAAAAGGCCCAGTTGATCTGGCAGAAAAACAACTCTGAGTCTACCAGATTTGACTCATTCCGAGTACTGTTTATTGTAAACCAGAAATGTAATGCCAGGTGGATATGTCATCATCCAACTAAAGTGAAACATGAAAAAGAAACAGTTTTGACAAGCTATTACACTTTGGAAAGAAAGGAACAGAGAGAGAAAACCACTCTGCAAGGGATTTGAGATTTCTTTTTATGTCTATATACCCTAAATGCAAATACTGGTGAAAATGGCAATAGTAATTTTTTAAAATCATGCCAAATGAGCTGTTATCCTCTAATATTTTAGGAATATTCACTAATACCACTGAATATATTGATTTGGACAAGATTTGGAATCATTCCTATCTGTGCCATCAGGACATTTAATACAGGACTGTCTCTCTTTTTTTTTTTTAATTTATTTATTTTTTTAGTTTTTGGCGGACACAACATCTCTGTTTGTATGCGGTGCTGAGGATCGAACCTCGATCCTCATGCCAGGCAAGCGAGCTACCACTTGAGCCACATCCCCAGCCCACAGGACTGTCTCTTCTCCTATCACTCTCTGACCTCAGAAAGTTCAGTTTAACTTGACCTCCATGAGTGCCAATTATGAGGTCTCTCCTAACATGGAGTTGGTATACATAGGGGCCTGGCAGTCTCCTAAGCCTTGAATAACACCAGTTAGACTATGTAATGATTCCTGTGGATTTAATCAGCAAGTCTCAAGGTCTACAACAAGAATAAAGTCAAAGGAAAATTCAAAGACCTTTTAAGAGGCGTTTAGGGCGAACTGGAATAGAACTGGTTAAGATAACAATAAATAAGAAATATTTATAAGAAATTTGATTTGAATTCTAGACAAATCTACAATTTTTAAAAATGTGTGTCGAGATAGCTTATAAATATACAATTATATTTTAATTTGTTATTTGAAAAATAAAATCATATGTAAATGATGCACAATCCCTATGAAGGTGTTTCAGCAAATTGCAAATTGTATAATACATGTGAAGGGATTGCCATCTAGTGGCTCAAGGCAAAATACATTTTCGTGTAAGCCTGGGGCTAAAAATATGTCTAGACAAATATTAGTATCCCTCACTAAGCTACTAATTATACAAACATTTTTATCATAATTTAGCAACCAAGTAAATTCAGATAGAAATATACATATTGGTTTTAAATGTGTAAATAATATTTCAAATAAGTTATGAATTTTTTTTCTATTTAGAAGTGTAATATATGCCATTGTAGAAAATTTCTAAACTCTAGAACAATATAGAGAAGAAAAATATATATATAATGCCACCTAGAGACAACCACAGAAACATTTTAATGAATTTTCTTCAGTCCATATGGAAATACATTCATGTTCATGTTTTTTCATAAAATTGATATCATAAAAAGGATTCGATTTTGTTCTGCTTTTTTTTATTTGTTCTTCTTAGATATACATGACAGTAAAGTATATTTTGGCATATTATACATACATGGAAGGATTCAATTTTAAGTAGTGTTTTGAAAACATTAAAGTTACATTGTGTGTTTTTAATAGGTGGTTAAAGTTCTCTGTAGCTTGAGTGAGGCTTTTTAAAAAAACTAGGAGGGAATAAATATGCATATGAATGAATAGGTGAAAATATACTTTTTTCAGCAGACTGATAGTAGCTTAATTAATCTGGGAAATGAAGTTAAAAATGTATGGCTCAGTGATAGTGGTTGAGACAAGAGTTAACCAGACCAGGAAAAGTCTGTGGGAACCAGATCAAGAACCATGGGCATGCCAGCTAGTTAGTTGTCTGCTGATATGGATAACCCTAGAGGAACTGGGATAATGGACTGACATTATCACATTTATATACCAGAAAATAATAACAAAATAATTTGATATGAATGTAGAAGACAGAGTGAAATAATAGGTGTCAAAGCTGGTTGCGCTTTAGAACTACCTAGGAAGTTTAAAAATGCTGATTCCTAGACCACAGTTTGAACAAATTCAATCGGAATTCTTGGGAATGAAATGTTTTAAAGAACTACTCAGTTTATGTTATTATGTTGTTTGGTGTGAGAATCACCAGACTAAAGGGAGATAAAGCTAAAGGTGTAAATACCACTTAGATGGGTGTTGCTTTAGATCATGTGAAAATATAATGTGTGCCTAAACTGGTTTAGTCAGTATATTTGGAGAAGTTATTTGGTGGTATAATTGGCATGAGTTGATAATTAATTGAACACAGATATAGAGAAGCACAGAATAGTAAATGGTGTCCACAGGAAAGACTTCTCATTAGGAGGAAGACAGGGATATATGTTAATTAAGAAACTACAGTTTTCTTTTTGATCTGTCACCATTGGCACAAACACATTTACATATGTGCTATTCTACTGTAGGTCCTTGTACCACATAATATATCTCAGTTCCACCCCACCCTTCTGTTCTCTACTCTATGATGGTGTGGCCAGGACTCTGTAACAACATTTTTGCCTCCCCAGGTGGTTCCACGATAGGGTCTTCTAGCAGCGGATGGAGAGAAGGATGCTGGTGAGGAAGAAGGGATTCGCTCCTCTGGTTTGCTTCTTGATGGCTTCCTGTTTGCTTTTGGTTCTACTTTAAAAACCATTCTGGCCATAGTTTTTTACCCCTGTACCAGTCTTGTTTTTCTATAGCAGCAGCTGAATCCAATTTCCAGTTTTTTTTTTTTTTTTAAACACTTGCAGAAACAGCCTCATCACCATTTGGGGCAGACAACATTAGCTGTCTGCTGTCTGCTCCTCAGAGGTCTGGGTTTCAGCATCACAGATCTCTTCCCCACATTTCTAAGACTTTCTTCTTTGTTCTGTCAGTTGTCTCTTGACTGAGGTGGTATCTGCTTCCTGAAGTTGTTATTTCCATGTTTCCTTTGAGTTCCTTTTCCACATGTAGTAGTATTAATATGTAAAATACTATTATATGTCTGAAATTCTCTCTACTCAAATTTCACTAGTGTGATTTCCATCTCTTGATGAGAACCCAGAGGGCCACAGGGGTGGAAAAGTGCCCTTTCAGCACTAATTTGGCCTGACCACTTCTGAAAGACCTCTACTGTATGTCTCCAAACAAAATAATCATTGAGCTACAAAGGCAATCAGAGGGGCTATTTTATAGAAGAGTTAAATAAATATTCCTAATCAGTGCAAAATTCAAGAATCTATGAGTTGTGACTTTATCTGGTCCTTTCTCTTAGAATGCATAAGGGAGAGAGAAGCAGGGAAAACCCTCAGCACCTAGGTCTTTAGATGGTCATCCCTTCTGAACTCTATCTTCTTAAACCCCAACATCTTTTGAAGAACCTGCTCAAACCTCCACTGCTGAGGGTCCCTACCTATCTTCTTAGTCCAATTCAGTTTCTTTCCATATGAGAAAAAAGCTACATCATTGTGTGTGGTTAAATTACATAGACTTTGCATAGACGGTGATGGGGTTTTCCTTGGCCTGGGATTTCCAGAGGAACCCAGAAGTTTGCCAAGGAGCCCTGTGGGTTCTGGTTTCATAGTGCCCTACTTCCAGACTGGTCTCTTCATTCAGTGAGGGTTGCTGCTATTTTGCATCTGATTTTTCTAAGGACAACAGCAGCTTACCACTATGAGTATTACTTTTCTTTCCAAAACAACATGATTTGGCATCTTATGTGGGTGGTGCAATTTTCATATTAATGTGAATTCCTACTCCTTAGAAAATAATAACTCTAAAATTCTTGGATAAGGATCTTCTAGCTTTTTCCTGAACATGTCTACATTACTAGAACCATTATTTTAATTTAAAATTCCTCTTTATGAAGTATTCAGGGACTTTGGTACAGGTTTCAAATAGATTCTTTCTCATAATGTAGTCTTTCCTTTTAGAAAAACATGGGTAAGGGAGGTAGCCGAGAATCTCATTCTATCTCATCAAACCATCTCAAGCTTTATCTCTATCTTTATCTCCATCGACAAAACCATGAAAGAAAGCTGATCATTTCATCCAAAACACTCAGATAGAAGCAATAAAAAAAAAAAAAAAAAAAGAACTGAAAAGGACTAGGATGTTTATATTAGGTCTCTCCCTCCTCTTTACTTGACATATAATGGGATTTCCCATGATGAAGGCAGTCATTTAATCCCAATATAATAACTAATATTTATTTTTTGAGCTAAAATTATAAGGCTATAACCAAAACAATTCCCAATAAAAGCCAGAAGAGAAATACAAAGAATATATTTATACTATTCTTGTGAAAATATCATAATGAATAGAACAGCCACCATTTAAAGGTGAGTAAAATGTGATCTTTGTATTGAAAAATGTTGATTTAAAATAAACATAAACATAAATGCAAAAGACAGATATGAACTACTGAAAAAAAAATAGATGAAATGTTTAGGCAAAAATGTCCCTAACCTCTCTCTCTCTAAAAAAAAAAAAAAAAAAAAAAAAGAACATGGTCTCTCTATAACAAAAAAGACATTATTAAAAATAATTTAATTTAAAAACAAATATGTCTTAGCTATTCTTGGCCTTTTGCTTTCCTATATCACTATTAATATCTGTGTGAAAAGTTTTATTCAAAAATAACTGGAGGCTGGACATGGTGGCACATGCCTATAATCCCATCGGGTTGGGAGGCTGAGGCAAAGAGGATCCTAAGTTCAAAGCCAGTTTCAGCAATTTAGCCAGGCCCTAAGCAACTCAGGGAGACCCTATCTCTCAATAAAATATAAAAAAGGGCTGGGGATGAGGCTCAATGGTTAAGCACCCCATGGTTCAATCCCCGGTGCCAAAAAAAAAAAAAAAAAAAAAAAGAACTGAAAAGGACTAGGATGTAGCTCAGTTGTCAAGCACCCATGGGTTAAATCCACAGTGCCAAAATAAATAAATAAAAATTAAAAATTAAAATAATTGTATCTTTTGTTTGGAATTGTATTGAATCTATAAAACAATTTGGGGATGTATTGGTTTTCTATAGCTGCCAAAACAAAATACTACAGACTGGGTAGGTTAAACAAAAGAAATTTATTTTTTTACAGTTCTAGAAATCCAAGATCAAGATGTCAGCAGACTGGTTTCTTCTGAGGCCTCTCTCCTTTGCTCGCAGATGTTAGCCTTCTCATGTGTCCTCACCTGGCTATTCCTTAGTCTGTTTCTCCTAACCTCCTCTTTTCATCAGAACCACTGTCGTGTTAAATCAGGGCCTACCCATTCAACCTCATTTTACCTTTATAATCTCCTTAAAGGTGCTATCTCCAAATATAGTCACATCACAATTTAGTGGAATTTAGGGTGAGAAACTGATGTGACTCCATTTTTAAAAATAAATAAATAACAGCAGCTTCTACCTCAAGGCCTGTCCTAAAGGAAGGGGGCGTGACCACCCTTGTCCTTGGAAAAACCCACAGAGCACTCCTATGAACATACCACTCTGCTGAGTTGTTTGTCTACAAGTAACAGGAGAGATCTCTGGCGCCAGGTGTCCCTGACTCAGGCTAGGTGAGGACCCATAGCAACCCCCTAGCAACCACCAATCAGCATGAGACAGGGAAATACCTGGAATACCAGATGACCCCCAAGTAGTTTATAGTGGTTGATAAAATGTTGGGAAACCATGTAGTTTAGCACGTATACCCCTTGTGGCCTAAACTAATCAGTTCAAAGGAATCCCCCTCTTATACTAACCAATTACCCCTACCCAACTTGTTCCCGCCATTGAATGTGCTAATCAATGATAAGAGTTGTTGTTTGACTTTCCCGCTGTATGAAATGATTTGCTGTGTGATGTTGTGACGCATAGAGTATCCCCCCAAACCTATAAAATCTCACTGAACAAAGGACCAGAACTCACTCCCTGGGACCGCTGTGTCAGGAACAGTTGTGAGTCCAGGCTTAAGCTTGCAATAAAGACTCTTGTGTGGGCTGGGGATGTGGCTCAAGCGGTAGCGCGCTCGCCTGGCATGCGTGCAGCCCGGGTTCGATCCTCAGAACCATGTACAAACAAAGATGTTGTGTCCACCAATAACTAAAGAATAAATATTAAAAAATTCTCTCTCTCTCTCTCACTCTCTCTTTAAAAAAAAAAAAAAAAAAAGACTCTTGTGTGATTGCATTGGATTCGGCTCCTGGAGGTCTATTGGGGTTCCACGAATCTGGCATAACAAGGGATTCCTCATTTAAATTTGGGGGTGAGGGAGACACACAATTCAGCCCATAACAGGGGAGCATTCACATTTTTCAGTACTGAATCTTCCAATTTTTATTTCTATTTATTTATATATTTTCAATGCCTTTCAGCTAAGTTTATCATTCTACATAAAGATCTTAAAAATATTATGTTGAATATTCTCCATATACTTTACCAAGTCTTCTTGAAGAAGGGCCCAGTCACTGACATAACCAACTCTATTTTGTCCCTCTCTGAATCCCTGTCTCTTTTAACTTTTTTATTTTTTTCTTTTCATTCTTCTGAACCACTTTCTTCTGCAGTTACTTTGGTACTCAGAAATTACAGGTCTAGTTGATTAGCATCTTTATCACAAAGTACCAAAACTATTTCCAGACAACAAAGAGCCTCAAAGAATGGATTACCTTGATGAGAATGTCCCCCTAAGTGGGAGCAATTACCTCATGATAGAACTAAGCTACTGTCTAATCAGGAGTCAATCATCTCATGATGGAAACAAATCATCCCCTTAAGCAATAATGATCTTCTCACCTCAAGCAATGATGACCTTCTCAGAGCTTCACAGCACCAGTCCTGAGATAATGATCAACCAAACCATGGCCTGACCAAGATGACTTACTCTGCCAGCAATGCAAATCCCCCATATTGGGAGAGATGGCCTAGCCTAATCTCTTGGCACCACTGGAGTGGGGCCTTAGCCAAAGGGCTCTGAACACCCTGTCCTCCCTTCTGCACTGTGGTACGTGTCCTGTAAGGTTGATATATATGGACTCCATCAAAAGGCTCCCTTGCCATTCAGTCTGTGAATAGGTTTAACAACAGGAAGCATGGGCAGATTTACAGATATTCATTCCCCTGATTCTACCCCTCTGCTGGGATGATGATGGTTAACAGATATTGTCTTCATAACTCATTATCTCAGCTTTTGTCAAGGAGCAGCCTACTTCTGCAACTATGGCTCTTTTCTGTGAATTCAAGTTCAGATAGCCTTGTCCCTTTCAGCTAGCCATTCATATCTATGGTTAGTAGTTCATTTTCTCCCTGGAGTTCTTCACTATTTCTTTGTGGTTGGTTTTCATTTCTGCATTTCACTGTGTCATTTTTCTTTCTTTCTTTTATGTGGTACATGAGATTGAATTCAGGAACTTATGCATGGTAGGCAAATGCTCTACCTCTATGCCAAAAACCCAGCTCTTTTTTTTTTTTTTTTTTTGAGACAAGGTCTTACTCAGTTTCCCAGGCTAGCCTCAAATTTGTGATCCTCCTGACTCAGCCTCCTGAGTAGCTAGAGTTACAGGCATGCACCATCATACCTGACTTACATTGCACATTTTAAAATTCCACTTTTTTTATAGCTCAAGAGGTAGAACATGCCTGAGGTCCTGAGTTCAAGCCCCAGAACTGTCCCCCAAATTCATTTTGTGTTTGTTATTAAGGTACAGAGATATTTTCATTATTTTTTTTAAATCCAGTAACCTTGCTAACTTTAATGAATTCTAGTACTTTCTACTAAACTTTCCCCCATTTTCTTTGTTTCTGTATTCCATCTTTTAACCCATTTTATAATCTCTATAATCCCAGATTTATAAATTTCTTTCAACATTTATGCCTTTCTGGGTTATCTAGATGTCTAATACTGTTTTGTATTGAAGTAGTAGCAGTAATCATTCATTTTGTACTAACCCTAGGAGAGAATACTTTCAGTGTTTCACTATAGGGTGTGGTGTTTCTTTCAAATATTCTTTTAGGATAAGGAAACTCTCTGCTATTTCTAGTTCCTAAGAGTTCTTATCATGAATTAATGCTAATTTTTACCAAAATTTTTTTTACACATCTATCGATGTGATTATTTTTTGCTTCCATTTTTAACATGGTTTATTATATTAATTGCATTTAACATTTCCTAATATTAAACTGACCTCGAAGGACACACAATTGGTCATGATACCTATCACTCTTAGCACTCAAATCTAAATAGGGGAGAAATAATACAGTCTTTAGAGCCAAAGTAGGAAACATAAATATAGGTTATATTTTTATCTATAGACAATGAGCACTAAATGAATATACTCTGATGTCTAACTGTTCAGTTTTTGTTTTAACTTGAATGTACCTGATAGGAGTATTAGTAAAAATATATAAATATATTGATTAAAAGATGAGTAGTGTGCAGTAGCTAGCTAGGAGAGACATATGCTGTTAGGTAGAGATAAGAAAGTGTGCTTGCAAAGAACTGATATGTTCACCCATTGGAATGATGTAATGTACTTGCAAAGAGCTGATAATGTGCCTATGGATTAGTATAAATATCGGCACGGAGGGCTGGCATTTTCACCTTCAGACCTGCCTCGAGAGAGGATACCACCGGACGGTCTGTTGGTCCAACCAGTCTCTGCTCCGGAGCCGCTGTGTGAGGCGTAACCTGAATAAACCGAGCATTCGAGAAAGGCATCTGGTGTTCGCGTCTTGCAGTACGTCGTGGGGTTGCTGGACCGGGACGGATACCCGTGAGGGTGAGCGGACTCCTTGCCCATTGCGGGACCCCCTGGAGGTGATCCGGAGCTGAGTTCCAGACATCGGAACCGTCTGCTCGCGACAGTACCTTTTATTAATTTACCTCCCTCAGTAATATAGCAATTTTATTTAATCAGTAAACAATCATTTGTTGAATACTTACTAAATGTCATTCATTCTTCCTCACACCAGGGTATAAATGAAGTAAATCATTGACATTGTGGAGTTCATTACTTAAATGTGTAAGTGGTGTGTGTGTATGGAGGGGGGGGGGGGTGAAGAATGGAGTGAGATTGGCTCAAAAAAGAACAAATGATAATGAAAAACATAATTCTGTACTGTACGTGAATGAAGAAAGTGTTAAGGAAATAGAATGGAGATATATTCCAAATTCCCATTCAAGTTATTTGACTTGAATCTTGAAGGACAGATGTTAATCAGAAACAATACATGTTCATCTCAAAAAGATAAAAGAAATATTCAGTTAAATATTGGTGCATACACACGAAATGTTATGGTCTTGGGAATAAAATAGTGAACAAACACAATAACCTCTGTTTTGTGCTTACTTTTAAACATTAAGGCAAGAAAAAAACAACTTGCCCAGAGTGAGTGTCTTCCCTGCTAAGAAAAACTTTGAGCTATCAATGCACAGTTCTGGTTATACAGAAGAGTGATCCCCTCAGTGGGCTGCCTGCAGGCAAACACCACCAGAATTTCTGTTTACTTTTTTAGAGTCCTTTAGTTTCTATTTTTGGTTTATGTATTATAGTGTACATATAATTTGCAAATTATCATCCAAATATTGGAGTGAGGGTTCAAAATTTATTGATGCGAGAATTTCATCAAAAAAACTGAGGGTCCACTACTATAGTTCTCTGGGAGGGGAACAAAAGTATTTAACTGTATTTAAAACCACTAGCATTCATGTTTGAAACACTAACAAAAAAGGAAAGTTTCAGAAGGGATGGCTAGGAAAATTATTTTCCTTAAGGGTCGTTAAGTTGTAGACAATCCCAGAGGAGCTGGCCCTATTTCTTTTAATAAGAAAAATCAAACAAGTTAAGACAATGTGCGCTGGTCTGGGCCGTTTCTAGGTACTGCTCCGATTTCTGTAGAGCAATTAGGAAGCTGGTCACAGTGGGACCGCTCTGCGCAGAGTCCACAGCGGCAGCCAAGCCCAGGAGACGTGCGTGGGAACAGTTCTGGACACCGCGAACTCCGCTCCAGGACAGCACCAACGTTCTCACTCACTGGAGCTTCGCAGCACAGACTGGGGTCCACAGCTCAGAACCCCTCCAGGCGTCTCCGCGGTTGGCACACGGCCAGCGTCAAGTGCCGCCCAGCGCAGAACTCGCGCCTGCGTATTCCCTCTTTGCTTCTTTAAGCCTTTTACTCGGCGAACCCGCCGTCTCGCCAGATCGTCACTTCCGGTGGACGCTGTGCGTCATTGATATCGTCACTTCCTGCCGATACCGGTGTGGACGGTGAAGATCGTGGCTGGGCCGGTGTTCCGGTTCTCTCCCTCCCCTACTTTCCTCCCTCCCTCCCTTTCCCTTCCTCGGCCACTGTTGTAGCCGGTGTTTGACTCCCTCACCCCTCCCTAACCCCTTCCTGACCTCGTTGCCACCGGATTGACCTCCCTTTCTTGTTCCCTGGCCCAACCCCAGTGTCAGGGCGGGGGGCCTTTTGGAGCCGGAGGCGCTGCAGCTGAGGAGAAGAGGACTACGACCCTCCACTCACCAGCCGGATCGCCGGGTGCGCCGCCGCCATGGCGATGAGACAGACGCCGCTCACCTGCTCTGGCCACACGCGGCCGGTGGTTGATTTGGCTTTCAGTGGCATCACGCCTTATGGGTATTTTTTAATCAGTGCTTGCAAAGGTAAGCAAGGCCACTAGCAGACGCCTAGGGCTGGGCAGTAAGGGAGTGGGACTGGCATTCCCCAGGGCCTAATGATTGGGGGGATTTTAACGTTTAAAGTGGGAGCCAACGCTGGTCTGATAGGGAAAAGAGTTGTGTTATGGAATCCGCAGTTGTAGCCCAGGGGCCTTCTTTTTGACGCCTCTGACAAGTATTACCCGCCAACTAAGCCCCTCCTCGTTTTTAGTGCTGTTTCTGGGGAAGCTGGGCTGCACCTTTCTAGGCTCTCTGGACAAGAACCACTGTAAATACATTTCAAGGATTTAGGGAAAGGGAGAAATTAGGCCAGAACGAGCGATTCCTTACAAAGATGTTAGCTCTTTCTCTGAATATTTTTTCGTGGTATTAGCCTCATTTTTTCAAATGGGAGATGAGAGGTTAAGTTCGTTTGTCCAAAATAAAAGATTCAGGTCTCGATTGTTTTTACTCAGATCCGTATTCTCACTCAATCACGTTTCCCAAAGAGAATGACTGGTTCAACTCTTTACGTTTATTTATTTTTAGATATTTTTTAGTGACCCCAATGAGTTGAAATGAACAACAACAACAAAACAAACAGGTTTTTCACTTGCTAGTCAATATAATAATTTGATGTTCGAATCTTAGATTTTAAGTAGTCTGAATTTCTAAAATCACATTTCTTTTTAAACATTTTCTAGATGGTAAACCTATGTTACGCCAGGGAGACACAGGAGACTGGATTGGAACATTTTTGGGTCATAAAGGTGCTGTTTGGGGTGCAACGTTGAATAAGGATGCCACCAAAGCTGCTACAGCAGCTGCAGATTTCACAGCGTAAGTGTAACCAAAATGGCTAACTTTGTTCCCTGTGGATTGTGTCCTGAAAAAAAAATCAAAATCTTCAGCCTCAGTTATTCATGTAATTCTGACTCATTACCTACCACATAGAGTACATGATGTTAAATTTTACCAAGATTCCATCCTGTTTCTATGTATTTCTTTGTCTTCATTGGTTCTCAAAAGCTTCATAGGCTTAGATGACTTGCTCTTTATGTCTTTGAACCAGGATTCTGCATAATTACTAAGCACCCCAGATGAGAAATGTTGATCTTCTTTACAAATATATCTTTACATGTCCTCCTTAGTAATATATATTAATGGTCCCAGATTTTTATTTCACTTGCTTCGTTAACTAGATTTAGATACTATGTCCCAAATTTAACTACTTTTTTATTTTCTAGGTTTTTTAAAGATAGAATTCCTAATTTTCCTTTCTTTCAGATTATCATCTATTTTTTTATTTTACCAGTTGAATATCTGCTGACTATAGTGTTTCTCCTTGTCTCTCATTACTTTTGTTCTAGTTTTATTTTTTACTTGCCAGTATTTTTTACTTTTACTTCTATTCATCTTCCATATTCCTTGCAGTTGACTTCCTAAGAACAAACTTCATCACATCACTTGTCTACCAGATGATCTTGTTTTCCCTTTGCCATTATAGCAGTTTGTGACTTTGGGTGTATATTAGCATAACTTGGAGAGTTTTTAAAATATCAAATGCATGTGTCCCTGAAATTTTGATTCAGTTGATCTGAGGATGGAGTCACCATTTGGTTCTTTTTCCTTTCATAACTTCCTCTAGGTTATATGTATGCAGCCTTAGAACCATCAGCATAAGGGACAAATTTTAGTTGTTAGCACTTTATGTTTTGGTCTTATCCTAATACATTAGCATCATTTCCAGGCACTGCAACTGTAAACTCTGCAGTCTAGCTATACTAAATGTACTATTACTGTAATGCACTTTGTTATTACTTTTTGTTTTGCACATATTATTAAACTGACTTGCATGACCTTCCTTTCTTTTGGACGCGTCATATTTTTATAATTTGGTACTTTTAGTTGCTGCCTGTGTGCGTGGATGCTTTAGTGTTTGCTAATGAAGGCAATATCAAAAGCAGTTGACATACATAAACTTCATTAGGCATGAAAACCTGGAGAGTAAAAGTGATCTTGTGATCTTTCTTTTTTTTTTTTCCCTCTCTTTAAACAGAATTTCACACTAAGGAGTAATTGTGAATGAGTTTACTCCTTTGTTTTAAGCAAATTAAACATAATAAGTTTAGTATGAAAAACAAAGATTTTGGTAGATACGTGACTGGGTACTTGGTTAAAACTCAGGACATACAATTTTATCATATGTAAATTTTAAAATAAAGTTTTAAAGTGGAGAGTGGGTGAGAAAGGTAGTAGCACTACACAGCAGTAAATAAAGGTGATGAAGAAAGATCAGTAAGAAAAGTTTTTTTTTTTAAATGCAATTCTGAACTTTTTTTCCACTCTCCAATGAATAAATTGCTATTATATCACTACATATAACAATTGTAATGCTTTATGCTCTGCCCTCTAGAATATATAATCCTGGTAAAAGAAACTGCCTGGTTTTATATAAGTACTTCCATGTCAATATTTTCATGTCAAAAGTTGCGTTTAATGTCAGTATGCATACTAACTTATCATATGTCAAAACACTTTGTTGATTATAGGAGGTGAAAATAGGAAGTAAAAGTGATTCTCACATAAGAAAGATGACTTATAGAGGATTGGAAGGTTCAAATGAAGGTGTCCCTTTCAGCTTTTGTACTCATACTATATCTAGAATATAGCATATAGTTTATACTATATAGTCGGTTATAATAAACTTCAGGTACTGTTATAGACTTTTTTTTTTTTTTTAAGTGTCATTTTAAGGTCAGGGACCATATTCAGTATCCCCAGTTTGTTCACTACTTTTTAATTGCCAAATAAGTAACTTGAAAAAGTTTTCTAAAGCAATCAAATGGTTTAGTGAATTATAGATCTTGATTTTACTTATAGAATATTTGTGTCTTTGATTGCTGTAGGTTTAGTTTTCTTCTTCAAAGTTTGTTTTTAACTGAGTTAAATAAGAACATCATTGGAATGAATTTTCTTGATTTTATAATGAATGTAGAAAGTTGGATTAATATACACAACAATTTAAGATCTGGTAAGCAGATTTAAAATTTTTCATAATGGTGATTAGGTCCCAGACTGATGGTGATAAACTAATAGAGAATAGAGTGATATCTTATATAAAATATAATTAGGTTATAGGAGTAGGCGCTGCATGCAGAAATTAACATTAAAAGAGGTGAGCTTTTGGATTCTAGTTCTGCCAAGATATATTTTTGTTGACCTCAATTCTACTATTTGGCCCTAATTACATTACATTAGCAGAATGTTTTGTTACCTGCTTCATGGTCTTCTGATTTTTTTATGCAAAGCTTGTTAGGAAAGATGCCTGTCTCTTGATAAGATCCATGAAGACTTTTTATGCATTTGACCAAATTGTATTTGTCACCCCCTAGGAAAAGAAATAAAGGACAATAGATAAGAATTACCGCTCATGGAATAACTTGAAATGAAGAGAGAAAGGGAGTGCAGAAAAATGTGGCACTTTAAATACTTGACAGAATCTTGAAAAGCATCCAGATTTTATCTTGCAGCCAGAAGAACAGTTATATTTGTTTAGGTCATTTACAGGGCATTGTTAACTAAAAAGAATTACACATTTGAAAGCATGCCTGTGAATAGTGTTATTTTTGTAACACTAAATGTACTTAACATTTCAGGTCTCAGTGTTTGTGTTTATAAGCAATATTAAGAGCACGAACACTGGTGGTAGGAAGTTGGGCTGAGTTGAATCCTGGCTCTATCATTTAATGTCTCTGACCTTAGGCCATTTGGCCTGTTTTTCTGAGTTTTATCATCTGTAAAAATTAAAATAATATGCTACTTACTTCTTAGATTGGTTGTGAATACTAAATAAGTTAATATGTTTCAAATATTTAGAACATTGCTTGATTTTCTATGTAAGTGTTACATATGTAAGGTAACAATGATAGTTACATATTATAAGGTAACAATGATATTATCACCCCCATAGACCAAAATCATACATGTTATTTTGAAACTTCATGGCTAAAGCCATAAAACCATTTGGCTTCATGAAAGTAACTTCAAGTAGATTTAAATATCAAATAGGAAGGGTTTTTTTTTGTTGTTGTTGTTCTTTTTGTTGTTGTTGATTGTTTTTTAAGCCTTTTTCTTCATTAAGACTTTGGGAGTTCATAACCCACTTGAATCTAATGTATGAAATATGATATGTCAAGAGCTTTGTAATGTTTTGAACACAATTTAAAAAAAAAAGTCTTTGGGTACTATGATAGAGTGGGGGAAAAAATCTAACAAGCATTGACTTAAGTAGATATATGCTCATGTGCTAGCTATGCTGTGTATTTCCAATTTGATCATAGAATTCTTTTTTTAAACTTTAGTTTTTATTTTGGTAAAATGTGACTAAGACTGATGAGGTTAGTGGAGAGACAGGGACATCTTTCTCCACTATATCCCCAAAGTCTAGCATCATACCTATGACAAAGTAGGTGCTTGGAAAATGGTAATTCAGACTTACTCCTTCATTTTTTTTTGGTCTGTTCCGTGTGGGAGTATGTGTGTTCATTTGTGTTTAGTCTTCCCATTTAATGACTTGTGTGAGGCTTGTGTTGATAGAACTTGAACTTTATCTAGCTAAAGAGTAGCTCCCCAATCAGCTTACCCAATTTGTCCTAATTGATCTAAAACATTTTAAGAAAAACCTTTTGCCCTATTCTTATATTTTAAAAAATACATTTTTAGTTATACATGGCCACAATACCATTATTTAATTTATTTTATTATTATTTTTTTGCATGTGTGGTGCTGAGGATTGAACCAGTGCCTCATACATGCGATACAAGCGCTCTACCACTGAGCTCCAATCCCAGCCCCTGTTCTTATATTTCTTAGAAAATTCATAAATTTTGTTCTATTTCTTATTGATAAATTATATTCAGGGTAGGTCTGTGGGTCAGTTTCTGAAACACCATCCTCTTTTTTCACCTTTTCATTCATAAAAGCTAATTTCAGCCTTCCTTCATATGCTTACTCTTCTGTGTACTTCTACTTTTCGTCTTATCAAAATTGTCTTTGTAGAGTGCCAAAATAGAGAAGGTTTTTATGTTCTATCCCAAGGAGTGCTTAAAATAGATCTGGAGTTCTGTAATAGATCCAGGAATCTATACATAATTACTATAGTTTGTCTCCACCAAAATTCAGGTTGAAGCTATGGTGTTGAGATTGTTGGGACATATAAGGGGTAATTAGAAATGAGGGCACTACCTTCACAAATGAGTTGATGTCTTCTTTCTCAAGAGACTTGATTAGTTTTCTGCAAGAATGGGGTGTTATAAAGCAAGCCTGGCACCTTCCTGCCTTCTCTTTTGTACATATGCTCCTTAAGTATGCATCCATTTTCCATTTCTGCTCTCTGCCATGGTATGAAACAGCATGAGGCTCTCACCAGATGCCAAATACATGCTGGCATCCTGCTATTCAGAACTATGAGCCTTTTTCTTTATAAATTACCCAGTGAATAAATTAGCTTTCTAACACTGTAACAAATACCTGAAATAACTTATACAATACTATATTATATATACTTAATCAACTTATACACAGAAAAGGTTTATTTTGGCTCACAGTTTTAAAGGTTTTCAATTATGATCAATTGGCCCTATTGCTTTGGGCCTGTGATAACACAGCGTGATTGGGAAGTGAAAGAGAGGAAGAGTCTAGGATCTCGGGGTCTTCTTCCAGGGCATGCACCTAATGATACTGTGTTCTACCTCTTCAACATTTCTACCACTTCCCTGTAGCACCAAGCTGGGGACCAAATCTTTAACACATGGGCCTTTGGGACTATTCCAGATCCAAAGTATAGTACCCAGTCTATATTTGTTGTATGTTATACCACAGAAAATGAACTATGACAATAAGGCTCTGATCTTTTTTCTTTTCCCTTGTGCTGGGGATTGAACTCAGAACCTTGTAAATATATGCTCCCTCATTGAGCTATATCCCCACATTCACTTTTTCCTATAAAACTAGTAAAAAGATCTGACTTTTCTCTGAATGAGGACCTTGATAAATAAAGAATAGTGTTCTCTCTTTAATGACTTGGTTAACATATTATGGTAGTTAGGCACTATTTTCCCTCTAAAATATTCTAATTGTTTCAGTAGAGCTTTAAATAAGTGAGTTAAGCACCCCCTCTTTTGAGACATGTATGGTAGGTATGTTCATATCTGTTGAAAAGATACTGTTTAATGATGGTTTGCTGTCTTGATTTGAGTTGAACAGCTTACTTCATTGATGTCAGTTTCTTTCCTGATGATTAAATAATACATTGAAAAGTATTTATATTAGTAATTTGCATGTGTGGTGCTGAGGATTGAACCAGTGCCTCATGCATGGGATGCAAGTGTTCTACCACTGAGCTGCAATCCCAGCCCCATTCTTACATTTCTTAGAACATTCATAAATTTGTTTAGGTCATTTACAGGGCACACTGAACAGACAAAAGAAATAAAGAAATGAAGGAGTAAGTCTGAATTACCATTTACCAAACATTCCTTTTAGAACTTTTATTGTAATGGAAATATGTCAAGAGTTAGTATACAAGTGATTAGAATGTGATCTGTCAGAATGGCATGCCTCTGTCAGGATTTCTAAATAGGAGGAAAAAGACTATTGGTACATTAGCTTTCTTGTTTGGTCACTCCAGTTCTCTTTCCTCACTAGTAAATCCATGTGATCTGTGGAATATCTTAAGATTAAGAATTAATTAAGAATTTAAGAAGTTTTTAGAAGATGATTTAATGTATTTGAAATTAACATTTCAAAGGATATTGCTGAAAGTTCTATTGAGAACTCTATTTCTATCCTGAATAACTAGGATAGGAATATCAGATGCATTGACATTTTCTTCACTTTTGATGCTTCTGTATGCATTGTTACCATAAATGTTTAATCAGTTCTGCTGTGATTAAGAATAAACATGTAAATAAATTTTTTAAAAGCCAAATTAAGCACAGTGATCAGTGGAAGCTGAGTTCTATGGAAGAAGGAAATGGTTAATTCTTGGAGGTGAGGAAATAACAGACTTAAGAGAATAATGTAAACAAGAACATAGAAGCCTGAAAGAAAATGCTTGGCCTGTGTGAGGGATGGTTTATAATCCAGTGTGGCTAGATTCACAGAGATAATGCAAAATGAGGTTGGGAAAGTATGTTGGGGTCAGGGAGTTGAATTGGAATGGGATACTTGAGCAGGTTTCCTATATAGAGAAATGAATACCTGGGCATTTCGTACTAGTCCTACTCAGAGTTGACATTATTTCTCTCAGAATATATTTTTCAGCCATTCATATGATTCATGTGTACAGTACACAGTGTTTGATGTTGTATCATCAGTTTTCATATATCAGCTATTCCGTATTTCTTAGCTAATGTACATACTGTGAATATTTGTCTAGAATAGTTTTTTTCCTTCTTTTTCCTCTGGTGCATTTCTGCATGCTCTTTAAGACCACTAGCTCTGTTGCTTTGATTTTTCTGGGCTTTTCTGGCATAATGAGAAGTGGATTTTTTTTTCAGTGTTTTTATAGGTATATATACTTGTTTTTTAATTGTGTTTAATGTGTTATTTAAAATACATATTTTTCTCCTTAGTTAACACTGTACTAAAGCAGGAACTTTGTGGGATATTTTTCCCTCCCATTTATGCTGTAACACTGAGCTTAGAAAGGCATAATTTGTTTGGTATATTTATAGTGTGTTTGTTAAGTAAACAAAAGTAAAGATATCCTTGCTTTTCATTGCCCACTTCCTAAAAATTAATGTCAATTGTATTAAAATGAAAATCTCTGAAGCATTTTTAGCAGTTCTTTTCCCTGTATACATAGATTCCTGGTTTATTTTTCACTGACTTCTAATCTAAAATTAACTCCTTTTTTAAAAAAAATCCCTCTTCCTAGCTAGGCGCGGTAGCGCACAGCTGTAATCCCAGTAAAGCAATAGGATTGAGAGTTCAAAACTAGTCTCAGCAACTTAGTGAGGCACAAAGCAACTCAGCAAGACCCTGCCTCAGTATAAAAATGGGCTGGGGTTGTAGCTCAGTGATTAAGCCCTTTGGATTCAATCCCAGGTACCCCAAAACATAAATAAATAAAATTTTTCCTCTTCCTTTTTTCCCTTTAGTCTTTTTTGAGGAAACTCCTTAGAATAGTTTTATCAAGTATTGTTCAACCATGACCCTCCCTTGATATATACACACATTTGTAGCATATATCCTATATTTGGGTTGAGTAAGTTAGGGAAAACAAATATAATTTAGAGATTTAAATCCTCAGTTTAGCATTGTACGATAAAAGGGTATTACTTTGGGAGCAGTTAATTGGATTGACATTTGAAGATTTAGGTCAACTTTGAGGAAGTTATGGGGAGAATATTTTCTCCACTATCTTGATTTTACATTTTATGTAAACTATCAAGGTCTTTCATTCTTGTAAAACTTTAAAGAATCTCTTGGGGTTTTTTTGGTTGGTTGGTTGGTTGGTTTTGTGTACACGTGAGTAAAAAACTGTGAAGAACAAATTGGCATGGTGAAACTAAAAATTGTTTGAAATGTTTTGCAGACTTACTAAAAGTCTAGTATAGGTTAAAATAAAAGTAAGTAGAATGGGTTGATTAATAAATCTTATTTACTTTTCAAATCTTTTTTATTGTCAAAGAAAATTTAGGATTATAAGGCTTTTATGGAGAAATTTCCTTGAGACTTAAGTAGATATTTTCTCAAATGAAGTCTAACAATGAGGGATATTACATAGGAGACTTGTAAGGCATTTATATAGTTTTTGATATATTTAACTTATTTGGTAATAATCAATATACTTATCCTTCCAATATATTAATGTTTCATAATGTCTTTTTCCCCCCAACTTTTTTTTAGCAAAGTGTGGGATGCTGTCTCAGGAGATGAATTGATGACCCTGGCTCATAAACACATTGTCAAAACTGTGGATTTCACACAGGTATTGGGAAATGGAAATTTGGGTTGGGGATATATGTCAGTGGTACAGTGCTTACTTAGTATGTACAAGGCTCTGGGTTCAAAACCCAGCAATGCAAAAAAGGAAGGAAGATAACATTTATTTTAGATAGTTAAATTGTTGTTATAGCACAGTGTGATAATGATTTTAAGTTTAATTGGTTTATATATTTGGCTTATGTTTTTGTGGAATATTTGGTATGTATTAATTTGTATTTGATTTGGTTATTCATTAAGCTGTAGAAACTAGTTTTTTCTTAAGTTAATCCTGTGAGGTTTTTAGATACCACTGTTCTCTTTAGTCTTCCAACAAAAGCAATAAATATCTAAAAAACTCAAGTAATGTTTCTTAGTATTCAGTAGGGAGAGGATAAATTCTAATCATCAAAGAAATGCTATGGGAGGGAGGGAAACAGGATAAGAATTTATGTGGTATAGTGTAACACATTTGAACTGGGAAGCTTAAAGGGCTTGACATTTATGAGATGGGCATTGTTCCACAGCATCTTCTCAAGTAATTGGTTGTATATTGAATTTTTTTATGATGTCTGTAGCTATATTTGGATATTATTTGGTATTGAAGTTTCCAAGAGAAGTAACTATTGAAGTGGTTTATTATTAACATTTTACTTTTTTGTTTGTCTTTAGGATAGTAATTACTTGTTAACTGGGGGACAGGATAAACTGTTACGCATATATGACTTGAACAAACCTGAAGCAGGTAAGCTTAATTTATGTCCAGTTTGTGGATTTTTTTTTCTTTTTTTTTTTAAATAACATTACTGATTTCTAGGTGAGTACTCCAATTTGGAAAATATAGTCACAATTAAAACACAGTTATCCAGTATTAATTATCCAGTATTAATCACTGTTAATATCTCTTAATTTTTTTTATATAACATCCCAACCCCTTCTAGATTACTGTTGGATAGCCTTGCAATTTAAAAATTTTATTACTGGCAGTTTTTTCATGATGTTAAGTATTTATCAAGGTGCAGAATATTACTACCTTTTGGTAATCTGTAGAAAGTAAAGATGGTGTAAATTCTCAGTTGTTCCATGTTAGTCTTTAGGTTTATGAACCATGTGAATATGTTAACTGTTCAAAAGAATCTTTTAAAATCCATAGTAACAGTTTTATGTTACTAGGTGTTCTCTGAGATGTTTTTAATGACTATGTTTTCTTTCCTGTGGATATATCCATAAGTGAATTAGCCAATTTCTTATTATGGCCTATTTGGGCTATTAATATGTTTTAAATTTTGAAAACAATATTACGTTAAATATTCTTATATTTGCCAGTATTTTCCATAAGTAACTGAGCAAAAATATAATTGTTGGAACAAAGAAGAGCAGATTTTTTGGAAACCATTGGTAGATTTCAGCAAAATATATATAGTTAATCTGTTTTAGTGTGCACTGACACCTAAATTTATCTTTGGCAATTTAATAGAAGGAAATGTTTCTGTTGCAGTAGTATGGACTTGTTTTTATTTTTGTTTTGGTACTGGGTATTGAACTTGGGTATTCTACCCACAGTTCTTTTTATTTTTATTCTGCAATAGTACCTTGCTAAGTTGCTGAGGGTCTCTTTAAATTGCCAAGGCTGGCCTTAATTTTTGCAGTCCTCCTGCCTCAGCCTCTTGAATGGCTACAATTATAGGCATATGCCACCATGCCCAGTTTGATACAGACTTTAAAACATTATTCTGTCATTACCTTGGTGAATTCTCTCACTGTACACAAATGTGTACATCTTTTCTAGTCCACATATTTACCTCTATTTTGTAGTACTTTAATGATTTCCTATGCACACAAAGCTATCAAAACATGATAATTTTATTTTATTTATTTATTTATTTTAATTTATTTATTTTTATTGGTTGTTCAAAACATTACAAAGCTCTTGACGTATCATATTTCATACATTAGATTCAAGTGGGTTATGAACTCCCATTTTTACCCCAAATACAGATTGCAGAATCACATCAGTTACATATCCACATTTTTACATTATGCCATATTAGTAACTGTTGTATTCTGCTACCTTTCCTATCCTCTACTATCCCCCCTCCCGTCCCCTCCCATCTTCTCTCTCTACCCCATCTACTGTAATTCATTTCTCTCCTTGTTTTTTTTTTCCCATTCCCCTCACAGCCTCTTATATGTAATTTTGTATAACAATAAGGGTCTCCTTCCATTTCCATGCAATTTCCCTTTTCTCTCCCTTTCCCTCCCACCTCATGTCTCTGTTAAATGTTAATCTTTTCCTCCTGCTCTTCCTCCCTGCTCTGTTCTTAGTTGCTCTCGTTATATCAAAGAAGACATTTGGCATTTGTATTTTAGGGATTGGCTAGCTTCACTTAGCATAATCTGCTCTAATGCCATCCATTTCCCTGCAAATTCCATGATTTTGTTATTTTTTAGTGCTGCGTAATACCCCATGGTGTATAAATGCCACATTTTTTTTTATCCATTCATCTATTGAAGGGCATCTGGGTTGGTTCCACAGTCTAGCTATTGTGAATTGTGCTGCTATGAACATCGATGTGGCAGTATCCCTGTAGTACGCTCTTTTAAGGTCTTCAGGGAATAGTCCAAGAAGGGCAATAGCTGGGTCAAATGGTGGTTCCATTCCCAGCTTTCTCAGGAATCTCCATACAGCTTTCCAAATTGGCCGCACCAATTTGCAGTCCCACCAGCAATGTACAAGAGTACCCTTTTCCCCACATCCTCGCCAGCACTTGTTGTTGTTTGACTTCAGAATGGCTGCCAATCTTACTGGAGTGAGATGGTATCTTAGGGTGGTTTTGATTTGCATTTCTCGAAACATGATAATTTTAGAAATTGATTGCTTATTAGTTGGCTGTGTGTGTGTGTGTGTGTTGCTGGTATTGAACCCATAGTTTATATCATTCAAACGCAATCAGGGGCTTTTTATTTATTTATTCATTTTTTTATGTGGTGCTGAGGATCGAACCCAGTGCCCCGCGCATGCCAGGTGAGCGCGTTACCACTTGAGCCACATCCCCAGCCCCTTTATTTATTTTTTTTAATGAGATGAGCATCTGGCTTATGTTGCCCAGCCTAGGATCTAATTTGGCATTCCTTCCTCCCCAATCTCCCAGGTAGCTGGAATTACAGGCATGCACCAACCACAATGCTCAGCTTTAGCATGGTTATTATCCACAAGTCTATAAAATTTTTAAAAAGTAGAAAAGTTTAAAAGAGTAGTAAAAAAGTAATTTGAAAATTAAGCACTTATTTTCTTATGATACCTTCTCTTTGAAGAACCTTTTCTAAAGTGAGGAAACAAACTGCTTTTAAAGATTTCTTATTCTCCATTTGCACCTAGGAGTTTTATTTATTTTATTATTGCATTGGAATTATACATTATTTATACATTGTTAAATATTCATACATTCTACATTCTTTTTGGTAGACTTACACTAAAACACAACAAAGTACATTGACCTCAGTCAATGAGTTTTGTTCAGTGAAACAAATTCAGGGCTTGAATGGACATTTTTCATCCTCTCTTACTGCTTTTTGGAAGTTGCTGTACTATACCAGAAATAGAAATGATAACAATTGGTAGAGTTTTTATCATATGCCAGATGCCATATCAAGCCCTTTAGATTATATTCTTATCTGATTCTCAAAAACTGAGATATTCTATCTATTGTTATCTTCTTTTACAGGTAAAGAAATGTACTTTTCAGAAAAGTTAAGTAATGTACTCAAAGTCTAAGTACTGTTGAATGGCATTGTTGTTTCCATTTGTTTTTGCCCAGAGATGATAATGAAGGTTTTTTTTTTTTTTTATTTGTTTGCTTGCTTGCTTGCTTGTTTTAATCTGTGGAAGGGAAAGTCTCCTATTGAGCCAGGTTCCCCCTTTTTTTTTGGATGCTTTCCTGAATTACTTGTCTTATTTTTTTTTCAGTTTGCTTCTAATTTCTGCTTCCTAACAACAGTGGTTTGAATAAGAGTCCCAAAGTTAATGATAGCACTAGTCTTAGATCAGACTACCTGTTTCCTGGATCCATGTTATTAAATTATGCCTCATTAGTAATTCTTACTACCTATTTTAGCATTGTGGTATAATAATCCTTTTGAATATTATTAGTTGTATAGAAAATGAGCTTGAGGAAATGAGTAGTACATACACTCAGTTATGTATAGCAAAGATTATCATTTTGGGGTTCCTTGTCTTACAGTTAAATAGGTTTTTTTTCCAGTACAGAAAAGCCAATGTGTTCTGGTAAACATCAAGTTTTAATTTTGCTGGGCTTTGAAAAGTTGCAGTTCAATTTCAAATGTTCTAGTTTTCTCATTACATTTTTTTAATTGTTCCTATAGTGTTCAGTTTAAAAAGTCAAATATTAAATAATTTTAAATTGTTTCATCTTAAGAACCTAAGGAAATCAGTGGTCACACTTCTGGTATTAAAAAGGCTCTTTGGTGCAGTGAGGATAAACAGATTCTTTCAGCTGATGATAAAACCGTTCGGTAAGTAATTTTCTTTAATAATTTAAAGTTTGAAAAATTATTCTACCTTAAAGCTTGTATTTTAAATATTTTTTTTGTGACTAGCATGTAGGAAAAATTGTCTGAACATTAAGTTTAAATTGCACATAGGTCACATTTATTTGGAGCTATTCATTTACTATTAGATACATAGCGTTCAGAAGAAATAATTTAAATTATTAAATAATATTTAATTAAAATTACTGACACCTATATAAGGAGATGTTCTTAACATAGGTCTATGGATAGGCTGCTTAAAGGGAATTCATGAAACCCCTAAAATTCTGTTCAAAGTTTTATGTTAAAGCTTGATATATTCTTCTGTGAAAAGATATATAGCTGTCATCAGATTGACAAAAAAACAGTACTAATAAGCAATTTAAAACAGTACTGAAATTGATTAGATTAGGACATAGGTGTCTTAGTGGCATAGTGTTCCTGAGTTATTTGGAAGGTGTATTTAGGTATTTGAATTATTTCATCAACAAGCTACTGAAGACTTTGACATTTTATAGGAACTCAAAATTTCTCTAATCTGAAATTTATTGTTTGGAATGAAAGTTGTTTTTATTATAATTATGATTATCATTAGTTTATCTGCAGATGTAATTAGAATTTAAGCTTTTTTCCCCCCTTGTGAATAAATATTGCCATATTTTCCCTTTTTTTGCAGCCTTTGGGATCATGCTACAATGACAGAAGTGAAATCTCTAAATTTTAATATGTCTGTTAGCAGTATGGAATATATTCCTGAGGGAGAGATCCTGGTTATTACTTATGGACGTTCTATTGCTTTTCATAGTGCAGTAAGGTATGTCCAAGGAATCTCTTAATTTTGTTTTTTGAGTGACAGAGGACAATTAGCTTACTTAAAAATTGGAAAGCACCTGTGGAAGATACTTAATTCTTTTAAAGTGAATATGAGCCAGGCACAGTGGTGCACACGTTTATGCCCAAGCCTGAGGCAGGAGTATGACAAATTGGAGGCCTTTCTAGGCAGCAAGTCCCTGTCTCAAGATTAAATTGGATGCCTGGGGATATAGCTTAGAGATAGAAAGCTCCTGGGTTAGATTCCCAGTATCACACAGACATTAAAAAAAAAAAAAAGGGTAAATTATGACTTATATGATATGAAAAGAAATGTTTCTTCCATTAATAATGCATTTTATAAAAATTTGACATACCTTAATCAAAGAAATAAAGCAAATTCATGGTATTTAGGACATTTATTGGTAAATTCAGCACTTTTTTATATTACACTTAATGTTCTAAGACCATTGGGATCTCAAGCATCTTTTTTATTTGTCATTTGAAAGAGAGCCAGGTGTGGTGATGCACACATGTAATCCCTGCAATGAGATTACATGTGTAATCTAAGCAATTTAGCTGGGCTAGGGATATAGCTCAGTTGGTAGATTGCTTGCCTAGTATGCACAAGTCCCTGGGTTCAAACCCCAGCACCACCAAAACAACAAGGCAACTTACCAAGACCCTAAGCAACTTTAGTGAGACCCTGTCTCAAAATAAAAAGGTGCTGGGGATGCAGCTCAGTGGTTAAGTATCCCTGGGTTCAATCCCAAGTACTGAAATTTTTTTCTTTTGTTTTAGAGAAATCGTAATGTTTTTTCCCTATTTCTAAATATGTGCACACCTAATGATTCTTTTAAACAGAATCATTTGTGACTAGAATATATTAGAGTAAATGCTATTGTAGGAAATTTGGAAAATATAACAATTGAAAAACATGTATCCACAGTCTTATAACCATAAATTCCAGAATGGTTATTGTTTTTTCTGCCAGTCTTTGTCTTCTTTTTCTTTTCTTTTTTTTTTTTTTTTTTTAATTTCCTTTAAACACATGCATACATTTGTGTGCTTTTTGTTTAATTACTAGGACCATAGTGAATATTATTATGATGTTTTATTTTTGAAAAATATTCTTAGTCATCAGAATATCCTTGAAAACATTTTCATTAGCCATATTGCATTACAAGTTGTACTAAATTATGAATCAGTTCTGTTTTAGCACTTCAGTGTGTGTTATGGTACATATCTATTTCCTTATGATAGAATCCTGTGAGTAGAATGATTTATTCAAAGGATAGAATGAGTTTAAAGTTCTTATTTATCGGGCTGGAGATGTGTTCAAGCGGTAGCGTGCTTGCCTGGCATGCGTGCAGCCCGGGTTCGATCCTCAGCACCACTTATAAAGAAAGATGTTGTGTCTGCCGAAGACTAATTAAATAAATAAATATTTTAATTCTCTCTCTCTTTAAAAAAAAAGCATATAATCATTTAAGAAAAAAATGTTCTTATTTATTCATGGTGCTTAATTGATTTCCATTCCACATTGCACTCTGACTTCTTGCTACCCTTTTGTCTAAAAAGCTACTTTCAGGGCTGGGGTTGTGGCCCAGCAGTAGACCGAGTAGACCGCTCGCCTAGCGCTTGCCTAGCACATGCAAAATGCTGGGTTCGAGCCTCAGCACCACATAAAAATAAATAAATAAATAAAGGTACTGTGTCCAACTACAACTAAAAAAAGAAAACTAAAAAATAACTAAATAAAAAATAAAAAGCTACTTTCATAGCTAATTACTTAATGAGAAAAAGAAAAGCCAGTAAAATTGGAAATTTTAATAATGTAAAGGAGTTCATATATATATATACACACACAGTAAAATTATAATCACAGGATACTTTTGTCTACAATCATCAAATTGTAAGCTACATTACTGCTCCTTTGGCAATATACAACACTGTTGTAGACTGTTAACATCAAATCCCATTTTGGTGGCAGTGATGCATTTCAGCCAACAGGTTGCTATTCAGTGATACTGCATAAATCATGACTAACTTTAATTTTCATGCTTTCTACTATGTGTTCTTGGGAATAGGAGAGTGACCTTTAGGAGATCGAAGGTTATGTTCTGTATTTAAGGCATTTCATGATTTCGGGGTTAAACTGAAAAGGAGCCAATGTCTAAACTAATTAATTTTCAGTGATACTATCATACATTGATTTTTTAAACTATATAATTATAATCTCAAATCTAGTTATTCTTTTATTGTCTGGTAATAGAACAGCTGTTTATAGCTGGTTTATATTTTATGATCTTTCTTGTTATAGAAGCTTAAACCCTCAACAATTGAGAATAACCTACAGTCCTTTATATTAAAGTAATTAAATGCCTACTGTCAAGCCTTTTTCTGTCTACTGAGATAATACCTGCTTTTTGTAGATCTAAAAGTACTGAAAGAGAAACATTTTAAGGAGAAATTCTGGGAACTAAAAGTATAGCTCAGGGATAGAGTGCTTGCCTACTTTATTTGAGACCATGGGTTCAATCCCTAGAACAACCACAAGAAAAAAAATTTTTTAAATTTAAAATTCTCAGAATATTATCCATACTATTTTAATTAGTCAACACAGTGATTCCAGAAACTTTATTGCTAAAAATGTAGATATCTCTTCATTGAAGGGTCTTCATATTCCTGAGATGAACTCCACTTGGACATAGCATCCATCTAAACTTTTCTTTGTTTATGTAATGTGGAGATATGAAGATTTGTTTTGGGGTTTTTTTATGTCACAATTCATGTTTGACCAAATGAATATTTGTCCTGTGGGTTTCAGAATTTGAGAGCAGTTTAAATGTAACTTATTTCCTTGATTATTTATACAATATTAAAACTTTGTAAACTACCTTTTTTTTTTTTTTTCTTCCAGTTTGGATCCGATTAAATCCTTTGAAGCTCCTGCAACTATCAATTCTGCATCTCTTCATCCTGAGAAAGAATTCCTTGTTGCAGGAGGTGAAGATTTTAAACTTTATAAGTATGATTATAATAGTGGAGAAGAATTAGGTAAGTTGTCCTTTTTCTCCTCCCTTAATATAATGTTGTTACCTTTACTAGATATTGAGTTCCACTAATTAACTCTCATTTATGTATATAACATGTTGAAAGTAAATTTTTCAGCTAACTAAAGCTTTGTGCTTATAAGTGCAAATTTTAAGTTGTTTTATCCATTTTTGGATAGAAATTGTTATAGGCCTGTGAACAAAATATGCTGAACTCAATTTTTTCTTTTCCCTTTTAACTTATATTCATCCTATGCTAATGTTTGGTACTATTGTGTAGTAGTTTTCAGACTTTATTGGGGGTGATGACTTAATGTCAAAGTCATATTAAGCAGACATAAGGAGATTTATTTTTTCTGAGATGTAGTGCATGTGTGTAGCTCCATTTATCTGACCTCCTTTTCTTTCTGCCAACTTAATTAATTGTAGAGATTCTGTAGAGGGTAATGTGGGCAGAGTCACTATGGCTTATTATAAAGGTACCTCAGGAATCTGACTTGGAGAGTTATTCTGTTAATTTTTATTCTTTTTTGGGGTCTTGAGTTTTGCTGCTTTTCATGCCAATAGTTTTTAATAAGGGAAACAAGTAGGGTTAATTTGAAGATATGTACAGTCTAACTTTATACTTAACTGATGAACCAGAGAGTTCAAAAAAGGTACACATGATATATTGAGTCTTCCCAAATAGTTTTTGCTTTTAGTTCAAAAACTCTCTCTACACACACACACACACACACGTATATATGTTTATATGTATGTATGTACGTACGTAGTCTGTAAGTTGTCTTTTTTATTGTTGCTGTTCCTGTTTTTGTCTGTTCTGCTTTACTACCTAAAGACCTAAGAAGGAACAAAAGATAACTTCACGTTTTGTTTCTTGGGAAAACTGATGGATTTACGTTGTATATATTTTTAAATGTTTGGATCACATGTTACATTCTTTGTAGATGAGAGAACTCAGGCTGGAGTTGAAGCCCAGTGGTTGAATATGTGCTTAGTATTAGTGAGGAGCCTATGGGTTCAATCCCTACTGCGTGCATGTGCATGTGCGTGCATGTGCATGTGCGTGCACACACACATATATGTATAGAGTGAGAGAGAAAAGGCTGAACTGAAATATCTTCTGAGATCTGAGGCCACTATTAATGAATTTTAGACCTTGGACCCAGCCATTCTCATTCCACAATTTCATGTTCTTTCTACTCCCATAATTATTATTTTTTTTTCCAGTACTAGGGATTGAACATGCCTTGCACATGCCAGGTAACTGCTATATCACTAAGCTATACCCCCAGCTCCTCTACTCCTAAAATTTTTTTATTCTCTTGTTGGACAAAGAGATAGAAGGAAAAAACAGGAATATTGGTTATTATATTTTATAGATTAAAATATTTAAGGATCAGTATTGATCGTGTATCTGAATGTTTCGTGTGGTGATATCATTAGTGGATTCTGCATAGAGCCTGGTAGGACATTAAGAGTCAAAATGTGTAAAAGAGCTCCATCTGGTGGCTTTTCACAATCATATGAATTAGTTCCTTAGTAATAGGCAGAGTTTAGGTTGTGGAAATTAGGATTACACTGATAGACTTTAGATCTACTTTCTGTAGAATTTATGGGTTTTTTTTTAATCAATCCTTCTGCCATCCTTAATACGACAAAAAATATTCATTTTCTTTTTTGAAAGACAACATAAAACTGATATATGTTAGATGTCTCTTAAGAAGAGATGGCATGATATAGCACTTTATGACGAGAATTACTTTAGTTTCAATTATGTACAGTTCTTTGTATTTGCTCTTATGAATTTTTGCATATCTCCAGTAATAGAGAATCATCTTTAGTATATCAGTACTTAACCTAATAATTATTAAATTGTCTAATAATCCTTATCTTCTTTTTCAGAATCCTACAAAGGACACTTTGGTCCCATTCACTGTGTGAGATTTAGTCCTGATGGAGAACTCTATGCCAGTGGTTCTGAAGATGGAACATTGAGACTATGGCAAACTGTGGTAGGAAAAACCTATGGCCTTTGGAAATGTGTGCTTCCTGGTAAGAATTTTTATTCAGAGCTTTCAAATTAAAATGCATGATTTTGTGTCATTTATTAATTCTGTTTCAGTGTTTCTGTCTCAGTAGATTTTAAATTATCCAGTACAGTTTTAAGCCAAAAGAAGGCATGATTATAATTGGCCACTGTGTTCTTCTGTTAAAGAGTTTTTTGTTGTAAAATATATTTTACTCTAAATTTTTAGCTCATTTAGTAAGTGGAATGAACTTAATTCAAAATTTGTTAGAAGGCAATACAAAGAATTTATAAATAAATGTATGTAATCACTAGATAATATTACTTAATCTTTACCCAAAAGGTAGACATGTTTTTAATTAAAAACAAAAAACAAAAAAACTAGTTATTGATCCCATTACAATGATAGTATGTACCTAAATGTAATTTTTAAAGAAAGACATTATTTTAGAATCAGTTACTAAAATAAGAATTCTTTCTATTAAACATTGCTTAAAATAGGTTTATCTTGCTGTTCTTGAATATTAAATTGTAGAAATTATTTGTGTTATCCTAATTTTCAAAAACATTTGCTCTTTTGTAGAAGAAGATAGTGGTGAGCTGGCAAAGCCAAAAATCAGTTTTCCAGAGACAACTGAAGAGGAATTAGGTAAGAGCAAATTAATTGACTTATTTTTATAAGAGTCCTGGCGGATTTGAAACTGAAGTACTATAGGTGAGTTTTGCTCACTGACAAAAGAAATTTTTAAATGAACATATTTAATATGAACATATTTAATAATTGGAAGCTTAAATTTTTATAAACTAAATATTTAAATACCTACTGCATAATGGTGGGCACTGAGATACAGTGTGGACAGTATGTGTCCCAGTTAAAACCCAAGGCAAAAGAGACTGGACAGGTTAGGACCTCGTTTGCTTTTTTTGAACTTGGAGAGTTTTAGATGAAGGTAATGAGAAACCTTTGAATTTCAAGAAGAGGAATACTAAATTTAGATTTTAAGTTTCTAAAGATTGCCTTGACTATAGTATGGAAAGAAAATTAGGGAAAAGAGTGAACCAATTAAGTGGATGAGCGATTATGTGGTTTTGAATGAGAGAATGTCAATAAGAACAGAAAAGATTACATGGAATAGTCTTTTGTGGTAGAATTGATAAGTGATAATTTTATTAAGTTGGAAGGTGGAGGTGTATTAAGTCAAATTTCAGATTGTTGGCATGTGAAGCTGGGTATTATGATTTGGGGGCAGTTGGGAAGGGATTTGCCATTTACTGAGTTTTCTTTAAATTTAATTTTTTCCTGTTAAGCATCTTTTTGCTGAAAACTTAATGTTTCGTAGTTAGTGTTCTTATATTAATAATATTAAGTATTAGGATTTGAATCACTAAAGGAGAGAACCAGTTCTTTGAAATATATGACTTTAGTGTTTATTGGATAGCTGGAGTTTTAATGGAAATTCAGCTTGGAAGGAGAAAAGTTTTTGTTAAAGCATGGTGTAAAAGAGTTAATGGATAATACATAAACTCTTTCTTGGTTGCTGTTTCAGTGGCCAGAGTCCAGTTATTAATGGCATGTGCAGTTGCTCTTTCCCCCAACACACATACATGCACACACTATTGCATGTTTAAATTTTTTTTCTTCATTCATTACACAGAAATGTAGATTTGCTTTTTTTTTTTTTATTAAATTAACTAATGTGACATTGTTTTTATTTGTAGAGGAAATTGCTTCAGAGAATTCAGATTCCATCTATTCTTCAACTCCTGAAGTTAAGGCCTGAGCATCAAGCATATGCTACAGATAGTATATAATTTATGGACTAAGTGACCAAGCAGAGAAAAGCATCAGCCTTCCAGAGTTACTCTCTGCTTACAGCAAACACAGCAGTAAATAATGGGGAATACGAATTAGCTCCAGTGCTGGAACAACTTACTTGGTGTTACCTGTGAGTGAAAACTCGGAGTATCAGATGAAGGCAAGTGGTGTTATGCTCTTGTAGCATGACAGCCTGTTGTCTTTTTAATGAATATGTGCAAGCCAACATCCAATTTCTCTTATTATAATTAAATTTCTTGTAGCTGTTTATGTTATTATGGAAAAGAAAAATATATTGGCCTATTTTTCTGACTTTTTCCCTTAAAGCAGGATGCCTTTTTTTTTTTTTTTTTGCTTTAGTTGTAAAGAAGAGGGAAAACATGATAAAGTAACTGGTTTGATTTCTCTTTCATTGTACACTGCTTCTGAACATCTAATTATTTTTAGTTGTCTAAATAAAATGCCTCTAAAACAAAACAGTGTTTTCTTTCTTTGGGAAAAAAAAACTAATAAAATTGAATTTTGTAAATGAAAATGAGAAGTTTTTTTACATCATGCCCATAGTAAAAGACAATTATAGAATCTATAGTATTAGTTTCTGAAATACGTTTGCTTATACAAAATTTTAGAAATTTTCATGTCCTTTGTTTGAGTTGAATTTACTCTCCCCACCTTCTGAGTGGATAGAAATGTTTGACCTGCCATTATAAATGATAACTTACTTAAATGATGCATGCTAATGATAAGAAAAATAGAAAAGCAATTACAGATAGAAAAATCACTTAAAATCCTACCTCTTCCCCCCCAAAAATTAAAGAGTAACCATCATTGCACAGCACTGCATTGCTATGTGTATGTATAAATAGATATAAATGACTTCATGAAAGCAGAGTAAGTATAATGTTTAAGATGTTCCATTTTATTTTTACCGTATGAAATTTGGGTAGTATTCAAGAAATATTTTTATTAAATTTCTAATAAATTGGATCAACTGAGTTTAGATTTTATTTTATAAAATGTGGAGGAGGATATTAAACTAGTAATTTAGAAATGTTTCAGACTAATAACATGTGCCAGTTTGCATTTTCTTTCCTAATTCAAAGGTCTTTTGAATGACCTTTGAAGACTTTTCTTAGAAGAAATAAAAGCCAACCAAAGAATAGGTTAATTTTTGAGGACTTGTGATAACCAGAAGAAAGAAAGCACTGTAGTCCATGATAGTCTTTGAGAGCCAAGAGAATTGTTATGAGCCGAACTGTTGATCCACATAAGGTCTCACAGGGTGGTAGTGTTTTTGTGTCAGCTCATTACATGCCTGATTCTGCTTTGTAGCAGTATTGTCAATGTATCAAAGAGTCAGACTAATCAAAGTCCTTACCCTAAATAAAGTTGAGATTTATGTGTATCAAATTGAAATCAGAGTTGCTTGGTATTTATGAAATGAATGAACCAGTGAAATTTCTTCTTAGTTTTCATAAAAGGCCCTATATAGATGTAATCCTTTGTGTATTGGTTTCCTATTGCTAAGTTACAAAAGATTTATGACTTAAAACAATTTTTTTCTAGTTCAATTAATAATCCTGAAATAAATCTTTACTATGCTAAAATCAAGGAACTGGACTTTGATACCGTGGCCCATACCTGTAATCCCAGTGACTTGGAAGGCTTTGGCAGAAGTATCTTGAGTTTGAGACCTGAGTTCATTCCCTAGTAACAAAAATAAGATGATAAAGTCAAGATGTTGATGGTATTTTGGAAGCTCCAAGAGAGAACCTGTTTCCCTGTCTTTTGTAGCTTGTAGAAACCAGCTATATTCCTTGACTCATGGTCTTTTCCTGTATCTTTAAAGCCAGCACATAGCATCTGGTATCTCTGAACTCTTCTTAATAATTTACTATATTTAGACATGTTTTATTACATGGAATCCACCTGGATGATCTTTAGTTCAGGATCCTTAGTCATATTTGCAAAATTCCTATTGCTATATAAGGTAACACATTTACAGAATTTACCATAACAAAAAGTTTGAGCATCAAACTTGTATTTCATGGTTTTTTTTTTTTTTTTTTGTCCTCACTAAACCTTCAGCAGCATTTAACAATTGTCCTCTTGTTTCTTTGCTTCTATGAAACAACATTCCTGGTTTTTCTTACACTTTACTGACTACTGTTGCATTTGCCAATTTCTTCTTTTCTTCCCTACCTCAGGGCTGAGCTGTAATTTCTACTTCTGCCTCCAAAGGGGCCACAGGGGACAGGGGGTTGGGTCATCATCTAGCATTACATTATCTTTTGATACCTTCCAAGTTGTATATCTAGCCTGCCCCTCTTTATGACCAGAGTTTGTGCAATAGTTAATTGATCTAACAATAAAAAGTAACCAATATAACATGAATCTTGATATTTCAACCCAACATGTTTTTCCCCTAGTTTGTTCTCTAGTAACTAGTATATTACTTAAAACTCATTTGTTTGAACTAAATGATGTAGAAGTCTTTGACTCTATTCGCTATCATTCCTATATTTAATCAATATGTAAATCCTATGGGTTTTTGTGAATATATGCTTTGTCTCATCTCCATTGCTGCCACTAGAGGTCAAGCTACCTTTCTCACTTGAACCCTTTGCATTGTCTTCCATGCTGCTCCCTCTTGCTCCTTATCTGGCTCTTATCCTATCTATCTACACAATAGGGTCATTCATTTAGGACTTGAAGAGACTGCCTAGTTTAAATCCACAGCAGCTTCCCATTACAACAAATTTATATTATTATCTGGCTCCTGCCTTCTGTGACCTTTTCATTTTTTTTCTTGCTTGAACTGCTGTAGCCATATTGGACTCATTTCTGTTTTAATTCATTTTCACTATTTCTGCCATTTGGTCTACTTTTGCCTAAATTCATCTCTAAAACCCTTATATATATATATATATATCTCTTCTCATCACTTTCTATTTTAGTCATAGTTTTAAACTTTATTAAAGAATCTTGTATATTTTTCATCTTCAGTACTATTCCCTTTGCCTAGAAAGGTGGCTGATAATGTAGGTTAAACCAAGTTACTACATTAACACTAAATTGTATTAGACCAGGAAGACTGTTTTCCAGTTATCCCATCTGCAGCAGACAAGCATTTCTGCTGGAGTCAACTGCCTCTCCAGTGAACCAATACATAGCTTTGACTGTATGAGGCTGCCACACCACAGAAGGAAGCCTTGGATGATGCAATCTCTTCATCCCTACCCACTCTGCCTCTAATTCCATTCTTTCTCTGTAGCCCACTCTAGATCCTAATGTACAGGAAGTCATGTGTATCCCAACTTTCTGCCTAATTTAGTAATGTACATTCTCAGTTTTAATGATATCTACAGGTTTCTTTTAGGGATTTCTACAAGAATTGAATGTGGTTAGTTCTCTTGAGCATATTTTGCATGTCAGTAAACAAAGTTCAACACTTTTTGGTGGTGCTGGGATTTACTGCTGGTCCTTGCACATGGCAGGCAATCACTCTCATCACTTAGCAACACCTTCATCCCTATTTTTTGTTTATTTTGCTTGTGATTGAACCCAGGTCCTTGTACTTGCTAGGCAAGTGCTCTACCACTGAGCTATGCCCCCCAGCCCCTTATACTTTGTAATAGCTTAGTAAAGATGTACCAAAATGGTGGGCATGGTGGCTCACACCTATAATCCCAGTGGTGCGGGAAGCTGAGGCAGGAGAATCATGAGTTCAAAGCCAGCTGCAGCAGTTTAGCAAAGTCTCAGCAACTCAGCAAGACCCTGTTTCTAAATAAAAAATACAAAAAAAGGGCTGAGGATGTGGCTCAGTAGTTAAGTACCCCTGAGTTCAATCTCTGATACACAAAAAAAACAAAACCCCGATGTACCATAATGTATAATAATTTACAGGTTTATATTTTTGGTAGCATTTCAAACTCAATGAAGTAATAATATAGCTGTATTTCTTCTTTGAGACCAAGTTTGGAGAGGTATTGAAAATGCAGTCTCTGTCCTGCTGTAACAAAATACCTGTGACTGGAGGCTGAAAAGTCCAAGAACAAGGTGCCTACAGGATTGGTTTTCCCATGAGGGAAACCTTAAAAGGATCAACCTTTTAATGCTATCACACTGGCAATGTGAATTTCAGAGTGGACACCTGCAAACCATTGCATAGACCAAGGGAAAGTATTTCTCAAGCAGGCACCTTATTTTATACATGAGTGATTAATATTTTAAAACAAGAATTGATTTCTACTTGGTTACTATATAAATTACTGTGCATGTTGGTCTTTTACACAGGGGGATATCTGAACAAGAATTGTTAGAACAAGAACATTCTCAGAAGGAGATTTAGCTTTCTTTACTGTCTATAGAAATCTTCAATTACCCATGTGACTTTAAGACCAGTCAAGTTCCCAGAGAAACAAATGAGGCATCTGACAAATTTACTTATAGAAATAAGGCCTAAGATTGCATCTAAATTATAGCTAATTGTTAATAATATTTAATATGTGTAATCAATTTAATGAGGTAAAAGGAAGTTGGTCAAGTGGAAAATAACTGATTTTAGCTTAATGATGAGTATGGAAATAATATTAAGTATATTTATATGTTAAGATATTTCTTACTCTTCAATATCTCCCAATAAGCCAATGAGGTAGGTTTGTAGATTTCCCATTTTATGGGAAACCCAAATTTCAGTGATGATAAACAGCTTGTTTAAGAAGTTTGGATTCAGGGGCTGGGGATGTGGCTCAAGCGGTAGCCCGCTAGCCTGGTGTGCGTGCGGCCCGGGTTCCATCCTCAGCACCTCTTACAAACAAAGATGTTGTGTCCGCCAAAACCTAAAAAATAAATACTAAAAATTCTCCCTTTCTCTCTCTCTTAAAAAAAAAAAAAAAAAAAGAAGTTTGTATTCAAAGAGATAATAGGGAACAGTAAGCATATTATCTATAGGGTTATATTGCCTGGGTTTTAAACTATCTCTAGACTTACAAACTATTCCCTATGTCTCAATTTCTTTATCTGTACAGGAACATGATTATTCTCACACAGATTTTTTTTGAGGGAAATATAAATTTTTTGAAGTATCAAATTACATAAAGTTAACTCACAGGAAGCACCTAATATTAGCTAGTGTTATATATTCTATTAGTGATTCCCAAACTTTAGGATTTCATGGCTAATAAATTAATAAGAGGAGGGACAAGATCGAATGGTCTGCTTCATATCTTCCCAAGTGAAGCTATTAAAAAAGAAAAAAAAAGTTATTATCTCAGTCTTCATAAAGAAAGGACATTTTAAAATCCAAGTTGGTGGTTAACAAAAATCTTGGAATGAAGAACTGTTCTTTAAATTGAACCAATTTAGCTTTGTAAAAGGCCAATATAACTCTTATTTTTCTAATTTTACCATGAAATTAGATGTTCTATAGTCTCCCTCCAGTTTTGAAATATTTTGACTCTAATATTCATGCCCTTCCTACTCCTCCCTGCTTTTACACTTTTCTCCATCAGCCCTAGAAATTCTGGCTGACAATCCACTGCCTTATGTGGTTAGTTATCCAAGGAATCTACCAACTACTGCTCTTATAAACCGTAGGATAGGGACTCTATCAAATGAAAGTGAACTGGATAAAACAATTGTTACTATAAGTAGCACATACAGCAACACAGCAACGTACATGCATTCATTCATCTAGCAAATATTCAAAGCTTAGTACATTACCAAGTTCTCTTCTAGACTCTAAGCATATAACAAATAAAGCACAAATAAGTTCACTTCCTTCTGAGCTTAAAATGTGAATTACTTCTAACTCCCAAGCCAAGTAGATTCTTAGAAGCTTCAAGATAAAATATATTACACATTCCTAAAGCTTTAAGTTTCTTTTGTTTTGCTTTTGGTATGGGGCTGGGGTAAACCCAGGGGTGTTTAATCATATCCCTGGCCCTTTTTAATTATTTTTTTTCATTTTGAGACAGGGTCTCCCTAAGTTGCTGGGGCTGTGCAATCTTCCTGCCTCAGCTGCTCAAGCTGCTGGAATTACAGACATGCACTGAGAGCTTCAATTTTTATTGAAAAGAAGAGTGGAGTAGGAAGACAATTTGGCAACTTAACATTTATAATAAAACATAAACAGGAACAGCATGCAAAATTTATGTGGTTAAAAAGTATTTAATACTTTAAAGATAATTTTACTTTTTAAGAACCAGTTAGGACTGTGGATACAAATTGACATACACAATTCATCTCTTATTCCCTAGGTTGGTGCCTCTTTAGAATTTGTTCACATAATCATCATTGAATGAACTTGTTAAAAATACTGATTGCAGTATCTAAAGATTCTGATTCAGTAGGGCTACAGTGAAGCCTAGAATCTGCTTCAGAAAAAATAGTTTAACAAAACCCATCATTACATACAGCTACAATGTGCCAATAGAAAAAAAAAGAAAAAAAAATAGAATAAAGTTTTTAGTAATTCCAGTGTAGCAGTCTGTAGACTTTCTTTCTTTGTTTTTAAGCATTAAGCAATTGCATTGCTTCTTTTTTTTAATTTTTTTTAGTTGTCGATGGACCTTTATTTATTTATTAATTAATATGTGGTGTTGAGAATCGAACCCAGTACCTCACCCATGCCAGGCAAGCGCTCTACCACCAAGCCACAACCTCAGCCCCTGTAGACTTTGAGAGGCTTTGCCTTAGGGATACTTGGGAAGTTTCAGAAAGTATTTATTTATTTGTTTAAGTACTGGAGATTGAACCCAGGGGCACTTTACCACTGAGCTACTCCCCAGCCCTTTTTATTTATTTTGAGTTGCTTTTAAGACTTTATTAGAGTTGCTGAAGCTGCTTCTCGAATTTGCAATTCTCTTGCCTCAACCTGAGTCACAGATTATAGCCGTGTACTACCACACCTTTTTGCAGAAGGCAATATTTAAATGGGATCTTTACAAAATGAAATTTGAGAATGATTCTCCAATAATATATTTTTAAAAAGCCTTTTTACAGTCTACCCATTCTTAATTTTGTCGAATTAACATACTCTTAAAACTATAGAGATTAATCCCAGATTGGCAGTGTCTACAGATCAGTTTCAAAAATGTCCTTCAGAAATTCTCATCAGAACCGGTGCAGTGGTATATGCTCGTAATCCAAGCAACTCTGGAAGCTGAGGCAGAGAAATTGAAAGTTTGAGGCCAACCTGGGCAATTTAGCAAGACCATGTCTCAAACAAAGAATAAAAAGGGCCAGGAGTATAGCTCAGTGGTAAAGCTCTCCTGGGTGCTTCAATCTCTAGTATCAAAAAAGAAAAGAAATTCTTATTAGATTTATTGACAAAATGCTAGTTTTTTATGTTTCTTTTAGATATAGACAATAGAGTATATTTTTAACACATTATTCCTGTATGGAGTATAACTTCCCATTCTTGTGGTTATATATGATATGGAGTTACACTGGTCATGTATTCCTATATGAACATAGGAAAGTTGTTTGATACATTCTACTGTCTTTCCTATTCCCATCCCCCCTCGCTTCTCTTCATTCCTCTTTGTCTAACCCAATGAACTTCTATTCTTACCCCCAAGCCTTACTGTGTGTTAGCATCCACATATTAGAGAGAACATTTAGCCTTTGGTGTTTGGGGATTGCTTATTTTACTTAACATGATAGTCTCCAGTTATATCCATTTACCAGCAGCAAATGCCATAATTTCATTATTCTTTATGGTTGAGTAATATTCCATGTTGGATATATACCACATTTTCTTTTTCAATTCATCTGTTGAAAGGCACCTAGGTTGGTTCCATAGCTTAGCTATTGTGAATTGAGCTGCTATAAATTTGGTGTGACTGAGACACTGTATCTTTGAGTATACACCAAGGAGTGAGTTAACTGGGTAAAATTGTGGTAACTTTTCAACTTTTCTGAGGAATCTCCATACTGATTTCTATAATGATTGCACCAATTTGCAGTCCCACTATTTGAATTCCTTTAATTTCTTTCTTCTAATTGCTCTGGATAGAGCAATGTATGAGTGTGCCTTTTTCCTCATGTCCTTGCTAACATTTATTATTACTTGTATTCTTGCTAATTACCATTCTGACTGGAGTGAGATGAAATTTCAGTGTAGTTTTAATTTGCATTTTTCTAATTGCTAGTGATACTGAACATTTTTCCATATATCTGTTGACTGATCATGTTTCTTCTTTTGTGAAGTATCTAGGTCCTTTGCCCATTTATTAATTGGGTTATTTGTTTTTTGGTGTTGAGATTTTTGAGTTCTTTATATATCTTAGAGATTAACACTCTTATCTGAGGAGCAGGTGGCAAAGATTTTCTCCCATTCTGTAAGCTCTCTTTTCACTTTCTTGATTGTTTCCTTTGCTGTGAAGAAGCTTTTGAGTTTGATACCATCCAATTTACTGATTCATGATTTTATTTCTTGCACTTTTAGAATCTTGTTGAAGAATTTTGTTCCTAAGCCAATGTGATGAAGAGTTAGGCCTGCTTACTTCTAGTAGGTGAAGGGTCGTTCAATTTTAGTATATGTACTGCTGAAACGAGCACTCCAAAAAAAAAATTTTTTTTTTGAGGCTACTGTGAATGAGTTAGTTTTCCTAATTTCTCTTTCACTTGATTCATCACTGATGTACAGGACCACAGTTGATTTATGGGGTATTAATTTTATATTCTGCTATTTTGATAAATTCATTTATGAGTTCTAGAAGTTTTTTTATGAAGGTTTTTGGGTCTTCTAAATATAGAATCATGTTGTTGGTAAATATGGATAGTTTGAGTTCTTCTTTTCCTATTTGTATTACTTTAATTTCTTTCTTCTAATTGCTCTGGTTAGAGTTTCAAAGACTGTTGAACAGAAGTACTGAAAGAGGACATCCTTGTATTCTTCCAGTTTTTAGAGGGAATGCTTTCAATTTTTCTCCAGTTTGAATTGTGTCAGCCTTGGGTTTAATATGTATAGCTTTTACAATTTTGAGGTATGTTCCTACTACCCCTAGTTTTTCTAGGGTTTTGAACATGAATGGATGCTGTATTTTGTCAAATGCTTTTTCTGCATCTATTGATATAATTATGTAATTCTTGTCTTAATTTAAGTCTATTGATGTGAGGAATTACATTTGTTGGTTTCCATATGTTGAACCAAACTTGCATCCCTGGTATGAACCCCACTTGATTGTGGTGCGCTATCTTTTTAATGTCTTTTTGTATGCTATTTGCCAGCATTTTGTTAAGCATTTTTGTGTCTATGTTCATCAGAGATATTGGTCTGAAGTTTTCTTTCCTTGATGTGTCTTTGGTTATGGTATCAGGGTGATACTAGCTTCGTGGAATGAGTTTGGAAGGATTCCCCCTTTTCTATTTCATGGCATAATTTGAGGAGGATTGGTATTAATTTTTCTTTGAAGGTCTTGTAGAACTCAGCTGAAAATCCCTCTGGGTCCTGGACTTTTCTTTGTTGGGAGGCTTTTCATGACATCTTCAATTTCATTGCTTGAAATTAATCTGTTTAAATTTTCTGCCAGGCACAGTGGTGCACGCCTGTAATCCCAGCAGCTCAGGAGGCAGAGACAGGAGGATGGCGAGTTTAAAGCCAGCCTCAGCAAAAGCAAGGTGCTACGTAACTCAGTGAGACCCGGTCTCTAAAGAAAATACAAAATAGGGCTGGGGATGTGGCTCAGTGGTCTATGGCCCCTGAGTTTGTCCCTAGTACTCCCCCAAAAAACATTTCTTTCTATGTCCTTCTGATTCAATTTGGGTATTTCATAAGTCTATAGAAATTTGTCAATGGCATCAAGATTTTCTATTTTATAAGAGTATAAATTTTCAAAATAGTTTTCTGATTATTATCTAGTTCAGTAGTGTCCATTTCATCACAATTTTAGTAATTTGAGTTTTCACTTTTTCTTTGTTAGCTTGGCAAAGGGTTTATCAATTTTATTTTTTTTCAAAGAACAAACTTATGTTTCATTGATTTCATTAATTTATTTTTGTTTGTTTCAATTTCATTGTTTTCAGTGTTGATTTTAATTATTTCCTATCTTCTACTGCTTTTGGTGTTGATTTCTTCTTCTTTTTCTAGGGCTTTGAGATGTAATGTTAAGTTATTTACTTGGTAACTTTCTAATTTTTAATGAATGAACTCAATGCAATGAGCTTCCCTCTTAGAACAAACTGCCCTCTTAGTGCCCCAGAGGTTTTGTTATGTTGTATTTCTATTCTCATTTGCCTCTGAGTATTTTTTAAAATTTCATCTCTGATCTCTTTTGCTATCCATTGGTCATGCAATAGTGTATAATTTAATCTCCAGGTGTTAGAGTAGCTTCTATTTTTCATTTTATTGTTGATTTATAATTTCATTCCATTATGATCTGATGGAATGCAAGATATTTTCTCTATTTTTTTTTTATATTTGCTAAGAGTTGCTTTGTGGTCTAAGATATGCTGAGAAGAAAGTGTGTTCAGTTATTGGTGGATGAAATATTTTATATATGATTGTTAAACTATTAATTTTATTTTTTAGTTCCATACCTTCTTTATTTAGTTTTTTGGAGGATCTATCCAGTGGTGAGAGAGGTGTTTTAAAGTCACCCAGTAATATTGTGGTCTATTTGATTCTTGAAATTGAGAAGGGCTTATCCAATGTACACAGAAGCTCCATTGCTTGGGAGCATAAGTATTTTCAATTGTTATGTCTTGCTGATGTATAATTTCATAAGCAGTATGAAACATCCTTCTTTGTTCATTCTGATCAACTTTGACTTGAAGTCCACTTTATCTGATATGAAGATAGAAACCTCTACTTGTTTATGAGATCCATGTGAATCATATGTTTTTCCCCATTCTTTTACCTTCATTCTGTGGATGTCTTTGCCTATGAGGTGAGACTCTTGGAGACTGCATGTTGTTGGGTCTTGTTTTTAAATTCAGTCTGCCAGTTTATGTCTTTTGATTGATCAGATTAGGCCATTTACATTCAGTGTTATTATTGAGATATGATTTTTATTCCCTGTCATTTTGATTTATTTCTGGTTTTAAATTTGTATTAGTTTCTCCTTGGATTGGCTGTTCTTCTAGTGTAGTATTTCCCTTTGCTGTTTTCACTTTTATTTTTTATTTACCTATTAGGGGATTAAACACTGATTGTGTTAAGACTCTCACAACCCAATCATTTTTCCTCTGAACCTCTTGCATTGTCTCACAAGTGAGCTTTTGGGGGCACCTCACATCCAAACCATAATAGACGTCTACAATGTTAATTGTCATAATTAACAGAAATGATATGATCAGTTATTGCCTACAATAAAACACAATATGTTTGCAAAAGGGTTTACAATTTTGAATGGTGAGCAAGGAGAGAACAGAAGTTGTTGAGAGCCACAGCCGAAGGGGTCCCAGCAAACTTCCAGCTGCCAGCTGATTGGCTCCTCTGCGGTGATGCTCATTGGGTTGTTTCCCCGCCCTTTCAGACCACGGAGCTGCTCATTGGGGGACTTTTTTGGCTCCGCCCACATGACCCAGCCAATCGGCCTCAAGAGCAGGAGGAGTCGGGGAGGTTGAGAGTCTTGTGGGAAGCCAGTGGGCTCTGAAGTTTTTCCTGAAGAGCTGTGTGGTGCTGCCTGTGTGTTCTAAAAATAAAGTTTGTTTCTTTTGACAAGTGGCTCCTGAATTGTGCCCAGCCAGACTGCGGCAAGAAGTGATGTAGGATGTGATGAATATGAAGGAAGAGTAGAGAAGATATAAGTAAAAAACTAAAGGAAGGGTGAAAAAGAGAACAATCAAGATTGGCTATTAGCAGAAGAAAACAGAGAAAGAGAATAAAGGGAAACATAAGTGAAAGAAAAAATTTATAAAGTAAAACTTAAAAAAAAGTAATTAAAGAAATTGAAATACACTAAGCAAACATCTTAGTCCTCAAAAAACTGATCCTTGAAAAATAACTGGCTTAAAAAATTCTAGAAATGAGAAAATAAAGTGATTATGTATAAATGTCCATGAACCATTAAGGTCACAATTAAACAGAGAAAAGAAAATAGGAGAAAAGAAAGAAATCTCAATGAAAATTTAAAGAATTATTTCTATTGGAGTTCAAAAGATTCTCAGCTTCCCTTCTCAGCAGTGTTAGTTAGGGTCATCTGGAGCATGATACTTGCTCCATGCTCAGGATGGAATTGCTAGTGTGAGAAATATAATCCCAGGCTTTTTGCTGAATGCCAGTTGTTCAGGAGATTTAAATCAACACCTCCAGGGCCTAGAGATTGTGGGTCCACATTGCAAGACTGCACCCCAGGGATCTTCCCTAGGTTCCACTTATGTGGTAGAGGAGCCACTTCTTAGTCCACTATGTCTCCTGTGACCCTATGTTTCCTGGTCTTGGGTTCAGCCTCCAAACTCAATCTATCCCACCTTCACCCTTTTGAATTCCCAGCCAGGAATTTGAGAGACCTGCAATTCAAGAGACTAGTGCCTCTCCCAGCTGGGCCTGTAAACAGCCAGATTGGAGGGGGAGGGGTGGAGCTGTGTGGGTTTCCACGACTAGGTAGTCCCCTATGTAAACCTCTCTCCGTGTTCGATTTTCTCCTGGTCACTTAAACACACTCTATGTCACACAGCTCTGTATTTCTGGTCAGACTCGGTTTTGCTTGTACTTAGCTCCCTCAGTGAACTATCCCTGCACCTCCACATGCAACCAGGAGAGATTTGCCTTCTTTCCAACACAAAGATATTGTGCAGCACACGTTTCAGTTTAGTCAGGCCGTGTCTTTGATCTCTAAACTCTCTGTACGGAGACATGCCTAAGGCCTCCTAAAAATATGTGTTCCTTTAGTTCCCTTATCCCTTCACTTTGCTCACTAAGGGACTGCTCTGGCTTGTGTCGCTGGCTGTGGCAGTGGCTATGCCACTGAGGATTTCTTCTTCTTATATCCAACCTCCCGAGTCCCCAATCTGCTTTGAATGTCCAGTATTAAATTCCAAAAAAGTCCCTCATTTTTTTTTCACCCACCTTGCTGAGAATCTGCCTGTCTGCTTTCTTGGTTTCAGGCCACATAGTAGCCAGGAAAGCAACCATCTCTAATCCGTCATCTTGAAACCCTCCCAAAATACTAATTTCAGGTGGCTTTACTGATTTTAGTTTAGGGTTTTTTTTTTTCCCCTCTGTTAAGCTAGGATATTACAGTTTAAATAATAAATTTATGTTATACACGGATTCATAACAAATGGCTTGGAATCTGGCTTGGAGTTGTATCTACCCCTGATAATGGAATTCCATTTGTTGTTTTTGATTCTTTTAGGAGTGTCAGTGGTCTCCACCAGGAATATACCCCTGTGGATTGACAAAGTGTGACTTGTTCACCATAGAGAACCATTAGGGGTCTCTGTAAGATGGTGTTACAAACAGGATTTGGGTTTGTGTGGGAGGTTTGGGGAAGGTTAAGGGAGGCAGGCTTTCTCATGGATTGGATTTGGCAGAAAATGGTGATAATTATATGATAGGGTTTCATATTTATCCATAACATAGGAAGAATGGAGTGAGGCTAAACTCATGGGAAAATAAGTGGCAATCATCTGTATTAGCTGGGATAAGAGCTATTTGGTCATTTTTTTGTGGATTGTACAATATTCACAGTTTTTCCGTGTTCACATAGGATCAAAAGTTGCCTTGTTTTTGATTCATGTTGGTCACAGTGGCCTTGGCTGATGTTGGTATTTTGTAAAAGTGCTTATTATGTTCATCTAGGGAACAATGGTCTGGTTGTAATTTCTAGCCTAGCTCCAGGCTTTTCAGGGTCTGCTTTTCTCCCAGGATTAAATAAAAATAAAGGGAAAAGCTATTACATATATGAATCCAAAATATTCAGCAGTTGCTGTATGTGAATAAGTCTGAAAGGCAGCTCAATGTAAGGGAGTAAAAGCAGGATTATTTTCCTTTTAGCTCGATTATAGCTAACATTAATGGCTTCCATTTATTGAACACTATGTGCCATGCTATGTACTTGTTGCTTTATAGGTGTATAGTTTTGCAAATCAAATACTTTTGATCATCTCCATTTTGCAGATAAGTATTCCTAGAATCTTCTAATCATTAAGTAGAATACCTGGCATTTTAATAAGTTTGGGCCTTTTTGGAGTCCACCATTTTTCCACTGTACTAGCATGCCTTTCTCTACAGAACTTGCTGTCTGTAAGTGTGGCAATGTAATATAGAACTGGCAGGATTTTCTTGAAACTCAAATGCTTTCATACATCTAAAAGGATCTAGAAATATAATTGTCTCATGGTAAACAGGCCACAGATGAGATTTTTTTTTTCTCCTCTTTCCATAGAACTCGATGCCTCTGATTATGAGGGCAGATAAATTGGCTAGTAACTTAAGATGAAGTTGTTGAGAGCCACCAGACAACCTTAGTATCACAGAATCATAGAATTTTAGAGACTGAAGAAGCTTAGAGATCAAAAAAATTGTCAAGGTTATCTCTTACAGATGAGGAAAAGGAAGGTCAGCAGTGTGCTTGATCTGTGCCATATCACATATTTAATTATCGTTGGAGCTAGGCTGAGAACCTGGTCTCAGTCTTAGGCCCTTGGTTTTTCAGGCCACATAGCTGTTCTTTCACAGATTTCAGAAGTCACAGTGTGCTTTGGTGCTCCGGATTGCTCCTTGGTTGCTCTCACATATCTAAAGGATCACTGATGACATTTCAGATTAGGGCTCAGGGGCTTGGACAGAATTTGAGGGCTATGTGTGTGGGTGGGGTAGGGATTTCCTCTTCCCTATTGTCATGTAATCTTACAGTTAAAAGTTCCTTTATATACATATATTTCAGCGCAGTTGGGCAACTTCAGTTAATTTATTTTTCTTCAGTTGAAAGACCCACCGATTCCCTGTCCAGGAAAGACGCACGAGGCACTGGCTGCAAACGCATGAGGTTTATTCAGACACAGACGCCTGCGGGTGCTCAGCGAAACCTCAGCCGGAGCTTTGGTGAGCTGGCACACCGGGCTTTGGGGTACAGGTTTTTTATAGGGTCAAGGGGCAGGTTTCGCGCGCACAGTAAGCAACAGGTTTCTTATTGGCTATTTTGAACCCAGCATATAGGTTACCTAAAGGGTAAAGTTATTTTTCATTTTATGTTCCTGGAACAATACCACATGACAGTTACATATGAGCATTCTGATTTTTCTGTTCCTGCTTATTAGCCCCTGTTTATTCAGGCATGCCCTGGAATCTATTTTTCTGCTCTTTCCCAACCATTCTGTTTTTCCCTTTTAATCGGTTACACTTAACTGATTTTAAAAACACTTCTGGTGCCTGCGCAGGTTTGTGACATGCCCTGGTTATTCTATAACCAGGGGTTAGGCCTCGGGGTTACTGGGCTAGGGTCTTTCACAGTTACTCTAGGTTCCCCAGGGGTGCTCTACCACGGGGCCACATCTCCAGCCCTTTTAAATTTGATAAATTGCAGAGGCTGACCTCGAACTTGAGATTCTCCTTCCCCAGCCTCCCGATTTCCTGGAATTTACAGGTCTACCCCATGGAGTCCAGCTTAGCATTTTAAACCGGTTTTGGGAGCCTTGCTTCCGGAAGCTAGGCAGTGCCGGGGGCGCGCACCCGGGGCGGGGTAGCAGGGCACCAGGGAAGGCAGGAACTGGGGCAGGGGAGGGCACAGGCCAGACAGTGCTGCCGAGGCTGGAGTCGCGGGAGCGGCAGGAGCGGCGGGGGCGGGGCTAGGCGGCGCGAGAGGGGCCGAAGGCGGAAGGGCTGAACGCGAAGTGCGGCGGGAGCGCAGTGGCTGGCAGCGCCTTGGCGGCCAGCGTCATGGCTGCTCATACTCGGGGCACCGAGCTCGGTAAGGGCCCCCGGGTCGCCTCCTTCCTTTTCTCCGCTTCCCGTTCCGCGGTGTTTCGCGCGGGGCTCGCGCCGGCCGAGCGTCCGTAGAGGTACCCGGTGGCCGGGAAGCGGTGGCGCCGGCGGCGGCGACCCTAGGCAGAGGCGGAGCCCCGCTGAGCTCTGTGGCCTGGGCGCCCTCGCCTGGTTCCTGTGAGCGGGAGGAGTGGGGAAGGATTGGTTTGCATCTTTCGCCCTAGCCGTTCACCTCTTAACTCTCTGGTTGCAAACAACAGCAAAACCCCAAATAAAACCAGACAAAACCCCTGCTTTCCCCCTTTTAATCCAATACATATGCGATTTAATGCTGGATTTCTGAAAATTATTTTTAACATAACTATCTCTAAAATGGCCTTCCCCCCCAGGTGCCATGCTGGTTGGAAAAGTAGTCATGGCTCTGTGCAAAAAATATAGCATCGTTAATTGTGTATGATCTTAGCTGTTTATCAAAATTGTAAAAGTGCCTGTATTCTTTTACCATTTTTCACTTATTGTTTTTCTGGTCCAAACCCAAGGCCCTGCCTAACATGTGCTAGGCAAGTATTCTACCACTGAGGTACACCTCCAGTTTCCATCTTTCCTTTTATTGGTATTAGTTCAGATATTACTGGTTAGAAAGCTTATTTCATATTTCCTAAACGAAAAATTTGTAATTCACATAAGGTTAGTGGTTTAAATATATAACTTGGCTAGCTTTAATATTCTGAATCTTTAACTTATTAGCTATATGATTTTTTTTAAAGCATTCCAAGTTTCTTTATCTGTAAAATAGTAATTACAAAGGTATTTACCTCATGATTTGGAGATGAACTAAGAAGATACATGTAAAGTAGTACATTGTGGGTGCATAGTAAGAGCTAAATAAATAATAGTGTGTAAGAAAGTTCTGTTTTCAGGACTTATTTTTCGAAAATTCAAACAGGTACTTTAAAAATGATTATTATTAAACAATTGTAACTTTAAGAGTGGAATTTTTGTTGAGTGTTAGAGTCTAAATCTGCTTTTATAGACAGTTAATTTCTTCACGAAATGCATTCTGTTTTAGTCACTCCTCTCCAGAAGATTATGTTTTAAACTTGAAGTTCTATCTCTGGAATGTAAACTTTAACAACAAATGAGTATTTGATAGATTGGAAGATCTTGAAAGATGGATGGGGGCTAGAGTTGTAGTGTTTTGTGTCTTACTTTGGTATTTCCAAGGATACTGGCTATGTGACTAGGTCACAATGAGGATATGCCATAATTTCCCTGAAACTTAAGTTTTAAGATTTTTCTTTCAAGTAATACAATTAAACTATTGTTACTTTTTTAGTTTGCAAAAATTAGAATCACTTTCATTTATTTGTTGAAGAATGATAGTATAGACAAAACAATTGCTGTTTAGAATAAATGTGATTTTCATGCCCCTTTTTAAATGATCATAGCTTTGTTTTTATTAGTTTCTTCATTAAAATCAGATATATTGCAAAGGTGTTTTTCCTTAACTGGTATTTACCTTTAATTTAGAGAGATTTGGCCTCAAATACTAAAGTAAGCTATTTGAATTATTTATTTACTAGGGGAAAATCATTCAGTATTAATTTATGCATTATATTGATTGATGAGTTTTATAGTGTTTTGAAATTGAAAGTCCTTTTAATTAACACTGCAACTAATTTTTTAGATGAATTAACTTTCTTATAAAAAGAAATTGATGTTTATTGTAAAAATTTTAGAAAATACAGTTAGCACAAGATTAGAATTATTCCTGATCTAATTATTATTTTTTTTTTTTTTTAAGAGAGAGAGAGGTAGAGAGAGGTAGAGAGAGAGAATTTTTTTTTTAATATTTATTTTTTAGTTATCGGCGGGCACAGCATCTTTGTTTGTATGTGGTGCTGAGGATTGAACCCGGGCCGCACGCATGCCAGGCGAGCGCGCTACCGCTTGAGCCACATCCCCAGCCCCCTGATCTAATTATTGTAATGTTTATTTCAGTGTACTATATATACTTCTAGTTCATGGACTTAAAAAAAAGAAAGATTTGACATGAAATCTGACCCTCATGATAAAAACCCTGCAATGAAAACATTTTTAGCATGGCATTTGGACATACAAAGAGGTTTTCCAAATGGGGAATAGACCCTCTAATCTTGATGTTAGAAGGTAGAGCCCAGAATTCTGAGATTTACCAAGTCATCTGAGTGATTCTAAGTTCAATTTTGAGAACCACTCTATCATATCTCTGTGGCCCTCCTATTCCTATTACACCCTCTGTGGTCTATTAAAATTAATGGATATCTTCTCTCTTTTTCTAGACTTCTCTTAATTTTGCCTAAAATGTAGGTATCACAGGGGCGGCGATCTTCCTTTTGTTTGCTTATGTATCCCAGGCACTTGGTTAAAATAGTTTCTGTAACACAGATGACCCTCAGAAATATCCTTGAATGAAGGAATAAATTTAGAACTACTTCCTGCTTGGGGACCCTGGGTATCCACCTGTTTGCCCCAACATGGGGACAGGTTCAGTAAAGTACTGCACCTTCTTCCTCTTTCTGAATGTTGTTAAAATTCAGTTTTGTGACGACTTTTGTCTTAAAGGTGTGTCAAGAGGCTTTTAAAAGATGAACCTAGTGTTGCTTCTTTTCAAATGTTTTCTTAATAGTTTTCTGAGGAAAGTGGAATATCTCTTCAGTTGTACACAAAATGTAAACAGTTTAAGGAATCTGTGAATTTCAAGTGAGAAATGACTAATATCATCTTTACAGAATATTCATTATCATAATTATTGAGATAGAGGACATTAAAGTTTAGCTGGGTGTGGTGGTGCATGCCTATAATCCCAGCAGCTTGGGAGGTTGAGGCAGGAGGATCACAAGTTCTGAGCCAGTCTCAGCAACTCCAGGAGACTCTAAACAACTCAGTGAGACCTTGTCTCTAAATAAAATCACAAAAGAGCTGGGGATGTGGCTCAGTGGTTAAAGACTCCTGGCTTCAATCCCTTGATACCAAAACAAAACAAAACAAAACAAAAAAAACTTGAGTTAAAAAAACCAATCTCTACTTAAAATTAAAAGAATAAGGTAGCATATTCTTTATTAAATGTGTGGAAACTTTAACTCTTCATTCATGTGGTCAAGTAGAATTGAAAATTTTTAGATTTCTACAAGGAATTTCTCAAGTGCAGTTAACTTGAGTTTTTTTTTTTTAAATAATGCAATCGATTAATATTTGTGTTTATGTCAATGTTTTTTCTTCTTAATACTTATTCGTGGATGTGGTGGTGCACACCTGTAATCCAAGTGATTCGAGAGGCTAAGGCAGGAGGATTGTAAGTTCAAAGCTAGCCTTGGCAATTTAGTGAGTCTCTAATCAATTTAGCAAGACCCTGTCATAAAATAAAAAATAAAAAGAGTTGGGGGGCTGGGGTTGTGGCTCAGTGGTAGAACGCTTGCCTAGCATGTGTGAGGCACTGGGTTCAATTCTCAGCACTGCATATAAGTGAACAAAATAAGGAATAAAGGTCCAAGTAAAATAACATCAACTTTGTAAAGAGACAGGCCAACTAAAGGCAGTGTGCAATTCTGAACTAGATCTTTCTGAAAGATCCAAAACTGGACAACTGGCTACACTTGTAGTAAGCAGATTAGACAGTAGTAAGATACCAATGCCAATATTATCACTTTGACAGAGTCAAAGTACATGATTCCTAATGAGGAAAATGTCCTTATTTTTATGTGATTGTGATATTTATCTTGATGGATTTATTTTTCTCTTATGGAGTAGTGATTATAAGCCATAATAATAATTTTTTTTTAACTTTGAAACAACCTCAAACCTTTAGCAGAGTTTCATATACCATACAAAGAATTTTTCCCTCTGAACCATTTGAGGAAAATGCGTGATTGACATTGGGTTCCACTAACCCTGGATACTTTAGTATTTCCTGCTTATAAGCTAATATTTTTTTTGTGGTTAGATGTAAGTTATGCATCTTTCCCAGGAATACCACAGAAATTATGCTGTTTTCTCATTGCATCTTGGAGGTAGCACATGATTTTGATTGGTCTCATAATTGGTGATATTTTGATCACTTGAGTAAGATGGTATCTGCCATGCTACTCCACTGTAGAGTTAAGTTTTAGCCTTTGTAATTAATATGTATTTTATGGTAGGTACTTTGAAACTATTTAGGTATCTTTTTCCTCTGCCAACTTTAATTAATAGTTATTTATTCAATTACAAATTTTTAAAAAGTATTTTTTATAGTAGATCGACACAATACTTTCATTTTATTTTATTTTTTTAATGTGGTGCTGAGGACTGAACCCAGTGCCTCACATACGCTAGGCAAGCTCTCTACCAACTGAGCTACAAATCCAGCCCAGTTACTTATTTATGTTGTTATGTATTTGAGGTTTCTTATCTTCCCAATTAATTATAATTGTTAACTATTATTATTTACTTTAATACTCAAGTCTTTTCAGATTTTGATAGTAGTAGCTCCTTCTAGCTGACTTCTCTTCCTTTTTTTTTTTTGGTACCAGGAATTGAACCTAGGAGTACTTAATCACTGACTCACATCCCCAGCTCATTTTTTTAAATTTTGAGACAAAATCTCATTAAGTTGCTTAGCACTTTGCTGAATTTTCTAGGGTTGGCTTTAAGCTCATGATCCTCCTGTCTCAGCCTCCCAAGTTGCTGGGATTACAGACATATACCACTATGTCCCACTTTCTCTTTCTTTAATAATTTAATTAAAACAAATTTTTTTTTTTTTTGTTAGTACTGGGGATTTGAAACCACTGAGCTACATCACTGGCCCTTTTAATTTTATTTTTGTTTTGAGACAGGATCTCACTAAGTTGCTCAAACTGGCCTTGAACTTGTGATCCTTCTACCTTAGCCTCCAGAGTAGTTGGAATTATAGTTGTGTGCTATCATGTCCAATTGCTACATTTCTTCTTCTTTTTTTGTTTTTAGTGGTGCTGGGGCTTGAACCTTGTGCATGTGAGGCAAGCACTCTACAAACTGAGCTATATCCCCAGCCCCCTCTTTTTTTTAAAAAAAAATTATTATATATGACAGTAGAATGCATTTTGATATATTATACATTAATGGAGTGTAATTTCTCTTTTTTCTAGTTGTACATGATGTACAATCACACTGGTTGTGTAATCATATGTGCACATAGGATAATAATGTTTGATTCATTCTACTATCATTCCTTTTCCCATACACCCACCTCTCCTTTCACTGCCCTCTGTCTAATTATAAAGTACCTCTGTTCTTCCGTAGCTGCCCCTCCCCCCAACTGCTACATTTCTTCATTTCTGTCTCAAGGGTGTTTTGAGCATATCTTAAATTTTCTGTTCCCATACTGGAGCCTGTTCGCCAAGGAACATTTTTTCAGTAGATAATGATATTAAGAAGCTAAGTTCTGAATACTAGGTATGCTGCAGTAACTGGGATGTCCCTGTTCCTAAGCCCCTCAGTTAGCAGAATTGAAAAATGTATGTGTATGTACATGTGTGATGTGTGTGCATGTGTTCAGCAACACAAATTTACTTCTGTATCTACCTATTATTATTCTATCAGTATCTCTCTATATCAGGAAAGCCAAGAGTTCACTAAGAGATGTGTCTAGTTCTGGTCCAACACTATAGGATTTATTCCATCTTTCTCCCTTTTCATATTTGAATCTCTCCTCATGCAGGGCCACACTTCTTCTACCCCCAGTCAAGTTTCTTCTTAACTGTCTCAGACTCTGACACCTGAGTTGGCCAGTTCTCCCCATCTTGCTTACCCTCCACCCGCTTGCAGCAGGCTGCTGTCCTTGTGGATATCCATCCCACTTACCCTAGTCATTGTCTGTGGCCCTCTGTGCCAGGCTGCCTTTCCATGTGGATAACCTCAAGGGCCTGCCTAGGCTTTGCTTTCCTTATCTGGCAGCCCCTTCATGCAGAATCTCTCCTTATGAGTAGACTCTGAGCTGCCCCATGTGCCGGTGTCCTCTTCACCTGTTTGGGTTCCTATAAACCCACTCTGGATGTGGGGTGCCCCCATTGCAACCTGGCTCAAATGCCTGTCTTTTCACCTCCCTCATTTTTATCCCACTGGTTTAGAGTATTTGCTTAGGAAAGGAGGGAGAAAGGGGCCAGAATAAAATTAAAAATTTTACTTTTATACACATAGGAACATTCTATGTGGAGTGCCTAGTGTTCTGGCACTTGGTAATGGATACCAAGGAGAGACTAACCTGGTTTCTGCTCTCCCTGAGCTCATTCTTGTAAATCATTATATATACTATGATAAAGCTGACAATAGAAACATGGTAGGAAAGATAAAGATGAAGTCACTGACAGTCCGGGGGGGGTGTTTTTTTTTTTGGAAGGAATATTTCTGACAAGGAATAGCTTGTACAAGGACACTAAGCAAAAGCAGCATGGCATGTTTCATTAAATATAGGAAACCCAATTTTCAGATTTTTGATGTAATCTTCTCATTATATTATAGTGGCTAAGAATATTTTAGTGAAGAAAAATCCTTCTATATATGAAATACAGAGTCAACATAGTGACTATGTACATTTTTAGATTTAAATGGTACATCCTTTTATGAAAGCTTACTTTCATTCTACTTTGAAGTCTTTTACCTTTTGATTGTAAGCTATCTTTTGTTATTCTGATATTGCTTTGATAAATAGAAAAACTATAAAGAAATAATTTGAATTTGTTGTATAATTAAATAATTAAAAGTCCTTCATGGTGCCTGCTAAGTTAAAAAACATTTTTTAAAAGCAGCTGAGCTCTGTGGATTTTAATTATTAGGAAGGAAGACAAACTTCAAGCACTCATTTAAAATGGGATGCCTCTGCCAGGAAAGAAAGACTAGTAAATGAGACAGCAGACAGAGCCCTTGAGGATGTGATTTAAACATGTCACTAGAAATTGTTTAAGTGGAGAGTTCTGGCCCTTTTAAAACACTCTCTGTCACTTGAGGATTGGGTCACCTTGAAATGTGTTCATCTTTGAGTTAAAGGCATAAAAAGACACTTTGAAAATTTTCAGTCAACTTTGCTGTGTGTTGTGTGTCTACGGATGTACCGCTCCTCAGCCTGCCTGAGCTGTAACAGTCAGTTCCCTGGAAACCAAAGTGGTTGCAAGAGAAGGATAAATGTTTAATCTCAGCTCCGGCAAACTGTACAGATTTTTTAAAATGTTGAGACATTCGGGTTGCAACTTCTAGCTCTCTGTATAGTTAGGCCTTTCTCCCCCAAAGCAATGCCTGAGATAAAAGTAGCTGCTGGTAATTACTTCCTAAAAAGGTGCCACTTAGCTGGTGCCAGGTTCTTTTAGAATGTGGTTAATGATGTCAAATTGTTGTCTTTAAAATCTGGAAAAATATCCTAATTAACTGCTCTTATCCCTGATTCTGATAAGTTTTTCAGCTGAACACTTTGTGGACACCTGCCCTAACATTCAAGATAGATAGGGGTGTGTGTATGTGCCCGCACACGCAAGTATGTGCAATTTGACTTTGAACTAGGTATCAGGCATGCTTAAGGTACAGAGACTCCTAAATTACTATTATTTTTTTCTTGGTACCAGGGACTGAACCTAGGGGTGCTTAACCACTGACTGACATCCCCGTCTCTTATTCTTTATTTTGAGAAACATGATCTCCCTGGGTTGCTTAGGACCTTGATAAATTGCTGAAGCTGCCCTTGAACTTGAGATCCTCCTGCCTTAGCTTCCCAAGTTGTTGGGATTACAGGCAGAGGCCGCCATGCACTGCAAGACCCCTAAATTGTAATGTAGAAATCCTTTAGTAAATATTGTTTCTTATAAACATTTCAAATGCTATTTTGTAAGAAAATTTAAGAGTGTCACATTTATAATGCTACTTTAAAAAAAAACATATTACAAAATTTTGTAGCAGGAAGGCATCTTATTTATCAGTCCTATATCCTTCTGTTAACAGAGGAGTAAACTGAAACCTAGGGAAGTTAAATCTATGATCACATGACTGGAGACAATACTGAATTTGAAACTCAGGCTCTCTCTGATTGACTGTAATCTGTTGCATTACCTCCTTCTCTACCATCCTTCTGTGTTTCTATATCAGAATCATCTGAGAGTCCTGTTAAACATGAAGATTCCTGAGCCCCCAAATAGCTTTAATTGTTTGCATTGTGGGGAGAAGGCCAGGAACCTGCATTCTACAACTCTGTCATGAATACTGCAGATTCAGAATTCTGATGTAAGCTGTAGTCATAGATTAATTAGAGATTCAGAGATTCTTTACTTTATATCATTTTGACAAATTCTGTCATTCTTATCTTTATATCTATGTATATCATTTTTCTATTTAGTAAGCAAAATTTCTGTAAGCAAATATGGGGAGAAGTTAATCTTTTATTTTCTGATTGAAGTAAGTGAGAAAATTTTGATAAAATGGACATGAAAGCATATCAGAAGGATCAGGAGGTGAGGCAGTTATGTAAGTACCTATTGAGAGGTGCACAGTATCCAACAAGAATGCTTTATTCAAAGATGCCAATGACTGATGGAAATACGGTGTTCCTTATGATCATTTTGGAAATTGACATGGGAGTATTTAAGGATCTCCAATTAGCTGTAGATATGAGATTGTTTACCAGCAAAAAGTAATTAGTTTTCTGGGAGGGAAAATATTTTTATTTTCTCTGAATATTGTGAATTAAGTTTGTGTTGTGGACTCTGGGGAGGGAAAGAAGTTGTAATGATCTTCACTGCAATGGATGAAGGAGCTCAGTTGTGCTGTATGTATTGCAGTTTTGAGAGAGATTATTTCTTTATGTATGGAGAAACTTCAGTGCTTCTGTTAATTTTCCACGGAAGAAACCCATTTATTTTAGTTTTGTATCTCTACAAAGTTTAGTTTCCCTGACCCTCTCCTTACCTTCAAAAAAATTTTGGACTTGTCTTTAAGCAGTCATTACCAGTTTAGCATTCCTAATCCAAAAATCCAAAATTCAAAATAATCCGAAATTCAGAACTTTCTGAGTACTGACATGATGCCAGAAGTGGAAAATTCCATAACCGACTTCATGTGATTACTTGTAGTCTACACTGTGGTGCACTAAAAAATATTGTATAAAATTACCCTCACGCTCTGCATATATGAAACACGAATAAGGACTGGGATGTAGCTGAGTGGTAGAACATTTGCCTAGCATGTGTAAAGCCCTAGGTTCACTCCCTAGTACTACAAACAAACAAACCCCAAAACAATAGAATCATGAATGAATTTTATACATAGACATGGATCCCATCCCCCAAATATGTCATTATGTATATGTGTATATGCACATATTTGAAAACCCCCAAAATTCAAAATCTGAAACACTTTTTGTATCAAACATTTTGGATACAGTTACCTTACCTGTATTATATAACCTCAAACTCACTCATTGAACACATATATAGAGAACAACTACTACCCTCTGTGTCTTCATCAAGCATATAAGAACTACTGGAGTTGGGGAAACCTTGAGATGCTTTACTTCTTTCATCAAATTTTAAAATATTTTTGGAGAGATAGCTCTTTTTAAGGAAAGCAAACTTTCCCACCAACAGGATATGCAGTTGCCCTATTTGAAATGATTGACTAGTCAACTTTGCAACTCTTGGATACTCATTTAAAAGTACAGTAGTCCTCCCTTATCTATGGGATGCCTGACCCCAAGTGTCATGTCTGAAACCTTTTTTCCAGTACCTAAATACATACCTATAATAAAGTTTAATTTAAAAATTAGGCTCAGAAGGAGATTAAGAATAACAAATAGAGCAATTATAACAATATGCCATAATGTTATATGAAAGCAGTCTTTCTCTCTAAATATTGTATTATACTTACTCTTATGATGATGTGAGATGATAGTTAAAGGAAGCACTTTATTGCTTGTCTTGAGCATTTCTGAATTGCCAACATCACTATTCCTGTGTTTTGAGGCTACTTTAAAGTAAAGTATGGGTTACTTGAACACAAGCATTCAGTACAGCAACAGTTGATCTGATCACTAAGACTGCTACTAAATGACTAAAGGGTAAGTAGCATATACAATGTGGATACACTAAACAAAAAGGCATGATTCATGTCTTAGGCATATAATAGGAGTTTTATCAGGGAAACTACCTCCATATTTCTGCCTCCAGGAAGAAAAAAATAATAATTTTAGTCTGCAGATGAATACTGTGGTTGACTGTGTGTAGTGTTATGCTAGTAATTACATAATATAGTGAACTTGTGGGTCATGTGAGTAGCATGTGAAGTCCAGAAAATAGGCATTGTTGCTGATAATGCTCAAGAACATCTCAAAGTAAAGTTCTTTCTATATCCTAAAGTTAAATCATTTTATTGCTTGACAATAGTTACTTTCACAAATCAAGTTGAAATTAGACATCTTGTGGAAGGAATGCCAGAGAGTCTGAATGCATTGTGGTTTAACTGGGAGAGATACAGGATTAGGACCAATGCAGGACTGGTACCCAGGTACAGGAGTCCTAGTTTTTGGTGGTACCTGGCCATTGACATTACACAGAAGACCTCAGTCCGCTGGCTTGTATTTTCCAAATTTGTCAAACAGACACATTACAAGTTCATCAGTTCCACTTTGATGGCAGATGTTGATAATGGCAGTTCGTGTGTGGAGACAAGGCATATGTAGAAATTCTGTACCTCTGCTTAGTTTTGCTATAAATCTAAAACTGCTGTAAATCAGTGTCCTCAAAACAAAAACCAGACAGATGATCTTGAGAATCCCTCTAGTTTCTGAATTTCTTTGAGTCTTCATATTACTTAGAATGGTCATCCAGTAGAATTGTAAATCAGGGGTGTTACCTGGTCTTGGAGTTCAGATCTTTTTCTTCCTTCTCTGGCCAGCGCAGTTCTCTGGATTTCAAGACTCAAAGTTCCAGTGGTCAATTTATATCCTACCCCCACTTTTCATTGATTGAATGTGATTGAACGCTTTGCTATGTTTTCCTTCTCTTGTTTCATGAATGTATCATAAATCTTTATGTGAGTAGAGCCTTTATTTTGTATTTGTTCATCTGCCTGGCAGAGTATTGATTAAATCTTAATGTTTCTTCCATAAAAATATGTCGTTGATGTACCTCTTCCTCCTATTCCTAGGAAGGCTCATTCTGTCACACACATAAATCACAATGGTAGCATCATAGCTAGTTTTTTTACATCTGGGTTTTGTTATATTTTAATTTATTGTTGTTTCAAATAGAACAAATTTTTATTTATCTTCTTATTTATTAAAAATATGTATTTTAACTTATTATTATAGTCTGTTTTTAGCTAAAGGAAATGAATTAGTTGGTGGGAGTAGCCAAATAATGTCAGCAAGTATATAAATTAAGTTAACCAGGTGGGAATTCTCAAGATTGGAAATAGAAATGTTTGATAAGTTCTGGTAAAATTGTGAGTCAAGTAATCAGATTGTATAGTATATTTTTTACTCTCAAGAACATTTATACAGCATTCTAGAAATAACTTGGGTCTTGGAATCATAGATACTTGTGTTTCTGTTATAACTCTGACAGGTACTGTGTGATCTTGAAAACTTAATTTAGTCTCTGAGCTATATTTTCCTCAATCTATAGAATGGACCTAGTCTCAACCAGGAAGAATATAGTGTGAATATTATATGAGAAACAGAGTTAAATAATTCTTGAGCAATAAATAGATGGTAGCCTTATTCATAATTCCAATTGCTTTTATATTGTCTTCTTGAAATAGTTACTTTCATTATTTCACCTTTTCCTTGTAGGTCTGCTTGTTCTCTGCTGGATTTTCTACCATTGGTCTCCTAAGATACCTTGACTTCTTCTATGGTACCTACTTATTTTGGTCTTATTGTGGTTCCCTGCCTTCTAGGTACCATGCCACTTGTTCCATACCTCATTTAATATTCACAATTGCTGGGCTGGAATTGTAGCTCAGTGGTAGAACGCTTGCCTAGCATGGGTAAAGCACTGGGTTGATCCTCAGCACTAATAAAAAACAAAATAAATAAAGGTTAAATTCTTTAGCTTTATTTATCACTTGTTTTTTGGTACCAGGAATTGAACCTAGGGGTGCTTAACCACTGAGCCACATCCCCAGCTCATTTTTATTTTGTATTTTAAGAAGGTCTTGCTCAGTTGCTGAGGTGACTTTGAACTTGCAATCCTCCTGCCCCAGCCTCTAAGCTGCTGGGATTACAGGCCTGTGCCAGCTTGCCTGGCTATTTGTCACATTTTAAAGTATAAAAAGTCACAAATCATAGGTAGAAGCATGAGGATTTGACTTTAAAGTTCAATTTCAAGAAAGGAAAAAAGATGTATTGAATAGCTACTGTTACATATTATATATGACTTTCATCATTGTCTTGGTACCTTGTGATTTGCAGAAAAAAAATCCTCTTCAGATCCCTGTTTACCAGTCTCATACTGCCTTTTCTAGGAACTTAAAATGGCCTTGTAACTACCTGATGAATCAAGTCCCCATACTTTGCTCACTCTCTGAAGATCCTGGCATTTTGACCCCATTCCTGTTACCACCTCTGTCTCTCCTCCACATATGTACTCTCAGGTACTCAGCTTTTATTAGGCTGGCTTGGTCTTTGGTTTTATTCTTTGGGGCTGTTGCTCTGTTTGGAATGCCGATGGACATTATCTTCTCTGCTGTTGGAGATTATCTCTGACCTTGGAAGTCAAGCTTACATCCTTCCACTTTTTTGAAACTTTCTCCAATTTCTCGTGTCTTTTTTTAAAATTGCAGTTGTGGGGATTGAACCTAGGGCCTCACACATGCTAGGCAAGTCCTGTATTACTGAGCTACACCCCTAGCATCCTTACATTTAAAAACAAGAAACAAAAATACAAAGTGTTTATATACAAAGTGTTTAAAATTCAAGTGTTTATATATTTACCTTTTGGTTTGTGTGGTATACATGATATGGGTGTAGAGTGAGAAGAACAGGAAATGGCTAGGGATGTGGATCCTTAACACCTGAATAGTTGAGTGTCAGCTGATGTTAGGGAGAGCCCTTAGGAAGTAGGGGGAATTCTGTCTCTGTGTCACCAGCTTCTTGCTGTATGCTTTCCCCACCTCTAGGAGTCAACTTCCAGGGTGCTTGTCTCTATTAAATACTGTCTATTTAAATGCTGGAGAATAGAAAATTTACTTCCTCCTAAGATAAGAAAAACTGATGGTATAAAGAGCTACTTTTCTTGGAAAAGAAAACTTTAAGAGGGGAATGGTACTTTAACTATTTAAACTATTTAACCAAAGGGAATATTTGGTTGTGGGGAGCCTACTTGCTATCCCTGCAATCTTGCCATTTTGATTTGTGTCCACTGTTTCTTTGTACAGCTGACCTTAAGTACCTTTCTCAGCTTTCTGGTTCTGTAGCTGTTAAATTCTGCCCTGAAGACAGGAACAGGCTTCTCTGTGAAAATTGGACAAGATCCAGCTTCTTTAGAGAGCTACCCTGGTCATATGACTTCCGCCTCTGCTTGGGTTCACTTGGGTCATTGGAGCAACAGTGGCATGCTTGTGTCCCTGTGGTGCTACACAAGGGAGAATGCCACAGAGTTATTATAGAACTAACTCAGACTAACTTCTGAGTGGGCACATCTAATGACTTCTCTTTGGAAGAGGATGGTGCTTAAATGTTTTTGATAACTTGTCACAGAACATCTGAAAACAATGGGAAAACCAGCCACCTTGTCAAAACCTGTGCCACAAAAGAACTTCCTGAGGAGAAATTGCAGGAGATCAGGTGCTGTGGGAAAGCAATGTTTTGAATCAGTACCCAGCAGGTGGCGATTTCCACTCTCATTCAGTTCAGAACAGATATTCCCAGACAGTGTTGGCAGTCACTGTGCTCCATAATGTAGCGGGGGTCTGTTTGTTTTTGGAGACAATATCAACTCAAACCCTGTCTGCTTACAGTTAGAGAATTTTAGCACATGTTAGATGCCTGCTGTTTAAGGGGTACACCTACATCTCAGGCTCCTTCTGCCTATGTGTATGCTTAAATATATATTTAAGCATAGTAAAGGTGTTGCTAGAGAGCATGAGACTGGTAAGGAGGGATCTAGAGAGCATTTAATTTTTTTCTGCAAATCAAAGGTTAGTGAGACGATGATATAGGCAAGTATAATATGTACAATAGCTACACAATACGTTTTTTCTCTTTTTCTTTCAAAATTAGCTCACTTTAGTTTCAAAGGATGTTCTCTTATCCCAGTTTGAGAATTGTTACATAGTTGTAGGATACCTCGATTAAAATTTTCTGCAAATAAAATTTGCATGGTTATTCATTTGTTTAAATGTAGCTCTTTTTTTTTTTGAAAGGAAATTGGACTTTCAAGTTAATACCTGGGATTCAAATCCTATTTCTTCTAAGTACGAGTTTTGAGTCTTCATATTTTAAAAATATGATTAATGAAAGCTAGGTCATGGAGTAATTGCAAATATTAAATGAAGTGTTAGGTGTGGAACAACTGGCATGGTACCTAGAAGGCAGTAAGCCATGATGAGAATTTCTTATCCTACTCTTTACCCACAATCTTGGAGAATTCTGACCTGTAAGCTAAAGAGAAACCGCTTGTGAACAAAGGTATTTGCAGATTGGAATGTAACATGGGTCTTGAGGGAGAAATTCAAAGGGTCTGGGACAGTTAAAGCCCCATTGTATGCTGGGATACTGTAGGAATTGAAATTAGACCTGTATTCAATACCTTTACATTGAGTTGCTGTCCATCATTTTCTACTGTAGGAATTTTTCAATCCCAAATTCTTTTTTTTTTCCTGATATTTTTTATGATCAACATCTTTGAAAATTAGTCCATAGCCAGACCATAGTATAGGTGTTCATTTAGTAAGTCTTGTTAGTGCCATATTATGACTTTTAAATTATCAGAGGCAGGGGCTCCTACAGGACTCTTTTTTTCTTTCTCCTTTCTTTCGTTCCTTCCATTCTCCCTTTGAGGTACTAGGGTTGAACTCAGAAGTGCTCTACCATGGAGCCGGATCTCTAGCCCTTTTTATTTTTATTTTTGAGACAGGGTCTTGCTATGTGGCCTAGGCTGGCCTTGAACTTGTAATCAAGTGAACCTTCTGCCTCAACCTTCTTCTGGATTGCTGGGATTGTGGGTATGTGCTGTCCAGCTGGGCCTCATATGTGATTTCTTGAGAATAGTAGAATTTTTTTTTTTACTAAAATAAACTCATTTTTTAAACCAAAAATTGGCTTCAAAATTCAAATATATAAATTTTAATAGAAAAAAATTGCAATTCTCAGGTCATTTAAAAGATGAAAAGGTTAGATATTAGGATAATATGAACTTAACAAATTTTAGGAAAGGAAAGTTAACAACCTTATAAAATGTTATTCATAATTTACTATATCTTACCTTATAGGTAACATTTAAAAGGAATTGTTCCTGGGAGAGAGCAGGTATTATATTAAATTCATAGTAAATATAATAACTTTTCCCTGAAATGATATTTAAATGAGATAATATATGGTGATAGTAGGACATACCACTAGATAGTGGAAATGGGGGAATAAGTTTCAAGACAAATAGGCATAGATATTATATAATCTTAAATTTCTGGGCTGGGGATGTGGCTCAAGCGGTAGCGCGCTCGCCTGGCATACGTGCAGCCCGGGTTGGATCCTCAGCACCACATACAAACAAAGATGTTGTGTCCGCCGAAAACTAAAAAATAAATAAATATTTAAAAAAAAATTTCTAATATTGTACTTAACCATTTTTTGGAGCTTATCATTTTTACTTAAGTTTAAATAAAATAATTATATTGTTAACATTTAGTTTGTTCCATTCTTGAGCATTTCAATAATATTTATGATGTTTTCACAGGATTAATTTTGGGCAATTTCTCTTTTAGCATATAAGAATCCTTGCAGACTCTGATTTACGTGGCTAGTACAACATTCAGCAGAGGTAGCAGCTTTATGAATAATATCTATTGACTGATATTATGAATTCAGCAAGACAGCATTTTTGGACATTCTAAAATTTTAATTTAGGAAAGTCCTTCAACCTAGATTTTCATTGAGAGAGAAGTTTTTCATTAAGAGGGAGGAGTTACATAGGATTTCTCTGAAGCTCTGGGCTCCTAGGGTAATTGATCAAAGTTTTCAAAGGGTTGAAAATTGAATCTTTACCCGACAGGGGGCCAGAGTCTTCCAGCACTGATGAATTTATCTGTGGTCTCGTGACTCTTTCTGAATACTAGGCACATTTAGGGGCTTGTAGAAATGCTCATCAGAAGTTTCCTAGAGTCCATTAAGTTGAAAGACTACATGTTTGGAAATCTGAATGTGGTTTGGGAATTCTCTGGTGTGTCTTCCAGAGAGCATAGAGTAACAAAGCAAGATCTTGACAGTGAAATAAATGTCTTGTGATGGAAACTTTTTTTGTTACTAATTTTATTAAACATATTAATTTTGCTGAAAAGCATGAAATAGACTGATTTTTAGATGACAGTTTTTAGAAGTATGATCAGATCAGGGATTGACTCACAACATTGTTGGTTATTTAAGTACGTTTGTGTATATGTCTTTTCTAGATTTCACAAACATGTATGAACCCATATGGATCCTAATGATGTGTCTGGCACAGTACAGACATAGAGGCTGAAGAAATTTTATTTGACTTGGGCTGATAAAATGAGTCATTTCATAAAGGCAAAGGAAACCTAGGTAGAGTGTGAAAGAAATTGCAAAGGACTTTTTGTGTTCTGGTGTCTAAGATGCTCTCTTCAATCCTCACAGAGCAAAGCATCTGGGGCACAGTGAGATCACAGCCATGATCTAAACCCATGGATGTAAGTCCTATTGTCTACAAGAGGAGGAGTTCCATTCTTTAGGACTATTCTAGTATATTCTCATATACTATATACTCTTAATAGTATATATTCTAAGGGAACTTTTGAAATGGAGGGAAAATATGAAATAGCAGGATGGAGTTTGAAGAATTTTTAGGAGATATCATGGATCCTTAATTTTAAATGTATGCCCGGCATCAAATCTTTTGGGGGAAGTAGTAGAGTGAGGAAGTATTGTGCAAATAAGCACACAAGGTGAAGTTGGGTTTTTAGTTACAGTCTATGAGTTTAAACTCTTCATTCCTAATTGGTTTTGGTCAGCTGATCTGAGAATATCCTTTTGAGAAAAAAAAAGAGTGAACAGGTGGCCTCCCCCTTTTATGGAAGAACACGAGGCTTGCTTCCTCTTCTCTTTGAAATTATTTTAATTTTTATTGACAATATACATTTATATCTTTTAAAAAGACATAAGTCTGTAAGACTTATGTACAGCAAGTACAGCAAGCCTTAGCTCCACCTTTCTATATACACAACTCCTTTTCTCCAGCTATTTTTTAGCAGCTATTAGCAGCTATTTTTTCTAGTTTATATCCTTTACTGGTATTCTTAACTTTTCAGTGTTACCTATTGACTTTCTGTTGTGGAAGATATTTAGCTCTGTGATAGTTCTTCTCTGTCCCCCTTGCTCTCCTTCCTATTCTGTCATCATAGTAATTAATTGTTATATAATTTCCAGTTAGATAAATTTTCATTGTTTTATAATTAGAACTATATCAGTATCAATTCATATTTAAGCCATATCATATGTGATTGCATTGCATATACAAATTTTTACTTTCCTGAGAATGGTCTCATTCACTTGGTTTTCTGTGTAGTTGTGTCTAATTCAGTGAAACTCTTTTTGGTGCATTGAGAAAGACCAGATAACTGATCAGTTTTCTGTTTTTCTTGGAGACATCCCTCCTCAGGTCCTCTATTCTCTTCAACTAAGAACTAAGAATCCTTTGCCAAGTTTTTTTTTTTTTTTTTTTTTTTTTTTTTTATGGTGCTGGGGACTGAACCCAGGGCCTTGTGCATGCAAGGCAAGCATTCTACTAACCGAGCTATATTCCCAGCCCCCCTCCACTCTCTTCAGATCTAGCTGTTCCCTGTGCCTGCTGCTCTCTGGTGTTACTGGACATTCCCTTTGCCAGCATGTTGGGCATCTTTCAGACTACTGTTCTCTTATTACCACATCTTCCTCTTGTTTCTCTTTCTGATTTTGGTGGGGCACAGTCATCAGTAAATCCTTGGAAGTGACAGCTTCAAATATTAAAAAATACTTTAATTCTTCTGTCACATTAATTTATAGTTTGGCTAAGTATAGAATTCTGTGCTGAAACATGTTTTCTTAGGATTTAGAAGATGTTCTTACATTGTTTAGTTATTGTTCCTATGGACAGATTTGATGCTCTTCTTTCTTTCTTTCCTTCTTTTTTTTTTTTTTTTTTTTTGACTGCTAGGGATTGAACCTAGGGGCTTGCTCATGCTAGGCAAGCACTTGACCACTGAGCTAAATACCCAGCTCTTTTTATTTTTGAGACAGGGTCTCACTAAATTGCTTAAGGTCTCCCTAAATTGCTGAGGCTGGCCTAGAACTTGTAATCCTCCTGCTACAGCCTTCCAAGTTGCTGGGATTATAGGTATACACTGCTGCACCTGACTTGATATTATTTTTATCTGCTTTTTGTAATGTGATCTCTTGACCACATTTGAAAATTTCCTTATCTTTAGAGTTCTGAAATTTCATAGTGTTATTCTTTGGTATATTTCTCCTTTCCTTCCTTTCTTCCTTCTTTCTTTTCTTTTCAAAGAAGAGTGAATTTTGTAGAAGACAATAAAATGTTTGCTTTACCTACTCAATTAAATCGGCACAAGCCCATCAGTAGCTACTGTATTTTTGGATGTGGTTTTGTAAACAAAATTGGTTTGTTTTGAACATAATGAGGTTGACCAGAACACCAAAATTTTATAAAATGTGTTATGTAGTGATGAATACTTTTGCTATTTTTTTTTCATTTTTTTACCTTCTAAACATATGAAAGGATTGGGCTTCTGGTTCCCCTGTGGCTGGGTAGGAACATATAACTAAATCTGACCAGAGCTGTCTTGGTTTCCCTTTTCTAATTGCCTATACTTTTTCAGTTTGTAAACCTAATACTCCTTTAGTTCTGGGAACATAAGTTTCTTTTCTTAAATGATTTATCTAATTTCTTACCTTTTCTTTTCTTTTTATTTATTTATTTATTTATTTTTAAATATTTATTTTTTTAGTTGGACACAATATCATCTTTATTTTATTTAATTATTTTTATGTGGTGCTGAGGATTGAATCCAGGGCCTCGCACATGCTAGGCAAGCACTCTACCGCTGAGCCACAACCCAGCCCTGCTTTTCTTTTTAAATAATTTATTTTAAATTGGCTAAGATTACATATATAGTGTATATTATGATGTTTGAAGTGTATGTACATTGTAGAATGGTTGAATTGAGCTAATTCACACATACTACCTAACATGTATATTTTTCTTGGTGAGAACACTTTAAAGTCTACTTTTTTAGTGGTTTCCAAGACTAAGTACATTATTATTATCTGTAGTTACCATGTAGTACACTAGAGCTCTTGAACATATTCTTCCTCTCTAACTGAAATTTTGTATCCTTAAACCAACATCTCTCCAATCCCTCCAGCTCCTAGTAACTAGCCTTCTATTCTTTGCTTTTGAGTGTTTTAGATTCTACATATTAGTTAGTATTGTGAGGTTCTTCCTGTTCTGTGTCTGTTTATTTCTCTTAGCATAATGTCATCCAGATGCATCCCTGTTGTCACAAATGACAAGATTTTCTTTTCTGAGGCTGAATTATATTCCATTATATGTACCACATTTTCTTTGTTTCTTTATTCCCCTTTTTTTTGTGTGTGTGTGATGCTGGGGATTGAACCCAGGAGTGCCTTCCTATTGAGCTACATCCCAAGTCCTTTTCATTTTTTATTTTGAGACAGGGTCTTATTAAATTGCAGAGGCTGGCTTTGAGCTTATACTCTTTCTGCCTCAACCTCCTAAGTAGCTCTTTTTATAGGTGTATGCCACTTTTCTTTATCCATTGGATGATAATTAGGTTGATTCTGTATCTTGACTTTTTATAAATAATGCTGCATTGAACATAGGAGGGCAGATATCTTTTCAATATACTGATTGCATTTCTTTGGATATATACCCAGTAGTGGAATTATTGAATTAGTTCTATTTTTAGGTTGTTTTTTTTTTTGAACCTCCATACTGTTCTTTTTTTTTTCCTTTCAACCTAAATCCTGAGGTCTTCTTTCTCAGCAACTCTTTTTTTTTTAAAATATTTATTTATTTTTTTAGTTATCGGCAGACACAACATCTTTGTTTGTATGTGGTGCTGAGGATCGAACCCGGGCTGCACGCATGCCAGGCGAGCACACTACCGCTTGAGCCACATCCCCAGCCCAAGCAGCTCTTGATTTTATTTATTTTTTAACTATACGACAGCAGAATGCATTACAATTCTTATTACACTTGTAGAGCACAAGTTTTCAAATCTTTGTATATAAAGTATGTTCACACTAATTCATGTCTTCATACATGTACTTTTTTGCATTACAATTTTTATTACACATATATACCACAATTTTTCATATCTCTGGTTGTATATAAAGTATGTTGACACCCAGTTCATGTCTTCATACATGTACTTTTGATAATGATGTCTGTCACATTCCACCATCCTTGCTAATCCCCTGCACCCTCCCTTTCCCTCCCACCCCTCCCCACCATCTAGAATTCATCTATTCCTCCCATACTACTCCCCTCCCTACTCCATTATGAGTCAGCCTCCTTATATCGGAGCAAATATTTCGGCATTTGTTTTTTTGAGATTGGCTAACTTCACTTAGCATTATTTTCTCCAATGTTATCCATATACCTGCAAATGTCATGATTTTATTCTCTTTTATTGCTGAGTAAAATTCCATTGTGTATATATGCCACATTTTTTTTATCCATTCATCCACTGAGGGGCATCTAGGTTGGCTCCACAGTTTAGCTATTATAAATTGTGCTGCTATAAACATTGATGTGGCTGTGTCCCTGTAGTCTGCTGTTTTTAAGTCCTTTGGGTATAGTCCAGGGAGAAGGATAACTGGGTCAAATGGTTGTTCCATTCCCAGATTTCCAAGGAATCTCCATACTGCTTTCCATATTGGCTGCACCAATTTGCAGTCCCACCAACAATGTATGAGTATGCCTTTCCCCCACATCCTCATCAACACTTACTGTTGTTTTTCTTCTTAATAGCTGCCATTCTGACTGGAGTGAGATGAAAACTTAAAGAGTGGTTTTGATTTGTATTTCCATAATTGCTAGTGATGATGAACATATTTTCATGTGTTTATTGATTGATTGTACATCATCTTCTGTGTCTCTTCAGGTCCTTGCCCCATTTGTTGATTGGATTTTTTTTGTGTGTGTGTGCTTAGGTTTTTGAGTTCTTTATATACTCTAGAGATTAGTGCTCTATCTGATATGTGAGGGGTAAAAATTTGCTCCCAGGATGTGGGCTCTCTATTCACCTCACAGATTGTTTCTTTTGCTGAGAAGAAACTTTTTAGTTTGATTCCATCCCATTTATTGATTCTTGGTTTTAATCTTTGCGCTATAGGAGTCTTATTAAGGAAGTTGGGGCCTAATCCCACATGATGAAGATTAGGGCCTACTTTTTCTTCTATTAGACACAGTCTCTCTGGTTTAATTCCTAGGTCCTTGATCCATTTTGAGTTAAGTTTTGTGCATGGTGAAAGAGAGGGGTTTAATTTCATTTTGTTGCATATGGATTTCCAGTTTTCCCAGCACCATTTGTTGAAGATGTTATCTTCTCTCCAGTGCATGTTTTTGGCACCTTTGTCCAATATAAGATAATTGTAATTTTGTGGGTTAGTCTCTGTGTCCCACCCTCAAGAATATATATATATAATTATTTTAAGTTAGCCTGGTTCTAAATATCCTTTCAGAATATTCCTATTTTATTTATACCTTCATTTAACATTATAATTTAATACCACAGACAAAAGACTCCTATTTGGGCTTATTTTTTCCACCTGTTTACCTTATTCTTTTAACCATTTTCAGTTAATCTTTACAATTTTTCTTCCCAGATTTTCAGGTAAGTGTATGTTCATGACACAAAATTGGCAGAAATGTTACAATAGTTTCTCCCTCTTTTCATCCTGCCTTATACATTAACCTGGTCAAATTGATTGCTTAGTGGCTACTTCCTCCCCCTTCCCCTAATAGTTCAAGTATAGAGTCCTTTGTCTGAACTTCAGGATTCTGACTTGATACTACTTACCTGTGAAACCCCATCTTTACTCCCAAACACAACTTTCTGCCATGGTTATTGTTCTGGAAACAGGCCATAATTGTTTCTGAATTGGTCTTCACACACAGATTATACTCAGTGTTTGAAGTATCTTTCATCTTCTTGACTGCTAGTTAATTTCTCTTTGTCTCTTAGAGCAGGTCAGCTTGTTGAACCTTCTCTGGCCAGCCTAGGCTTGTCATAGTGGTAAGAATTAGAGATAGAACCCAAACTCCTGCCTTGCTCTGCACTATCACTTTAGCAGTATTGCCCAGATCAATTAAAGGATGACCCTCAAACCTGTTGGCTGGTTCTTTTCTCCTAGTCAGTGATGGCCTTCTAACTCTGTGTTTAAGTTATCAAAGAGGACCAACAGTGCCAAATCACCTATTTCAGGATACAGTGTGGTTGGATAGCCAATATAGTACCTGGTCAGAATCAGTGTTCCACGAATGATTGCTATGTCTTCCAGCTCCACGGATGACCCACATCATAGTACTCCAACCTAGAACATCTTTGTTGCATGTCAGCACTGTGTACCTGGTGCTGGGGCCTCACATGATCCTGTGAATCTCCACCTGTTGCAGTTCAGTACTAGGTCTTGATAGATGGCCTGTGGGTAGGGATGTGTCACAATGAGTACTGTTTTAGGTAAGTTTACTCAGAACTCTTAACAAAGTAACAATGAAGAGGTGGAAAACTATTGGATATTTAAGTGCCTCTTTTTTAGACTTTTTTTTTTTTGGTGGTCTTGCCCTCATTCTCTTATTTTTTTCTTTGTTATAATATAAAAGCTGCATATTATACCTATATGGTGTGCTACATGATGTTTTGCCTATTGATTTTTCAACTTCCTTTCTTTGACTCCTTGATTCAAGACAAGATATACATTTCTTGAGCAGCTTTGATTTGTGGATGCTGAGTAGTCCCAACCTGGCAGGTTAGTTCCTTGAAATACTTAAGAAAGTGCTTCGTACTAGGAACCTGGTAGAAGTAATTTACTTAGTTTCTAAAAAATCTTTGATAATGCTTCCCCTAAAAGTTTAAAGGAAAAGGCCAACAGAATAAAAAAAAAAATAACTGCTATTTTCAGAGATTCAAACATATTTAAACAATAGCAAAAAGAAAAAAACAAATGAGTACAAATAAAAAGCTGCCGTTTACACTGTAGAACAGTCTGTCCTTGGTTGACTGCAGTTTTATTATGACAAGAAAATATTTTCAATGCTAGCAAAATCTTTGGAGGAAAGTTTAGAAAAACAGTTGATGAACATCAAATTAAAGATATTTAGAAAAGCTTAAACTATTAGCTTTGTCAAAAAATTGAGTTGAATTTACAAACATGGGCATTTATTACTATGATATGTTCCAGTTTTACTGTAATTTTAAAAATAAATGTAATTAAGTTATACATACAGTATTTTAATATTCATTATATAGTTTTTTTTATCTGTGAATTTCAGTGTAATTTGATTAACACATTTGTACTGGTGGAGTGCTAAATAATTACATTTTGATGTATGGGAAGAAAAATGGAATAAAATAACCCCTTGTCTGCCTTAAAAAAATGTTTTTTTCTGATTTTGAAAAAATACAAAGCCAACATTCAAAGGTCTTTAAAAACTAGATTAGGACCTATGTAGATCAGCTTAGATTCACTGACTAAATATTTCTTCCTCTTCAAAGATCAAACGTTTCTGACAGTCAGTGGTGATGACCAGCAAATGGAGTTCTTGTCATGAAGAAGTAATTACAGTGATCTCTTTAATTCATTGTTTCCTTTCTTTAATTTCGATTAACTGCAGTCAACAGTAGTCCCAAAGTATTACTATTTGTCTTGACTCAAAAGAATGCAACATATTCATATAACTTTTATTACAGTGTATTGTTATAATTGTTCCATTTTATTGTTATTTTTGACAATCTCTTTGAATAATTTATATATTAAACTCTATCATAGAAAAGAACATGTATATACAGGAATTCTTATTGTTCATGGTTTCAGGCATCCACTGTGGGGGTCGTAGAATATCCCCTAGGGATATTCTGTATTTTAATTCAATATCAGCTTTCTCAAGAAAATTAGGTGTTTTACTTATTCTATGTATATAAAGTATTTAAAGTTTGACCACTATAGCTTGTACTTTGTTAGACTGTGGAAGTTTATTAACTACCCTCAGGTAAGTCTCTGTGGAAGAGTTCACAGGTTGGACTGTCACGGCTAATCTCTCTGCCTGCCTGCTTACTTCCATGTTCCAGGAGAAAACTGGAGTGAAATTCAACAACTCTTCCCAGTACAGTCCATCTGCTGAGCTTTTGGTCCTCACAAGGGAAATGACACCCTCCTGGTTCACCCAAAATTTGCCCAGTTCATGTCCCTATCCCATCTTTCTTATTTGTTTGGGTACAGATTTTAAAGATGAGAAATGCTGTAGGCAGCAGGCAGGTAGGATTTTGTCCTGTCTCCACTGCTACAGGGAGTGCTGCAGGTCAATCTGTTCCCTATCCTGTCTGAGCCTCTTGGTTAAATTACAAATTGTCTATCACAATGGTATTCAAGTCCATTTCTTCTTCATAAATTTCTTAATAAGAATATTGTTTTTATCATGGTACTACCCTAACAAAATTTGTATCCATGTTATCATTGCAAAATCAAATAATTATATATTCAGTGCTAATCATTGACAAAATGATTTTTACTCTTCAAAGAGTCAAATATTTCTAATTTCAGTGGGAATATTAGACCCTACCTGACATATGGCATTGTATACCTGTGTCTCTTGCATGCTTGGGCTCAGGACAAGGCACAACTGTATGGTGTATCAAATGGCTGCAGAGACCTAGCAGTGTTGAATACTCCTAGCATCCTTCAAGACTGGAGAGTCTTCGCTGTCTCTAGCTGCAAATATTTTGAGTATCCCTAGTTATCAGTGAATGCTCTTTAAACTGAGAATGTTGGTTTTGTTTTCAGGGAGGTGGGGAAGAGAATCACGGTTTGGTCTCCTTTCAGAATGGACCATTTGGTGAAGTGAGAACTCTGTACTGGCCTCTCATATGCTGTTATTACTGAAGAGTGTGGAGTCTACCAAATCCGTCCTGGTTGACTTTATGTGAAAAAATGGAATACACAAGACAAATGCTAAGCCAGATGGGATAGGGACATGAACTGGGCAAATTTTGGGTGAACCAGGAGGGTGTCATTTCCTTAGTGAGGACCAAAAGCTCAGCAGATGGAGTGTACTGGTAAGAGTTGTTGAATTTCACTCCAGTTTTCTCCTGGAGCATGGAAGAAAGCAGGCAGACAGAGAGATTAGCCGTGACAGTCTAACCTGTGAACTCTTCCATATAGAGACTTACCTGAGGGTAATTAGGGGTAGGAAGTAGAGGAAGCTCTTCCTTGAATTTTGTTCTTTGTGTACATCATAGCCACTTTGGGAATATATATTTTTCTTTGATTATTTATACTCCAGATGGGAATAATAGCACCAGATTGAGTATTTCTTATTTGGGTACAGATTTTAAAGATGAGAAATGCTGTAGGCAGCGGGCAGGTAGGATTTTGTCCTGTCTCCACTGCTACAGGGAGTGCTGGAGGTCAATCTGTTCCCTGTCCTGTCTGAGCCCTCTTGTTAGCCTTTCCACAGCAGCCAGAGGGATATTTTGGAAGTATAAATTAGATCATTTCAGTGCTCTACTCACAGTTCTTCCTGTCTACATCCAATGATCTTTTCATGCTGAAAAAGTCCTTCCCAAGGGCCTTTCAAACTCTGTTGGCCATGCCTCACAGTATGTGGTACGTTTTATGTTGCCCCAGAGTACCTGCTTCCTCACATATAATGGTAGATGATTTACCTGTATCACATGCAGCACATCCTGATATTTTCTATTTTCCTTTGTTTCTTCTTGTAATATACTGGTTGCAACTAGCAGAGTTGATTTCATGACATGTTCCTGGGTTATGACCCTCATTTTGTAGAAAACACCACATATGATTTGATCCATGCCTACCTCTTAGACTGTATCTGAACCACTCCCCTCACCTGGCCTTGCTCAGGCCCTCCATCTACACCTGTGTCCCTATTTTGCTTCAGATATGACCTTAGGGACTTTGTACTTCTCTCTGTCTAGAAGACTGGTTTCCTAGACAATATTATTCTTCACTTTCCATTTCAGTTGGACCTTTGCTCAAAAGTTTTATCAGATTTTTCCTGTCCTCACCATCCCTGCATTCTCCATTCTCTTATCTTATGTAACTTTTCACTGTAGCCCATATATAGTATTGAATACATATATATATATATATGTATTCAGTAGATGTTAATAATCTTTTATTAGAAGAAACTCTGTGAGAGTAAGGATTTTGTTTTTTCATTCATCACTCAATCCCTAGAGCCTGCAGCCATGCCCAGCACCAATGTGGGTACTTTTTTATATTAGTTAAATGAATAAATGAAATTCATAGTTAGGATTGCATTTATCTAACTTCTCGGGAGGCTTTCTCTCCCTTTTCTTTCTTGTGTCTTAAATTTAAGCTGTTGACTTTGGGCAAAGATCCCTGTAGTCTCTGTAAGCAAGCTTGGAGTCATTAGGTCTAAGAATGCTGGAGTCCTGTGGACCTTTAATATGAACTGGAAGGAAAATGTGGTCCAGCCCTGCAGGCTCTCTATCTATGGGGGAAAGCAGGGCTGTGGGTGGGCTATAGCAGACTCTCACTCAGGTGTAGTGTTGGTGTCATATAGGAGCAAAATAAAAATTGGGTTCTGTCTGCAGGTCCTCAGTGCTGACATTTTGGTCATCCTTTGGGAGTAGTAATAGGGACATTCTGATGTTGTCATTTTGGCTGGGCTGGCTTCGTGGCAGAGCTTAGTGGCTGAGTATGGGTCATGAAATGTGAAAATGCGTGGGTGAGAGGCATTATTGTTGCCTGGGCTATAGTGAAGCCGTCTGACTGGTATCTCCTGTAGTCTGCCTCTTACCGGTTGTGTACACTGCTGACTAGCCAGAGTTAAGTGTGTTTGTTTTTTCTGCTCAATAAGAAATATTATGCTCTTATATTTTACATTCTTTGGGGGTACTAAATTTTAGAAATCTATGTGTTTTACACTTTAAACACATCTTAGTTTGAATTATTTATACTTTAGAAGCTCATACAGGCACGTGTGGCCAGTGGCCAGTGATGCAATAGCACAGGTTGAGATTTCTTAAGCTGCTGTACAAATAAGCCAGCCAATCTGCTCTTGCTCCTGAAACCCCCATATTCCACAAATCTGGAGCACTTCCTCTTTGTTTCTCCTGAATCCTACCATACTTCAGTTGGGATTTTTCAACCTTGGCACTATTGACTTTTGGAAGAGGTGATTCTTTGTTGAGGAAGAGTGAATTATGCATTGTAATGTTTAGCAGCATCCTTGGTCTCTACCCATTAACCAGGACCCTCCAGACTGCCAGCTGTGACAATCGGAAATGTCTCCAGAGATGGAGGGCTTTAAGATCAGTCTCAAACTCTTATTTATCCATGAAGGGTTTTCATATCCAATTGGACAAGTCTACATCTGTGACCTGTCTTTCTTCTGAACCTGACTTATTATCTAGCCAGTATGGATAAAAGTTTATTTTCAGTCAGAAAAGTTTGAGAAATGTGGATTAAAGAAATTTCAAGTCTTTTTTTTTTTTTTTTTAAGGTGGAAGTTTTATTGATCTTTGTAACAGAAACTTACGTTTTTTTGGTTCTTCAGTAACCAAATCCCAATCCATCATTGCTGGGAAAACCTCTTGTCTGCAGAGTTAGTTGGAGACATGACAGAGGAAGGAGAAGTTCTTCTTCCTTCCTGACCCCACAGTCATGCATAGCACACTCCCTGGGTTCAGGCATCAGATTTGTTCCTACAGAACTTGAGGCCCTGAGTGAGTGAAGGAAGATGGCAGTGATGGTGTCAGGTGGCAGCTGCTGTGGCATCTTGGCCAGACCATTCCTGTTAAATGCTGGCATTGTGCTTCTAGTTTTTGGCTCTCCATTGTTGTCTTTGGTTCCCATCTGTTTTCTGAGCTTGGTCTTCCAATCTTGTCTCAATTTATGAGCCCTTAATATCCTTCCATTTTTGTTCCAATCACCCAAGTCAGTTTTCATTATTTTCAACTGAAAGATTCCTAACTAATAAAGCCTGTGGAACCATTTGGGAATTGCTGGTTCCAAGCATTGATTTTTGCCCTTATATGTTGTTTTTTATTTTGATTTTTCCAACTCCCAGGTCTGTGGCTTTTCTCCCCAGTTTTCTCCTTAAGGTTTTTCATGGGAGAGCTGTAACTTTTCTCACATCATTTAGCACGTTGCTTGCATCCTAGAATGCTGAATGGAGAGGTTGTTGTACTTGCACATGGGCATTTGGATTTAATCTGCTTCATTTTGCTAAGGAGCTCTGGCTGTCTAGCTCCATGACTATCCACCAACTGCTGCTGGAAACTCAGGGGGCTATCCTGAGCATCCTGGGAATAATTGAGACCTTGGGTTCAGCCCAAAGATTGTGCTAAATAGAAAAAATTTAGATGCCAGAATAAGTGACTAGGTTCTTTTAGGGACAAGATTAACCTACTGGCAGTACTCGATGAGTTGAGAAGTATAATTTGCAGAAATGGGAAATTGATTACTAAAGAGCATCAATAGTTGGAATTGACTAATATCTCAAGGATAATTGGCTAATATCTCAAGGATACTTGAAGGATAAAGGAAGGTGGTAAAACCGTGTAATCATGATGTGATTCTACTGTAATTCAGGGTACAAAAATGGGGATATCTGGTAATGTGAACCTGAACTATCTTCCAATGTGATGAAGGAGTGTTACATGATGAAGTGTTATAACCCATTTGCTTGTAGATGCAAGACACACTGGGAATGAAAGCTAGATGGAAGAAAATTAGAAGCAGAAAACAGATAATATTGGTACTGAGGTGAAATATTGGGAGATCAAGTTGGTCTTTGGCTTGTTGCTGAATTCATTATTAACCTGGACTTGGATTGATGCCCTAAAGAATGGGCAGGTGAAAGTCTGTGAGATGGGAATTAGAGTTTAGGGGTAAGTGGCATTATAGCAATGCCGTCTGGGCTATGGCAGTATGTACTGTCAGGTTGCCAGTGTCTTTGTTTCTAGAAGAGGCAGATAGATACCTGTTTGGATTCCACAGACTGGCTTAATCAGTAGAATGTGAGGAGAGCTGGCGAATGCCCTGCAGGTATATATATGTCCTAGAACACTCATCCAGGGTTTATTGGATGCTGGATTTTGAGAAGAAGATTGTTTGTAGACCCCACCTGTTGGTAGGAATGGGGCTCTCAGGACAGTTTTAGTTCTCTGCCTTTATGGGTTAGAAACTGGGCAAGTCTGTCTGTTCATTTACTGTATAAATTGAACATCTAATGAGCCTGATTGGATCAAACATGCAGTGACATTTAGGTATTTTTTTTTTTTGGTCAGCCTACGGGTGAAAGATTAGACATAATCGAGTGATTTTTTTCTTTAGTTTCAATATTTGATATAAAAAATAAGTTTACCATGATGGAAGGGGCACAGAATTTATTGATCAACTAGTTTTGCGCTAGGCATTTGTATATATGGGAGGGTATAACGGTTTCTTGGGAGGATGCAAATTTGAATTGAAAACAAATACAATTTAGAAATAATAGACAAATGAATACAATTAAGAAGGGTACTGAGTATTATTTTCTGGTAATAAAATGTATACCTGTGTATACCTGGAAATGACTGCTTAGAGACAACACTGGGAAAAAGATTTGGGTAGTACAGTTGGATATAAAAATATAGAAGAGAAAGTAGAAAAATTAATCTCCCTTATTTGCTCAATGCATTTTGGGAGAAAAATCTAATAAATTATCATAATTTATTTTTGTATATAAGGAACAGAGTTAAAATCAAAATACAAAATGCATATCCTTTTGATGTTGTGTGTTTTAGGAGTATTTTGAAGAACACATTCACATCTGAAGAAACACAAATGGAAAAGGTGGCAAGGCTAGAAAGTAGATTTGCTGGGAAAATTATCTTTGTTTCTACTGAGTCTTGAACAGGAAAAAAAAAAAGATGAAATCGTGAAACAAGTATTTGAGAACAAGTTTACAGCTGACGAAGGGCCTGAAAGTCAACAAAATGACACATTAAGGGAAACAGTGGGAGTTTTTTTTATCAGAAAGTTTTAAGAGTATTTATTGACTTCCAATTATGGTTTCATGTCTGTTCTTCCCAAAGGCAGGTGTACTTGAAACCCCTCTTGGCTCTGAAAGAAGATTCTGTGGTTCTGATGAAATTGTGTGCATTAGAATCACTTCTCTTGGAAAGGAGATGCTAAAGGGTACTCGAATGAAATATTAAAAATTATGAAGGACATAACAAAGGCCAATCAGTCCTTTCTTTTCCCTAGACCCCCTAAGATGAGAACAAGGGTTATTTGATGAAATTAAAGAGTAGCAAATTAAGTGCTAATAAAATGAGATAGTCACTTATATAATTCATTGCCATGGGAGGTCACAGAGGCAAATTCTGTGGTCAGATTTAATATGAAGTTGAATAATTTTATAACCACTAATGATATTTTTAGCAGTCAAGGCTGATACTGTGAAGGAAGTGATCTTATTACATTCCCCAATAGATGGTTTGCAGAGACCTCTGGCAGGTGGTGTCTGAGAAATGTGGGCTGAGGCCTTGTGGGCTATAACTTTAGGTGGGAATTGTAACAAAAAAATCCGTCTTAAAGCAAATGATCCCAAGCAACCCCTTCATACTTTTGTCCCATCTTACAGAGGTCCAAAACTCTTTTCCAATCAGGATCAATGGAGAAAGACATTGCCAAGAATTAAGAAAATTTCTGGAATCTCAGGTCAAGGGTGCCGCAGTTTGGCTGGGCACAAAATCATGAGCCACTCACAGCTTTGTAGATTCAAACAGCAATTCTTTATTCCCGATCTCACACCGGCCCTCTACAAACATGTTCTGGCGAAAAAAAACACGTTCTTGGGGAAAATCCACAAATACTCTCTGAATCCCATGAGAACTCAGTGGGAACTCAAGGCGCCTGAGGCAGTGATACGCCCTATTCCCAGCAGGAATAACCTTAAACCTGGAACCTCCCTAAACTCAAGGAGCAGGATACTCCCTAATCCCAGCAGGATACACCCTAAACCTGGATCCGCCCTGGTCCTTGAGCAAGGTCACCTTATATGCAATGTCACTGCAAATGACCTGGGTCCAACATGGAGAGTCCTTCCTCTAAGCAACATTGGGAAGGCTGACAAAGAAATTGCCATGTGTCATTCCTACTTGGCAATGGTTCTCAGCAAGTTTAAGGCCAGCTGCGACAATTTAATGAGACCCTGTCTCAAAAAAATAAAAATAAAAAAAAACAAAAAATAAAGAAAAATGGCTGGGGTATAGCTCTGTGGTAGAGTACTGGGTTCAATCCCCAGTACCACAGGTGCTTCCTCCCCCCCAAAAAAAAATGATTTTTGGGAACTACTCAACTTACTTATTTATTGAATGCCATGCTATTCACAAGTCATGTATTCTCTTGGAGTTTTAAAAATCTTTTGGGGATGTAAACAATTTTTTTACATCAGTACCATTTCAAGTGATGGCATTGGGCTAAAAGCAGACTGTAAATTTGCATGGAAGTACAAAGCAGCAAAGGAATATTGAACCTGTGCCGTTTAGGGAAGACTCAGAGCAGGTGACTTTTGAACTGAACCTCAGTGTATGAGTAGGAGTTAATCTGCCTGCAAGGTAAGGAAGGGCAATCTGGTTAAAAGGAACAAACTGAACACAGGGTTCAGAGATGGAACATGACTTGCTGTGTCAGGAAACTGCCAGCCATTAGGCAATACTGGCAGATGCAGAAGAGACCACGAGGAGCAAGCCAGATGAGCTGTGTCCTGGATTTGCCTGAGACTTCTTGCCTACAGAAGAGCTTCCAGTGGGGGCTTTAGTAGGGTGTGGGGAGTAGGGAAGAGGAGGGGAAGAACTTTGAGGAAGTGTCTCAGGACTCATTAAGAACAGCCAGTCCAGCTGCCTAGGAGTGATCCGCTTCCCTCTTTTGACCACTGTCAGTAGTTACTTGGCAGTGAGTCTTGTAGGTCACATAACTTTGCTTCACTGTTACTCTCTGCCTGGAATGATCTTTATCCAGAACCTAATCACCATTGTTAGTGTTAAAAAATAAATAAAAGAAATCCTCCCCTGTGTTTGAGAAGAGGGAGGTTCTTCTAGGCCTTAGATAAATTGGGATGAGCCCAGTGTGACTGTCTGGTCTTATTCCCTTGGACTCTGCCTAGAGCCAGCTCAGTCTTTGGTGGGAAAGAAGAGGCAGAAGTTGGCCTGACCCTAGCTTTTGCTTTCTCTCTGAAGTTGGCTCAAGAAACAAGCAGGAAGACGTACAGTATCTTTGAGGAGCAGAAGCAGATGGATTGAAATGTTAAAAATCTGTTTTATTAAATTATTTCAGCTAACAAAATAATTTAACTAGGAAAAAAGGGAAAGCACACAAACTATTCCTTCTGTAGTAATATTTAAGTGGAATATCATTAATCTTTGAGAATTTTTGCATGATTAATATTGATACTTAAGAAGAGGCAAATGGAAATGGGAGAAGTCTTTTATAAATATTGGTTTTCTGGTGATCTAATCTTTATGGTAAAGGTTTTTTGTTGTTGTTGTTGTTTTTTTTAAAAAATAAACTCAGGGGTGATTTACCACTGAGTTATATCCCTGGCCCTTTTTGTTTTTCATTTTAAAACAGAATATCACTAAGTTGCTTAGGGCCTTGCTAAATTGCTGAGGCTGGCCTTGAAATTGTAATCTTCCTGTCTCAGCCTCCCGAATTGCTGGGATAACAGGCATGCACCACTGTACCCAGCTTTTGTGGTAGATGCAAATACTTTATTATTATTTGTGTTGTTGCATAGTACAGTATGCAATTGGCAGTTTTCTTTGTCATGTTATAGAGCTGTGTAATTGAGATGTGTTTCCTAATGAATAACCTTTTCCATAGTAGAAGAATTTTCTTCTGGGATCATTCTTCAAAAACATGGAGTTCCTACAGGGATATAGAAATGATGTTATTTACGAAGGTAAACAGACACATGCCCAATTTACTGTGGGGCTACCTGTTATGAATATCAGTGGAAGACATTGAAATACAATGCATGACACTGTTGTTAGACTCTCAAAGGCAAATAAGGTAATGACTCACAATACAGTAAGTACAAGAAACAGTTTCACCATGGGTCCTTGGTGAATGAAATACAAGTTCTGTGGTAGAGGCACAATTAAATGTTAGCTTTGTCTGAGAGAGCCTTGTCTTCCCCAGGGCTAAGACATGAGTCATTTGGAAGCAAAGAGAACAAATCAAAGTAGGAGAAATCACTTGAGAACAGAAGCAACACAGATATCTTCTGGAACTTTTAGTAATTTTTTTATTTCCCCTTTTAAACTTCTGTTATATCATTGTTGTTATCTCTGATACATTTTGAAAAATACTCCTTTGATGGGATGTATCATATCGGTATCTAGTAGATATTAATCTTGTCAGGAAGGGGGTATAACCAAGCATTGCTTTAAGCCCCAGCATTAATTCACTTAAGTATTTATTAATCTTGTTTGCTCCCTTGGACTAGACACTTACAAATAAATTTTTGCTGTCAGAAGTGAGGCATGTACGACGGGGAACCCAATCCCACCCCCTCCACCATGGTCATTATAATCTATGCAGTAAATCAATACTAGTTCCTCTAATTCCATATGTACTTGATTTTACGTGAAGTATGCCTTGTGATGGCTGAGCTTCCTTCAACAAGGTTATATATTTGTTGTTGTAAGGAAAAAAGCAGAAGTTTTTAAAGAGTGTTTACATCAAATGGTGAATGTATCCTTTCCAGAGCCCTGTGTCTATAGGTGACTATATTAATAAAACTTTTCAGTTTCAAAACTGTTGTTCTCTCCCCTTTAGACCTCAGCTGGATTTCCAAAGTACAGGTGAATCAGCCAGCAGTTCTGAGGCGGGCACAACAAATTCAGGCTCGAAGAACCGTGAAAAAGGAGTGGCAAGTAAGGTTCTTCTTGAGCATTCTGTCCCTGTGTTTCACAATGCATGGTCTCTTCCCTCAAGGCTACAATATTGAATTTCGCTCAAGATGCATCTAAACTTAAAAGATTGCAGCTGTCCAAGACTTATTTTAATAATTCATATATGATGATGATGGGTTGGAGAAAGATAACACATTTATCCAAACAAGTTAAAAATCTTATCACTCTTGAGTGGCAAAACCGCAAATGAATTTGAGGCATCTTTATTCATGAGTGAATTAAATGGCATATTTTCTCAACGAATTTATTCAGTTTCTTAGATGTGCCTTCTTTGGTTGTCTTCTGGTTTAATTTTAAAACCATAATGTCTAAACCCGGTGTGTCCACTGTTGAGGCCCTGAGGGGTAAGAGTTGACCTTCTTTGACCATCATGCTTATCTTACTATTACTTTTCATAAATCACTTTTCAAAATTCCAAAGGTGATGTTTTGCAGAGTACTTAATGGTCAGCATATTCTTCAGTGTTTACCAACCAAAGACGTGCTATGCAGTTCTAAAAGGAATTCAGAGTTCATTTCACAAGGGACTTGAAATATTGTGATTGAATCCTTTAGAGTAATATTCCACATTTTGCTCATCTTTGGAAATATTCTGATTGAAAAGATAAAAGGAAGTTCATCAGAATGAATTGTGAAACAGGAATATTGTTTTTAAAAAGGAAATGGCTTAAATTGGAAAAAAACAACATGGAACTGACAGATTTTAAAAAACAGTGTCTCATTTCTAATCCTAGAGTGGAAAGGAAAATTGAAATAGAAACTTTCTTCCTGAGATCTCCTACATCAGGGTAGCCATCACAGATTCCTTGTGGATGAGATGGAAAAGTCAGAAGTGTGGAGACTTCGTCTACTGGGGGTTTCTGTTTGGGATATCAATAGGAGAAAAAATATTAAGGTTCTTCTTCCTTTTCACTTTATTCTGAGTAATGTTCATCTTGTCAGTGAATCTCGTTTACACATTTATCATCATATGCTTTAGAATAGTGTAGACATCAGGTATTAGTATCTGTGTTTGTCAAATGAGTACAAATTGGAGATTAATTTTAATTTGCTTTGCCTTTTCTTTCTACTAGGCTGCTTGGCTCCTGAAAGCTGTTACCTTTATAGATCTTACTACACTTTCAGGTGATGATACATTTTCCAACATTCAAAGGCTCTGTTATAAAGCCAAATATCCAATCCGGGAAGATCTCTTAAAAGCTTTGAATATGCATGATAAAGGTAATGTTGTAGATAATATATCTGGTGTTTACCTGCTTGTGATACCAATTATGAGATCTAAGAGGACTTAAGATTCACCTGCTAACAAGATGGTAGTTGTGAAATCCATGATGGGAGCTCTGATCATATGTATGGACAAATAATTGAAATGTTCTTTTAAAAATGGCAAGAAGACAATCTGAATCCTGTTTTTAGGTCACTTCTTTCTGTCCACAGATTGAAATTTCTGGTTGAAAGTTTTCTTATATTTTTTCTCAATTCTTAAGTTCAGAAATGTTCTATCTAGTGACTCTAAAATACTAATTCTGATTCCCTAGCCACATATGAAAAAGTCAGTCTCATTATTTAATAATGACATCTCATACATAAAAGTATTTTCTGTGAGTCAGTGAAATACTTTTGAGAATAAAATGCAAATGGGAAATATTGCATGCTTGTATTTTAGGTTAGATCTTTCAGAAAAAGTCATTCTCACTTCTTTAGTGTACATGAGAGAAAGACCTTTCCGCAGTTGCCGTTAGTTTAGAATTTTAACATTTTAGTAATGGAAGAGACTTGAAAGTTGGTCCCCTTATTTTCTAAGTGAAGAAACTAAGACCTGGAAGGATCCAAGGCATTTCCAAGACACTATGTCTTATTACGTGCTGGGCTGGTTTTAGGAGCCAGCTCTCCTCTTCGTGGGTTATCCTTTATGGCTTTGGCATGCCTCAGTGCTAGAGAGATAGCCCAATGCAGATATCACAGATAATGTGCAGATAATTTATAGACCTAAATATCTCTGTAGTTTTTAAAAAGTATTTATTATATTTCTTTTGAGTTGATAATAGAAATTCTACCTCATTGGGGCTGGGAGAGCTCTTGGTAGAGCTCATGGTTAGCATGCAGAAGGTTCAGTTCTCAGTACCAAAACAAAACAAAGCAAACAACCCCACCAGACTCCATCTTATTAATAGCACTTAAAAGGAACATCTTTGAGGTATAGACACTGCTTGTTTTAATAGTGGCTATTTGATCATTTTAATTATTTATTTTTAAAATTTCAGAGCTTATACCTTAAGATGAAGGCTCCAGGTTTAGATTTTATTATTTCTTGCAAAAGAAGGAGTGATTTTAGTTAAATGTCATTTTGCTGTTCCACTCCATATATTTATTTCACTTATTCTTTTCTTCATTAACTCTCCTGTTTCAATGCTGTGCAAACCTGCATTTTTTTTATCTACACAAAATAAAATATTTTAATTGAGTCATGATGAACAAGTCTACTGTTTAAGAATTTAAAAAATGATGTTATGTTAACCTTAAAGAACAGTGTATCAAAATTATTTCTATGACTATAATCAGAACATGATCCATGTTTTCAAGAACTAGAAGGGACTGCAGAAAGTAAAAATCTTTTAAGTTTGTTGCAGCATCATTGGAGTATAGTTTTTTTTTTCTCATTTTGTTTTCTGCCAATGTTGTAGTATAAATATATTAGCATATTGTGTGAGTTGAACTTCATATAAAGAAGGCTGCTATGATTTCTTTCTTCAAAGGCATTACTACAGCTGCCATTTGTGTTTATCCTGCTCGGGTATGTGATGCTGTAAAAGCACTGAAGGCTGCAGGCTGTGATATCCCTGTGGCATCAGGTAAGATTTGTTGCGGCTTTTGTTGTTATTTTTCAACATGTTTCCACTTCTATAATGTTGATGCCGCGGAGTATTATATATGATCTTAATTTATATTAATTTAAATTAATTTCATATATATAATTAGTTTTATTGATTCATGATTTTAGTATTTTTAGTTATTTATTAAAGAGCAGACATTAAGGTCTACAAATAAGGACCTACATCACCATGCTTAAGAAAACTAAGTTGTGGTCAGGTCAAAAAAATCATAATGTGCAATACAATTTTATAAATACAAATGTATGTATATGTATTCTGTTATATATATATGGAAAATATAGAAGTAAACATGTAGAAGGTACTGTTGTAACTCCGAGAAGTGAATTATTTATTTTGTGAAAGTCAGTGACACTTAGCTGTATGCATCATCACAGTGATGTAATTTCATTGGGTCTCAAAGGGTGTGGAGGAGACAACAGTGTTGATAAGGTAGAGAATGACACTTAGAGAACTCATATGTATAAAGTCACAAAAGCGTCATCAGAGGACTGAAAGGGGTTTGCAATGTTGGGTCCAAAAGTAGGACAAAGAAGGTGCTGTGGGAGTGGAAGCGGTAGGGGCAATTCAGGGTCAGGCAGCACTGGGCTTATAAACTGGGCCTTGTTGCGGCTACACTCTAATGATGGGATGGCAGCTACACTCTGATGATGGGATGGCCATGAAAAGTTTTAAGCAGAGGAGTGGCATGCTTAGCTTCATGGTGTAGTGAGTTAGCTGTGGTAGGGGTAAGCTAGAAAGGGCCAAAATGAAGTTAGAGAGACTCACCGCAGTCAATGTGGGAGAGGATGAGAACCTTCCGAAACCCAGAGGATACAGAAAAGAGGGCACATGCAGGAATTAACTGATTTAAGGCAGACTTAGCAGGATTAAGCAGGTACCTGGAAGAGGAAATTCTTTAAAGCTTCAGTTTAGTGTGTGTGTATGTGTGTCTGTGTCTGTGTGTCTGTACAATTGACTGCATGGGATGGATGGATGAATAGGCAGATATAAAATTAGATTCTAGTTTTAAAAGACATCAGAAAAATATCCTGGTACTTTAAAAAAGCAGTCTATAAACTGCAAGTTAGAGGCTAGTCTCAGCAATTTAGCAAGACCCTTAGCAACTTAGGGAGTCCTCCTCTCAGAATAAAAAATAAAAAGGGCTGGGGATGTAGCTCAATGGTAAAGCACCCCTGGGTTCAGTTTCTGGTACCAAAAAACAAAAACCTAGCAGTCTATAAAGATCATTAATTTATTTTAGGAGAAAAGCATCAAACGAAACACAGTGTACTGTATTTATGTACAACGTGTTTATGAGGATTCCCAAAGTATTTGGAAGCTATACCTTTATAGGCCTTATTTTTTCATCAACCTCAGTCCAATTTTTTCCTTTATTCGACAGGGAGATGTGCTTCCCTGTAAGGTAGCTGACCCAAGGAATTTAATAACACCAAGGGATGACAATAGGTCATCTTTATAAACAGGGACGGAGTAAATGATGAGCATATAAAAAAGGTTAAAAACTTTTCAAAAGTATAGATGTATTTTTATTTTCCTCTTACTCGTTCTTGACCCTCCTCTTGCCAGCTCTGTCCTGCCCCAGTTCTGTGGACTGGTTAGGTATTTTTCTCTCCTGTATCCCTTTTTCCTTTTTTCTCGTTTGGCTATTTCCTCCCTCCCTCCCTGCCTCTTTTTCCTTTCAGTGGGAGGAACCTGTGTTACAATCTGGTTATTACAGCTAAAGATGCTCATTTGTAAGTGAGTAAATCAAGAGTAAATAGAGATAGACAATTTGATCCAGAGTAGGATCCAGAATTAACTAGTGTTGGTTAAAATAAGGCTACACCTACTATGTTATGATGATCAGTGTGATAACATGTTTTCCTTCTCTCTTCTTTCTTTCCTTTTGTACTAATGTTAAACTCGGGGGTTTTCCCACTGGGTCATAGCCACAGTCCCAGCTCTTTTACTTTTTTTTTGGTGGGGGTACTAGGATTGAACTCAAGGGCACTCAGCCACTGAGCCACATCCCCATTTTTTAAGATAAAGTCTCACTGAGTTGCTTAGTGCTAAGGCTGGCTTTGAACTCTCAATCCTCCTGTCTCAGCCTCCTGAGCCACTGGGGTTACAGGTATCCACCATGACCTCTGGAGCAGCCCTTTACTTTGAGAGGGTCTTCTTGCAAAGTTGCTAGGCTGACCTTGAACTTTTGTTCCTTCTGCCTCAGCCTGGGTTGCTGGGATTTATCTTTAAGGTTTCACTCTCAGTTGTGCACCATGCCTGGTGCACAATGATAACATATTTTCTCAATTGCTTGTTACTTAGTGTGCCCCGTCATATGCATCTCTGCAACAGCCTAATTTTAGGTCTGTTAGAGAATATGATGTTAATATTTGTCCTGACACCAATACAACATGAAATAATGTTATTTCTTCGTCCTTATGTATAATACAGGATGTTCTTAAGTGTCATTTATACTTTGTTTTCTTAATGCTGATTATTATTTGGGGGGACATGAAACTTTTTGTTGAGCCTCTTACCAACTGAAATTTGTTTTTCTTCCCTCTCTTTTTCCTTCCTTTCTTCTTAATTACTATTAGTGGCCACTGGCTTTCCAGCTGGGCAGACTCATTTAAAGACACGATTAGAAGAGATCCGATTAGCTGTGGAAGATGGAGCTTCAGAAATCGATGTGGTAATTGACAGGAGTTTGGTGCTAACAGGCCAGTGGGAAGGTAGGTATATGTTCTTGCCTAAAAGAAGTCCTAAACCAGTGTTGTGGTGCATGCCTGTAACCCCAGTAATTTGGGAGGCTGAGACAGGAGGATTGCAAGTTTGAGGTCCACCACAGCAACTTAGTGAGGCCCTAAGTAACACTGTCTCAGAATTAAAAAAAAAAAAAAAGGGCTAGGATTGTGGCTCCGTGGTAAACCACTCCTGGGTTCAATCCATAGTACCAAAAAAAAAAAAAAAAGAAAGAAAAAGTGCAGGGGGTGTCCTAGTTCTTCCCTTTGGAAAAAAACAAGGTGGGGATCTGGTAAGACAGCATGTTTTGTAGATCATTGTTCTTAGTTACAAGTCACTAGATTAGAGGGTGAATTTAGGAGAAAACATGGCTAAGATTGCTTGTCCTTATATCATTTATAAATCTAGGTAGATGCCAATCTGCATGAACTTTTTATATTCGTTTGGAATATTATAATTAGATTAATAGTTATTTTCACATAGTAGATTAATGCACTTTAAAAATTTTTATTTTACTAATATGTTTTTCTTATAGAAAGAGTAGTACTACTATTCTGTACTGTTTTGCTGCTCAATACATGAATCACTTCAGGCAGGTTTTTTATGAAAATTTATTTTAATATGTTGGTGGAAATCTCATTTTTTATCCTAATCTTTGTGGACTTTGAGGATGTAGGATTATGAATAAGTGTACTAAATCTGTTTTTACTCCTAATATTCTGTTTTTGAAAAACTTTTTATTTGTTCTTTTTAGTTAAACATGACAGTAGAGTGTATTTTGATATATTATACATACATAGAGCATAGCTTCTCATTCTTGTGGTTTTATACATGATGTGGAGTTACACTGGTGGTATATTCATATATGAACATAGGAAAGTTATGTCCAATTCATTGTACTGTCTTTCCTATTCCCATCCCCCCACTTCCCTTCATTCGCTTGTATCTAATCCAAAGTACTTCTGTTCTTCCCTCCCCTACCCTTTATTGTGTGTTAGCATCTGCAAATGAGAGAGAACATTAGGCCTTTGGTTTTTTGGGATTAGCATATTTCACTTAGCATGATAGTCTCCAGTTCTATCCATTTCCTGGCAAATGCCATAATTTCATTCTTCTTACACATGGAATGAATATAGTTTCATATTTATCTTTAAGGATTCACTCTCAGATTGCAATAAGACATTGTCCATTTTAGTAACAAGATACTATTTTTATAATTAGATATTAAAGAATCAAATAGATTTTAACTATCTTAAATATATTTGTATACTAAAAGGAGACATCATAACAAGTAATTTAACCAAAATCTTTTAATGAAACCACAAATTAAAGCCAGAATGAGGCCAGGTATGGTGGCACATTCCTGTTATCCCAGGGACTTAAGGAGAGGCTGAGACAGGTGTTGCAAGTTCAAGACCAGCCTTGGCAACTTAGCAAGACCTGTCTCTCCTTTTAAAAAATTAAAAGGACTAGTAATGTAACTCAGAGCACCACTGGTTTTAATCCCCAGTACTGCACACATACACAAAAGCCAGGAAGAGATTTTTTGTTTAGATGTGTATATGTAAGGTAAAAGCTAAGTTTTGTTCTAATTATAGAAGTTCTACCCACTCACTGTAATGAACAGAAATTCCACATTATAGTAAAGGACATGGAAGTTGTCCATACTCTCACTCCCTGGAAATCATCCTGACAGTACTGCAGTGTGACTTTCAAGACCTTTTTCTCTTTATATGAACACACATGCTACCCCGACCCTTTAAAAAAGTTTAAATGATACCTATAATGTTTATCTTCTTAACCTACTTATTGAACTTGCCAGCATTTCTTGGATATCTTCTTGTGACTTTTTCTCTCCAGCTCTGTAGTAGGCCTCCTTTATTCATGGGGGATATCTTCCAAGACCTGCAGTGGATTCCCGAAGTCATAGATGGTACTGAGCCCTATACATATGATGTTTTTTCCTCTACATACACAACTATGATTGCCTTTAATTTATAAATTAGGCCCAGTAAGAGATTAATAGCAGTAATAATGAAATAGCACAATTATAACAATATACTGCAATAAAAATTGTGTGAATGTTGTCTTTCTCTTAAAATATCTCATTGTGCTGTATTCACCCTTCTTTTTGTGGTGATTTGAGATGAAAAGACACCTATGAGATGAGATGAGATGTAGGCATTGCAGTATAGTATTAGGGCTAAAGGCTCCCTGAACACAAGTACTTCAGTATAGCAAGAGTTGACTGAAATGATGACTGAAATGGCTGCTAAGTGACTAGGAGAAGGTGGCATATATGGTATGAATATGCTGGAAAAAAGGATGATCCACATTCCAGGCAGTACAGCGTGGGACAGCATAAGATTTTATTACCCTACTCAGAATGGGGTGCAATTTATAACTTAAGAATTGTTTTTTCTGGACTTCTCCTTTTAGTATTTTTGTACCACAGTTGACTCCAGGTAATAGAAACTGAAGAAAATAAGACAACTGATTAGAGAATTATTACAGTTTGGATGTGAGGTATTCCCCCAAAAGCTCACATGTGAGACAGTGCAACAAGGTTCAGAGGAGAAATGATTGGATGGTGAGAGTCTTTTTTTTTTTAGTTTTTTTTTTTTTTTTTTTTCCGGCGGACACAGTATCTTCCTTTGTATGTGGTGCTGAGGATCGAACCCGGGCTGCACGCATGCCAGGCGAGCGCGCTACCGCTTGAGCCACATCCCCAGCCCGGATGGTGAGAGTCTTAACCCAATCAGTGAATTAATCCCTGATGGGATTGTTAACTAGAGGCAGGTGGGGTGTGGCTGGAGGAAGTGATTAATTGGGGGTGTGGCTATATTTTGTATATGGAGCTGGATCTCTGTTTCATGATCACGATGTTTCCCTTTGCCACACTATTCTACCACAATCTTCTTCCCCACCTCGAGCCCTGAGGAATGGAGCTAGTCTTCTTCTGGACTAAGACCTCTGAAACCGTGAGTCCTCAAATAAACTTTTCCTCCCCTACAGTTGTGCTGGTCAGATCCTTTAGTCACAGCAGTGAAAAAGCTGACTAACCCAAGGGGGACTACAGTATTTATCTTCAAACACTTTATCTATCTGTTAGGCCTAATTTCATCTTTTATCAATTATGAATTGCTTTTGATTAGGATGCAGCAAAGATTTAGGTAGAAGTTTAATTGCTCAAGTATTTATTCTCTTATATGAAGTTCAGAGGGGAGGTAGTTCCAGGGTGTTGTGGCAGCCACACAAATTTCTTGGAGACCCAGGCTACTTTCATCTTTTGGTTCCCAAACACCTGATGTCTGCTGTCTTACCAAGGACACTTCATTGTCTTAGATAGTCTCTGAAGTTATTTACACTCTCTTCTTAGATGGCAGGAAAAAAGTCTTGTTCCTTCCAAAAGTCTTATACAACTCTTGCTTATTGTATCCTCTTGGCTTGAAACTGAGTTAAGTGTCCACAATGATTGGCTGCAGTTGAAGCTGGGAGATGGGGTTTTAGTTTGGACTATTAGCAGCAATCCCATATATTTCCATTTCCTACCTCTCCCCCATCTATACTTGTCAACAATTTTAATCCTTGCCAGCTTTAAATTTTCCAAAGTTCACAAATAACTTTTCGCTTTTTTAATTCATGTTCCTTTGCTTATTATTGTTCATGTGTGTTTTGGGCAATTGTAATTATCCTGAAAAGATTAATTTTAAGTAGATATTTCTGTCCTTATGTATTAATTCTGCTTATCTGCTTTTAGTCACAGATTTCAGTTAAGATTTAAGGCTTAAGTAAGAGGAAAAAGTGAGTACATGTAATATTTAAAACAAATCTGGAAATAAACTATATGAATTAGTTGGATAAAAACCTCTATATCCTTTATGTCTTTTTCTTCAGCAGGTGTACATATAGATGTACAGCTTATATTATAACTAGTGCTGTTCTCTCTCAAATACTACTTATTAGAATATAAAAATACAATAGGAGATAGATTTTGATGTAATTGGCTATTCCTTAACGAACTAGGGTGGTTGTTTTTAAAGAACTGATAATTTCCCAATAATAGAAATTCACACAAAATATAATAACACATCTGTGTCCTAGACCATACTCTTCTATTAACTTTTTCTTATAGTGCTAATAACCTCTTGACCCAAAACAAATTGAAAAGAAACATTTAATACTAGAAATTTATTTCTAAATAGAAACCTGCAGTGACTTAGGACTTTTTCTACTTCTGTTTTTTGTTTTAATTTTGATTCTCAACTTGATTACATAGTATATTTTTTACTGCCATGTTTTAATATCACATGTTTACTAGAGTTAATGTTTTGGAATGTGCTGATGGAAATGCTTATCTATTACATTTTCAAATCTGGGTGCACTGAGATTTGTAGGATACTTTGTAAAGTGCAATAAAAAGAATCCACTTTTTAGATCTAGCCATTCAGAGTGCATCCTGACCATTTCTCATGGTTAGGCCCATTCCAGTGGAGGATGTGAGCTGAGAGAGGAGACTGGAGAGGGGCTTGTATTCCTCTTTTTGCATTCTGCTTGGCAACCATTCAACATCTCTACTTTGCTCTTCTATGACCTTGCAGCTTCTTCATTGTTAGCATATGACCTCCCCGCTGCTTCTCCGAGGCCACAGACATCTTCAAACAGCATCTTCTTAGGGCTCTTGCTTCTGGTTTGCTTTCCTTTGCTTCCTTTTTTCCTCTTTCCTCCTAAGCCACTACTTTCACAGTGCTGTGGCTCTTGTGTCCTTCTGCAGAGGCCTTACTCCATGTATTGTACATCATTTCTTTTCTTTATCTTTAACCTTTCTATTCTAGCTCATTCTCTCAAACATTTAAGCACACTTAAGGTTTTCTTACACATGTAAAAAAACAAAACAAACAAACAAAAACCCTCACATGCCAACCTCCCCTTTGTCCTCAGGTAAACTTGACTTTCTTTTTCTCGTCTTTATAACTGAAAATCTTTTTTCTTTTCTCTTTTTGTGGTGCTGGGCTCAAACCCAGGGCCTGTGCCTGTTACACAAGCACTCTACCACTGAGCTACAGCCTAATCTTTAGGACTGAAATTGTTCAAAGAGTCCTATTTCTTTGTTTTGACAACTTCTAATCAGGATAATAATGACCTTTCATTTAACTGTGCCCAGTGAATTCTCCTTGGTTGTTGACTTAGCTTTATTCAGCAGTTTGCAACAGTGGACTCTCTCTTCCTCTGGAAACACTATCATGGCTTTGTGACTTTACATTCCTGAGATTCTCCTTTATGTCTCTCACTACTCGTGTGTCTGGGTTGAAAGCTCCTCCACCTCCTCTATCATCCCTGCAGTGTTCTGTCCCAGCACAACCTCTTCTTAGACTCTGCACACTCTCTTAGAAAGCTGATTTGAGTTATGTTCCCTACAACAAAGGCTGACAGACCTCTGAGCACTAGAATCTGGGTCCGTCTGACTTCGAACTCATATTCCATTTTTTCACTAAACCATGTTGCTTTTCATCCATTGTTGCTATAAATGTACACATTCAAAATTAGTGAATCCTGTTAAGAATCTCTTTTAGAGAGAAATCTATTAAAGTATTTATATTACCCTACTTTGTTTTTTTTTTGAGAGAGAGAGAGAAAGAGAGAGAATTTTTTAATATTTAGTTTTTAGTTTTTGGCAGACACAACATCTTTATTTGTATGTGGTGCTGAGGATCGAACCCAGCACCGTGCGCATGCCAGGCAAGCGCACTACTGCTTGAGCCACATCCCCAGCCCCTCCCTACTTTGTTAATGATTTCTATTCAATAAAGTTTAAAGTTTTCTGATTATTTAGAATTAGTTTGTCAGTAATTTTCATATTATCTGGGATTATAATGATGCTTTCAGGAGCTACTGAAATCCCTGAGATGATTCACCACAAAGCTGACAGTCCAGAATGCTGTGTTTTTCGATATGTAGACCTTTTTAGTTGATATTGTTCTGGTCCTTTTAGTCTGGTCATTTGCTATTTAGCTTTTTCCTGGTGGGTCATATTAAGTTTGCTATCGCATGCTTTCTTTTCTGACAGTACTTCCCTCACTTCTCTCCATCTGAAGGTAGACATGTACACATATAATTTGGACGGTGATTTTAACTGGATACACTGTGGGGTGTATTGATGGTTCTCAGAATCAATAGACAAACATTTTCTGAGTACTTACCGAGCTCTTCCTCTCACAGAATCTCTCCCACTGCTGGGTGCATCTGCAAAATCAGAATTAAGAGTTGGATGTGAGCGAGGAACAGGCTAGACTGTGCAGACTGATTTGTGGCATTTTCATTGAGTGTTACTCAGTTTCATTGAATGTTAATTTCAGTGAGTGTTATTCCTATGACTGGTATGTGTAATACCATGTGTCTTTATGGTAATGTTGAAGTTGACATCTATGTTACATTTCTCAAATGTTCTTTGAAGAGAGCATTTGCCAGAAAGATTTGTCATCTCATAAACCTTATTGAGTAGGTTTTGAAAATTACCTACATTCTATAGTGTGTAAATACATAGAGGTGGTTTTCCACTTTTTAAAATGACCTTTCTGTGCTGCATATATGTACCTAATATATTTACCAATAACATGGAAATGCTATTAATTCAGACTTTACTCAGGAATCTTGTTCTTTGAGCTCAGGACCTAACCTCGATTTGGCATACCCATTCCACACTGGAGTACCAGCAGACCTGTTTAAGACCATCTGTGATATAGATGTATACATCCAAAATTAGTGAATTCTGTTAAAAGTCTCTTTTAGAGAGAAATCTATTTAAGTATTTATATTTCCCAACTTTGTTAATAATTTCTATGAGACCATCTGTGATATTTTCCCCCAAAGTACAATTAGCGTAGCAATTGAAAGTATTGTCTGTCTCCTGTACCCACAGCCTCCTGTGCTTTTCATCTCTTTCAGTTGCTCTTCCCTGAGTTGTTCTCTTAAACTTGATTTGTGGAGTATAAACCTCATAGCTCTCAAGAGTTTCAGGGTGAGAGAATGAAATTTCATGGCCAAGGCTATGATGTCTTTCATTTTCTTACTTGAAGTGGATCCTAAAAATGTTGAATCTGATCAATAATCTATTTTTCTTATTTGCTTATTTTTACACAAGTAGAATGATAGAACATCTCTGAAAAGAAATTATTTTCTTTCTTTTATAGAGCTGTTAATTATATTATTTCATCAGAAAAGCATTTCTAAATCTAATACACTTTTTAGGGAGGAATCACATAATCTATAATCTGTGGTTTCTTGGTATTGAGGGTTGTTTATAACAGAGAAATTCTGTATATACTTATGGCAGCTCTGTGCTTTTATGGTTTTTGTTTTTATGCTATGATTCTTCAAAACTTCAAATACTATTGATAAAAATGAGTGTGTTTTATTTCTTGTAGGTTTTTTTTTTTTACTACCTGGTATTTTAGCCCATCTCTATTTTATCTTACAAGTTTAATTAGTTGCTTTGATGGATGAAGCTGTGATCTTGAATATTTTGTGACTTTTTTATAGTACTAAAGGTGGCTGTACAATTTTATATTAAATGTTTTACTGTACATATAATTATCTTAAGAGTTATTTTAAGGCCATTTTTGTGCAGTGTTGAACATCTTTCTGGTACTCAAAAATAATTGCTTAAATATATTCATTAGCAATTATTTTTTTAACTGCTTTTGAATAGCATGAACTATAAAAAGAATTCCGCTTTCTGGCTTTTAGATGGATACATGGTTTCTAAGTATACAGATTCTTGCATAATAAGCCATTCTACACATGCAGACTTTATTTACTACAATTACTAGGTTGTCTACATCTGGAGTAGTGCTTTTCCAAAAAACTTAACGTATTGTCAGCTACTTCAAGATTAAGAATAAACTTTCCTTTTAGATGGAACCTGGAGAGAAATAGGGTAATTTTAGAGGGAAGTAAAATGCTATAGGTCCTGTTGGCAGCTGGGGGCAGTGTTGCAGAAGCTAGAGCCAGTTGCTAAACTATTGTGGAAGCTGAGGGAAAGGTTATCAGTGAGTGCTAAGTTAGATAGCAGCAAAAAGTTCTGGTGTTCACTGCATAGTAGGACGATTATAACTCTGTGAGTGTGTGTGTGTGTGTGTACATCTTTTTAAATGTTTCACTATAAAGAAATGACAAATGTTTGAGTAAATACATTTACCCTGATTTAAAAGCTTCTCAATGTATAATGTATTAAAAATGTATCAAAACAACACATGGTACAGCATTAATATGTATAATTGTTATGTTTTTATTTATCAATTAAAAGTTAAATTGAAGAAACAAAACAGATGCAATATGACCTCCTTTGCTCCTATCCACTGCTTGGATCTATACTCTGATGCACACAGGCCTTTCCCAGTGAGGCCGAGTTCCCTTGACTCCTGTCAGCAAACGCTCCACCAAGGCAGCCTTACTTGTTTTTCAACTGGGAATGCTGAACAGAGGTCATGTTGTGACATCCACTTCTCATCAGTGTGACAGTAGTAGGAGGGATGTGGGGGGACAGGCAGGAGACGAGGCCTCTGCAAGTTTTGCCATGATATTGATTAAGCATCTGCAATGTAATATATCCTGGATTTCTAGGACACCCACTTTTCACTACTCCTGAAAACCTCATTATAAGTCAAAACATTTATTATCAGGTTTTTAATATAACATCACTATGCCAGCCACTTCTCTGGTGTACATGTTTTGTTAAGTTTTGCATTATTCTGACTAATTTACAGTTGAGGTATTTGAATTCCATTTTCATTTGTCAGCCATCTTTTATATTCCAAATTAGTATTTTTCTGGTATGTGGCAAGAATTGTTCTTTCTTTTCTTTCCTTTTTTTTTTTTAATGGAGAATTTTCAGTTTTATAATGTTTGAATTTTTAACAATGAACATATATTACATGAGTATGTGAGCAGAAAATAGTAATAAAGACTCTATGGAATAGGGCCATGATATATGCAAAGGCTTAACTAAAAGGACTTTCTTGAAGTATTATTTATAATAGCAAAAATCTGGAATCTGAAGTATTTAATAATAGGAAAATGCTTGAATTAATTTTTATGTCAATGTGATAGCAGATTGTATAACTGATAAAAATTGTGCTATAGACCTATATTTATAAATATGGAAAGTACCTATGATATATTGAATGAAAAAAAAACAGGTTACAAAATAATATCTCCCATATATAATCACATTCTTTGAAACTTTAAAAACTGTAGAGTGGTTGATAGTCTCAATAGCCTTTCCATTTAAAAAAAAATGCTTAGATGCTAAACAAATTATAATAAACATACCAAACATGTATATTTTGGTGTGGGGTAGGGTACTGGGACACTCACCACTGAGCCACATCTCCAGCCCTATTTTTTTTTTTTTTTTTAAATTTAGAGACAGGTTATCGCTGAGTTGCTTAGCACCTCGCTGTAGCTGAGGCTGGTTTTGAGCCTGCAATCCTCCTAATCTCAGCCTCCTGGGATTACATGTGTTTGCCACTGCCCCCGGCTTCTAACATGTATTTTTAATTTTTATTTTTGAGTAATTTTAAACTTACGGGAAAGATGCAAAAATTGTATATGAGACTCCAGTTTGCTCTTTATGCAGTCCTTTATTGTAGAAATCAACCTCATTTACCATTTCTGTCCTTTGCTTATTCTCTTTATGTGCATACACATATACACACAGTTTTTTTCCGAACTGTTTAAAATTAAGTTTCAGACCTGTTGACCCTTACCCTTAAAATACTTGTATTTCCTAAAAAGAACTTGTACCAAGCCACAGCACACCATTAAGTACAAAGTCTTTGCTCAGATTTTGCAGATTGTTCCTGTGGTGTTCTTTATTAGGTCTAGGATCAGTTGTTAAATGTCTCTTTATTCTTCAGTCTGAAACAGTTCTCTGTCTTTCCTTGTCATTGAAGATTAAAGGCCTGTTATTTTGTAAAAATAAGTTTGGATTTGTTTGGGGTTTTTCTCATTATTAGATTCAAATTATTCATTTTTGACAGGAATCACACAGAAGTTTTGCTCTGTTCTTCTCAGTGCATTATTTCAGGAGTCACAAAATGTTAATTTTTCCAGTTCTTAACAATATTACTTTTTTATTTGGCTAGGATGATTTTTACCAAGTTTTTAAATGTAAAATTAATAAGTATTTTGCATTTTAATAAGTAGTTAATACACATTATAAATGGAGATATTTTGAGACTATGTTAATATCTTGTTACTCACCTAGCTTTTATTCACTATTTTATCATCCATTGATAATTCTTCAGTTATTACTTTGATAGTTGCCATATGGTGATTTTCTAATTTCATTATTTCATCTATACTTAGTTGGCATTTCCTTGTCTTTCTTCATTTTTTCCTTCTTCCTTCCTGCCTCCTGTCCTCCCTGTCTTCCTGACTCCCTCTTTTCTTCCCTCTCTCCCTTCCATTTGTAAGGATTCATATATTTCTATTTTACTTAATTGGTTATAATTCTTATGATTGTTACTTATTTTGATACTCAGATTGTCCCAGATATAGCCAGTAGGAGCTGTTTCAAACTGGTTCCTGTGTGCTTTTGATGTTTCCATCATTCTTTGAGAACCTTCTTGCTTTATTGTAAAAGATGTTTCAGGCTTATCTTTGACTTTTTGTACCTCTGTTATGGTTTAGATGTCGTGTCCCCCAAAAGCCCATGTGTGAGACAATGCAAGAAAGTTTGGAGGAGAAATGATTGGGTTATATCCTTAACCTAATCAGTGAATTAATCCCTGCTGGGATTAACTGAGTGGTAACTAGAGGCAGGTGGAGTGTGGCTGGAGGAAGTGGTTCATTGGGGTCGTAGCTATGGGGTATATATTTTGGTATCTGGAGAGCAGAGTCTCCCTCTGCTTTCTGATCATCATCTAAGCTGTTTCCCTCTGCCATACTCTTCCACCATGATGCTCAGCCTCACCTCGAGTCCTGAGGAATAGAGACAGCCTTCTATGAACTAAGACCTCTGAATTCATGAGCTCTCAAATAATTCTTTCTCTACAGTTGTGCTGGTTGGGTCCTTTAGTCAGAGCTGTGAAAAAGCTGACTAAAACAACAGTCTTGGAGTTGGCCATTTCTCCAAGGAACTCTTTTTCCTTTTATTGAAGAGTGTATTTAAAAACCAGGATCTGGATGCTAAGTTATTGAAATGTTCTTATTTCTAGACTTTCTTAGAGGGTAGATCTAGGAAATCCACATGCAAAACACACACACACACATACATACACACACGTAAACATATATACATCTATGACTGTTTATCTATTTATTCATTCATCCATCCATCCTTCTATCCTTCTTTCATCTATCAGTCTCTCTCCCTATGGATTTATATTAGTACCTATGACTTCATTACTGACAACCTCTATTACAATCCAATATCACAAGGATTAGTCTTCTCTTTTCCTTTTCTGTATTTATGCCCTTCTTTATTGCCAGTGAGAAATTTTACTTTTCTTACTTCAATGTGTTCATATATTTGGTCAATATTTGTCTATTTGATCAGTTGTCTTATATATGACAGTGTCTAGACCCTGCAGGCTCTTTCCCTGGCCCAGCACGGGTGGTGGTGTTCAGCAAGTCCTCCCTAATCCCAGAATTCCCAATCCTCACTGGTTAGGATGTCCTTCACTTTCTCTGACACAGTGGACTGCACCTTCTTCCTCGCCCTACCCCAACCCCTGATTGGGCAGCATAAGAGCAAAGAGTTTCCCTAGGCCCCAGTGATATGTCATTCCCTCAGCCTTTATAACAGTGAGTAGCTGAGAGTACTCTATCCCTCTGCCTCCCTCCAGCTGAGAGCTGCCACAATTGTCAGAATTGTCTTTAAGTCAGTAACTAGAGGCTGTTTGATATTAGGTATGCAGCCTAAGTATTTAGAGTAAATCAATGTTTCTCTTTATTTTACATGTACTTATTATAAAGGTGGACCTGTGGGAAACATAATTTATTGATCACCTTCATAATCATTTGAATAATTACATTTATTCCTAGAATTTTAGAAGTTTTTGAGCTATAAAGATAGGGCTGTTTTGTGTAATCTTTTTTTTTTTAAAGGTTTAACTTTACTTTTTAAAAATTTTTAAACCTTTTTATTTTATTTATTTTTTTTATGTGGTGGTGCTGAAGATTGAACCCAGGGCCTTCCATGTGCTAGGCGAGCACTCTACCGTTGAGCCACATCCCCAGCCCCTTGTGTAATCTTGAGGAGAAAAATGAAGCTTGGAGAAGTTTAGTAACTTTCCCAAGGAACACATCTAATTAGCAGCCAAGTAAAGTACTGGAAATTCTGATTCAAACCTGTGAACTCTATTGCAACATGATGTGATGGTCCTGTTTTTATCCAGAAGGCTCACAGAACAATTTATAAATTGTTGTTAGTAATTAAATTATGCAAAATTATTTTATGTTTCTGAATGACTTTGGAACTTTTCAATCTATGCAACCTTTTTTCTTTAGAAGAATGAAAACCATGGTTTAGGATTATAACACCTAATGGTAAAGTGAATAGTTTGAACTAGATGAGAATTGACATCCCTTTAGATTCTAGGCTTTTATTACTCTATTACTCCAAGTACTTCAACATATTTCTTGAGAATGTGTGCCCACTCGTGTGTGTGTGTGCGCACACATGCATACACTGGGACTGAGGCAAAAAAGTTTGAGGAAATAAAATTTTATTCCTCACCTGAAGACATGAATTCTGATCTCTCTCTTACCACAGACTAGTGGTAAGATTTGGGGCAGGTCATCCATCTTTCCACATTTCACTTTTCATATTTGAAGTGTGGTGGTAACAACTCAAAAGAGATGTTTAAATGTGTTTAAAAAAAAAAACCACTTTGAGCAGTTTTAAAGGAAGATGCTTTGAAAACTTAGGGGCTTTTTTATTCTTTGGAGTAATCATTTGTCACGAAGAATGTTTGGAAAGGGGATCTCTTGAACTTATTACTTCAAATATAATTTCCTTTATATGTATATTCCAGTAGTAGTTATAGTAAATTCACACTCTATTGCTGTCCTCTCCTGCTAATCTATCCATTAGTTTATCCATTGTTTCACTCTTTAAGGTTGAAAAGAAGGTACCAGTACCAGTTGAGTGTTGTAAAGAACATCATTTGAGCTGGGCTGTGTTATATTTCGGGTTTCAAGTCACTTTGGTTTGCATATATCACGTTTGTATTTTTCAGAGTGTCTGTCCATAAAGTCAAGGTACTCAAAATGACCTAAACACTAATAATTCTTCTTAGTGGCTTCCTTGGCTTGTTTTGAAGCTAAGGGTCCTTTTTTTCTTATATGTAAGATCTGCAGATTCAATTGAGCTTTCTCAAGTTTTAGTATTACTGTATTATTTCATAAATATTTGCTTTGTGTCATTCTTGAAATTTTTGCATTTCTGGAGGTGTATAAGTATGGACAACTAGTATGAAGTAAATGAAGCCTACTAAATGCATAGTTCTGTCTAGTCACATGTATTATTTTATTTAATCTTCTCTTAAATATGTGTGTAAACTAAGCCCCTTAAATAAAGAGGCATAGAGAAATGGAGTAATTCTTGCTGCTTGCTTGCATATCTAGAAAGTAGCAATAACTATTATTCTGAGAGTCTGTGCCAATCAGAGGACTATGGGCTCTGAGTTTAATTAACTAATTAATATTTATCATAAATAGTAACCTTCCAGATTGCTTTTCTAGTATTGCAAAGAGGTTGCATTTTATATTCTTAAAGAAGCCTAGGTGGTGGTCTCTGCTTTTCTAAGTTCCTTGCTATTCAAACTTAATAAGGTCAGTAGTTCTGGTAACAGTAACACTCACTACCAGCAGTAGGAACACAAGTAACTGACTTTCCTAGATTACTATTAACTCTAGGTGACACTAGAGATTTTCCTTCCCTCTTTATCTGTTTTAACTTCTTTGGTGCTCATAATACTTCCATGAGGGTACAGATTTTGATTATTCCTATTTTATAGATGAAGAACCTAGAACAAAGCCTAAGAGTTAAGTAACTTGCTCAAATCAAACAACAAATTGGTGTTAGAGCTGGGTTATAAAATGTACACTATTGTCCATTATACCATCTTTCCTCAGTAAATATTTGTCATACTAGAATTACGGGTTGAAAATGACTGGATCCAGACCGACGAAGATGGCTGCGAAAGGAGTGCAGCACTCCCGTGTACTGCGTCTCTGAGCAGGAAAAAGACAAGGTAGAATGGATAAAAGCTAGCTTGTTAGGAATTTCCAGCAAAATTGGGGTGCTCCGAAACCTAGAGGAAGGATCTCCATTGCGTAAGGACCTGCTACTGGAGCTCAAACGCGAGAGATTTGTCCGCACGGAGGGTCACGCTGCGTATGCAGCAAATCGCCCTGCGGCCAGAGTCTGCGGCGCTCGCTGGGAAACGACGGTAAGATAACAATGCAAAGATACAGTGCTACGGATTCTGCAGGCTCCCGCCAGCTGTGCAAATACTGTACTCAGAGCTGAATTCTGGGCTTGAGACGGGGAAGGAAGCCATCCAATTCGGTTCTCCACATCGGTCAGACCACAGAGGAAGCCAGCGGCCACCATCTTGGAGAGCTGACGTCATCATCTCTGTTTTTTTTTTTTTTTTTTTTTTGACTGATCACAGCTCTTTCAGCTATAGATCAGCGGGGAAAACTTAAGGGCCCCTCCCAGCTCTCCTGTGAGCGCAATAGCCAGACCGAGGGCGGCACGGAGCCGGCGGGAGCCGCGGCTTCGGCGAGGGAGACGGCGGCAGCGGCGGCTGCGGCGAGGGAGACGGCGGCAGCGGCGGCTGCGGCGAGGGAGACGGCCGGAGCCGGGGCTGCGGCGAGGGAGCCGGCGGCAGCCGGGGCAGCGGCACGGGAGCCGGCCGGAACCGGCGGGAGCCGCAGCAGCGGCGCGGGAGCCGGTGGGAGCCGCGGCGGTGCTGGCACAGGAGCCGGCGGGAACCGCGCGGCGCGGGACTCCCAGCTACCGCTCCCACCAGTGCTGACAACTGAGGTCTCTTGCACCGACTCGCCTTGGCATGGGACTCACCGTTACAGCTCCCACCGGTGCTGACAACTGAGGTCTCTTGCATCAGATACGGGGGCGTGGCTACCAGAAGGTAAGCAAGTTTGCTGGGGGTGCTCAGCCCCAAGCTCTACAAACTAAGGGCCTGAGGGAGGCAAACAAGGAGAGTGTGCCCAGGCACTAATGAAACAGCTGCTCCACGCGTGTGCAAGGTAGGCAGAACTGTGACCACCGACAAAACAGGTCCAGTGGACTGCCAGACACATCGCTCAGGTTGGGGGAGGGGCAGAGCCGCCGGGCGCCTGCAAGTTACGCAGACCTGTGAATCACCAGCTGATCAGACCCAGCAACCGCGGAGCGGCAGAACCACCCCCGGGCCTGCAAGGTAGGGGCACTTGCCACCCACCGGCAGGTCAGGCCCAACAAATTGCGGAGGGGCACAGCTGCCCCACGAGCCTGCTAGGTAGGCAGAACCCTGACTACCAACAGAACAGGCCCAGAGGCCGGCCAGACACATCGCCCCGCCCCAGTTGGGGGAGGGGCAGAGCCGCCGGGCGCCTGCAAGTTACACAGACCTGCGACTCACCAACAGATCAGGCCCAGCAACCGCGGAGCGGCAGAGCCACCCCCGGGCCTGCAAGGAAGGCGCACTTGCCACACACCAGCAGGTCAGGCCCAACAAACTGCGGAGGGGCACAGCTGCCCCACGAGCCTGCTAGGTAGGCAGTACCCTGACCACCAACAGAACAGGCTCAGAGGACGGCCAGACACATCGCCCCGCCCCGGTTGGGGGAGGGGCAGAGCCGCCAGGCGCCTGCAAGGTAGGCAAACCTGCGTCTCACCAGCATATCAGGCCCAGCAACCCGCGGAGCGGCAGAGCTACCCCCGGGCCTGCAAGGTAGGCGCACTTGACACCCATTGGCAGGTTAGGCCCAGCAACTCTCAGAGGGACACAGCTGCTCCACGCACATGCAAGGTAGGCGGAACCGTGACCACTGACAAAACAGGCCCAGTGGCCCGCCAGATACATCGCCCCAGTTGGGGGAGGGGCAGAGCCGCCACCAGCGCCTTTTAGGTAGACAGACCTGCAACCAACAGACAGAACAGGCCTAGTGGCCAGCGGAGGGGCAAAGCCACTGCTCACGCCTGCAAGGTAGGCGGACCTGTGACCACCGAAAGAACAGGCCCATCGAAAGTACAGGCACAGCGGCCTCCCGGCGTGGTAGGCACATTGCCTCAGTTGGAGGAGGGGAAGAACCACCGCCAAAGCCTGCGAGGGAGACTTTGCAGCTATACAAGAGCAATATAAATATATAGGGGGAAAAATCAATAACACAACAGTTTCACCAAGCAGAAAGAAACACGATCAATATGAAAAGACAAGGAAAGAAAGGACCACAAGCAATGCAGGTCAACTCAACTTTAGAAGAGGTAATTTCTGCAGCAGATGGAATATCAGATAAAGAATTCAGGATATACATGCTTCAGATGATCTGGAGTCTCAAGGAAGACATTAGACAGCAAAATCAGTCAATGAAAGACCACTTCGACCACTTTGACAATCAATTACATAAACAAATCCAAGAAGTAAAAGATCAATTATACAGGGAGATAGAGGTTATAAAAAACAAACAAACAGAAATCCTGGAAATGCAGGAAACAATAAACCAACTTAAAAACTCAATTGAGAATACTACCAGCAGAGTAGAACACTTAGAAGATAGAACATCAGACAATGAAGACAAAGTATTTCAACTGGAGAAGAACATAGACAGCTCAGCAAAGCTGTTAAGAAACCATGAGCAGAACATTCAAGAAATATGGGATAACATAAAGAGACCAAACTTAAAGTCATTGGGATACAGGAAGGTACTGAGGTCCATACCAAAGGAATGAGCAATCTATTCAACGAAATAATACGAGAAAACTTCCCAGACTTGAAGAATGAGACAGAATCCCAAATCCTAGAAGCCTACAGGACGCCGAATGTGCAAAATCATAAGAGATCCACACCTAGACACATTATAATGAAGATGCCCAACATACAGAATAAGGAGAGAATTTTAAAAGCTACAAGAGAAAGGAAGCAGATTACATTTAGGGGTAAACCAATCAGGATAACAGCTGATCTTTCAACACAGACTCTCAAAGCTAGAAGATCCTGGAATAACATATTTCAAACACTGAAAGAAAAGGGGTTCCAACCAAGAATTGTGTATCCCGCGAAATTAAGCTTCAGGATGGAAGATGAAATTAAAACCTTCCATGATAAACAAAAGTTAAAAGAATTTGCAGCTAGAAAACCATCTCTTCAAAACATCCTTGGCAAAATATTACAGGAAGAGGAAATGGAAAATATCAATGAAAACCAACAGCAGGAGGTAGTACAGTAAAGGGGGGGGGATAATCAAAGAGGAAAACAAACCATGTTTAGTAACATAAATAAACAAATATGGCTGGAAGAACAACCCATATCTCAATAATAACCCTAAATGTTAATGGCTTAAACTCACCAATTAAGAGACACAGGCTAGTAGAATGGATCACAAAACAAGACCCAACAATATGCTGCCTTCAGGAGACACATTTGATAGGAAAAGACATACATAGACTGAAGGTGAAAGGTTGGGAAAAATCATATCACTCATATGGACTTCGGAAACAAGCAGGAGTGTCCATACTCATATCAAATAAAATAGATTTCAAGCCAAAGTTAATCAAAAGGGATGAAGAGGGACACTACATACTTCTTAAGGGAACCATACACCAACAAGACATAACAATCATAAATATATATGCCCCAAACAATGGTGCAGCTATGTTCATCAAACAAACTCTTCTCAAGTTCAAGAGTCTAATAGACCACCATACAATAATCATGGGAGACTTCAACACACCTCTCTCACCACTGGACAGATCTTCCAAACAAAAGTTGAATAAGGAAACTGTAGAGCTCAATAACACAATTAATAACCTAGACTTAATTGACATATATAGAATATACCACCCAACATCAAGCAGTTACACTTTTTTCTCAGCAGCACATGGATCCTTCTCAAAAATAGATCATATATTATGTCACAGGGCAACTCTTAGACAATATAAAGGAGTAGAGATAATACCATGCATCTTATCTGACCATAATGGAATGAAATTGAAAATTAACGATAAAAGAAGTAAGGAAAAATCATGCATCACTTGGAGAATGAACAATGGGTTATAGAAGACATCAAGGAGGAAATTAAAAAATTCTTAGAGATAAATGAAAACACAGACCCAACATATCGGAATCTATGGGACACATTGAAAGCAGTTCTAAGGGGAAAATTTATTGCTTGGAGTTCATTCCTTAGAAAAAGAAAAAAACAACAAATAAATGATCTAATACTTCAACTCAAAATCCTAGAAAAAGAAGAGCAAAACAACAGCAAAAGAAGTAGAAGACAAGAAATAATTAAAATCAGAGCTGAAATTAATGAAATCGAAACGAAAGAAACAATTGAAAAAATTGACAAAACTAAAAGTTGGTTCTTTGAAAAAATAAATAAAATCGACAGACCCTTAGCCACGCTAACGAAGAGAAGAAGAGAGAGAACTCAAATTACCAGCATACGGGATGAAAAAGGCAATATCACAACAGACACTTCAGAAATACAGAAGATTATCAGAAACTATTTTGAATCCTTATACTCCAATAAAATAGAAGATAGTGAAGGCATCGATAAATTTCTTAAGTCATATGATTTGCCCAGATTGAGTCAGGAGGATATTGACAACCTAAACAGACCAATATCAATTGAGGAAATAGAAGATACCATCAAAAGACTACCAACTAAGAAAAGCCCAGGACCGGATGGGTATACAGCAGAGTTTTACAAAACCTTTAAAGAGGAACTAATACCAATACTTTTCAAGCTATTTCAGGAAATAGAAAAAGAGGGAGAACTACCAAATTCATTCTATGAGGCCAACATCACCCTGATTCCTAAACCAGACAAAGACACTTCAAAGAAAGAAAACTACAGACCAATATCTCTAATGAACCTAGATGCAAAAATCCTCAATAAACTTCTGGCGAACCGGATACAAAAACATATCAAAAAAATTGTGCACCATGATCAGGTAGGATTTATCCCTGGGATGCAAGGCTGGTTCAATATACGGAAATCAATAAATGTTATTCACCACATCAAAAGGCTTAAAAATAAGAACCATATGATCATCTCGATAGATGCGGAAAAAGCATTCGACAAAGTACAGCATCCCTTTATGTTCAAAACTCTAGAAAAAATAGGGATAACAGGAACATACCTCAATATTGTAAAAGCAATCTATGCCAAGCCTCAGGCTAGCATCATTCTGAATGGAGAAAAACTGAAGGCATTCCCTCTAAAATCTGGAACAAGACAGGGATGCCCTCTCTCACCACTTCTGTTCAACATAGTTCTCGAATCACTGGCCAGAGCAATTAGACAGACGAAAGAAATTAAAGGCATAAAAATAGGAAAAGAAGAACTCAAATTATCACTATTTGCAGATGACATGATTCTATACCTAGCAGACCCAAAAGGGTCTACAAAGAAACTATTAGAGCTAATAAATGAATTCAGCAAAGTGGCAGGCTATAAAATCAACACGCATAAATCAAAGGCATTCCTGTATATCAGCGACAAATCCTCTGAAATGGAAATGAGGACAACCACCCCATTCACAATATCCTCAAAAAAAATAAAATACTTGGGAATCAACCTAACAAAAGAGGTGAAAGACTTATACAATGAAAACTACAGAACCCTAAAGAGAGAAATAGAAGAAGATCTTAGAAGATGGAAAAATATACCCTGTTCGTGGATAGGTAGAAGTAACATCATCAAAATGGCGATATTACCAAAAGTTCTCTATAGGTTTAATGCAATGCCAATCAAAATCCCAACGGCATTTCTTGTAGAAATAGAGAAAGCAATCATGAAATTCATATGGAAAAATAAAAGACCCAGAATAGCAAAAACAATGCTAAGCAGGAAGTGTGAATCAGGCGGTATAGCTATACCAGACTTCAAACTATACTACAGAGCAATAGTAACAAAAACAGCATGGTACTGGTACCAAAACAGGCGGGTGGACCAATGGTACAGAATAGAGGACACAGAAACCAATCCACAAAACTACAACTATCTTATATTCGATAAAGGGGCTAAAAGCATGCAATGGAAGAAGGATAGCGTCTTCAACAAATGGTGTTGGGAAAACTGGAAATCCATTTGCAACAAAATGAAACTGAATCCCTTTCTCTCGCCATGCACAAAAGTTAACTCAAAGTGGATCAAGGAACTTGATATCAAATCAGAGACATGGCGTCTGATAGAAGAAAAAGTTGGCTATGATCTACATACTGTGGGGTCGGGCTCCAAATTCCTCAATAGGACACCCATAGCACAACAGTTAATAACTAGAATCAACAAATGGGACTTACTCAAACTAAAAAGTTTTTTCTCAGCAAAAGAAACAATAAGAGAGGTAAATAGGGAGCCTACGTCCTGGGAACAAATCTTTACTCCTCACACTTCAGACAGAGCCCTAATATCCAGAATATACAAAGAACTAAAAAAATTAGACAATGAGATAACGAATAACCCAATCAACAAATGGGCCAAGGACCTGAACAGAAATTTCTCAGAGGAGGACATACAATCAATCAACAAGTATATGAAAAAATGCTCACCATCTCTAGCAGTCAGAGAAATGCAAATCAAAACCACCCTAAGATACCATCTCACTCCAGTAAGATTGGCAGCCATTAGGAAGTCAAACAGCAACAAGTGCTGGCGAGGATGTGGGGAAAAGGGTACTCTTGTACATTGCTGGTGGGACTGCAAATTGGTGCGGCCAATTTGGAAAGCAGTATGGAGATTTCTTGGAAAGCTCGGAATGGAACCACCATTTGATCCAGCTATTCCCCTACTCGGTCTATTCCCTAAAGACCTAAAAAGAGCACACTATAGGGACACTGCTACATCCATGTTCATAGCAGCACAATTCACAATAGCAAGACTGTGGAACCAACCTAGATGCCCTTCAATAGACGAATGGATAAAAAAAATGTGGCATTTATACACAATGGAGTATTACTCTGCATTAAGAAATGACAAAATCATAGAATTTGGAGGGAAATGGATGGCATTAGAGCAGATTATGCTAAGTGAAGCCAGCCAATCCCTTAAAAACAAATGCCAAATGTCTTCTTTGATATAAGGAGAGTAGCTAAGAACAGAGTAGGGACAATGAGCATGAGAAGAAGATTAACATTAAACAGGGATGAGAGGTGGGAGGGAAAGGGAGAGAGAAGGGAAATTGCATGTAAATGGAAGGAGACCCTCAGGGGTATACAAAATTACATACAAGAGGAAGTGAGGGGAAAGGAGGAAAAATATAAGGGGGAGAAATGAATTACAGTAGAGGGGGTAGAGAGAGAAGAGGGGAGGGGAGGGGGGAGGGGGGATAGCAGAGGATAGGAAAGGCAGCAGAATACAACAGACACCAGAATGGCAATATGTAAATCAATTGTTGTGCAAATGATGTGATTCTGCAATCTGTATATGGGGTAAAAATGGGAGCGCATATCCCACTTGAATCAAAGTGTGAAATATGATATATCAAGAACTATGTAATGTTTTGAACAACCTACAATAAAAATTAATTAAAAAAAAAAAAGATCAGGATCAAAAAAAAAAAAAAAGAAAATGACTGGATCCAGTTCTGATTAAGTTAAGATGAAGAGAGATTTATTAGGAAGTCCTGGAGTGGCTCACTGAATAAGCAAGAAGCCTGGAGAACTAGGCATTGAAAAAAGGACCATGGAAGACCAGTTGGCAGAGAATGCAGCTCAACTGTACCATAGGAAGTTTGTCCGTAGTACCACTGATGGTGCTGTTGCTATGGCCAGCACTGTTCCAGAGAGCTGGCTAGTGGCCAGCCACTGGGCCACAGGACCCATGGGTCTGCTGCTAGGCTGATGCTGTAGTAAAAAAGGAAATCTAACTCTTCTTTCATCTTTGCATCTTTTAGTAAGATTCAAAGGCCCTGATAGAAGCAGTCACTCAAGGGAGACAATATCACATTTAAGAAAGGCCAGATTTGTAGATGTTTTGATTTAATTGTTCCCATATAGTCTGGGCAGGATGGTAACAGAAGGAAATGATAACTTTCCAAATGTTGAATCTTAAAAAAAAAAGATATTTTCTGAGGGAAACTTGATCTTGTTATGTGGGTGAAATAGGTCACTAAAACGATTTGAGAAAAATCACCGGGAAATTGGCTGCTAAAGAATGAGAGAGCACTGGTTGTCTATTTGTTAAATCCAGTTAAGCTCTAAGTGACCACTTTTTGGTTCACTCTGGGTCAGAGATAAAATAGCCTAACTTCCAAATGACTAATAACTGGACAAATCATAAATACATCTAGATTTTCTGTCTAATATTAATAGTAGGTAAAGAAATTCATTGATAGTACTCTTTAGAAAAAGGATGATAGTTTTGTTCATAAATATGATTATTATCAGTGTTTTAAGAATTTGTTATTCAGGCTAGAGTTCACTTTAGCCAATGCTGTAATAAAATATTTTCAAGCCTTATCTGATGACTCACTGATTTGTAAGTACTAATCCATACAACAGAATTTCTGTTTGGTACAATGAGTTGGATCAGGCCACGAAATAAGATATGACTTTTATCACACACCACTTAATGGGAACTAATTTTATTAGAATTCTGAACTTTTAGTGATTAAAGTTTTGATTGCTTATAGTATGTCAGACAATAAAGTACTTTACATATATCTTCTTTTTTTTTCATTTTCATAGTAACCCTTTAAACTACATATTATTATTGATACTGTAAGGATGAAACTGAGGCTGAGAAGTAACTTGCTTGAGGTCCTGCAAGAAATGGTGGAGCTGGGTTTTAAGTGCACATTTATTTGACTCTAAAGCCTCCTTTTAATGTTAATACTTTATTTTGAAAGAAAACCATTAAATCACAAGTCTACTATGGATTAACACTCTTGAATTTTTAGATCAGGAGATTGCCTTGTCACTTGTTCTTAGAGAACAATTTTCTCTTTTTAGAGTCAGTGGCTCAAGAAATGCCATTCCATCCAAGATTCATTTTCTGAGCTAAAAGAATGTAAATTGTTATTGCTGCATAGGCTGTTACTGTTTATAACATTCCTGCACAAGTTGTCATACTGGATGTGTGGATCACACAACTTTCTCACGGGTTAGGATGAAAACTTACAGGGTCAGGCAGGCTATGTGGCATCTCAGATCATCTCTAGGACTTGAAACTACTCATTATTAAGGACTGAATATTTTCAGAAAAGGACTGAATGGTTACCATCTCTTGGTGGTTACAAATCTCTAAATTTATCAAGCATCTTGTATAAGATATCTCCTTGTATAAAATATCTTTTTTTTTTTTTTTTTTTTTTAAATTGAGTTTTCACTTTCAAGTTTCAAATTAAGTTCAGGCTTTCTAGGATTGGGAAGGCAAGTTTTGTTTATTTTAACTTTTATGGTTTTGACTGAATTTGATGATTTGAAGCTAAAATGTAATCTTTTATGTGTATTAGGGTAAATCTCTAAATTATAGAATTCTCATCATGGCATTAAAAATGCTAATCCTAACCCTTATTGTGAAATGTTTCTCTCTTGCTCAGTTTAGTCCATGTGCTTACAAAACTGCTTTCTATGTATGACATACACATACACATGGGAAAGAAAAAGCCCATCTTAGTCTTGACAGTGTGACATTAGTCTAAGTTCTATAAAGAAGGTGGCTCACTGATGTAGGGTAAAAGCCCAGATCCACTGATGTCATTGACAAAAGCCTGTAAAATAATTCTTCAAAAATTTAATACTCATTACATCTTATTTGTTTACTAAAATTCTGTTACTTTGAATATGAATTGTTTTAATTCAGTTTTATCTTATTATATACATAGTTTTTTGGTGTGTGTGTGTGTGTATATAATTTTTAAAAATCAAGATGCTTTCTGGGTACTGTATGGAGCTCTAGAAAGCCAGATGTGGTATGGCTATAGACAAATAGATTCAAGGCTGCAACATCAAATGCCTCTGTGGATAGATAGCCTTATGCATATACATCTAGTAATACGTGATCAGGCTCAACACTTTTTAGTCAGATATATAGATATAAACCCTTGTAGATCATGGATCAAAAGGTTCTATCTTTGTTATTATTAGCAGAACTCTTAGGAAAGGTCTGCTTTGTACTCCAACAAAAGAACCTATTATATGTGAATGAAAGAATTAATAGAGACCTACGGATTCTTGTGTTTTGTTTTATTTTTAGTTTGCAGTTTGGTGTACAACTTTATATTTGTTAAATTTTTTTTCTGATAAGTCAATTATCATATGGAAGAGGTGGAAATTATTTATAATCTGCATGGCATTATAACAATATTTAAAAAGCTCCATGACTCTGGACCTGGGGCCAGGGCTGAGAAATGGTTTCCTAGTGGCAAACTAAGCATTCCTTGTAACACGATGTGAACTGCAACAGAATGCTCTAGGCAATATTAAATTGGGGTGATTTTTAGAAAGTGACAAATGTTTTATGTTTCCTAAATCTGAAATGGGTTCTACCAGCTCTAAACGGCTGCCAAGTTATGTTATCACTTGCCTGCTTTGTAACTGCCTCAATTATTTTCTTCCCCAGCCCTGTATGATGAGATCCGTCAGTTTCGCAAGGCCTGTGGGGAGGCTCATCTCAAAACTATCTTAGCAACAGGAGAACTCGGCTCTCTCACTAATGTCTATAAAGCCAGTATGATAGCAATGATGGCAGGTAAGTGTTTTATATTTAAATGATGTTTTGTATTAGATTGATGCTATTTAGGAATAATAAATAAATGAAAGCATTTTTCTATTATTAAAAGTTCTAACCACTTAATTTTTTTTTTTGTGGGGGGTGTGAGATATTTTGTGAAAACATGTACAGTGAAAACTAGTCAAAAACTCTTGGCTTTCTTCCACATTTCCTGTGGCGTTTCATTGTTGCACTATTCTTATAAGGCAGTAGATGGCTCTCTTGTTAGTGAATTGCCTTTTGTGTTATTTGATTATTCATTCATCAACATATGTTAGACAGGACTTATTTCTCTGACTTATTTAAGCTTTGGATTTTTCTCAGAGATGTGTACCCATACTATTTAAGGCAGCTTCTGCTTTTGTGTCAATTAAAAAAAAATTAGTGTGGTATTGTTTTTCATACTTTCAAATGTAGATTGACTTATTCTTTATTTTTACAAATAGCAGATCTATCCATTTAGACATGCAAGCTTGAAACCTCAGAGTTGTGCTTGAGAGTTTTCTTACCTTCAGTCTTGAGAGTTCTTTTCTTTACTGTATCTGTCCTCCACATTGTTGCAAAACAAACTTTTAAAAATGTTAATTTGATTATGGTGCTGCTTGCTTAAAAATCTTTTAGTTGCTTCTCTTTTTCTTCCAGATAAAGTATAAATTCCTCAATTCCTCAATCATCCTTCCTAAGACTTCCAAAAAGTCCTTCCTAAGACCCTTCCCATGTCTCTACCATCATCATCATCTTTTTTTTTTTTTTTTTTTTTTTGTGGTGCTGGAGATTGAACCCAAGGTCTTGTGCATGCAAGGCAAGCACTCTACTAATGGAGCTATATCCCCAGCCCTCTACCATCTTCTTTTTCTTTCACCCCACAGGCTCCAGTAATATGGAATGATATATAGTCCTGTGGCTGATATCATCCAAGCTTTTGTATCTTTGTATGTGCTGTGCACCTGCCTAAAATGACTTGAATAACTCCTTGGTGTCTTTGTATTCACAGGCATCACCCTTTTCGGGAATATTTTCCTGAAACCACTTCTTCCTCTACCACTTGGCCCATTTTCTCCTGTGTGCCCCCATATCATTCTCTTTAAACTTCTTAATGTTAGTTTATCATACTGCACTGTGATTAAGGGCTAAATTCTAGGGACCAACCCTACTAGGGGCCTCACATTTAGATGAAGATACCTGGCTTCCTTGGTCTTAAATGTGGGCCAGGGCTGGGGATGTGGCTCAAGCAGTAGTGCACTCGCCTGGCATGCATGCGGCCTGGGTTCGATCCTCAGCACCACATACAAACAAAGATGTTGTGTCTGCCGAAAACTAAAAAATAAGTATTAAAAATTCTCTCTCAAATACAGATGGAGTTCATAACCCACTTGAATCTAATGTATGAAATATGATATGTCAAGAGCTTTGTAATGTTTTGAACAACCAATAAAAAAAAATTCTCTCTCTCTCTCTCTCTCTCTCTCTCTCTCTCTTTAAAAAAAAAATGTGGGCCATACACTGTAGTTACCCTTTTGAATTTTATACTCTATATTTCTTGAAAGTTTTGTTAGACCTGGTAGATCATCTCTGGAACACTAATGAAAACCAGCCTGCTAGGCATTAACGGTGCTATTGCCCTCATCACTGCTACTGGACCAGAAAATATCTGCTCTTACTGTTCCATTTAGAGCAAATTTCTGAAAATCTAAGAATAAGAAAGAACAGAACACTGAACAGTGGGTTGTTTAGTGGCGTTCACATTTCAGCGGTCCATAGTGAAAGGCTGCTGCAATTCTTTGGAACCTGGGAAAAATCCCTTAGAATCTTAGGTAGACTTATAGTTTCCGTTTCATGCTCTGTGCCAGCACAAGGGATTGTTAGCTCAGGCAACAAAGCAAAAGTTTAGAAATGAACAACAGTAGCCATCCATTTGCACTACCCATTTTGTGGTGCCTTCACTATTGGTGTATACATGAGACTGATATACTCAACAGGTCACATCTGAGCCACTCTTGAAGCATCTGTTACCCTCGAATAGTTTATTCATTTTGAGAGGTGAGCCTAAGTCTATTCTACTCACTGAACATACTACTTACAGTAGGAACATGGTATTAGGTCATCATGCTTCGGAAGCCTTTGTTTCACTCTGTATCCTTCTAACCATAGGGAAAATTTGATTAGAAACTCTCCCTTCCCACCCTCTCTCTCCCTCTCCCCCTCTCTCCCACTTCCTCCCTCTTCCTCCCACTCCCTCCCTTTCTGCTTATTTTGCTGTCCATGTTGTTTATCCGCTTCAATTTTTTTCATTCAACCAGTGTCTGTTGTTAATGTACTATGAGTAATGATCAGTATTCATATTCAAGTCTTTCTCCTTCCTCTTCTTGTTTCTGTGGTACTGGGTGAACCCAGGGCTTTGTGCACGTCAAGCAAGCAATCTAGCACTGAGCTACACTCTAGTCCTACCAGATACTTTTAAATAATATATATATATTTTTTAGTTTTCAATGGACCTTTATTTATTTATATGTGGTGCTGAGAGTTGAACCCAGTGCCTCACACATGCTAGGCAAGTGCTCTACCACTGAGCCATGACCCCAGCCCTAAATAATATTTCTTAATCTTCACATCAGCCTTGGAGTTGATGAAGAAACTTGATAAAAATAACTTAAGGTCACAAAGCTAATACATCTTCTATAGTTCTTATTTGACCCAGGTCCTCCTGCTCCAGATTTATTGTTTTTTTCATTTCATAACTGTTTCCCAAACCCATCATGCTAGTGCTTAGCATGAATGAAAGATACAGTCTTTGTGAGGTATAAAGTATGAAAGCATCTAGCCCATTTCCTGGTCCATGTTTTATCCTGTTGAGATATAGAATAGAGTTTTAAATATTTTTTGAAGACCTTTCTAAATTTAAAAATTTTTATATTATTTTAACTTTATTTGTAACTCACCAAATAATCCTCTCTATTTAAGACTGACTAAATTTACATTGTTTTCTACTATTTTTTTTTCTTTCACTGATTTATTTTTAAAAATCAAATTTATTTCAGTAAATTTGCATTCTCTTTAATTCAGATGATAAATATATAGTGTGAGGATTTTTGACAATTTGTATACATGTGTAGCCATTAGTCCAGTCAAGAAGTAGAATATTTATATCATCCCACAAATACTTACACATCCATCCCTCCATCTATCTGTCTATCTATTTATTTAATTATAGTTGTTGATGGACAGAATGTCTTTATTTTATTTCTTTATTTTTATGGGTGCTGAGAATAGAACTCAGTGCCTCACACATGCTAGGCAATCACTCTGCCACTGAGCTACAGCCCCAGCCCACTTACACATCTCTTTATAGTCATTTCCATACTTCTCTCCTGCTGTTCCGGGTGTACTCCCTGATCTGATTTTATCACCATGTGTAAGCTTTTGCAATTTTAGGATATTATATAATCATATAATATGTATGTACTCTTTTAGTGCGTCTGTCTGCTCCTCTTGCTCAAGATAATAGCTGAGATACTAAGGAGTTTACTTAGAAGTATTAAACTGAACAAATACACTGAATTTCTAAAATTATTGGTAAAAAGTTGAATATTTTCCCCCTCAGTCTGGTGTCTGTAGGATCTATAGTTATATCTCATTCTTCATTCATGTTATGGATTATTTTTGTTTTCTTTCCTGTTGCTTTTGTTCTCCTCCTCCCCTTCTTCTTCTTTACTTTCTTCCTCTTCTGTCTTTTAAGTCTTATAAGGAGTTTTCCAATTTTATTAATCCTTCTTAAGAAATAGCCTTGTTTTTTTTGATGTTAAGGTATTTTCTAATTCCCTTTGTGACTACTCTTGTCATATAGAGTGGAATGTTATTTTGATTGAGATGTATAATTTCCAAACATTTAGTACTTTTCTGGGTGTTTTATTGTTATTTTATAATTTGAAAATTTTTTAGAGTATCTATTGTAAGTCCTTTTTTTTTAAATTAATGAGGTTTTGATTTTATAGTTTATTTTATGGTATCTTTAGGTAAATGGTTTAATTCACTTAAAAGAATTGGTATTCATAGATGTTGGTGCAAACATCAGATCAAGTTGGTTGATAGCTTTTTCAGATCTTTTTTGTTTTGTTTTTGGTCTATGGATTCTATTTATTACCAAGAGGTTATTTAAAATCTCATATATGATTGTGGATATGTCTCCATATTCATGTTCCTTTAGAATATCATTTTTTCCTTTGTGTATTTTGGAGCTCTGTTATTAGGTATATATACTTTTAGGGTTGTTATGTTTACCTTTTGAATTATCAAATTCATTATGAGATGTCTGTCTTTATCTCTGTTACTAGTCCTTGTTTAAATGTCCATGTTGTCTAATATTAATCCTGCCACACCAGTTTTCTTGTATTTACCATTTACATACCTCTTTTCCCCCATCCTTTTATTTTCAACCCCCATCTATAGTTATATATTTTAAGTATATCTCTCTTAAAAGAAGGAAATCCTATCATTTTTGACAACATGGATGGATCTGGAGATCATTATGTTAAGTGAAATTGGCCAGGCACAGAAAGACAAGAAGAACCACATGATCTCACTCATGTTGGATTTAAAAGTGTTGATCTTGTAGACACTGAGAGAGGAATGATGGTTCTAGAGTCCAGGGACAGGTAGGAAAGGGTTGCTCAATAGCTGCTAAGTTATAGTTAACTAGGAACAAGAAGTTCTGTTGTTCTGTTACATAGTAGAGTAACTATGAACAGCAATGTACTATACATTTCCAAGAGCTACAAGAAGTTTGAAAATTTTTATGTTAGATATGTTTAACCAGATTTAAATATTATACAGTGTATACACGTATTGTACTTTTATGCTTTTATGTATCAGTTAAAATTAATTTTAAAAAAATGAAAGTACATTTCTTATGGATAGCTTTTTAAAAATTTATTGTGATAATCTGTACTTTTTAATCAAAGAGTTTTGTCCATTTACATTCTATATAATTATTGATGTGGTAGGATTGCCTGTCATCTTGCAATTTATTTTCTATCTCCTTTTTGTTCATCTTGTCCAGTTTTATTTCTTCTGTTTTATTCTTATTTACAGTCTCTTTATATCTTTAAAATGGTTGCTCTAGCAATTAGAATTTACATTCTTAATTTAGCCTAGTCTGCTTAGAATTAACATTGTTTTACTGTACACTTACATCATAAATATAAGAACTTTATTGTAGTTTCATTTGTATCCATCTTCATTGGTCCTTTGAATTATTTTTATTTTCTTACACATGTATTATAAACCCCACATTATAATGAGGCAATTTTAAGTTTCATTTTTTTAAGGAAATTAAAGGAAGAGAAAACTGAACTAAGTTATTGTTTCATATTTTCTATGCATATATTACTTCCATCATTGTTTTCTCTTGTAAATGTCAGTTTCCATCTTGTAGAACTCGGGATGTGAGTCGGGGATAGAGTGATAGCTGAGCATGCATTAAGCCCAGGGTTCAATCCCCAGCAAATTCCCCTGTCCCCACCCTAAAGTTTCCATCTCATATAATTCAGCCTGGGAAATTTGCAGTGCAAGTTTTTGGTAATGAAATCTTTCAGTTTTTGTTCATCTTCATGGAGATGTCTTTATTTCACTGCTATATTTCAAGGATAGTTTGCTGGATATAGAAATCTGGGTTAAGGTTTATTCTTATTTTGACCTTTAAATATGTTACTACATTCTCTATATAAATGTCACATCTTACACTGATTATCTCCTTGTCTTTATTTTTTAACTAATGTCAGCATGATGTGCCTAAATATGGTTTTCTTAGTATTTAGGCTGCTTGGAGTTTGCTGAGTTTATTGGATTTGTTCGTTAATGTTTTCCAACAATTTAAGACATTACCAAAACTATTTTTTTCAAATATTTTCTAGCTTATTCTGTCTTCCTTCTAGGACCCCAAATATATTGTGCTAGACTGCTTGATATTGTCTCATAGGTTACTAAAATCTTGTTTGTTTTAATCCCTCTCCTTTTTCCAAATCTTTCTTCATCTTATTTTGTATCTGAAGTGTGCTTTAAGGCCACACAATGAAATTTATACTGTATGTTTTTAGCTTTTTGTTTGTTTGTTTGATTTTTAAAATTTTTCATTTTCTACTGAGTGCCCCCATTTTTTCACTCATTGAGATCATGTTTTCCTATAAATCTGAGCAGATTTATAATAGATGATTTGAATTTCTTTTCTGCTTCTTTGTACATCTAAATTTTCTCATGGTCCATATCTTGATCTACTGATTTTCTAGTACCTGCAAATATTTCATTCAGTTTTATAAATATACCTCTAGGTATATCTAGGTATACCTAGAGGGCAAGACTGGAAACTTTCTTAATGTCTGGAATTCTACATCACTTTTTGTTTTTCCGTTAACTTAAAATCAGAGTCTCAAAAGGAGAGAAAGATGTGGTTTTCATTCATGATAATATATTTTGTAATTTTGGTAGCCATTTTGATTATTGCAAAAAAAAATTCTGGAGAGAGTGGGTAGAGATATATAATTATATTAGTCTGGTGTTACACATCATTTTAAGTAAAAACTTATTTAGTTGAGGCATTTTCATTTTTGGTCAATCCTATGGTTTGAATATCCCCTCTAAAACTCAAATTGTAACAACCACCAGTAAAATAGTATCAAGAGATGGTATTTTTAAGAGGTGCTTACTTAGATCTACCTTCATGAATGGATTAATGATATTATAGCAGGAGTGGGTTGGTTATTCATTTGGCTTCCTCTTTCCCTCTTTCTTTGTTTCTTGTATTCTTGCTTACCCTTCTGCCATATCATAATGCAGTATGGAGACTCTTACCACACGGCAACAACTAGTTCTTGGATTTCCCAGTCTCTAGAATTATGAGGCAAATTAACTTTTCTTGTCTATGATTTATCCAATCTGTGGTGTTCAGTTACATCAGCAGAGACTGAGTCTCACTGAATTGCTTAGGGCCTCACTAAGTTGCTGAGGTTGACTTTGAACTCCTGATCCTCCTGCCTTAGCCTTCTGAGCCACTGGTATTATAAGTGTGCACCACTGTGCCCAGCATCACTCCTAATTTTTGCACTCTGGAAGCTATAAATCCACATCAGCTCTTTAGACACTTAGCGAAATAAAATAGCTTTAGCTGATTGATATACAGTTAAATGATAAGTAGAACCAAGTCAAGAACCCGAAAAGAAATGAAAATATTTTCAATGGATGAAAAATATGTGATATAATCTATAATACAAGAGTAATAGCAAAAATTTCTTTTTTTTTAATATTTATTTTTTTTCGTATTTGGCGGACACAACATCTTTGTCTGTATGTGGTGCTGAGGATCGAACCCGGGCTGCAAGCATGCCAGGCGAGCGCGCTACTGCTACCGCTTGAGCCACATCCTCAGCCCCGCAAAAATTTCTTGAATGTTAATTATGTAACAGGGACCCTTTTAAGGGCTTTGTGCGTATTTATAGTTAATCTTCATAATTACCTTATGAGGTAGGAATTCTTATATGACAAAATAAAATCAGCTAAAAGAATCTTCTTGCTCCTGTAGGACATGGTCATTGTTGATAATTGGAAATTTCCAGGTATTTCTGTCTTTGTTATATCATTTCTTTTGTCTATAATTTATTCCCTTTCCTTACCATTTTTAAATATTTAATAAAACTAACATATTCGCTCAAATCTCCCTTGATTATCTAGAGGCAGAATTAATTAACTGACAGTGCTGTTATACTTCTAGGACCATTGTAAATACCATCAGCATTTCCCAGGTAATATGGCCATCAGTTGTTTTACCTGGTTAGATTGTTTGCAAAACTATGAACTTCCGTGAGGCCGAGGACTTACCTTTGTTCCTCTTTGGTTACTATCATGTCTGGCATCTAGTAGAACCTAGGAAAATATTTTCAAATATACAAATGAATGAATGAGAGAGGAAAAAGAGATAAGGGAAAGTGAAATTTGAAAATCTAAATGCATCTTTCCAAATATGCCACAGTCTTGTAAGGTTTGAACATGTTATTTTAGAGAATAAACTTTTTTTTAATTGGACCAAAAAAAAAATGAATAATTTATACCTCTGACAATGAGATTATATTTCCAAGGCATTTTTGTCAGTGCAAGGCAGTGGCATGACAATATTAAGTGTGTGTAAGAATTCTGAGGAAATAGCTTTAGAGGCAAGGAAGATCTGGGAAGAACTTTTTGCTTTGACTTTTGGGTTAAAGGAAAATGGAGCTTCTATTTACTTTAGTGGAAATAACAGTGAGAGAAATTCAAGTAAAGGAGGAGGAGGTAAGGTAGGAGTAAACAGTTTGAAGGGAATATAATCAGGTGAGCAAAACCAAAGCCTATTTTTTTTTCCCCATGAAGCAATCCAAAAACAAGATGATAGGAAGTAAGATAGGGAAACATGCTTACAGAAAAGAGAAGTCTAAAGCAGGCCAATCTACTGCTAAGGAATTTCCGCCTAGCAAATGCACACATTAAGAATAATGCCAGAAAGAAGAAAAGTGGGTTTATCTTTCAGTAGCGGTGGACTGTTCACACATACGCAACAGCTAACAAGCCCTGCTCTGAAGTTATTCTAGACCTTATCTTTGGAAATAATACAGGAATGATAAATATGGTTGGAGTAGAAAAGCACTAAAGATGCAATCATAATGTCATCAGGTTTGAATTGCTGATGAAGATCTGTGGAAAGAGTACTACTAACACAAAAATATGGGGCTTGAAAAAAGCAGACCTTGAAGGAATGCAAAATGAGTTTTGAACTTGGCTAGAATTTTGCAATGTATGGGAAATTAAAATGACAAAAATAGGAACCAGGGGAGGGACTATTCGAAATTCAATCCAATAAGATCAAAGTAATGCAAAAACAATGAGATGAAACAGAGAAATAGGAGAAAATGTAAGGAAACTCATTAAATGATAAAATAAGGGGGGAAATAGTGAGAAACTTGCTACCACTGTGGGAAACAGAAACACAAAAAATGTATAGTGATTAGTAGCAAATTAATAACTGAGGTTTTAAAATGTAAATGTGAACCAAATAGTAAATGACACTGTAGATTTATTTTTCTAAAGTTTGACACAAGTCACACTGAGTTCTTTGTCTTAGGCTGTAAAGCTTTGTGTACTCAAGGAATATTGATCCAGATGGCATATCTAGACCCCTGTGGTGTTCCAGCCTGGTTTTTTTTTTTTTTTTAATAAGATCTTGCCTTTGATTTAAAAAGGTATTTAATTTGTGAAAAGATGTGCCATAATTGAAAGTTCATCTTTGGAGAAATTTTAAGAATAGAGATGTATATTAGATAAGGTGTTAAAGGATTTAAAGTATGTCTATATTTACAGTTCCTTAAACTAGTCCTGGAAATTAAACCATTTATAGGGTGAAAACTAATTAACTTGCCATCTCATCCATGGAGGAAATTTAAATCAGGCCCCCAAGCAAAAATTTTACCCCCACTTGTCCCTTTGCTTTCCTTTGTTGAATGCAAAATAAAGAGCTGTGGAAAGGAAAGAAGTTATCAATTTTCTGGCCTCCCAGCAGTGCAGCATCTACTGACGGTGCATTTTGGTGTGTGCATTATCACTTTAATGGAAAGGTTAAGTATATGACATACATTTAAACATAAAGTGTTTTCTTTGCTTCTTGGTAGCTGGAGTGGGGGGGGAGAAGAGCAAAATCTCATAAGCTTAGTTTTTTTGTGTGGTGCATACTTGTTTGTGTAAAATTTTACTGTATGAAACTTTAAAAATATAACCCAACTAGTTCCAGAATCACATCACCACCCCTTCTGGGCCTAACTTTCCTAGAGGAATTCACAGGCACCAAGGCTAGCACATGTAAGACCCAGGAAGTGCTTATTGATAGAGTTAGGTGCCAGCTATATGTACAGGGGCAGTGACAGATGTTATTTGTAAACAACATATAAAAATCAATTTTTAATAAGGCTGTATTTTCCTATTAAAAGAAATATGAAGGAATTTTCTTCTTTAAGTGAAATTCTGGTTATGATACAATGATTGGACCCTGCTTATGTGTCTGAGGTTCTATTATTTATATGTCTGTAATTCCTAACACTTAAGTTCTAGTTATTCATTCTTTCCTAACTGTGCCATGTAGTTGCAGATCTATTCACAAATTTAAAATGGTGGGAAATTAGAATCCTTGAGTAGATCTCAGTATATTACATCAAGCAGATAATTAGTACACACAATTTGTTGAATGAATGAATGAATGAATAAATTAAACGAAGTGAAGTTGATACTTTACACATTCTTTTCATAATAATCCTAAGAAGGAGGTTGAAGAGGTATCTTATCATCTTTGAGTAGATGAAGCACAGAAGTTAGGCGACTAGACCAAGGCCACAAATGGAGTGTAGGTAAGTAGGAGAGTCCTGAAGAACTCATGGTTTACTATCTCACAGTCCTGCTTGCTGCACAAGGATATTACCTGTAAACTCTGTTGATTTGGAATGCAGACTTGTTTCTAGAGTCCCTGAATGAGATTCTGTGTTGCCCTGTGCTCTTCTACTTGAGACAAAAGACGTGAGACAAGAGAGGCACAGTATTTGGAGAAAAAGCTTAGTGGGTGGTGGATATGAAGTCAACATGAAAAGAAAAAATGAAAGTAAGCCCAGCCCAGGCCCTACAGCTGATAAGTCTACAGTAAATACTATTGAAATAATAAGAAAGGGGGCTCAGAGGGCAAGGATCACTCAATTTTCTTTTTTTTTTTTTTATTTACCTTACTCCATTGATGGCCCTGTAATGACACACCTAGAAAATTAGCAGAGTCCTGCCTAAATTGCCACTTGAATTCTGTACTGAAGTTCATCTTTATTTTCAGATTCCCTTAACAGGGTCCTGAGAGTACAGCTAGGGAGGGACAGTGCAAGTGGTCCTTTCTCATTTCCACCTAATGAGGTGCAGGAAAGATGGTTAGAGCTCCGGCAGTGTGAAACTAAAGGAAGAGTGGGTCTGATGAAGAGTCTGGGATAGTGGAAATGACACAGGAGTACATTTAGAGGGAAATCATAGTATAGGATGAGGGAAATAGAAACCTTCCAATGAAGAGCCATTGACAAGGAAGTAGATGTCTAGTGTAGGAAAAAAAAACCTCACGGTTATGGTATTATGTTCAAATACTTACAAATCTTCCTCTTTCAGGGAAGTCTTTTCTCTATTACCCCAAGGAGATAGCACTGGGACCAGCTTTTAGAAGTTAAGGAAAGATAGACTTAAACCTAGTTGTTATGAGAAAGAATTGTGAAAGTCCAATTCATCCAGAAATTGAATGGGCCCCATCAAGAGATAAGATATGTTATAAGCACTGGCTAGATGACAACAGGATGGAACTACTGTGAGACACATGATACACAGCAACCACTACAAACACCTTTGGTTTCAGAGTCAGTGTGAGCCTCTGTTGTAGAAGAGAAAAGCATTTGTGTACACACACACACACACACACACACACACACACACACACGTGAGCTCTGTGTGTAAAATTTTAGCATAGATCACAGTTCAGTAATCTGGACCCCAAAGTATGTGTGTAATGGGAAGGGAAGTATATTAGATATCTGGGGATGCTCTATCAAGATACCACAAACTGGGTGTCTTAGAACAAGGGAAGTTCATTTTCATGTTTCTGGAGGGGAGCCACCCAAAGTCAAGTATGGTCAGGGCCCTACCCACACAGAGTGTTGTAAGGGAGGATCCTTCCTTATCTCTTTATCTTCTGGTGTTTTCTGGCAATACTTGACATCCCTTGGCCTGTAGATGCATTTCTCCAGTTTCTCCCTCATTGCATGGCCTCCTTCTCTTTTTTTCTTCTAAGGATACTAATAATATAATGGCCAATCTTACTCAGTGTGACCTCATCTTAACTGATTGTATCTGCAGTGACCCTATTTTAAAATAAGTCACTTTCTGAAGTATTGGAGGTTGGGATTTTGACATACTTTGTGGGTCACTGTTCAACCCATAGCTGGAAGAAATAGGTTTCTTGCTCTCTGGTTCTATTATTTTCTATAAAGACCTAAAGAAGTTAGAGAAAAAAAATATTTTGAGTCAAACCAGCAAACTTGAATTCAGGTACAAAAGATTGATTTTTCCCTCTAAGCAATGTTGTATGGGTTTGTGGATTGGGGAAATCTAGTAGATATTAAATATTTTTATCTGCAAAAAGCATTTGGTAAGGTTCTCAATGGGAGATTAATGGCTAAAATAAAGAATGAGGCATTAGGAGATAAATTTGCTTATGAGCAAGAGACAGAGACTAACGGTGGAAGGAAATACTTTTTAGATTGGAAAGGAGTGACATACAGCACAAGCCAGGAATCAGTTTTGGGACCTATGGGTTTTTCACTTTATTTTTATTGAACTTTGTAATAAAAATACAGATCTTCAAACAGCCCAAGACAGAGTGAGTAATACTACAAGCATCAGTAATCAAAAGTTATTCTCTATCATAAAGTAAATGACTGATAATAAATACTGACACAAGACTACACAATGTACCATAATATTATAAAATGGAGCAAGCTATTCTCTTGTGTTCTCTTTTCTTCTGCATGGGTGAATATTTCTTTATTTTCTTTTTAAAAAATATTTGCAGTTTTCTAGGTTTACTTTGTAAACCAAATAAATGAAAAAATATATTTTTTTAAATTTGGAAAGATATATTAACTGAAGGAAAAATTGGTTGAAATAAGACAAAGGTTATATTGCCATTGCTAGAATAAAGAAATGAAGGGTCCTGTGTGTTAAATTGCTCAGCAAGCTATTCAGTGAAAAGACTTAGGAAGTGAGGGGGCGTTATTGAAATCATCAGCTTCTTCTGTAGTCATGACTTTAATGGAAGCATATACAAAAAAGCCATTGTTGGAATGATGAAACCGCATATCCGAGGGAGTGAAATATAGCTTGGAACTTTTTTCTTTCCTTTTTAAATTTTAACCTTGCTCTAAAAAATCCATAAAATTCAGTGATTGTATATGTAATTTTTTTCTTCCTAGGAACTGGTTAAGTATGTGGGAAATATACTTTTCAAATTGGAATTTAGCCTGCAACTTTGTTAAGTCACTAAAAGGTCTTTACAAATTCATCTGTGTTTCCCATTATTTGCCAAAAGAAGTGGACCAAATATGGGATAGTAAATTAGCACAACCACTATGGAAAAGAGTAAGGACATCCCTCAAAAGACTAGGCATGGAACCACCATATGATTCAGCTATATTAGTCCTTGATATTTATTTTAAATAGTAAAAGCCATCATATTATAGCAGGTACCCGATGTTTAGAGCAGCACAATTCACAATAGCCAAACTATGGAATCAGCCTACGTGTCCACCACCAGATGAATGGATAAGAAAATATGGTATATATACACAATGGAGTTTTATTTGGGTGTAAAGAAAATGAAATTATATTATTTGCAGGAAAATGGATGGACTTAGAGACCATTATGTTAAGAGAAATAAGTCAACTCATGAGGTCAAGGGCTGTATATTTTCTCTCATATGTGGAAGCTAGAGAGGAAAAAGGAAAAGAAAGGTGGGGGCAGGTCTGATAAAAATCAAAGGGAGATCAGTAGAGGAAAGGGATCACAGTGTGGGAGGCAGAGAGGGAAGGGGGAAGTGCTGGGAGTGATGCTGGCCAAGTTATATTGTTATATTGTGTGCACATATGAATATGTAACAACAAATCCTATCATTATGTACAGTTATAGTGTACTGATAAAAATGGGGAGAAAAAATAGACCAAATAGACACTCAAAAGTTAACTTGTAAAAGGTAAAATGCTTGGAAAATTATAAGGGTTATGAGTATTTAAAAAGTTCATTAACTTCAAATCATTCATTTTATAGATGAGAAAACCAAAATCCAGAAAGATTAAATTTATAAGGAACTAAAATAAACACATAAACTAAAACAAATAACTGAAGTCAAAAGCACAATCTAGAATAAGGTTCTCTATCTGGACTACACATTAGAGTTTTCTCAAGGATTTCTTAAATGAGCTGTTGGAAAGATCCAAGATTCAGCCACCAGAAATTCTGGTTTTAAATGGTCTTACATGGATCCCAGGGAATTAGTATTTCCTAAACAATACTTTGTAAAATTCTCCAGGTACTTCTGTTGTGTGGGCAGGAATGAGAACCTCTGCTGTAGAATCCAGCTTAAAGCTGGAAATAGAAGTCTTAGAAAATAGAAGTCTTTCTATTTATACTATTTATAATTTAGAAATTATTTAGAAAAATTGCTTCAAATTCTGAGGGAATCCTTAAGCATAAGCAGTCCACAATTAGCAAACCAATTGTTCTAGTAGTTATTTAAAAGTTTCTTGTTCAGTGTGCTGCACCTGTATTCCTGGAAAAACAAGAACACACATGAAAATTTGGTCTCTAGGCCAGGTGGGCATCAATTTTTGTATAGGTCTTAGCCAACACAATTAACAGTACTTTTGTAAGCACATGAATTTTTTTACACACACACACACACACACACACACACACATTTTTTGGGGGGTGGGGGGAGTACCAGGGGTTGAACTCAGGGGCACTTGGCAACTGAGCCACATCCCCAGTCCTATTTTGTGTTTTATTTAGAGAGAGGGTGTCACTGAGTTGCTTGGTGCCTTACTTTTTGCTGAGGCTGGCTTTAAACTCACGATCCTTTTGCCTCAGTTTCCTGAGCCACTGGGATAACAGATGTATGCCACTCCACACAGCCCATGAATTTATATTTTTAATTTAGGTCTCTAAGAACATTATCCTTCTGTGCCATTAAAAGAGCACCAAGGTTTCTCCTTCTCTCTTCAGACTGCCCAATTCTAAGTTTTATTGGTGAGTGGAAGGAAATGAGGGATGAAGGGCTGACGTGAAGATTGAAGAGTGGGAGAGAGGAAAGAAGGCTAGTTAACAAGAAAAGGATGGGGTTTCTGCCATTCAAATTCTAGGAATATTTCTTTCCCTTCAATAGGCTCATCCATCAAGTATTTAATGAATATAGTGTCTTTATCAGACGTTATTCTAGGCATTGGAGAAGGATTATGAGAGAGAAAAATAAGTACAACATAGCCCCTGAAATTTAAAAAGTAACATTATCACTTAGTCTTGTGAGGATATAAAGAACAGATTATATGATTGCCCTGTTGTGAATAGAGGAACTGTAGGAACACCTTTTCCAAGCACTACAGAAACACAGGTAACTGTCTCTGGAGGAACATTAGAAGAATTCATGAAGCAAATGATTTATGAGAGAGATGCTAGGTGTAGATGTAAAGAAAACTTTTGGGAGAAATCACTGGTTCTTTTTCACAGCATTGTGTAAGAAGAACATGTCATGATGAGAAAACTGCTCTGGTTGGGAGAATAAATGCAGAAGTGGCCTAAGAGGATGGGGGATGAAGCGGGTAAGTAATTTGGAGCATAGTGCCCTCTTAAGGAATGCGTTTTCTTGTTTGGGAGTATGAAAACTTTTCAGCCTGAGGAAGGAGCAATAAATAGACTGAATGATTATTTGCTCCATCCATTTACTCATTCATTCATTACTGTTTATGGGATATCTGCTGCATGTCAGACACCAGTGATTTAGTCAGCTTTTTCACTTCTGTGACCAAAGAACCTGACAAGAAAAATCGGAGGAGGAAAAGTTTGTTTGGGGGCTTACAGTTTCAGAGTTCTCAATCCATAGATGGCTGACTCCATTGCATTGGGCCTAAGATGAGGCAAACGTCATGGTGGAAGGGTGTGGTGGAGAAAAGCAGCTCAAGACATCACACCAGGAAGCAGGGTCACTTGTCACTCACAAGGACAAAATATAAACCCCAAAGACCTGTCTCCAATGACCCACCTCCTTCAGTCATACTTATCAGCCTATAGTTAGCACCTCGTTAATCCCTATCAGTAAAGTGAAGCACTGATTAGGTTAAGGCTCATAGCCCTATCATTTCACCTCTGAAATTTCTTGCATTATCTAACACATGAGCTTTTGGGGGACACCTCCTATCTTCATCATAACAAGGAAGAAAGATTGCTATGTCACCCTTTCTCCAGACACTTTGCAGTAGTGAAACAAAGATTATATTTTCATCTTTGGGCAGAGTGTCAGCTAGAAATGGGAAACCCATGAGGAATCTGTGGGATAACCATCTGGCTGGCCAGGAAGAGAGCTGAATGAGGCAGTACAGTGGGAGGGAGATGTGTGGGTGGCTGTGGGACATGCTAGGGAGCACAGCTACAGAGCTAATACTACCTGGGCCAGGCAAGATGACGGTAATGCCTGTAATCCTGGCTACTCAGGAGGCTGAGGCAGGAGAATTACAAGTTTGAGGCCAACCTGTGCAATTTAGCAAGACCTGTCTCCAAAAGGACTGGGCGTGTAGCTGAATAGTGGATCACCCCTAGGTTCAATCTGGGGGACACCCCCCCAAAAAAAAAAGTACTTGAGAATGACCTCATGCTGAGCAGGGGAACTAGTAGGCCGAAAGCTCAGAATGGTACCATTTCTCAGGATAGGGAATTTAAGAGAAGCAAAGTCCCCACACCCCGCCCACCAGCCCAAGAATCAGAGCCTCTGCTTCCCTTTATAAGACGTTCACCTGTTCATTCTGTTCCTGGTTTATTGCAGAGTGCAGCATAGTCTCTCCATTTCTCTGTTCTTTTATTTCTTGTAACAAGGAAAAAATTAACATTTTTAAGGAAATCTGATTAAGGCTATGAAGGTGAAAAAGAGGCAATTTTTCTGTTTAGAAAGCATTAGCAAGACAAAGCATGTAAATAAAAATGAAGAACTAGTAGAGTCATTTCAGTGATTTAGGAGGAAAAAGGAATTCATGCTTTTACTTGAATTATCAGGATGATGTTTTACTTGCTGGTGACCCAAGAATAAGTGTACGAGTATGCTTTTTGTAAAAAATTTATCACCAACTGGGGCATCCAAAGTAAGTTTCCTATGTTAAGAAGCTGCTAAATTGGGCAGGGACAACAGAGGAGGCACTGAATAGTCAATGAAATTGGAAAGAATTTTGATCACCCATGTCACACAAAGCCAGCAAAAGGCTGTTTGTAGAGTGTTAGCTGCTATCACACTGGTTTAATATTAACATTCTAGTGAATAATTAAAATAAGCCTGTTTATTTTTTAATAAAAAGAAAAAGCATATAAGTTATCTCAGAGTTTGCAATGGTACCTATAGTTGCATCCATCAGCTGTTGAGGTTTTTACCAGGATTGTGTATTAGGTAATTTAGAAAATTCCAAAGAAGATGTTCTTTTGCCTCTCTCTTCATTCTTACTTTTCAGTACTTGCTATTATAATGCTTTCAAAAATATAAAATAAAAATCCTCAAACTGCTTTGAGGTATTTTCCTTACAGTTGACATTTCCCAAATTGTGTGCTTATTAAATATATTTTCCTTCTGGAATTATTTTTGAATTGTATTTCTCATTTCATTTTTTTCTCTATGAGCACATACCCAGGCATGGCTGATTCTGCTTCATCCTTCCTTGCTTTTTAAAATCCAGACTCCCATGAAGTGGAGTGCTTCCTTATAATTGAATTTACTTTTTCTTTAACCCTACCCCTTTCCACTAACTGTTTTTTTTTAGGCTCCTTCAAGACGGGAGTGGGGAAAGTTCAGTTTTTTAATTCAAGACAGGTAATTAAAAAAGTGTAACTCTGACCAACATCAGAAAGGGATTCCATTCCTGTTCTGTAACAGGGAGAGACATAGTCTTATGTGAATGCTTTTGAAGCCCTCATCTGATGGGCTTATGTGACATGTTTTATGATTTTTAAGAGTGATCAGTGTTTTAGTAACTCTAGACATGTGGGATTCTGGACTCCACCAACTTTTTTTAAAAAAAAATTTTTAAATTTTATTTTTTTATTTATTTTGGTACTGGGGATTTTACCCAGGTACAATTTAATATTGAGCCATATCCCCCAGCCCCTTTTTTTTCTTTTTTGAGATCGGGTCTTGATAAGTTTCTTAAGGCCTCAGTAAGTTGCTGAGTCTGGCTTTGAACTTGTGATCCTCCTGCCTCAGCCTCCCAAACATGTGCCACTACACCTAAAAGTGACTCTATTTTCAAATAAGGTCACCTTCATATATGGCTGATGTTTAGGACTTTGCCCTAATTTGGGTTGGATACCCTTCATACAGAGCAAACAAGTTCAAAATGAGGAGAGTAAATCAGGAATTTAGGCAGAACCTTTTGCTCCTGTACTTAAGGGAAGAGGCTTGTCTTAGGAATGAAATTGTAAGTCTCTATTATTGTGGGCTTCACACCAATCAAAAACAACCTTAAAGCGGCTGTGGAACCGGAAGTAGACTATGGGGCTGATGAACGAAAAGCAGGTGAGTGTGGTTGTTGGGGAAATACCAGAAAGCAAGAGTAACAAGACCTGACTCACAGAAGGGTTTCTAGTTATTTGTACCCAAGAAGTCCTAGCTTCTGTACAATTTTACAAAAGTGGACAATTTTAGAAAACTTCCTTAACAATCTTTTAAAATACTACTACCTCCTCATTCCTGGAGCTTAATGTTCCTTATCCAAATTTTAAATCCTTGGTACCAATATTTAATGATTGGAGCAACCCATTCTCAACCTGGTAGATGATAGTGGTGTGATGGATTGTAGAGATGGACAGTCAGATGTGCACTGGCCTTCCTGTGTCCTAAGAAAAAATTGTTATGCAGAGTGCTTAGGAAGGCTAGTAGGATTATACATTAGGTTCACTAAGGGTAAAATATGCTCCTCTGGCCCAGCCTGGGATTTCCTACTTTGAGAAATCTGGAGAAATACATTTTGATTTCCAGCCAACCATGAATTTACAAACTTTTGGAATACAATTCGTTTCTTGGTTGGAGAAATGCATTATTAAACTGTTTCAATTTAATAATTAAAGGTAGGGAAATGTAATTGGTTTATCTGAGTAGTCAACTAGCAGTTTAATATATGCAGATCATTTGAATCTGAGTCTAAAACCAAATATTCAAAATACAAATAGATAAAAAAATAAACAGCACATATAATTCCCCCAGAGTCTCTGCATAAGGCAAAGGAAACCCCTGTAGAAAACAAAACAGAATAATGGAAGCTTTTATCACTGTCTAAACTTGGCCCCCTACCCAATCTAGTATTTATTTTAATTTATAAATCTAGAATTGTGTTTCTTGAAATCTTTAATAAAAGGTTACTTGTAAATGCTGCAACTCTCAATTTTTGTGAATGCCATAAAAAAAAAAGAAAGAAAGTTGATGAGGAGAAGGGGAACTCCCTCTAGTATTTCTGATATAAAAAGAGACTTGCGGGCTGGGGTTGTGGCTCAGTGGCAGAGCGCTTTCCTTATGCATGTGAGGCACTGGGTTTGATCCTCAGCACCACATAAAAAGATAAATAAAACAAAATAAAGATATTGTATTCATGTATAATTAAAAAATATTTTAAAAAGGAGACTTGCCACCTTTCTAAATTTTTATCAATACTCATTTTATGAAGTGATATACTCTCTTCTTAAAAATAAGGTGTTTGCACATGCATCTTTCGTACAAAGACAAGTGACTCAGTGGGCCTTTCCTTCTTTGTTCATGTTCTTATTTCAAAAATTAAGGTGGATTATGTTTATTCATTTTTTTAAGAACTAAAGAAAATTCTGTAAATTAAGATAGTTAAGAGATATCTTGGGAGTACCTAAAATCAAGGTTAGGAACCACTGATTTATAAAAATCATCTGTGTATGTGTGTTTCTTAGTGCAGGGGGTTAAAGAATTTTTGGTAATTTAGTGGGATTCATGAACCTACTTTAAAAATTAGAGTCTGTGAATAACTAGATAAAGAAGAAACAGCAGCTGAGGATTTGGTTTCTTGCCCTATAGAGTTCAAATTGAATTTTGCTAAAAGAGAGTTTAGAAGTTTAAAAGATTAAGGTTTCCTTCTTTTCATGCAGTGTACTTCAAACACATTTTCATTAGCTAGTCATCCCAGTGAGCTCAACAGCACATGCCCTGGGATGATCTGTAGCACAGGACAAATAGTGTCAGAATTGAAAAGGTTACTCTGAAGACCAACTTGCCTCCAACCAAGTGAAGAAAGATTTTGTATTTTGGTACTATTTTCAGTTAAAACTGTGATTTCTAACTATTTTTTTTAAACAATATTTCAGTGAAAACCTGACAAAGGGGTCTCATAGTCATTAACTTAAACTTAGGGGAACACTGTTCCCCTAAATTATACCCCTATAAGCCATTGTGCACATACATGTTAAAAAAAAAAAAAGAACTTGCAAGCTTACAAAAAGGATATCTGTATGCTTTAGTTCAAGCCTATCACATCAAACTTATTTTAAGTTTGACAGAGTTTTCTCATGTATTAGTATTGAACCAAACAACAGAGCAAGTGAATTTTTACTAGGTTCTGGCAGGTCCTGTAGACACAGAAGATTATGCTCTGTGGAAGTTTAAATTTTTAAGCAAAAAAGATTATAATGAACATATAACTAAAGGAGCATAAGCATGCAAGCATAAGTGGACAATTTTAGAAAATCTCCTTTACAATCTTTTAAAATATTACTCCCTCCTCATTCCTGTGGCTAATGTCTGAAATTCCACTATTAGATCCTCATGCTTTAGTTTAAGCCTGTTAAAATTTAAATCTATTTGGAGGAGGTACTATGTTCAGCAAATTTGCCACATTACTTGTGGAAAATTAGTTGATAGATGAAGAGAACTAGATGTGGACTTTGTGAAAATAGTCAATTAAAAAAAAAATCCAGTAAGAGTTGAGGCTAGGTTACAGTTGCTTCCTTTCAACAAAAAGAAGTCAGGAAGTTTGCAGCCAGAACCACAAACATCGTGTGTGCACACACACCAAAAAAGAAAAAAAAAAAAGAAAAAATGAAAAAAAAAAAAAATAAAAAGAGAGAGAGGGAGAAAATTTTTCTTCAGGCTGAAAACTGTTGCAAATGAAGATATTTTGTATTCATGCTTTAAATAAGTAGCTGAGATAAAAGACAGCAGAAGAAATTTAAAACAAATTTGTTCAATTAAACTGACTGAAAGTAGGACTAAAATTGAGAAAACAAAATCAGAACTTTACCCATTAGCAGGCCTAATTTAGAGTGTGCTGGAACCACACTGGCCTTTGTCCATCCACACTCTGCTCCTCCAGCTTCACCATCTGAAGTCAGAAATCTGTCCTTCCTTCGTCATCCGTGTGCTGTGGATTCCATGCCTGTCTTGGCATTCTGATGGGGCCTCCTGACTGTCCCCATCCTGTCCAACACTTTGTCCACATCTCTTAGCCCATCTTTCTGCCCCATTCAACATAGAGCATGTCTTGTCAGGGAGAGAGGCTTATTTATCATTACTAAGCACACACAGTAGTTTTTACAAATGTCTCGGATAGGACCAAGAGGTCAAGGAAAAGTTGTGGGAGCCAGAAAGTATATAAGCCTGTATGCCATCAAGGAGTTCTAGAGATTGCTTCTTGGGTACTTTAGCTTTAAAATATGTCATATTCCAGTGGTACTTCACGCTTTCTCAGCAAGATGATTTCAGCCAGATCCTGAAGTGTATGAAACTACTTTATTTTTCAAGATATATCAGATTACTTATAAAACTCTTAAACAGTGCCTGGCACTTGCTAAGTGCTGTATAAGTATTAAAAAGAATAATTAAATAAAAATAATTTTTATAATGTGTAAAATTAAAAACAGTAATATCCGTTATAGATACTATTCTTTATTACAGCTTGCCTAGTACTGAATTCATTTATATTTTGTATGTGTTTGTTAGGTTTATACTATCAACAGGACACTGTGTTGGCTACTAATATCTTGACCCAGGCAGCCACAGCCTTCAGAGACTCTAGTTACTGGGGTTGGGGGGTTCAGGGGCAGCCATAAAGAGAAATTGCTCAGATCACTCAGGCCCGTATCCTTTCTAATTAGCTTTTCTAATTAGACTAGTACGAAGTTTCTTCCTTCATTTGCTGCTACTGCTACAGCTCCTTATGTTCTTCTTTCTTTGATAACATAGTTCCTTTGTCCCTGTTTCCTCAATAACTTGTTCACACGGATCTCTGGTCTCTTCAGATGGTGGTTCTCCAGTAAGAAATCTGCTGCTCCATGGCTTCTAACTTGCAGCTATTCCTAATAAGTCTTAACAGTTTTCTCAAGTCCGCTTTCTCTTGCTTTTTCCTTCTACATTTCATGCAGCTGGATCCAACTCCTGTCTGATTTACCCATGTAGATGGAATGGGGAGTTAGGGCATGGCTAACTGTGGGGGCAATATCACTGGAAATGAACAGATGTAGTGTAGCACTGAATTTCTAGGTCAGCAAAGCTAAAGTAAACAGTTCAGGGACTGTGTGTTAGTTAGGTTTGAGTGTAGCTGCAAATAGTACCGAACCTGACAATGTTTTGAATACTCCCTGTATAATTGCTCTGAGTAGGCATTTATTCCTTGCCTTGAAGTACATGAGAGTCCTTTGTGTCATAGATGTAATTTCTCCATGCACTTCAGGAGTTATTAAATATCAAAATTAACTAAATAAGAAATTTTTTTCTCCCCACGTATAACAAGAAGTCTGGAAATGTAGGCAGCTACTACCTTTGGTTCCTCATGGCGTTTGGATTGGTCCCTTTTTGATCTTTTGGTGTTTTTTTTTTTTTTATCATATTTTGAGGGAAGAAAGCAATGGCAATGCCATTTTATACATATAAAAAACAAAAACAAAACAAAACAAAAAACAGAACAGTAGAATTGGGCCAGATAAGATTTTGACAGGGAGAGAGAGGATGCAGGGTACAAGGTATTTCTGCAAAAACAATAAATAGGCTGGTTTAGGAGATGGAATACATAGCAACTAAAAGCCTTGGCTTTGTGAGTTAAATAAACCTGGATTCAAATTCTGTTGATAAAACCAATGTGTTGTTGTCTCACAGGAGCTACCTAATGTCTAAGAGCCTTGGTGTCTTCATTTCTTCCGCCTCTTGTTTGTTGCCTTCAGTGGGGACAGTGAGAGTACCTGCCTTTTGAGGTTCTGTGAAGATGAAGATGAAGTGAGAACAGATATGTGAAGTGTGTAGGTGGAGCCAAGCATGGAGTGATCTCAGAAAGAGAAGAGATTTACTCTATGGCTGCCACTACTCCTCATGCTGCTGCTAACCTATTGTGTCATGTCATGGCCATCATCAGAACAGCTAGAGTCTAAGGTGCTTTCATGAGCAGCTGAACAGAATAGTAGAACTTACGTTAAGTTCAAATCCTGGGTAGGGGGAAATCCTAGATCCTATTCTTTAAGTAGCTAGAGCTCTGTGAAGAAAAAGCCACATCTCATCTTCCATCTTACTCTTAATTTTTCAGATCCTCATATTTAAACATTTTTGTAGTTTTTAGTTTCCATGTATTTAGGATAAAAAGCTGGGCCAGAAAGCCTTCTTCTCAAGAGTAAACTTAAGATGTTTGTGATAGAAGCACAGATCAGTGGGCCTCTGGTATATGCTGGTACTGTCAGCTGTCTCTCCTGGTTTTCCAAATGCCTCTTCACTTTATAGGTTATCTCTATGAATCTCATTTCCCATTTTGGTGATAAACTTAACAGCTGAATTTTTTTCTTCACCAAGTTTTATATTTTTAGTTATCCATGCGTTCACTTCGGATTTTGACATTTAATAACTCCTGAAGTGCATGGAGAAATTACATCTATGACACAGAGGACTCTAACATGTGCTTCACGGCAAGGAATAAATGCCTACTCAGAGCAGTTACACAGGGAGTATTCAAAACATTAAAAATGCATCAGAAGGTTAAAATGCAGATTCCAAAGGAAGGTCGATTAAAAACCTTGACAGTGTACATGTTAAGAAACTATACTCTGTTTTCTGCTGGGAGCAAGTTGCCTAAAAATACATGGCCTTTTAATCAAACCTATTAGTTTTGTAATAGAAAGTTCTGTGAGAGAACTTAACATATGTTAAGTATGTGGTTTAAGTTTTTTGCCTGAAATGTATGTGATTACTGTATGGTCGTGTATCATTTCTATTTTAAGTTTTAGAAAAGAAACTGATGGCCCTTCTGCTATGAGGGAAATATAAGAATGAGCCTATATATTCATGGGCAAGACAGTGCCTTGCGGGGGTGGGGAAAGCAGGTGCCATGCAGGGAGATCCTTGATTAGTTCTAGTTAACCTGTAAAGTAGCTCCAGCTTGTGGCCTTTCAGTATTAACCCATGACTGCCGAAGCATCAGGTCAGGGCCTCTCTTCCTGTCTGGTCCTTACCCCTTTTTCTCCTTAACTTCTTTCTCCCTCTTTCAACTTGTCTCATGTGTCTTCAGGGGTTTGTGACTGATTTCATTCCAGTGATACATTACATGACCTGGCAAGAGTTGGTGGCTTTTTTCCTTCCTCTGGGGATTAGATAGAGGAAGAAGCTCTCTCCTTAGCCAGCACATACCTCTTTTGTTGAGGAATCAAGGTCCCTTGGTGGTAACTGAGTGAAAATGAAGAAGGATAAAAATGAAGATGTGACTAGTTGAAAAATAGGGAGAGAATTTTAACATAAATTGTTTGTGAACAGAAGGTATGAGGCAATATTGTCTCTGTAAGTGGTTGGTAAGTGGGAGCTGCAGGAGCCCAGTTGGCCAACCGGAGAGCCCCTCGTGATGAATGCTTTCCACTCAGAGCCTTTCAAGGTCCACCCATCTGTAGGTCTGCTAATGGGAAACAGGAGTTCTCCAGGTACAGCAGAACAATCGCCTCGAGATAAAACTCCCTGCAGAAAAATTAACACAGCTCCTTTTATGAAAGGACAGGTCACAGTAAAAAGTAACTCTACATGGTTATCATTGGTTGTTGAGGAAAAAAGATTTATGATGACATTGAGGTATGATAATCTCAAATATGTTCTGCATTGTTTTTAAAAGCTTTGTGTTTAAAATTCAGAGCACTTTCTAATCCTGATAAAGTAGCCTAATTTTCTAGCTTGCTTTGTTCAGTAAAATGTATTTTTAAATCCATTTTAAGCAGCTATTTCTTCAATTTGAGTAATTTTCTCTCAAGTTAATAGATTGCACACAAGCATACCTGACTTTTAATGTTAATATATGCTATATATTCCAAACTTGCTACTGACAATAGAAAGCACAATCAAAATGAAATTCAGTTGTTTAAAGCATATCTTGCTTGTTATTTTGTTAAAATATTTCTTCATTTTACTCTTCTTTGCCAAAGTATAGTGATACCAAATCATATTTTACCTTGTATTGAGGTTCTATTTCCTTCTTCCCTCATCACAAAAATGAAGGAAAAAAGAATGTGTTATATAGGGTTGTGTCATTTTTAAGATGAGGTGACTTTAAGACTAGCATATCAATAGAGGATATTTGCCTAACAATGTAATAAATCCCTCTGTAAATTAGTTCAGCTGTAGGATCTGGCCAAAAGGAAAAGCTTTTGATTTTGAGGCATTTGGTATCAATAATTTGATTTATAGATAGATTTTGCTTTATAGTGAGTCTGAAACACTTTAATGTTTTATCCAGAATATTATACCTATAGAATAACAGTGCCTCTGGGTATTTCTGGCTTTTTGGCATTTTCTTTTGATCCTAGGGGACTAATCTAATTGCCATGAATCCTATTTTATTATTATTTTTTTCCTTTTCAGCCAATGCCACCAGCTCTCTGAAAAACAGAGAGCAATGTGGTAGAGATGGATAAAGATTTTTTCCTAATTTAAGTGGTCAGTCCAAGAGAAAACACATAATTTATATAACTGAGTTAATGTCTCCTCATGGGGCACAATTCCATAAAGAACAGCCTCATGTGTTCCTATTTCTGTGTCTCCAGTTTCTAGAAGAATACAAGCACATACTAGGTTCTCAGTAAATATTAAAATGTACTTTGAAGGATTGGGAAAGAGTGGGCACAGAGATGTGAGCACATGTCATACCTGCTCCCGAGTCTTTAAGTCTAATTTTAGAGTTACCCCTGTGGGTCTGAAAACCAAAGGAGACCTTTTTCAAAACAGGATTAAGGGGACAGCCAACTAGCATTTTTCTAGGGTGCTAATCTATAATAGGCACTGAAATTTTTCAAAGCAGAGAAAATGTATTTACTAGAATTCCTCTACTATTTGTGAATTGGGATTAGAGAGTGGCATTCTAGGGACATGCTCACCTGTTCCCTGAACAGATAATTTTGCTTTCTTTGCAGGGTGGATTGAGTTGTTCAGAGCTTTGATTTGCTAAAGTGAAGTATTCAAATTTGGGGGCAGAGCCGAATTGTTTGGACAAAAGAGAATAGCCAGGGACTGTCAACTGGGATCTTCTTATTCTATTTTATGTCTGTTTTTTTTCCCTCAATATGTTTTAAATCAACTTTTAAAGAATATTGGCCTAAGACGGTGTCAGATCATTAGCCTATGCAGATTGATTACATGTTTAGCTGTCTCACTGAAGCCCTAGACCAGTGATGTCTAATAAAGATATGCAATTTCATTTTTTTAGTAGTTACATTAATCACTTAAAAAGAAACAGATGAAATAGTAATTATAGTAATATATTTTATTTAACCTAATAAATCCACAATCTATCATTTCAGAGTGTAATTGATTTAAAAATTACTGTGATATTTTACAATGTATTTTTTTGTACTAAATATTCAAAGTCCTGTGCATATTTCACACTTAGAGCACACCTCAGCTTGGACTCAACCACATTTCACGTGCTTAGTAGCCCTAAATGGTGTGTGGCCACTGTATGAGACAGTGTAGCCCTTCAATGACAGAGATGAGCCAGGGACTCCCAGCTGACATCACTGTACCACTCCTGAAAAGCCCTTTACCCAAAGTGGCCAGCAGGAAGTTTCTAATGTTGACACTACTCTGTTAAAGTTTTTGTCAGGAATAGTAAATATAAGTTTGTTGAAGTATTTTTCTTTAAAAATAATTCTTTAGTAGTTTAGTGCTTGAATATGAATGCTATTCATTCGGCTAAACTTTCCTACTGAGTAAAACTTCATTTGTGGATAGCCACATCTGTTTAAATAAATGATGGGCTACATTTGGATGATCAGAAGAGGCCTGGATTATGGATGTCAAGTATGGGAGCTAAGAGGAAACTACTTACCAAGGAGACTAGAAAGAACCTTGAAGTTCAGGAAAAGGGTAAAGGTACAGGTGATTATGTGTGCTTGCCGTTGTCAGATAATGGATAATTTTACTTAAAGTTTATTTTACTAGATAATTTTTCTTTGTCTTCTTTCTTCCTTGTGAACTCACTCCCTCTTTTTTTGTTTCTGTTTTTTTTTTTCATTGAGACATAATTCACGTACAATAAAATTCACCCTTTAAAGTGTTCACTTCAAGGGGTTTTAGCATATTCACAAAGTCCTGCAGCCATCTATCTAGTTCCAGGGCCCTTTGTTTTTATTATAAATCTTCTAGGGCACTCTTACCCCTAATTCTCCTTTGACAATGTACTCAGAAGAGGACAGTGGGGAAGATAGCGAGAATTAAGAAGGGCAGCAACTTGTTTTAGAGTCCATATTTGAACAATTGACCGTTTACAGATTTTTACGAATATTTTCTGAAGAACTAATACGTATTAAAAATTACAGAAGGTACAAAGCTGAAGTTTGGAAATATCTTCATATTTCCCAGTTTGATTGTTGATCCAAAATGCTGACCAAGTAACCTTATAAACACATGAATTAATATATTTTTTTCCAAATTTAAAGAAAAAAAAACCCGTAGAGTTTACAAATTATGTTTAGATGCATTATAAAATTGAAGGTATTTGTATTTGATCAGTAGCTCATTTCCGGAATTACTACAGTTCTGAAATTCATGTTCAAGTCACCTAAATTTTATTTTCTTTTTTGCTTTTTAAATTTTATTATTCATTTTATTTCACTTTGTTTTGAGATGCAAAATCAAAGGAAGAGGGATGAGGGTCTAAACATCTTTATCCTCTGTACTCTAAGGACTGTCTGTCATTCCCACACCAAGGTAATGCAATGAATTATTCAGGATCCCATTGGTTCAGAGGGAAATTTAGACCAATCAAACCATTCTCTGGCAGCTTCTAAGTACCAGACACAATAACCTAAAATTTAAAAGTGAAAGAAAACTTCTGGCATATATGACACAACTCAACGACTCTTATTTGTATATCAAGAGTTCACCACATGTCTTTGAATGGTTAGCATTATTGTTTAGAATATTCTTCCAGCAACGTTACTATCAGTTACCAAGGATTATAAATCTTGTAGTCCAGTTGAATCATACTAGTTTGCATTCTTTGAAATGGTCACCTCTTTACTTTTACTGAGGGGAAGGGAACTGCAAGGAATGTGGTTATCATGAGCTAATCTTACCCTTAGGGTATTGGAGATATTTTCTCACCCTGAAATTGCAATTGCTTTTTGATTGCCATCTCCTTGAATATGCCTTACTGCTTAATTATGATGCTGTGTTTTCCTGCTCACATGATGAACTGGACCCACAGAGAAGTATTTCCTTAGCTCAATATTCAGATTGAAGGAAAGAACTGGAGAGAGCAGTTGGTTTTTATTTTTCTTTCCTTCTTATACCTTTCTTCTTTCTCTTAGAAAATATCTCCCCCTTTCTCACATGGGTAGCTGTTATCTCTGGACCAGGTAAGCGGACCTTTGTGGAGTAATTGTCTACAGATTCAGTATGGTACCCTATTGGTACCCCATAGGAACTTTTGGCTTCCTGCTTTACTCTGGTCAATTCTTCAGTCATGAAACTGGATTTTATATCCTACCCCAAATTATGTTCAAACCTATGTTGAGCAAAAGAATACATACTTGAAGGCTATGTTTTAATTTGGGGCTTCATATTCTTGTATACGTTGTTTATTTCTCTAAAAAGTATCTCATTGCAAATTGCAAGTATAAATTAGTGTCAGAATTACCATACAAAACTCTCTTGCTAACTTTGATCGGTAATTTCTTAGGGAGTGCTAGAAAACATGGGGCTAATGAATAATGTGCCCAGAAGCTCTTATTATAGGGTTGGCATGAATTCCACTAATGACAAGCTTTCTCAAGCAGCAGTTGATTTTAAATCCTATTTTTCATTAGTAAAGTATAAAATGTTAATAATACCTTCCATTGTGCTATTCTTTTGTAGCATAGTAGCACATATCTTCCATGTTCACCAAGACTCTTTTTAAGATCTTACTAGTAGCTTCCTATGTCATAAATAAGATTTGTTCAGGAAATAAAAATGTATGTTTTCCCATTGTTAGCTATATGTTTTTCTAATAATCACATCTGAAGCTTATTATGCAGTAATAGCCTTAAGATATTATTTTTTTAAATGTACTACTTTGGTCTTAATACTAGTTTTTAATCTCTTCTTGTTTCTATGAAGTCTGAATGAGATTTTCAAAATTGAATAATAATTTGATCCGTTAATCTTTTGAAGCTAGTAATTTTATTTTCCTCTCTTTGCAGTCTCTGAGGTTCGCAAATGAATAGAGCTTCATTACTGCAGTCTGCATTTAATAACCATTATCCATTATCTTGTAATTAAGACTCCCTGTAACGAATCATGAGGACAATGCAAAAATACATAGTACATTTCTTTAATGAACTGGAAAATGTTCATCTTGTTCTATTTAGTAATGAGTTGCTGAATAGTCATTAAATCCACTGGAGAATAGAGCTAGATGGATTTTGAAGACTGTCTTGAGTTTGTGGTTAATCTATTAGAATTAAAATTTCATCTTCTATTTTTATCAACAGCTGATTAGAAGTCATTCTGTTTGACCAAATTGATTAGAAGACCATATACAAGGGCAGCTGTTGTTTAATGAAAGTTTTTAATGAAACTGTACCATGGAGACTTGTAATTATAGGCCTTAGAAAAGCTTTGAGTAGCTTTAGACCACAAAAAAACAGTATTAAGCTAAAGATTTCAAATAAGGAAAATAAAAAGTACAATTTAATATAATACTATAACTTTATTATTAATTTTATTTCAACTAATCACAGTTGAATTCTAGTCTATTTAGTGTTTTTTTTTTTTAAGGATTCTCATCTCCTAGTTTAGTCATTTTGTTGATTGTGAGCATGATGAAAAAACGTTTGAATGGATAGCATATTTTAATTGCGAGATATTTTCTAATAAAGTTTTCCCCCAAGCTGAGCACAGGTAGGCTTGGCTAATGTTGGATTTGCATGAGCTCTGAGGAGGGTCTTCAGTGCTCTGTGGTAGTGGTACTTCAGAAGATAGCATTTATTTCTCTAAGGTAATTTTATTTTAGCAGAGGGGCAAGGGCAGCAATATTAAAATGAGAAGTGAAACAAGAACATGCCTACTTGGTCTCATTGAAAAATCCATTGTTCTTTTGACAGTGGTGAAGTACCAGTGTACTTTCTAAACTTAGATTTTTTTTCCCCTGGATTTAAAGAAATAGCCAGTGAGTGTATACTTGAATTATGTGTGACTTTATTGTCTTTCCTCAATGTATCCAATATAGTCAGTAAAGTTAACATTCCAAAATATGGGTTTTATGTTATAAGACCTCATGTTGCCTAAAGAACAGAGCGCAATTTATGTTTGCAGATTCGGAGCCTTCTATATGATGTTTTACATAAGGGACATTTGTAGTAATATATTCTGAAACATGCATTCATATACTGCCCCCCCCCCAACAGATTCCTTAGGGGTATACATTCTTTACTGTTTGGATATTCCTTATTCTTTTGTGCTTTGGAATTTTTCTAAGGGAGAGATTCTTCCATGTGCTCCTCTGATTTTTAACATTTATCTTTTCTTCAAGTTCTATGGCAAATCTTACCTGTTCCAGAAGTCTTCTTGTATTATTCTGGCTTACGTGGATCTCTTTGAACCTTTCTAGTCTTACTGATCATACTTGGCCTATGTCCAAAATACCATATACACCATGTGTATTCTTATTTCAACCCATATCTGATCTCTGGATGATTAAGGCTTGGCTTGGTATTTAATGACTTCTAATTCCAACTTTGATGTGTGAAGAACTTGGAAGTTCTACTCCTGTTCTCAGAGGGAGAAACAGCTAAATAAACTGAAAATCAATCACTTTTCTCGGAAGCCACAAAGAATTAAGTTTGCAAGATAAACTACCACTTTTCCATCAGTGGAGGCACATGAATCCTGAGAGTCACAATGTAAATCTGCTTAACTGGAATGGAAGCTGCTAGAGCCAAAAACTAGTAGGAAAGCTGAAATGGCAATTTTGACAGTTTTTGGAGGCTAAGTGTGGCCCTTACACTGTTGTGGGTTTTACCTCTGGGTATTCTATCAAGTTTTCAGAGTGAAGAGTTAAGTAAGGTCCTTTCTTGGCTATGGAAGGAGAAAGGGTTAGGGTTAGGAGAAAGGGGAAGATAATTATTATGAGATATGTCCAGAGTGTTCCACATAACAAAGCCCACTCTCAGGGCAAAGACTTTACCAGATTCACTCTTCTTGCCAAGGATTGCTTTGGCTATTCTGGGTCTCTTATTTTTCCAGATGAATTTCATGATTGCCTTTCTACTTCTATGAGGAATGTCATTGGTGGAATTACTATTCAGACCTTAAACTATACTACAGAGCAACAGTAACAAAAACAGCATGGTATTGGCATCAAAATAGACTTATACACAAATGGTACAGGATAGAGGTCACAGAGACTAATCCATATAACTACACAGTTATCTTATATTAGACAAAGGCACCAAAAATGTACATTAGAGAAAAGATAGCCTCTCCAACAAATGGTGCTGGGAAAAATGGAAGTCCACGTGCAACAAAATGAAATTAAACCTCTGACTCTTATCATGCATAAAATTTAACTCAAAATGGATCAAGGATCTAGGAATTAAACCAGAGACCTTGCACCTAATGGAAGAAAAAGTAGGCCCAAATCTCCATCATGTCAGAGTAGGCCCCAACTTTCTTAATAAGATTACTATAGTGCAAGAATATATAAACCAAAAATCAATAAATGGGATGGATTTAAACTAAAAAGTTTCTTCTCAGCAAAAGAAACAACCAGTGAGGTAAATAGAGAGCCTACAAAATGGGAGCAAATTTTTACCACAAGCACATCAGATAGAGCACTAATTAAAGCACTCAGAAACCTTAACACCAAAAAACCAAATGACCCAATCAATAAATGGGCCAAGGAACTGAACAGACAGTACTGAGAAGAGGATATACAACCAATAAACAAACGTATGAAAAAATGGTCAACACCTCTAGCAATTAGAGAAATGCAAATCAAAAGTACTCTAAGATTTCATCTCACTCCAGTCAGAATAGCACCTATCAAGAATACAAACAACAATAAGTGTTGATGAGGATGTGGGGAAAAAGGCACACTCATAAGTTGCTGGTGGGACTGCAAATTGGTGCAGCTAATCTGGAAGCAGTATAGAGATTTCTTGGAAAACTGGGAATGGAACCACCATTTGACCCAGCTATCCCACTCCTTGGCTTATACCCAAAGGATTTAAAAACAACATACTACAGGGACACAGCCATATCAATGTTTATAGCAGCACAATTTACAATAGCTAAATTGTGAACCAGCCCAGATGCCCTTCAGTAGATGAATGGATAGGGAAACTTTGGTATATATATACAATGGAGCATTACTCAGCATTAAAAGAGAATAAAATCATGGCATTTGCAGGTAAATGGATGGAGTTGGAGAATATAATGTTAAGTGAAGCAAGCCAATCCCAAAAAACCAAAGGTGGAATGTTTTCTTTGATAAGAGGATGCTGACTCATAATAGTGATGGAAGGGAGCATGGGAGGAATGGAGGAACTTTAGATAGGGCAAAGGAGAGGGAGGAGGCAAGGGGATAGGAATGATGGTGGAATGAGTTAGACATCATTACCCTAAGTACACATATGAAGACACAAATGGTATGAAAATTCTTTGTGTACAGTGACTTGAAAAATTGTGCTTGGTATGTGTAATATGAAATGAATTGTATTCTGCCATTGTGTATAGCAAATTAGAATTAAAAAAAAAAAAGCCAGTCTAAAAAAATTAAAAAAAAAGACTTTACCAGAGTCTTTTCCCACTTGGGATCCTTATCCCTTGTAGTCCTCTTGTCCCACCAATGCAGGGGGAGAAGTTTTAAAAAGTGTGTGAAATCACAGTACAGGGATGTAGGCCCATCTCTTATGTGATTTAGTAATATTTCCTCTTCCTCTTTATTATCACCACACCAACATGGCCCCACTGTAATAATGGCAAATTACACCTGTTAGAGCTGATACACTATCACTGAGGAAGAGATTTAGGGAATCCCAAAGCAAACAGGGGAGGCAAAAACAAGGCTAGTATGGGAATTTGAGTACTGTGGCATCTATAGTTAGAGCAAAATTAAACATAGCCCAACTCCTAGCTAGATTAACATAAAATCTCACAGAGAGGCCTGTTTTGTTCCTCTTACCCAATACATCATATGTGGCTTTCAACAAGACAAAATAAGCATCAGAACAGATTCAGATATAACATAGATGTTGAAATTATATGATAAAGAATCTAAAATAACTATGACTATTAGTAATGAGTTTACTGGAAAAATAGACAACATGAAAAAATACAGGTAATATAATCAGAGATGGAAATGCTAAGAAAGAATCAAAAGGAAATTCTAGAAGTTAAAAATATTGGAACAAAAATGAAGAATTTCTTTAATGGGCCCATTAGTAAACAGAACACAGCTGAGAGAAAGAATCAATGCTCATGAAGATAAGTCAATAGAAACTTCCTAAACTAAAATGTAAGCAAAAAAAAAAAAAAAAAAAAAAACCGATGGGGGTGGGGTGAGCAAAAAACAAAACATCCAAAATCTTTGGGATAAATTAAAAAGTTATATATAATTGGAATACGAAGAAAGAATAAATAGAGCAACAATATACTGGAAGTCATAATAGTTAAGAACTTTCCCAAAATACTGGACACTGAACCAGCTTCCAGTGGTCCTGGAAGCTCAGAGAATGTCAAGTAGGATATATATGCCCATATATTCTATCTTTCTCTCTCTCTCTCCACACACACACACACACACACACCCACACCCACACCCACACCCACACCCACACCCCTACACCTACCTGCATCTAGAAATATCATACTTATATTGAAAAAAAAAATCAAAGACAAATAGAAAATCTTGGGGGAAAAAAAAGCTACAGAAAGAAAACACTTTACTTATAGAAGAAAAAGAAAATAAGTCTAACAATCTTTTCATTAGAAACCATGTCAGCAAGGAGTGGAATGCAATTTTTTTTAATATTTATTTTTTAGTTGTAGTTGGACACAATACCTTTATTTTTTTATGTGGTGCTGGGGAACGAACCGAGAGCCCCACACATGCTAAGTAAGCACTCTACCACTGAGCCACAACCCCAGCCCACTACCAGTGTTTAATGCAAAAATATAACAACCTATAGTTCTATATCCAGTGAAATTATCATTCAAAATTGAGCTCAAACAAAAGCAAAGGGACTTCACTCCTAGACCTTTCTGTAAGAAATGTTAAAAGAAGTTCTTCAGGGAGGAAGAAAACAATATAAATCAGAAAGTCTGGTCCATTAAAAAAGGGAAGAAGAACATCAGGGAAGAAAAAAATGAAGATTAAAATTAATTTTTCTTAATTGACTTTAAAGATAACTATTTAAAGTAGTAATATAACTATTAAGTGATTTATCATATAAGTAACTGAAATGAATGACATCAGTATTATGAGATATAAGAGAATGAAATTAGGAATATTTTGTTAAAAGATGTCTGCAGTACCCATGTGATAGTATGGTATTATTTGAAGGTGAACCTACATTAGTTAGAAATATAAGTTGAAAACTCTAGGGCAATCACTAAAAAATTTACCAAAGAAGTATAATAATTGATATGATAAGGGTAGATGAAATGGAATCATATAAAATGCTCAAAGCCAGAGAAGGCAGAAAAAATAAGTATAAAAGTTCAAGAAAAATGCCAAAGGCGGGCTGGGGATGTGGCTCAAGCGGTAGCGCGCTCGCCTGGCTTTCGTGCGGCCTGGGTTTGTTCCTCAGCACCACATACAAACAAAGATGTTGTGTCCCCCGAAAACTTAAAAAAAAAAATGCAAAAGTTATAGGCACTGTAGATACTAATGGCTAAATATGCCAATTAAGAGATTATAAAAAAAGCAAGCTGCTAATTTAAGAAATTCACCTTAAATGTAGAAGATTAAAACTAAAGGGTTGGAGAAAGATATACCAAGCCAACTTGTATTAGTTTCAGACAAAGAAGACTTTAGAAAAGGTACATTATCAAGTATAAAAAATGATATTGCATGCTGAGAAAGAAGTCATTTCTTCAAGAAAACAGAACAATCATAAGTCTTCCGGTGCCTAGCAAGAGCCTCAAAATATATGAGGCAAAATTCAATGCAACTGAAAAAAAAGTATCTATCTATCTATCTATAGATATCAGTCTATCGTAGCTGGAGACTTCAAAACCCCTGTTTCAGTAAATGGTAATCAAGCAGGCAGAATAACAGCAAGGATATGTTTGACCTGAAGAGCAAAAAGTAGAATATAGAATACAGAATATATATAGGCATATATATCCTACTTGACATTCTCTGAGCTTCCAGGACCACTGGTTTAGTGTCTAGTATTTTGGGAAAGTCCTTCAACATGATCAAATTGACACTCAGAGAAAGCTCCATCCAACATCAGCAGAATACGTATTCAAGTTGACATTGGACATTAATTATGTCAGGCCATATTCACGCCCATAGACCATACCCTGACAAACTTAAAGAATATAAATCATATAAGTGTTTTCTGAGAGCACAAGGAATGGACTTAGAAACCAATAGCCAAAAGATAGATGAAAAATACCTAAGTATTTGGAAATTAAACAACATAATTCTAAATAACAAATGGGTCAAAGAAGAAGCTTGAAATTTTTTAAAAATTTGAACTAAATAACAATGAGAATTATCATTATTTATGGGATGACTCAAAAGCAATTGCTCGGAGGAAAACTTATTGGATGCATATATTAGAAAAGGAAAATTGTTTTAAATGAATAATGTAAGTTTTTACATTATTTTACATTAAGTAGAGAAAGAAGAGCAATTAAGCCTAAAGCAAATGGAAGAAAAAAAATAGAAATTAAAACATGAATTAATGAAATGAAAAGCAAAAGCAATAGAAGGAAAAAGTAAAAAAAAAAAAAAAAAAAAACCAAAACCTTAAATGCTGCTGCTTTGAAAAGTTAATAAGTTTGGTGACTCTCTAGCTAGGCTGATCAAGAATAAAAGAGATAAAATACAAATTACTCATACCAGAAAAGAAAGAGGGGTCATCACTACTGTTCCCATGAACATTTAAAGGATAAAAAGGATTATATGAAAAACATTATACCCACAAATTTGATAATATAGATGAAATGCATTAATTCCTTGAAAAACACAAGCAACCAAAACTCACAAGGACAAATAGTCTTGTTGGCCTATATCTATTAAAGAAATTATTTAAATTTATTAATTTTATATTTACATAAAGTATTTTATGTGAATGTTTATATGAATTATATAAGTTGTTTATATAAGTCATGTAAACATCATGTGTTTATGTAAATGTTTTGCAAAATGTTTAGTTAATAAATATAAAGTGGTTTCATATTATTAATAATTTAACCTTATTAAAGAGCAGTAATTATAAGCTTCCCAAAGAAAGCACCTATATAGTTTAACTGATGAATTCAGCTAAAATTTAAGAAATAGTACCTCTTTGCAATCTCTTTCAGAAAATAAAAGAGAGAACACCTATTTTATGAGACCATTATTACTCTAATACCAAAACCTGAAAAAAGACACTACAAGAACAAAAAGTTATTGAATAATATCTTTTATAAATATACGTATAATCTACAAAATGTTAGCAAAATGAGACTGACACTGTATGAAAAAGAATTATACAATATGACCAAATGTGATCTACTCCAGGTATGCAATTCTGGTTCAACATAGTTTAATCCACTATATCAATAAGCTTAAGAGAAAAAAAAGATAAGCTTAAGAAGAAAAATCAACCCCACTCCAGTCATGAGAAAAACACCAAACATCAGTCAAGAGACATTATACAGAATACCTGACCAGTACTTTCAAAACTGACCAAATCTTCAGAATCAGGAAAATCTAAGGAACTATTGTAGTCAAGAGGAATCTATAGAGAAATAAAAAATGTAGTATTCTGGATGGGATGGAATAGTGAGTAAAACAAAAGAAATCTAAATAAAGTATGGGTTTCAAGTAATAATAATTCCTTAATTGTAATAAATCTACCACACTAATGTAAGAAGGTAGTAAGAGGGGAAACTGCATATGGGGTAAACTCTGTATTACCTCTCTAATTTTTCTGTAATCCTAAGTGGGTTCTAAACTTAAAAATAAATAAATAATATTTTATTCTGAGCCCCCTGCCCAGTTTTATTACTGGGACTGGAATGAAACACAAAATTTTTTTTCCTTTCTCATTAATCATTTAAAGGTAGAAAATATTGTAGTTTCCTTTTTATTGGTCCCTGTGGCTGGCCATCCGTCCATCCATCTAGAGTTCCTCCTGTGTGCCACCCTCTGGGACATAGAAGTGTATAGGAAGGTTGTAGCATATAAACCAGACCTGCATACAGTACAGTCAAGAAAATGGAGCAGACAAACACTTGAAGCCACTGTTGCCATTCTGGGCAACTGTTGCTACCTTGGTAGGTGCTCTGGCCCTCCCAATATATTAGGAAGAGTTTTTCCAAACTTACCCTGCCAAAGGAAGTTGGCTCTTTTGAAAAACTGCCAGGTAGTGTGATTTTTTTTTTTTTTTTTTTTTAAAGAAAGAGTGAGAGAGAGGGAAAGAGAGAGAGAATTTTTTAATATTTATTTTTTAGTACTTGGCGGACACATCTTTGTTTGTATGTGGTGCTGAGGATCGAACCCGGGCCGCATGCATGCCAGGCGAGCGCGCTACCACTTGAGCCACATCCCCAGCCCCGGTAGTGTGATTTTTTAATGACCATGTCCCACCCCTCTTTTTTAATAGCCTTCAAATATGGCCTTGGTCTTTTGTCTTAAAAACTTCTCTTCTAGGATGCTTACTATTTTGATGCTATTCAGTGTTGTTACTTCAATGGCTTCTAGTAAATCAAAAGATGATGTCAATATTAGGAAAATATATTTGGGTCTCATTGTGAATTCTTTTGGGATGTTTCCCTTAACTGCTTATATGGAGGCTTTAGTTTTTTCCTTTTTTTTTTTTTTTTTTGGTACTAGGGATTGAACCCAGGAGTGCTTAACCACTGAGCTACACCCCCAGCCCAGCCCATTTTATTTTTTTTATTTAGACATAAATTGTTGAGGCTAGCTTTGAACTTCTGATTCTCCTGTCTCAGCCTTCTGAGCTGCTGAGGTTACAGGTATGCACCACCGAGCCTGGCTTCAGTCTCTTCCCTTTGATCATCTTATTTTTATGTTTTAAGGGCCAGGCTTTAGGCACTCACCCATTCATGTATCAATGGACAGATATGATGAACTCAAGAGGTAACTATCATAGTAACATGTGACTATTGCAAAGCCTTTGCACTTTCTTTTTCCCTGGTTGTAATGCTCTTTCCCTAGATTTTCTTCATTCAGTATCTATTTGAGTTTCGTTGATCAGAGATGTTATCATGATGACTCTTTAAACAAAACTGCCTCTGCTCAACTTCATCACTCTGACTCATTACATTGTGTTACGTTTTTACAGAGCAACTATTTCCATTTGACATTTATTATATATTTGTTTATTGCCTTTCTCTTCTAGAACATCTCTTCACAAGGACAGGTTTTTTTGGTTTTTGTTTTTTTGGTCTATTCCAAGCATTTAGAATGAGTTCAACACTTAATAAGCACTCAGCAAGTATTTGTTGAATGACTGTCTGTATGATAGGCATGTCTCCATTCTTCCTAGTAACCTATAGACCCAAAGAAAAGAAGGCTTCCTGTGACCTCTTCTGATATGTCAAGAGTTTCCCTGGTATCTACATAGATTGCACACCTACCTCAGGTCTTTGCTTCATTTATATTTGTATAATACTTGACAGTTTTTTTCATAAGATTGTATCTTCTGATAGTCTTGTATAATACTCTGAAGCAAGTAGGAATGTTTTAGACCTATTTTATAAACGAGGAAGGTAAGGAAATTGAATTTGCAAGGTGACTTCTAGCTCACTGAGTGATCTGTGTTTTTCCTCTACCTGTATCTTGAAAATATAATTTTAAGAAAAGAGACTGAATTATTTGTTTTGTATTTTCCATGTGCCTGTTCACAATATGTTTTATAAAGGGGTATCTGCCTGAGCCTTTTAGTGCACGGAACTGTTGTGGAAGTAATTTTGTTCAAATGAAACTAGAGGGGAAAGTTTTGGCTACTTTTTCCTATAGATTCTGTCTTTTATGGACCTTCAAAAAGACTCTCATATTAGTTTTAGTGTGGTTTCACAGATTTGGTGGACCAGGACTGTGAATTTGTACATGAATCTCCTGGGAACCTTCTTTATGTTAGAGTCTGAATCAGTTGGTCTGGTTGATTTAAATTTACATATAAAATTATACATATTTATGGAGTACTGTGTGATTTTTTTTTCAGTACATGTATACATTGGTTAATGTTCAAGTCTAGATAAACATGTCTATCTCCTGAAACACTTATCTTTTTTTTGTGGTGAAAACATTAAAAAACCTAACCATTAGCTTTGTTTGTTTGTTTAATATACAGTATACTTCCATGATCTACAGTCACCCTGTTGAACACCAGGTCATATTTCTCTAGACTATAACTTAATGTCTGTTGACCTTTCCCTGTCCCCTTCTTCCCTACTTTCTCTAGTGGTCCCATGGTGCCTGCGCATCACTCACATTTTGAGTATTTCAGGGATAGGTATCCATATGAAAGATGGATTCTTTATTTGGGTGACCTTCATAAATGAGGAAGTTTCTTAGACACATTGTATGTATCTAAAATTCTACATGTGCACATATTCTTACTATGTGACCTCATGTGAGTTACTTAACTTTCCTGAGCCTTCATTTTCTCTTTAAAGATGGAGCTCCTAGGTGAGACAGAAGGGAGGTACTGGGCAATGAAATTGACCAAATTATATTGCGTGCATGTATGAATATATAACACTGAATCCCACCATTATTTATAGTTGTCATGCACCAATTTAAACATTTAAAAAAATAGAAAAAAAAGATGGAGATGATATTAGTAGTTAGTGAGCAACAGTGGTTGTAAGGATTGACTGAGCTAATAATTGTAAAGTACCAGATTTTTAATGCATAGCATGCAGCACTCAGTGCATCTTAGCTATTGTTATCATTTCCTTCTGTCCTTGTGCTATTCTGTTAAACTACATAAATAGGTTTAAGATATATTTGAAAGAAGGAAGTTGTTAAAATATTTGCAAAGTATGCAATAGCATGGTGTCATTCATGAAAATCCTAATCTGGTTGGAAGACACCATGCTTTCATTAATGAACAATGCAGTAGAAATCAGCTCATGGTGATTATTATCATAACTGTGCTGTGTACCTTCTATCAAGCATGGGAAAGTGAGTACCCCAGCTTTATGGTAAAGTGTCATGATATGTGATCTTAAACACAAGGCATAAATTGTTTTTATTCATCTCTTAAATTAAACAGACCATACTAATTTTAATTGTGGTGTGGAAATATGAAGGCAAGAGTTCCAGAGGTCCCTGTGAATTTATTTGGTACCTAGATTAATTCATTTGACGGTAAGAAGGGAAAAAAAATACAGACAAAAGTATTTTAAAGGTAGATTTTAGTTATAGTTTTTCAGATAATTAATGAAAAGTAAAGTTGTGTTCCTCAGGGGAAAAAATTTACACAATTCATTTCTTTCACTGACTTAAAATAAAAAATAAGTTTTTAATTAACATGGGAGTTTTTCTTTTGTTTTAGGATCAGATTTTATTAAGACCTCTACTGGAAAAGAAACAGTAAATGCCACCTTCCCGGTAGCTATAGTAATGCTACGGGCCATTAGAGATTTCTTCTGGAAAACTGGAAACAAGGTATATTATTGCCAGCAAATCTTTCTTCAGAGTAAAGATAATGTTATTTATAATACTTGTTACAGCTACCACGATAACTGTCTTTTTATGCAGAAGGTGTGAATGAGTTACCTTTATTAAGATAAATGTTTAATTTACCTTTCATTATGAAAGAACACATTTATGGGGAAAATGTGCGATTAACGAAAGTGAGTGTGAGTGTGGGAGTAAGTATGTGTGATCAAGATGTAAACTTGCTGCGTGTCCTTTTATTAACCGAAGACAATTTTATCACTGACAAGAGATTCCTAAATGGGTTCTTTAACGAACTAATTCTGCTGCAACACAGAGCTTTCTGGCAAGGCGTTGGCCAGTGAAAACAGGTTAATGCAGAAATTAAACTTCCTTGAGGAATGGAAAGAATTGCAGAGTAACATTTATTGAATGATAAGCTGTGGTGGTGATATGAAAAGTATGCAGTATAATGGGAAATAATCTTTTCCTGTCATTATTGAAGGACACACATAAATTGGTTTTTCTGTTGGGAAACCCCCGGTCCAGAAAAACTTATTACTTTTAATAATATGAGGTGAAGAGAAAATTCTCGAGGAGATGAACTTATTAAACAAAATAATGAAATGCTGTGAAACAGCAGGGAAAAGGTAGCTAGACGTTATATAGCTCTTGAATTAAATATCCATTTTTGCGTTTTATGGCAGTTGGATGTGCTCTTTGGAAGACTGTTAAGCTGAGGAGGGTATATGCTAGCTTTTGTCAGCTTTTCGAAAAATAATACATATTTTTTGAAACATATGAAGTTAAAAGGGAAAATGTGTATGAGGTGTTTTATAAAAATGAATTTGGATTTTCCTTTTCACTTCAAATTACTTGTCTAGCTGCATATTATCTCAAAGGATTTTTTACATCATTGGAGAAAAAGATGGAGAGAGAATGTGTGTGTGTGTGTGTGTGTGTGTGTGTGTGTGTGTGTGTTTGTTTGTTTAATGTGACTTTCCCCTCCTGAGGGGCATCTTTTAAAAACAGTCTCTTGATTTCTGCCAAGTAGGACCCCCCAAAGGACCTTTAATCCTTCACCAACTGGATACTATGACTATATATGTGACTGTAGTTTATTTTGGAATTGGATTTTTTTTTTTTTTTTTTGGAATATACTGGTTGTAAGGGGAAATAAACCCCCTCTTCTTCCTCAGAATAACCTCACATCTGAAGTACAAATAGAAGAAATATTTATTGTGACCTACATATAACAGCACTACCAATTTGAGTAACCTCTACTTGAAAGTCTTTCTGCAATGATAAGTTAAAGGAAATAAGTTAAAGTTATCTGCAAATAAGTTAAAGAAAAACATGTGTAAAGAAAGAAAGAAAGAAAGCTATAAAAATGAAAAATCTGTCTTTGGTCCCTCAGTAGAAACTACCACTACTCATTAGACCAGTAGTTCTCAGTTTCAGCCAAAGAACATCAAAATCAAATGTGAGGAGCTGGGGATATAGCTCAGTTAGTAGAGTGCTTGCCTCGCATGCACAAGGCCCTGGGTTCAATCCCCAGCGCATTCCCCCCCCCCCACCTCCACCATACACAAAATCAAATGTGAGATTTTTTTATGCATATTGATGCCTGGACTGCCATCCCTGTATATTCTGGGGTATTCTTCAGGCATATGCATTTCATAAACTCCATTGTCAGGGTTTAAACATGCCATTTAGAACCCAATTCTGTTTTGCTCTCAGTGAGCAGCTATTGAGTAGTTAACCATGTGCCATGTTAACCTATCTTGGAATGCAAAAATGAACACGTTTCTTCCCAGAAAAGCTCTTAACCAACATGCAGAATATTTCAAAGAAAAAGTTTTTAAGTCCTCAGTGTTTTAGACCAGGTTTCAGAGCGGGGGACATTTTGCTATTTCAATCCTCTCTTAATTGTATTGCATTTCCCCCTCAGTTTAATAAACTAAGTCCAGCTGGTTTTAAGAAAAGGACACAGGTACAAGTCAAATCATTCTCATTAATCATGTTTGACTTCAAACAAGGAGGATCTGTGTATGTGTTTGCAAATCATGGTACAGCTTTTGGGTTGCTGACAAGTTGCACTAGCAGCCCTTAGATGGTAAAGTTTCTACTTCATTGATTTAAGCGGTGTTTTACAGTGTCATCAGCCGCCTTCCAGACCATGATTAGTGTCACTCCTGAGAAGCAGAGGTTTAATATTTCATAACTGATTTCATTACAGATTTATGTTTTCCATATTCTCTCTCTCAAAAAAAAAAGATTAACTTATATAAGAACCTTCCTTTGGAAACATTGCCAAACAGACTTGCTGACACAAATTGAACTATATAGAAAATCTATATGAAATACTGCCTAATTGACAGAAAGACCCCTGTGATTAACATGTATGCTAATATCAGCTAATTGATTTTTTTTCTCCTTTCCTCAACAAATAACCTCATCCTGCAGCCCCCACCCCTCTGCCTTACCAAGTCCTGGCTTGGGCAGGGGAGTAACAGCAAATTTGGTTAGAAATGCTGCTGTTTGAGGTTGTATGGCAGAGGTAGGGAAACCAGGGAAGAGACTCACTAATATTCCATATGAGGACTGATGAGGGTCTAATCTGAAATGTAGACATGTGGACAGAGGAAGGTGTGCATGACCAGAAGTTAAGTAGGTAGGATTGGCAGGACTTGACTGTTGAGTGGATATTTCCTAGTCAGGATGGAGTTCAGGTTCACCATGTTTCCTGCTTGAGTTGATGATAGGACCATTTGTTTGTTGTCTCTCTTCTTCAACATTCTGTTAGCAATTGTTTCCTGCTGGTGCTGCCTTTTAAAGAATACCTCTGAGTGTTAAAATGCAAGAATTTTATATCTAGGCTATCAGGGGTATTGTTTGATTGTTTGACTCCATCTGTAGATTCTCTACTCTGCTGGATGTTCAAGCTCCTGGACAAAGTAAACCAAGATGATGAGGCTCTTAGTGTATGTGGAGCATATTTTTCCTTTCCTAATGGATATGGAACATTATTTATAAACAACAGTTTGGGTTGAATTGGGCTGTTTTATAGTCAGTCCTTAAAAATTTATGAAATATGAAGATCCCCTACACTGCCTTTCTTTTGTCCTTATGTAATTGATCTTTCTGCATGATAGAACTTTGAGTACCTACACTTCTGAGAAAAAGTCCCTGCAATTAAGTTGATTAAAACAACTGTCAGTTCTTCTCCTTGGAATCTGCTTATTTGGTTAGGGTGACCATGTGGCCTCACTGATTCTGTCCTTTTTTTTTTTTTTTTTAAGTACACATCTGCTTTTGAACCTTGTGAAGTCTTGTTTAAATTAACACCCATAAATCAATTGCATTCCTATATACCAATGACAAATCAGCTGAAAGAGAAATCAGGAAAACTATCCCATTCACAACAGCCTAAAAAAAATAAATAAGTACTTGGGAATCAATCTAACAAAAGGGGTAAAAGACCTCTACAATGAAGACTACAGAACGCACTGAAGAAAGAAATTGAAGAAGACCTTAGACGGTAGAAAGATCTCCCGTGTTATTGAATAGACAGAATTAACATTGTCAAAATGGCCATACTACCAAATGCATTATACAGATTTAATGCAATTCCCATTAAAATTCCTTCATAGAAATAGAAAAAGCAGTCATGAAATTCATTTGGGAAAATAAGAGGCCCATAATAGCCAAATCAATCATTAGCAAGAAAAGTAATACAGGAGGCATCACTATACCATGTCTTAAATTATACTACAGAGCTGTAGTGACAAAAATGGCATGATATTGGCACAAAAATAGAATTGAAGACCAATGGAACATAATAGAAGACACAGAGACATACCCACATAAACACAGTTATACTAGACAAAGGTGCCATAAACATACATTGGAGAAAAGATAGCCTCTTCAACAAATGGTTTTGGGAAAATTACAAATCCGCATAAAATTGAACCCCTATATCTCACCCTGTACAAAAACTCAAAGTGGACAAGGACCTTGGTATTAGACCGGAGACCCTGTGCCTCCTAGAAGAAAAAGGAGGCCCAACTCTCCATCATATCAGCTCAGGAACAGACTTCCTTAGTAAGAACAGACTTCTTAGTAAGACTCCTTTAGGAGTCTTCTTGTGCTTTGGCACAATCAAGAATCAATAAATGGGATGGCATCAAATTAAAAAGCATCTTCACAGCAAAGGAAACAAGGACATGAACAGAGAGAATACAGAATGGGAGAAAATCTTTGCTACCTGCACCTTAGAGCATTAATCTCCAGAATATACAATGAACTAAAAAAACTTAACATCACCACCACCAACAAAACAAAATAAAACAAACCCCCAAATAACCCAATTAATAAATGGGCAAAGGAACTGAACAGGCACTTCACAGAACAAGAAATATGATCTGTCAACAAATATATAAAAAAAATGTTCAACATCTCTAGCAATTAGTGAAATGCAAATCAAAACTACTCTAAGATTTCATCTCACTCCAGTCAGAGTGGCAGTTATCAAGAATACAGGTAAATAACAATAAATGTTGGCGAGGATGTAGGGGAAAAGCTTCACTCATACATTGCTGGTGAGACTGCATATTGGTGCAACCACTCTTGAAAGCAGTATGGAGAGTCCTTAGAAGCTGGGGCATTCCTCCTGATATAATTTTGGAACGGAACCACCATTTGACCCATCTATCCCACTCGTGATCTATATACCCAGAGGACCTAAAATCAGCATACTGCAGTGCTGCAGCCACATCAATGTTTATAGCAGCTCAATTCACAATAGCTAAGCTATGGAACCAATCTAGAGCCCTTCAACAGATGAATGGATAAAGAACATGTGGTATATATACACACTGGAATATTATTCAGCCACAGTAAGAATGACTAAGTGAAATAAGCCAGTCCTCCAAAAACAAAAGCCAAATGTTCTCTCTGATATGTGGATGCTAACCCATAACAAGGGAGGGTTGGGAGGAGAAGAATAGAAATTCATTGGGTTAGACAAAAGGGAATGAAGGGAAGGGAGGGAGGATGGGAATAGAAAGGCAGTAGAATGAATCAGATGTAACTTTCCTATGCTCATATATGAATACATGACCAGTGTAACTCCACATCATGTCAACCACAGGAATGGGATCAAAATTGTAAGGGGTTTTACCCCATGTATGTAAAATATGTAAAAATACACTCTACTGTCATGTATGTTTAAAAAGAAAAAATTAAAAAAAAAAAGAAATATGGAATGAATGGGCTTTTGTGGTAGGTTATCCTGTTTATTGACACCTTTCTTTCTTTTCTCTTCCAAGCTCAGCTATAATCTAGGTGGTTAAGGTTTATGACTTTGCAAGAAGTGAAATGCTAAGGAGGGTTATTAGCCCTTATTTGTGTCTCCTTAGAAGCTGGGGCATTCCTCCTGATATAATTTTGGAAATTTCTTTGTAGGTGAGTGGGTGTGAGTAAGTGATGCATGGTTTTTTTTTTTTTTTTTTTTTTCCTGGATGAAGTGAAAAGAACTAAAGTGAGAGAGAATGTCAAGATTTTTTGTAAACCCAATACCATCTTTTAAATCCACCCAGTAACAACAGTCATCTTCCCTTTTAGGTGGGCTTTAAGCCAGCAGGAGGTATTCGCACTGCCAAAGACTCCCTTGCTTGGCTCTCTCTTATAAAGGAAGAGCTTGGGGATGAGTGGCTGAAGCCCGAACTCTTCCGCATAGGTGCCAGTTCCCTGCTTACAGACATTGAGAGACAGGTGAGCAGTAATGCATTGTCCTTGGAATGAATTGACAAGAGCTTTTGAGAAACTGAGGACTAGAGATGAATACTTATCTGATTTACCTCATCATACCCAAACCTCTACCTTCCTCTAAGCAGACCTCCATCTGAAGTAGGTTGGGCAGAGTCTGCTGAAATGTATTCATTATGTGATAGTATAATTATTATGTAGTTATAATTATATAATGATTACTAATGAACTGAACTCTGATTTTCCTCACAGATTTACCATCATGTGACTGGCAGATATGCGGCATATCATGATCTCCCAATGTCTTAAATTGGCAACCTGACCCAGAAAAGTTATTTGCAACAATGTTTAAATTTTTATTCTGCCTAATTGCTAAAATTATGTTATTGAAAAACAGGGAAATAGGTAACTAACTTTTTTCCCTTAAAATATGTCCACTGATCTTGGAAGGACAAATGAAAAAGCAAACTAATCCACATGTGGTACTCGTTTCAGGCATGTCTGAAATGGTCTTAATTACCAGATGATCTACACTATTAATTTTGTGAAGGTTTTACCCTAAAAACTCTGAGTGAAATGTTAATGATAGCTTGGACAACATCAAATTCTAAGGGGGGAAAAGTTAAACTGTCCACATGTGCTCCAGAAAAAAGAAAAGAAAAAAAAAAGCAACATCCCTGAGCTGCTGCTGTAAAGAGTCCAGGAGTGACTACTGATTCAGCACTAACTTCCTGCCACGAAAACCCGTCTTCAGTTTTTGCAATGGATGTGCTCTTTTATTAACTGTTTTACTAATGAAATTTCTGATACTGTTTTATGGAATTATGAATATCATTGAATTTTTAAAAATAAAAAGTCCCTGTAGTTGTTTCTTTTTTTTAAACTAGTTTAAATTACAGCACTATGTATTGAAAAATTAATCCATTCAACACATAAAGAGGTTTCATCAATGACTTTCTGAATCTCTGTAATAGATTCCTTGAGTATATATATATATCAGATAAAGCACCTTAGTATATTGTGAATGAATGTAACTCTTAAGGTTTTCTGTTATAGTGAATGAGGTTCAGAAAGCGGCAAACACTAACATAGCACCTACTGTGTACTAAGCTCTTTACCTATATCAATTTATTTAATCCTCATTTAATCATAATGTTAAGGTAAGTACAGTAAAAAATTTTAATCCTTTCAGTAGTAAGTACTGATGTTATCATCCTTTTAGGCAGATAAGGAACTGAGATCAGAACTTAAGCAACCTGCTAAAGTTGCTAAGAGTTATCAGAGTCAAGATATTGAGCCCAGGTACGCATGTGGGCTGCTAGTCTGTGCAGTCACCTCCATGTGTGACCATTGTACAGCTGGATGCACAGGAACCGAGCCCACCATCAGCTCCAGGGAGTGGTGATCTGCCTCACGCTTCACTGGCTGCATTACCCTCTGTCTCTCCCTTCCTCCCATTTCCAGCTTTGTTGCTTGCTAGCATCTCTACCACATTATAGAACCCAAGTTCCTTAAATGGTGATTTTTCATCAAGTCTTTTTCCTTCTCTGAATAATGTTCCAGTTACTCTTAAGCAAAAATCCCAGACTGGGAGTCAGCTTTGGTCTCCTCTCATCTGCCAGGTTCCAGCACAACCCCTGCCTGTCTTGCTTTGGGACCTTGGTCCAGTCTGTTCACATCTCTTCACCTCTGCTTCTTCATCTGTAAAATCAAGGGTTTAGGGCCGTGATATCAGACATAAAATTATACCACCCCAAGGATAATTAGAACAAATCCAAGAAAACATTTTATGGCTAGAAAGAGAAAACACTTTGTACCAATCTAAATTAGAATTTGCCTCTTGGGAGTCAATTAAGCAAGTCCCTCAAAGCACCTCTCTAACTGGAAAGGAAATGACTAAAATAAGAATGGAAAAGAAATCCTGCTTTCCTCCAGTGCCTTAGCAGAATGCTGACTCTTGACTTGTGCCTTTGGACATGGTCCGTGGCTGTGAATGCCATCTCCAGCTTCATAATATGCTGGCCCAGGTGCCCACCAGTGCAATGGCCAGTCACCTTTGGAGAAGAAACATTACAGAAAAATAATTACATTCTATCACCTTTGAAGCTGTTCTAATTTCACTGGGGTTTCTCTTTTCCTCCCATTAAACCCAGCTGGTCATTTTAGTTGATCAAGTGAACAGGCATCATTATCTTCAATTTTAATTTATATGAGGCATCCACTGAAATTGACCTCTGCGGACAATTATAGATGCACGTAGGAAATTAAGACTGGTGAATCCCTCAAACCTATTAGAGGCTGATGAGCGTGGCCTGTAATGGTAAGTAATGTTACATTTTGAGGGACAATTTATTCCAAGGACTGTGGGGCTCTTCATCAGGAATGTCTGCCCCTTCTTACCTGCCTCTTGAAATCAGATGTAGCACAGATGACTTTAATGGGAGCACCATATTTAATGTTGATTGCTATGAAAACATAAGAGGAAGAGGTCATTTTTGAGGTGACTGTGATTTACTACAAGCAGATTTGTGTACTTCAGAACATTGGTAGCAGATGCTTTATGCAATCAGAAAATGAATTGCTGTGTTCTGTATTTACAGATTCTAAGTTAATGCAAGCAACCTTCCCATTGTTGGAATTGTTCAATAAAACATATTAGGTCCTAAAGTTATTTTTTAAATCAATCACATAATTTGGGGCCTTAAATGGACTGTAGAGACTATCTAGTTCAACCCTGCCATTTTTTTACATGGGTAGAGAAACTCAGTCGAGAAGTCATTTAGATCAGGTCCTATAGAAGTTCAGAGCTGAGGCTAGAACCCATATCCCCACCACAGGCTGAAATATTTTACAAGACATAGCCAGATCTTTGCAATTGAAAATTTCTTGCTTGTTTTTTTTTTTTTTATAACATGCCATATATTCTTTTGTTTGTCAGCATGTGAAATTCAGTCTGAGACCTACTTTTGCCTCTAGGAATGAGAAGATCAGTTGTGTCACCCTCACCCAAGTTATAATGTGGTTGATTTCATCCATTAGAATTTTTTAATTTAGGGTGGTCTCTCATTCTGTATTTTTTTTTTTTTTTGAGTTTTTAGTTTAGGGAAAAAAAGGGAGACTCGTTTGGATTCTCATTTGTATATACATAGGGAAAAAATGACTTGTATAATCACAGGACAATTTTTAAATGACATATTCCTTTTCTCATTCTGAAGTATTTCAACATGAATGAGAATATCAGATGAGTTAGTGCACATGTGAAACAGCTTCGAAGGAGACCTATGCAAAAGTGAGAACTGTCACATATATCAGTGTGTCCACACGGTAGCATGGCACGGTCCCTGTCCTTATCAAGCAGAACACTTTGCTGTGTTATACAGAGATTCCTTAGAGAAACCAAATCAGGTTCTTTAGAAAAATCAGCTTACTTTTACAGTGCAGAGGGAGGCCAACACTGATTTTTCTTGCATCAACCTGACAATTTTTTTTTTGATAAAACAATAGGGTCAGAGTGCAGAGATGTAAAGAAGAAGGAAGAATTTGAATAGATCTTACCTTAAAGAGTATGAAATATTTTGCCTATTTTTGGCACTAGGAAAAATGTATGAGGTGAAATCAATTTCTACGTTTATTTTCCTGATGGTGCTCAGGAGTCTTGTCTCCCAAAGGAAAATATGTGTTTTATAACCACCACCAAGTGATCCTTTCCAGAAATGACCACAGGTAACATCTGGCTGATATATAAAATATGTAGTAAAAATAATCATTTTTAATTAACTAAAACCTGCTCAGGAGAGAGAGTAGAGGAATATCCATCTGGTCAATTCTTATTTAATAGGGCAAAGGAGGATCAGAATGTTCAATCCAATATATGGTGAAATACTCAGTGACCTTATAATGAACTAAAACTTTTTAAGTGGGGGGAAAAAAAAGAAAAACCAGCAATGAGAAGAAGGAATCAGAAGATCTAGAAAGGACAGACGGAACATTTGTTTTTTATTTAAGAAGTACAACTTGTATTATAAAATATGGAGAGAATATTGGAAACCTAGGTTTTGTGGCATTAATCACAGGGAATGTTTTCGGTTTATTTAAAAATATATTTTATTCTGGAAGTACATAAGGATGTTGAGTTTTAAAAGGTGATTAAAGATAAAAGAAACCAGGATTATTTAGCCTCAGGAGGTTGGAAATTACTTAATATCTGACCCACCATCCCAGGAAGTTATGCCTGGGATTTTAGTTAGCAAGAGACCCATATATCCTTAGTAGAAGAAATAAGGTCAGGCCACACACAAAGTTTAGTTTTAGGGAAAAACTCCTTTAGTGCTCTGAAATATGTTATTAAGAGCGTATATCATGCTATTAGCTTCTCCAAAGTTGATTCTTTGTTTGCAGTAGTTTTGATTTTCTGTCAAAGAAAGTGGTCCTCAAACTTCAATATATGACATTAGAATTAAGGGAGAACTTTATAAAACAACATTCTGGGTCCCACCTGAAGAATTTCTAATCAGTAGTTTGGCTGGGGCCTGAGAATCTATTTCCAAGTGCCCCAATAGTGTCAATGCTGTCTAAGAGCCACACTTTTTGGACCACTGGACACAAAAGCCTTTTACTCAGTTCTACTTTCTAGAATAATGCATTCATTAAGCAGTAAAACCCACCATCTTTGTAGTACTTCTTTACCATGAAACTCCAGGATAAATATGCATATTTTGCTGCTTTTCCTAACCAAGAATAGGAAAAGGAGTAATGGAAATGACATTACCCCTTAATAATCCTTTCACAGTAGGCAATGAATTTGATTTCACTTTGAGCTTAAAAGCAAGCATTGGAGCCTAGAATAAATGCCTTAGACAAATTTAGATCATCCATAAAATCTCCAAAGGATTTCAGCTAACCAACATAGTAAGATTCAAGTGTATTTGATTTTACCACTTTGGAACACTTTAACTTTTGGTGATTCAAGTATAATAATATACTTGAAATCAAGACCTATTTTAACAGAGCCCATAGTTTAACTTTGATCTGGAATGGGTCAGATGTTCTAGGAAAAGACCTGTCACAGATACTTGGCTTCTTAGTCTGAGGGTTCTGAGTAGATAATCTCTAGAGCTAATGAAAATATTAGTTCCTTGGCATTTTCAACACTGTAAATGTTTGAAATTGTCTTTTGTCTTTTCAGTATGTACTCTGCCAGTATTATACATAGTTAAGCTCAGTTCTTAGTTGTAGACAGCTAACTCTTTTTAGGATAAGCAGAAAAGATACTTACTTTTCAAAGCTTGTTGAGTATTTTATAGGATATCCAGGGCAGACCAGATAGTTGGACGTAGGTGCAGCCAGCTCTGAACATGCGTAAACCACTCTTAAAACTTAGCAGTGAAGACTCATTTGTTACTGGAGCCTTTGTCACCCTTGAAAGCTGGATTTATCACAGCAGTGATAGGAGAATTCTTCACATTGTTCTCTTGGGTATCAAATTCCTGGGCAGTATGTCTGAGTGTAGGGCCTTGGTCATGTCCTTCTGTCCTAGCAGTCACCTAAGAAAACAAACCAAGTCTGCCTCGGGTAGAGCATATATTATTCAAAAGATGCTGGATGGTCAAGGAATCATGACAGTTGTCAACTACAATATAACAAAGTGGAGCTGGAGAGAAGGCTTACACTTTTTGGTAGGAAAGGACTCTGCCCTTTAGCTGTATTTTCATTTTCAGTTAGTTTCCAAAGATGACCTCTGCAAAGTCTCCCCTCACCTCTTGGTCTCATACAAATAGGTGCAGAGAAGTATTATGGAGCTTTATGCTCTACCAGCAATATTTAGTGGCCTTTCCACTAAATACTTAAAAGTTCTGTTTAGATAGCTGTTTGTTGACTTTCTACCAAGAGTAATGACTGTTTTTTTTTTTCTAATTCTTTCCCTCCTCTTCCACCTAAACTCATCTGACTCAATGATTATATAATTTTTTATGACATATCTTTTAGACTTTGAAGTACACTTACAGCTCTACCATATGGTTTATTAGCTTTAATAATCTTTCTGTTCTCTGTTCTACTAGATGAGAAATTCAGCCTACCCAGCCACACCTTGTCCTTTTTGTCTCCAAACCTTTTCTGTGTTATATCTATAATTTGGAGATTATAACATTTAAATTCTGTTCTGTGACCATAATCTCCACACTTGTTTATTCTTTTTAAAAATGTTTTTATTCGTTGTTGATGAATTTTATTTATTTATTTATTTGTACATGGTGCTGAGAATCAAACCCAGGGCATCACACATGCTAGGCAAGCACTCTACCACTGAGCCGCAACCCCAACACCACACTTGTTTATTTTTAGTCTTAATGTTAGGTGGAGTCAATACTCAGGATCTGTTCTCCCCATTTATCTCTTTGATTTTCAGAGTTTGGCCTCTAGTGGTTTCTTCAAGAAGGGTTTCGGGACTATATTCCCTCAGTTTTTGCAAGTTCAAAATGTTTCTTGTCCCTACACTTTAATGACTATTTAGCTTTGTACAGTTCTTAGATCACACCCTTTATTTCCCTAAGGATTTCATCCCATTGTCTTTGAGTTTTGAACTTTGCTGTGAAGAGTAGCATTCAACTTTGTGCCTCATTTCATAACTGATTTTTCTCTTAATTCCAGTACCTTTACTAAAAACATGAATCAAAGTTGAATGTTTTGTGTCAATTTTTCCTGGGTTTCAGCATGCCCTCTCAAGTCTATAGATTCATGACTTATATTTCTGAAAAGTTACTTTGAAGTATACCTTTGATCTTTTTCCTGTTTTCTTAGGATTTTTTAACCTCTTCTTCAGGATGCTGGTTGTTAAATACAAAGTCTTTTTTATCTGTCCTTTCTAGCTATTATTTTCTCCAGTTCTTTTGAATTATTTTTTTCTACTTCATTTTGCACTGTTTTCCATTCCTGTCATCCTTGTTATTTCCATATTTTCCCCCTACAGTCTGGTTGCTGCCAATATAATGTTTATGTCCTGGGCTCTATCAAATCATGTTTCATTTCCTATTGTCTTGCAGTATCTTCCCTGAGCCCTTGTATATTTGATATAAACTCTTGCTTTATAGATAAGGTAGCTTTGTTTATGTTTTTGTTTGTTTTTAAATTGATGGCAATAACTTTGGTTCAAACTTTTATCTATTCCATGGAAATGTCTTTCCTGGTGAATAATCTTTTTTTCCCCATTTTTTTTCTCATCTATTTCTTATTTTTTCACAGTAGTTTTGTATAGGTGCTCATTTCTTAATGAAGTCAGTTTTTTTCTGGGCCTGCTACAGACAAAAAGTTGTATGGAGATATGTCATACCCATGCTTAGTGGAAATTTATGTTATTTGCAGACACTTAAGTTCCTTATGACACAGAAATGAGTATTTGTTTTTTATTTGGGCTTTCATTCTCCCTAGCCACTAGTGATCAACAGGTTTTAGGGCTACTCACTATGCCATTCTTTTCTTTGGCCCTTCCTCAACAACAGGATGCTTCTGGCAAATATAGTTTGCTATATGATTTTTCTTTTAACTTTACCTCTCCTCCTCCTTTTTGATGCCAGACTGGGTCGTGAGCAATGTCTGGTGCCAGCCCATGAACTATTCGTAGAAGATCTAGGTTCATCTTCCTGGTTTGTGCCACCTACTTTGATCTGTTGCCTTGGTCTGAAGCTAAGGAGTTAGGATTTGTATTAAGTGTTACATTTGAATAGGAAGAATTGTTATGTTTGGAATGAATATAAATTCTAATTCACTTTGAAATAGTAGAAGCAACAGCAACTCTAAGACCGAAAGTGCTAAGAAATTAGGGCTGAAGCTGCAATGCCTGAGGCATCTGTTACTATTCAGTATCTCACCCTCAGATAAAATTCATCTTCCCCACTGGAATGTGGAGGGGAATAATAAATAAAACTGATTCTGAGAAGCGCCTGGCCTGTAGAAACTGTGCTAAAATTCCAGTTATTCTCTACAAAAAAGGTGGAAAATCAGACGTTTAAAAATAGACTTATTTGAGCAATACAAGTCTAATCTTTTTATATGCATGAACATGTGCTTTCTGTTCCAGTTCTACCTACTGGGCACCCTTTAAGCTCATTCGTCACTAAGCAACATCAGAAAAGAAGGTTCAAATCAGAAGCCATTTCTTACTTTTTTGACTTACTGTAACAAATGGTTTCTATCCTTCTGTGCATCATTCTTACAATAAAATTATTGCATTTTGTCTTTTTCTGAGTCTCTTTCTATGGTAGGCAGGTTGCAGAAACAGGAGGAAGCAAAGTGTGGGGAGGGGTTTATGCTATGTAGTGTCAGCATTACAAAGCAGTGCTAGTAGAGGGATCTCTAACCTGTAGCTTTGCAAGTCGGGGACTCAAAGAATCAAGTGGAGAGAAATCTGTCAGTAAAAGGCTCTCAGTGCATCAGCAAAGACATAATTCTGGGATGGATATAGGGATCCAGACTTTAAACTAGGAGATTGCAGACTAAGGACATGGGGACCGGTGGCAAACAAGTGAAACAGGGATGGTCTAGGTCAGAGATCTGATTGGCCAGAGTTTTCTTCCTTCATCACGATAGCACACTATACCTGGAACTTGCACAGGGGCAGTCTTATGTTTGGTTTGTCCCTTGAGTGGGAATTCTGAAGGGTAACCTTGTAACCAGCTCTGAGCCCATTATAATATCCTGTGCAGCACCTTACAGTGAACGAATGCTCCAGTTTTACTTGTTAATTTACAAGATAAGTATTGATTTGGATAAATACAGATGTTTATAAAATGAGACCAGTCCATAAGTTAAGCATACAGACCAAAATACAGATAGAGCATATACAGCATTGCTAGGGACCTAAGTTCCAATAGTAATTTTTTATAAAATAACCGGCTCAACTTTGATATATTTTAACTTTAGAGCTGTGATACAGAAATGGTATATTTTCCACTGACTTTTCTAATTTCGGATGCTGAAACTTGCTGGATAAGTTGCAAATGTATGAAAAAGGGTTTGAGAAAACAATTTTTATTCATTAAGCTGTTTGTTTTGATAGACAAAAAAAGCACATATCTTTTTTTAAATGATGTTTATTTCGTGTTTTGAGTGGCAGCAAAAAATAATTGAATGTTTGAAATCTTTGAAATCTGTTTTAATGCTTTTAAAATGACTTGAGAGCTAATGTGCCAAATTTACTTACTGTATAAGCCATTCCATGGTTGAAAGTCAGTTTCACTTTCCAAATATGGAACTACTTAATATGTTATTATGTCCTTTAAACTGCAGTCACTGTATCTGGTAGACTGATTCAAACATTTGGCACACCTGGAGCAAGGTTTTACAAAGGAAGAGAGATTATAGTTGTATGAATGCTTGATTTGAGCTTTAAAAGTACATATGAATATTTTTCGATATAATATAATAGAATTATGTAAACATGGCCTTATAATAGGATTTCAGTTGGTAGGCTCAATATTTATGCTGGGAATTAGTTTTCAAAAAAGACTAACTGCCTTTATAATTTGAAAAACCTTTTGTTTTGATGAGTCTGTGTTAAAAAGGTTTGGATAAGGTCCGTTAAACTCAAACCTAAGAACAGTCTCCAGTGTTTCTTGTATGCCTACTAAATGTGTATCTCAAGTTATGGTGCATTCAGAATTCCTTGTGCCCATATTAGGTAAGTAGTAATAGATAATTTATTGTACATTTAGTATGTGGTGGGCACTGTGCTATATGCCTAATCTATATTAAATGTTTAATCTTACAACAAGTCTATGAAATAGGTATGATTGTTATCATCATTTTACAGATGCGTTGATAGATGAAGTCACGGAGAAATTAGTGATTTGTCTTAAGGCTACACAGAGCCAGGATTTGAGGCCAATTAACTGCTCCGGCTCCAGTGCCTATGCTTTTAATAAATATCACAGATTGTGAGCTAGAAACTCTGGGAAAATGATGCCTTCATGCTATCCTTTCAAGAATTTCAGGTGGGTAAGAATACACCCCAAAGTCAATTAATCTAGCCATCTAGCCAGTGACCATGTTCTCATGCAGTTTGTGGGCTGCTGTAGAGATAGGGGGAAATAGCAGTGCAATGGAACCTCTGTAATGAGCCGCTTAGGGACAAAACAGTGCCCTCCATTAGGTTAAACATGCTATATGAAGCTCTATTATATTTACCAGTGGTCTTAAGTTCTGGGATTCAGCCCACGTTATTTCCAAATCCTTAAACGATGAACTGTGACACTACAGTTTTCTGTTATTATAGCTATAAATATAAAACACACAAAGGCATCTACCCCAAGAATAAGCTAAGAGGAAAATAAGAAGAATAAAACACACGTTTTTTAGGTTTAGAGGATAATTAGATAGCATTGGTCTGGCTAGATCTAGATAGGAAATGAGGGTAATTTGTAAAGATTTCAGGGCAAGGGTAAAAGTTGGATAGATTTGTGAGGGTCAAATGATGCAGACAGATTTCAAATGATGCAATGACACGTGTAAGTTATTATGTAGTGAAATAAGGATGTTTGTGTGCATGGTGCTTCTAAATTTGTTGAAAGAAAAAAAATGTCAGGAATAAAAACTCTGAACTGTATCAGAGATGCTGTCAGATATCTTTTCCCCTATTTTTTGAAGGTGGATATAGCATCTTATTTGTATTTTTATCCTTGGAACCCTGTATAAAATATCTTAATATCACTGAAATTTGTTTTATGTAAAACAATGCCATGTGGCAGAGGGGAGACTACATTAGGAAGTTAAGTTTCATGCAGGAGGTGATGCTTGAGAATGAGTAGAGATTTTGCAGGTGGAGAATGTGGGCTGGGCTGTGGGAGATTGTTGAATGGAAGATAGACTTTATCCCCTTCCCTGTTTTCTATGAAGAGAAGTCATTAGTGTACCATTCCTGGTTTCTTTTTTTTCTCTCAGTCCTCCCTGTCCAGAAAGATGGAATGTTTTTACCTTGTTTGGGATATGGGATTAGAAGGATGAGGAACTGGGTATTTGTATGTGGCTCCAGTCTTTCCTTGTTCCTCCCCTTAGGAATGAGCCCTTTCTCCATTATCAAAATGTAACTGTGGGGTGGGCGACTGTATCTGGGAAGTCTAGTGCTGCCTGCAGATCTAGGGGTAGAATATTAAGAAGCCCATTGTTGCCATACAGTAAGCTCCATTCTTCCGAATCAACTCTTAGGCAATTAGAGTGATACAGGGTTCTCTCCCTGTGTGTTTCTTTTGTTCTGCCTCCGTTTATTAAGAAGTTGGAGGTTGTTTTTATTTTTATTTTTTTAATTGGGTAACTCCTAAAGCCCCAATCTCTATAGGACAGCATTTTTGGAAAACAGAATAATATGTATAAAAGCATGTAGAACTGAAAATTCATAGTATTTCAGAAGGAATCAGAATTCAGAATGGCTTTAAGAAGAAATATGCCACAGAGGATAACCGAAGAAGATTTAGGGTTGAATCATGAAGGAATTTATATATGACATGTCTAAGAATTAGATGTCACTCTTGGATTTTATTGTTCCTAAAGTCCAGACACCTCTAGGGGATACAGTAACTTTCCAAGAGATTCATAAAGCCAAAACTATATCCAAATAATACCAAGATATTATTATTATTAATTTATTCTTGCTCTGATGAGTATATGAGGGGGGCCCAGAAGCTACACAATTACAGGAGATTGAATGCAGAAGTAGATAAGACCTTTCAGCTTCTTTCATAACAGAATGTCTTCTTTTAAGCCTGTTACTAAAGGTATAATGCAATGCCACATGCCTCACTAGTAGTTCTTTTTTCTTTGAATAGGTATCTTTCATTAAAAAACTTATTTGTTGGGCTTGGGATGTGGCTCAAGCGGTAGCGTGCTTGCCTGGCATGCGTGGGGTGCTGGGTTCGATCCTCAGCACCACATTAAAATAAATAAATAAATAAATAAAGATGTTGTGTCCACCAAAAACTAAAAAATAAAATATTAAAAATATTATCTTTCTCTCTCTAAAAAAAGTTATTTGTCTTAACACAGAATAGATAAATGATTTCTTTGAATTGTATACGTTAACATACATTAAAATATTAATATATCATATATTAAATATTAGCAAATATAACCCGCATGAACAAAAGCTCTTATTATGAGGTCCTGATACTAAAAAGTGTGAGGATGGCTAGCATAGACAGTGGGGAGACATTTGGGGCTTCATAGGATCAACAAAATTCATACTGATACTTAATTCTTCAAAAGTCAGAGAGACTGGCTGTGTCTGGTGTTGGCAGTGGTGTGGAAAGTGAGTGTTACTCTGTTCCACTGCAGGAGTAGGAATTGAAACAGCCTTTAAGAAGGGTCTTTTGGCAATGTGGACCAAGGCACTGGAAGTGCATACTCTGACTTAAAGATTTGCACATTTAGGAATTATCCTAAGGAAATTGCTGGACAGATGTTAAAGATACAAATATCATATATAAATATTATGATAATAGTGTTTATAATAATTAAAAACTAGAAAACAACTTTAATGCCCATGTTTTAAGTTTTGTTCATTGTGGAATTCATTCCGCTGCCTGGGACAGGCTGTGACTTGATATTTTTAATTATAATAAGATGGAGAATTCAGCATTTCAAGAAACAGGCTGGTCAAAGGATCCATGTGCCCTTTATTCTTTATCAAATTCAGCACCCAAATAATATTTCAAACTTACCCACTCTATCCCTGGCTATTTGCATCAAGGTGAAAGTATTTAAAGTCCAAAAGGTTCAGATTTCTAGAGTTGGTATTGTTTTCTCAAGGACCAGGAGGCTGCAGGGATGGAGAAGTCTGCAGATTTGACTGGACTACCCTTCCTAGACAAAATTGTCTACAATAAAACTCTATTATATCTTCCTATTACCATATTTGGGATATAAAAAGTGAGGTTTTCAAAAAACTTACGAAGACATATTGAAAATTACAAAGTAACATGGTTTATAAACTAATAAGGTCTAATCAAAAGATTCACAGGTGTGACTCATTTCCAATAGTGCAAATGTTTAGATTCCTCAAGGTGTTAACAGTATGGTGACTCTTAACAATATTAGATTTTTTTTCCCAAAAGAAGAAAAAAAATTGCTTAGTTGACCAGAATTTTTAAGCCCTTTTGGAATTTCCCCAAGAATCCCTAACAATAATACAATAATAGGGCATTGGTAAAATAGTGGTGTGTGAGTAAAATGAACTTCTACTGACCTCAAGAATGAAGATATAGAGGTGATTTTTAAGATGTGGGAAGAAGTTTATAATATGTTCAATATAGGAAAATTGCTTATAATAATAAGAACATGCTGTATGATTATAAAATGATTATATCAATCTATCACAGTGTATTCTTCTGGTTATAGAGAGCAGAAATCAGGCTAATGTGGGACTTTATTATTACTAACTGGTAAGACTAGAAGAGCAACCAAAGCCATGCAATCAGGCTTCACAGGAAAGCAAGGAACTATGGTTCTGCTGGGATTCGCGGAGCCTCTCCAAGCCATCACGGCAGCAGTGTTGGTCATTCCTCTTGTGCTCTTAGCAGAATTCAGTTTCTGCCCTTCCTGGTATTTGCCATCTGCCTTAGCTCTGTATCTTCCAATACTTGTTCTTTTCCCAACTGCATTGCTCTCTTTTTATCTTTCTAATTTAAATTCTTTAGAGAAAATCTGATCATACAAGTTAATATTTGTTTTCTTCATTTGAACCATGCCTTTGACTGGGTTGTCTGGTCGCCTCTTTACCCAACACTATCAGTCACATTTAAGGAAGCAGAGTTACATGGTGTAGAGAATGGGGACCTACTTACAAGGAAGGACTTGGAGCTACTTTCCTCAACAAGAGGATGAAGATACAGTGCCTTAGAAGAAAGGCATGGGCATGGTATAACATGATGAGCCTTGCCCTGTTCAGTAAAAAATGTACTTACCTGTGTATTTCAGTGTAGAAAAAACTCTGGGAGATTACTTTCTGAAGTTTCACCAGCAACAGTTATCTTTAGGTTGAACAATTACAGATATATTTAAAAATTTTCTTTTGACCTATTTATTATCTTGAGTTTCTTTCATTTAAGACAATGTCTATGAGATGTATCCATATGGTTGCTGTATCAAGAGTTTGCTCCTTTTTATTGTTGAATAGTATTGCATTGTATATCAAGAGGTTTATCCATTCACTTGGGGATGGGTATTTGGATTACTTCCAGTCCAGGATTTTTATGACTAAAGTGGCTAGCTAATTTCCTGTATAAGCCTTTTCAAAAACACATTTTTAATTTTTCTTGGGTATGCACCTGAAAATGGAATTGTGGAGTCATTGGGTGGGCTCTGTTAAGCTTCAAAAGAAGCTCCCAAAGTAGATATGCTTCTTCACGTTCCCACCAGCAGTTTTTCTGTGTTCTGATTACTTCATCTCTTCCCCAAGAGACTGGGAATATCAGTCTTTTAGTTTTGTCCATTTGATTCGGTATGTCGTTGTCTCATTTTGATTTTATTTGCATTTCTTTGATGACTCAGGATGTTGAGCAGTTTGCCCTCATTTCTAGTCCTTTGTGCTGAACTTGATGTCCATGATCACATGGGGATGTTACAATTTAAAATCCACATCAACTGTGGAAACTAGTTGGTACAGTTTGCTTATTGATTTACTTTATTCCCACCTGCTTGAAGTATAATTGTACCTACACCTTTAGGACATTGTGTTAGTTTCTATCTCTTCCATGCATTTTTTTCTTCCATTATTTAGTTGGATTTAACGTGAAGTAACTACTTTCTAAGTAAAATCCTCTTGATAATTTATATGATAATCATGAAGTAGAGCCTTTCAGATTACTTAATGCCTTGTATTTGGAGCATGTCTTTCTTCAGGAGTGCTCTAAGCCCTTTGAAGTTAATATTCACAACATCTTTGTGAAGTGGGTAGGAAGCACTGGGAGAAGAAACTGAAATTCCAGAAGGTGAAGCAACTTAGCCCACATCTCAGAGTAAACCAGCGAGATTCAGACTGTCACTCGTATCACAGTCACTGGATGTGTCGCCAGACTCCAACCTAGCAAACCAAGTTACCTCTCCTTATAGGGCAATAAAAGTTTCAAATAAAGTCAAGCAGCTTCATCTGCTGATGTGAAGTTAATATAGCTCCCCCCAAATCTTTCAGAACAAGAAAGTGTTCATGATCTGTGCCATGCAGAGTCCCTGTGGATTTGTTCACGATGGTTATAAAGAAAACCAGAGTCATTCTGCCCACAGAAAAAGATGTGTGAGAATGCAGTAATGCAAAAAGCAAGATTGAGAGAACAATGCACAAAATCTATCCTCTCATGCACACATAAATATTTTCAAATAAGAAGAGTCTGGGTTTTGAGAGAAAAAAACAACAAAGGCAGGCATAAGACCTCTAGCAACAAAGAAATAAAACACACCAGTGTTCCAGGTTTGCTTTTCCTGTATCTGAACATATTGCATATTTAAAGAGTCATTCAAAAGTAATATGTCTGATGTTTAACAAACATGTCAGAATCCACACACCCAAATAGGTACTTTTTTTCCTCAAAGGAGGCATCTGGGGATGTTATACACCTACTTCAATGTCACTTTGTCACTGATAAAAACATTTTTGGAATTGCTGCTTTGGAATTGCCTTCAGAGCCTTAGGAACACGTGAATATCTTCAGGATTCTGTAGTTCCATAAAAAAGATGCTTCAAATGTTCTCTCACAGTTTTATTCCCTTAAGTCTTAGGCTCCTTATTCTTGGTTTCTTCTTACTCTAGAGCTCCACCCAATTTATTCTGATCCCCAGTTTAAAAATTTTTATTGACACATAATAATCATACATTTATGGGGTACAGTGTGACCATTTGCTACATGTATATAACATGTAAATGATAGAATCAGGATAATTTGCATTTCATCTGCTTAAACAGTTTTCATTGTTTTGGAAAACCTCAAACTCTTCTAGTTTTTATAAAACATGTGATACCTTGTTGTAAACTATGTCACCCTTCTTGGCTGTAGAACACTAATACTTACTCTATCTCCCTGTGTTTTGGTATCCATTCCTGATCCCCTGTCCCACCTTCTTTTTTGGCACTGGGAATTGTTCCTAGGGTCTCACGCATGCTGAGGTACATCCCCAGCCCATATTTTCCTGTTTTTTGAATCTATTACTTAATGTCCTGCTAACATCTCATAATTCAGATAATAATTAATCCCATAATTTTTACTTCTTTTATTGGCCATAATCCTGATTTTTCTTCTGCCCAATGTACTATAGGCTACTTTAGGTAAAAATCTTGGTGCAGCCTGAGCCTGACACCTAGAGTTCTTAACTGGTCCCACCCTAGACATATTAGGACACACCTACTGCACACATCATCTCCGTGAGCTGTGACTAGTGACTTGATGTCTGATGATCATCTTTAAGAGCAATAATAATTTTTCAAAATAGCACAAACATTTAGTACCAAACCTGGCGAATGGCATGTAGATTTGAACTCTATAAGGAAAATAAAGTATAAAATAGTGGCTACACAACTAAGAATAAAGCAGGGAGGAAGAGCAGGAAGAAAAGATTAACATTAAACAGAGACATGAGGTGGGAGGGAAAGGGAGAGAAAAGGGGAATTGCATGGAAACGGAGGGAGACCCTCATTGTTATACTAAATTACATATAAGAGGTTGTAAGTGGAATGGGAAAATAAACAAGGTGAGAAATGAATTACAGTAGAAGGGGTAGAGAGAGAAGATGGGAGGGGAGGGGAGGGGGGATAGTAGAGGATAGGAAAGGTAGCAGAATACAACAGTTACTATTATGGTATTATGTAAAAATGTGGATGTGTAACCCATGTGATTCTGCAATCTGTACTTGGGGTAAAAAAGGGAGTTCATAACTCACTTGAAGCTAATGTATGCTAATGTATGAAATATGATATGTCAAGAGCTTTGTAGGGTTTTGAACAACCAATAAAAAAAAAAATAAAATGTGAGTGAATTTTAACTAAAAAAAAAAAAAAAAAAATAGTGGCTACAAAGCCATGAGGTTGGACTACCCTATGGCTCTAAGTGCTGCATTGAATCACTTGCTGTGGACGAGGGAATGCTGCTTTTACCTGCAGCCAAGGTTCATACTTGCTTTCAGTACCTGCAGGTCAGCTGGCCTCTGCTTCCTGCTGACTTCATTCTGCATCCCATACCAATGGGATTCATCTCCCAAGAGGGGAAAATGACACACAGTGAACCACACAAACATTTAGGGATACTGATGGTAGACTAGGAATAAGCATAGATGGTTAAAGGGAAAACTAATTTAGGTATTTTAAAAAGTGTTTTGGGTTTAGTTTTATATATCTTTATTAGGGGGAGAGCACTCATGTTTGATAGATCTTCAAAAACTTTGAAATATTCATTTATCAGTAATGTATGGTTAAATAAAAACGACAATAATAAATATACATTAGTATTATTTTGGGGATAGTGTACTTTTATATTGGCATTTTCAATTTAATTTCCTAATTGCATTTTGCCTGGGTTAATATAAAAATGAATTTGTATTTCCCAAGCATGGGAAAATAGATTACCCCAAACAGAAACAGGTAAGCGACTGTTTGGCTATGGTCATCCCTCATGCTGAAAGATGACATACTTGTGGAATCTCGGGATAGTGTTTATGTGTCAGCTTAAGTCAAAAAGTCCAGTGCATCATTTGCAATGCTTCTCAGGTTGGATTTACCTGAAGAATTTCATTTAAAAACAAAAGAAACTCACCTAACAAAAATGCTAAAGATTAGTGCCAGGATTCACAGGAATGGATAAGAGAAGCTGGTAGTTCTCCAAGCCCATGTGGGAAGGAGGGAATCATCAGAATTGGCGCTGAGGGCAGGTCAGGCCAGGCAGGAGGAATTGGGAGGCCCAGGCAGCAAGGCCCTTTTCTCCGCTGGCAAGGCTGGAACCTAACCTCATGGAGGGAAGAGGAGACACGTGCAGGCAGGAAGTTACATCTCATTTTGTCTTCCCTCCATGCACTTAGCTCGGGGTTTCCGAAGTGCAGGGAGAGGATAGAAAGAGCGCTCTGTCAACGCTCCATCATACAATCCTACAAAGGAAACAGATTTTAAAAGCTGCAAGAAGGATTTATGACTTCAGGGACCTTTGTGAGTCCTTTTATTAGCCTAGTACATCACCTCTCTCCCATCTTTATGCTGACAACACTTCTCAGCCCTTCTCTGGATTTCTTGTCAAACTGGGCAACTATATAAAATGAACAGACAAGAGCTGCTGCACAGAGCTGATTGATTCCATCTTTGCACCTGCACCATTAGGAGCAATCTTATTCTGCTAAGAGGTTCTCTTATGCAGTCTTCCAGTGGGGGAATCTTGGATTGTTTCTGACAACTATGTGTTTTTAAGGAGTTTTATTTTTTCTTATGGTCTTCCTAAGAGCATAAGTCAACATGTAAAGAGTATAACACACTAGCCTCAATAGTTCTACAAAAGTTGTTTGAAAGTTTGGAGTTGGCTCTGATGAGTTCGGCTTGGTCATTAAGGTCAGTTAATGGTGCAGGCCGCTTCAAGCCTGACTCCCCCCCCCCACCCTTTCCAATTGCTTCACTTATGAATGTGAAGTTCAGAAGGGGCAGCCCAATTGTAAAGCCCTCCTCTGTAAAGCCTCCCTCGATTCCTCCAGATCATTAATGTCTTCTCCCTCTATTCCAGCAACAAAAATTAATAGCAAAATTCATAGTTATAAAAATTTGATGGACATCTATACGTTCTCTTGACCTTAGTCTAGGTACACAGACTCACCAGTTCTCTTCAACAATCCTGAAATGTCTGTATGGTAATTTTCTGAGGCCCAGCATAGTTCAGTGACTTGTCCAGGATGATACAACAAGAAAGTGGACTTTAACCTAGAAATAGGCAGATGACTCCAGAACCTGCATTCTTAACTTTTTTTCTTTGGCCTCTGTTTTAAATTCTTAATGGCACAAAACTTCAGGAACAATTAGAACCCCAGTAGCCATCATTTTCCAAATGCCATGCAAAGCTAACTTCAGTGTTTTCATTTGACTTAGTGAGATGTGAACATTCTGTTCATGCTCTCTACTTTTGGATTACTGATGAGTAAAGAAGGATAGAAAAGAAGTGAAACCAAGTGTTGCCCTGTCTTTGCCTTTCCTTCAATGCCATCATTTTCAGCATAAGAAGCAGAAAAGTAGGACAGGATCTAACAGGCTTCCTTAGTTGTTCATATTTCTTGGAATGCAATTCTCTTCTTTCTCTATTTTGAATAGTTCTGGTTCAAAGGGAAAGAGTGGCCTCTTGGGCTGTCAGTCCTTGCCCCATCTACTAGTCACAGATGTAATGCACCTAGTGTTTGCTTTCAATCTCTCTGACCTTCCATCTGTGTCAGGTCCACTGGAATTGTGTGGGCATGAGGCATCTCTAGTGCTCTGCAGTAATGCAGTGGCAATGGACTGAGGCAGACTCGCTACCTGTGCTATTGCCTCTGCTCAGTGCATGCTCCAGGCTCTCATTGGGCTTTACTTACAAAATACAAGTTCAAAAAAAAATTATTGTGAAAGTGACTACAGAGCATCCAGCCAAGTGCAGGGCCCTCTGAACACAGCTTTGTGTGACTTACACACAGGTTGCATGTACATGAAGCCACCCTGGCTACAAAGGAATTAGTTACTTTAATTTTCATTTTTCAGAAATGGACTTGGTAACTTAAGTCCAATAAATGGAAATTGCAAAAGTCTGGATTTGAACCCAGGTCTGTCTATCTGAACCCAAAGTTCACACTCATAACTATTTAGTACAGTAACTCAGTTATGCAACTGTCTAAATTTTGATTGATTTTAGTTATCTAAAAATAAGCATTAAAATGTGAGTTATAGAAAGTTCAAATTTTTCTTCCTTTGTAGTCATTCTCCATGTAGCATTTGACTAATGCACCGTGCCTTGTATTGCAGTTTATATTTTTCTAAATACTTTACCAATACATTATTTCATTTGATAACCAACACAATCTTAAGAGAACCAGAAGCTGTTATTCATTTTGTAGGTGAAGAAATTGAGGCTCAGAGGCAGAAAGTGACTCCTCCAGGTAACATGCAGCAACAAAGCAGTTTTCTCTAAAGGAGAGAAAACCAGCCCTTACCAGATGCTGAATCTGCCAGTTCCTTGATCTTGGACTTTCCAGCCTCTAGAACTGTGAGAAATACATTTTCATTATTTATAAATTATCTAGTTTTAGATATTTTGTTATAGTCCTATGTATTAGTCCATTTTGTGTTGATTTAAGAGAATATATGAGGTTGAAAGTCCAAGATTAAGTGGCTCCATCTATTTGTACTCTGGTGCGGGCCTCGTGGCTGCATCACAACATGATAGAGAAGCAGACAGGGAACCAATTGTGTGCTCAAGTGTGTAGGGTAAACTCGTTTTAAAATAGCCCTCTTCCTGAGAACTTGCCCTGTGGGACCATCGTTAATCTCTCTGAGGATGGTGCCCGCAAGACTTAACCATCTCCTACTACATCCCACCTTTTACACATTTTACCACCTCAGCATCAGAACACTGGAGAACAAGCCTCTAGCACCTGAACCCTTGGGAAACAAACTACATCCAAGCTTCAGCAGAGCACAAACAGACCAGACAACAAACCACCTCTTGAGTCGGAACTGAAATATATACTGTGGGACTTGTGTACAAGTGATAGGAAAGGAAGAACACTGGGTCATAAAGCAAAATGAGGTTTTTATACAATTCCCTTTATGTGACAGAGAGCATGGTTAGTGGAAGGAATCTGTGAGCTGAGGTCTCAGACTGGGTCCAAATACAGCTCTCCCCCTTCATTGGGAAAACTTGGCTACTTTCATTTCTGAGCCTCAAAGTCTTCATATGCTAAAAGAAACATTAGTGTTTACCTTGAAGGACTATTGCATCAGATGAGAAAACAGCTGGGGCCCATAACAGTGAGTTTCCCTGTCCTGTGGATCATGATCTACAGGTCATTCCAGCAGTGGAGAGCTCAGCATCCTCTACTGCAGGGAAGCTCGCTGCCAGACATGAACTTGGTGAAGGAAAGCTCCGAGGGTCTTGCGTTGATTCTTCTTCCTCCCAGTCTCTGCTTCTGCTTCTATCATGTCATCAGCATTTGGTTTTGAAGAAGAAACACATTCAGGTACTGTGATTAATACATAAAGATGTGCAAAATGTGCTGGGCTGTGAACATTCCAGTCTTCCTGCAATGCTAGTTGAGAGATTTCATTGTGAAATCATTTTAAAGGATGAACTAATGGGTAGTTTGGCTGTACTCATTAGATTTGAAATCATTATTAATTTTTTTAGTACCACAATAACATTGATTCAGATGAACCTTTATAACACAGAAAGTGTATAGTATTTAGGAGTAATTAACATCCTTTAATTAGGAGGAATTGCCAAGTAGTTTTCTCTCTTGGCTCTGTTGTAGCTAGTGCAGCTGGATGAAATTTAATCACAAAGGAAACAGCTTGTGTTTTATGTTATATTTGCCTTTAATGAATTAAAATATTCGTTGGTATTATATTTTATCAAAAAAAGGTACATTCGAATCATCAATGTTACAAAATGTGAATAGTCCAAATGCCATAAAACTTATGGATAAAACCTTTCACCTAGATATGCACACACAGGGTATAAGTAAGTTTAGAAACTTGATCTGTCTGTCCATATGTTCACTGAGTTGTGTAGATCTTAATACTGGCTTTGCTATTTTTATTCCTCTAGGATCACAATATAAAGTTTCATATTTTCTTGTGCATTTAGAGTAAATGTTACTCCTTGCTAACCAGAGAGGCTTTTAGGCAATCGCTGGGTATGAAAATTGCTGACATTTTCTGAATTTCAGATGACAAATGAAATGCTCCTGTCAGTTTACTGTGTAACTCCAGAGCATATGGTGCTTCTGCTGGTGGGTGTTATTTCAAAGTTTGCAAATCACACCATGAGAAAGTCCCTCTGGTGGGCTCCTGGAATACTTAGCAACTGTGAATCTGAAGTGACAGTACAGAGAGAAGGGACAGAAAAAAAAATACATAGCTTTTTACCCTTTTTTTTTTTTTTTTGACAAGGAGAAGGCAGTACAAAGTGGATGATAAGTTAATTCAGGGAGGTGGAGGGGTAGAAGTACTAATCTAGTAAGAGAAAAAGAAGCCGTTTCTCCTTTTATAGGACAAACTAGGAAATCATCTAAATTTTTAAAACAGTGTTTAATATCAGATTTCAGAGAAAGAATAAAGATTTAGGCAATGACTAGAATTAGAGGAATTGTCAAAGACCCTAACAAAAGCTTAGAAAAAGGAGGAAAGCATCGTTTCAAGCAGTAGAGAATGGTGACAAAATTATATCTCTCCCTGAAATCACAAAACAACTCCAAATAATGAAGACTTGAAAAGAAAGCCTCTTGCCATTCAAGCTGGGGAAGTTTATTTAAATACAGTTCCCAGCAGAGCCTCATTTCTTTCATTGCGTCTATTTTAATGGGGCACTTTGTTTTGTTCAATAATGCCTGCATTCAAGAGCATTTCTGCAGTGGTCAAGCAACCAGTCAATTAAATGGAAAAGCCAGTGAAATTGGTTGCTGGGACTAATTGATCAGCCAGTTCCACTGCAGTAGTTTGCCAGCTGTCCTCAGGACACTGTCCAAGGCTCATGTTTTCTTGTATATTCCTCCTTGGAATCCAAAACTTTCCACTGGTCTTCCACCACACACACGATTTTTTTTTTTTTTTTAATTTATGCCTAAAGGGTACAGAAGAGATGTGAGTGACCTAAAATGATGACATTTTTCTAAAAGCTGAAAGTAATTTTACCCTCAAATTAATGGAATCCTAGATTTTTCATGTGGGAAATGCAGAATCTTTAGTAAACTATGCAAGTGTGCTGACTGGCCTTGAATATCTTCAGGTATTCTAGATTCTTAAACCTTCAGGTATTAGGAGTAGACCTCAGATACTAACAACAATTAATAAATAAAATGCATTGCATTCTAAGTATGACATGTGAATTATACCATGTAATCCTCACAGTCACACACAAAGTTACTATCGCCATTTCACAGATGAGGAAATTGAGGACAGGGTGGCCAAGCATCCTACTCAAGTTTCCTTGGGAAGTAGTGTAGCATTTACTTCTCTGTAGTATTGATGTACAGGAAAATTTGGTTAGTTTTCCTTTAAAACCTTCAGGCCCCCCAAACTCCCACACACTCACCAGCTCTACGCTGAGTCATTACAGACCCACATTTGTGTTTTATGACTCTGACTTTTCTTCTCAGGCTATATAGGTCATTGGATCTAAGGGTAGATCATATATAGGCTGCACTGGGCCCATCATTTCTTTTTGTCAAGGCTGCTGGACTTATCTTGGTATTGGGGTAGCACAGAGGGACCTGAGCAGGAAGAAGAGGCTAGCAGGCTGACACAAACAAGAATCCCTGTAGGGAGCGGTGGGCATGAGGGACCATGTTAACCTTGGAGAGAAGGAAAGAGCAAACTCTGTTGTTGGTGCTTTCCTCCCTATTCTTAGCTACAGATTTGATGGACTTCTTACAATTGAGTTTTGTGGGAAATCCCTCTGGTCTTTTGCTGAAATCCTTTATTTATTTTTTATTAACCATGTTTGAGTGAGTTCTTATGAGATATATATATATATATATATATATATATATATATATATATATAATCTGCAAATGATTTGTTATATGTCGGGAGCCATTCTCACACGTGACTGGGTGACTCCCGGTTAGGGTCTGAGGCGCTCTGGCTGTGTCGGAGCTTTCCCGGCCCTCTCCTGTTGAGAGAACCTGTCCGTGTGGGGGTGTAACTGACCACTGACCCCGGAGGCCCAATCACTGACCCTGACCTTGGAGTGCGGCCCCCCTTCAACCTTCATTGGATGGAATTATCCCCTGAGTTTCTTGCTCCCCAATAAAAGGCTACTCCCTGGCGTGCTGGCTCTCTCTCTCTCCTGCTAGCCCTGAGTAATCCTTGCTGCCCTGCCGGGCGGTTAGAGGAGGGAACCAGAGAGGGGAGCCGTCTCGGACCTGGTCATAGAAAAAGGTAACTGAGTCTGTGTGTTTATTTCGATCTCACTAGCTAACTTTTATGCCAAGAACCTCATTAATGAAACCATTGCGCTGGCCGCGTGGTAGAGTTATAGTCAGGTTTTTCACTGCTGTGACTAAAAAATCTGACCAGAACAATTGTAGAGGAGGAAAAGTTTATTTGAGAGCTCACAGTTTCAGAGGTCTCAGTCCATAGATAGCTGGCTCTATTCCTCAAGGTAAGGCAGAACATCATGGCAGAAGGGTGTGGCAGAGAAAAGCCACTCACATAATGATCAGAAAGCACATACAAAATATATACCCCAAAAGAATGGCCTCGGTGCCTCACCTCCTCCAGCCACACTCTACCTGTCTTTTTTTTTTTTTTTTGGTGAGGGGGTGGTACTGGGGATTGAACTCAGGGGCACTTGGCCACTGAGCCATATCCCCAGCCCTATTTTGTAGATTATTTAGAAACAGGATCTCACTGAGTTGCTTAGCACCTTGTTGTTGCTGAGGTTGGTTTTGAACTCGTGATCCTCCTGTCTTGGCCTCCCAAACTGCTGGGATTATGCCAACATGCTCAGCTCTACCTGTTTTCAGTTACCACTCAAATTAATTTTGTCAGGGGATTAATTCACTGATTGGGTTAAAGCTCTCATGACCCAATCATTTCTCCTCTAAGCCTTCTGATATTTTCTTGCATAGAAGCTTTTTAGATACCTATGGTTATCTAAACTATAACATGTTTCTTAAGAAAATTCTGACTCTTCTTGGAGGAGCTTATGTTCTACCTAACCCCGACACTCTAAATAGTTACTCAAGACCAGGTATTCATTTATGGACTTCAAAAATGCCCTTCTTCTTCCCAGTATTGATACTGTTATCAGAAGACAGGACTGACAGAATGAAAATAAAGATGCTAAGTACCTCTTATTGCCATGAAGACTATGAATGAGTTTTAACAATATAGTTTGTCAAGTAATCCACTATATGTCTCTTTCATTTAAAGAGACATATTGGTCTCTTTAAAAATGTTTGTTTTCCTCAATTCCATTTATTCAGTTAAATATAGTAAGTATGGGTTTTATAATTTATAGGTTATGCCTCTGGAAATATGTTCTTCCATAAATATGTTAACACACATTAAAGTGTATGTCTCTATTTTCAATTGGGGACATGTAAGTGGCACAGTACATTAAAAGTGGAGTCATGTTGGCCCATAATAGCTTTGAAGGCTCAGAAGAGTGCCTGGCTCACCAAAAGAGTTCAGAGAATGCTAACTAGCATTAATTATCATTTTGGTATCATCATTACACTTTTGGCCTCTTTCCTTTTTCAACTGTATCATTCCTACACTCTTTTGATTGGTACTAACCAATATTGTTCTTTAAATTCAGTGCAAGACATAATTGATGAGTAAATTTGATTTATAGTAGCTGTTTTTCCTTTCTTAAAAGTAATGGTCATTAGCTTTCTGTATCTTATTTGCTTGTGAATCTATTTTTTTTCAGTATGTCTCCAAGATAGAAAAACACTCAAAGATTCTCTGTAGATTTTTAGTTTGTGTTATAGTTTTATAGAATGTAAAAATTCTTCCTTCCTTCCTTCCTGCCTTCCCTCTCTCTCTCACTCCCTCCCTCCTCCCCTCCATCTCTCCTTTCCTGCCTCCCTCTCTTCTTTCCTTTTTTAAAAAATAGATATAAGAAACTACTGATCAGAGATGTCTTACCAGGACCAAATTAAATGTACTTTCCAACTCTTTCCTTTGTCTATGGTTCTTTAGTAATTGAGGATGTACATCTCAAGGGTGGTTTGTAGTGATAACCAACAAAATCTAGAACATGAATTTTGATGCAGCTTTTCCAGTCTTATGCTTTTATTTAATATCAAAATATAAGAGAAATAGTGTAAGAAAGAGTTTAGTGCAGAGAATCCAACAGGAAGCCATGACAGAAAATAGTAGGTTGTATGTTACTTTAGGATATATCTTCTGCTTTCAGCTTCACTCTCAATCAATGTCGACTAAACTAACTGATTTTTAATTCTGCCTTTAGTACACTGGAAGTAGAATGTTTTCATCCATCATAAGTTAGTGTGTTTCTTCAGAGCGGCAGAATAAAAAGCTTGGTGTTTATGGCAATACTATCATTTCATTTATAGAAAAATAATACATATAGGAAGAGAGGAGAAGCTGTAGTTTTATGCTGTGTATCTCTATGCAAGTATCTATTACTATTCTATCCCTTTTAGTGAAGATACTGTTGTGACTTTGTATCACAAAATGTTACCCCTGACAGGTATTAGACCAAGCTGCTTAGATGAGCCACTCACCCTGTGTCGTCATCAGATTCAGCATTGGGGGAGCATACATAACATCTGCTGCAAGGACCACGTTTGTAATAATAAGATTTCCAGGTGTTCTGTGGATGTCAGTGCTCAGAAAATATAGGCTGTTGTGTCCTTGTGGGAAAGGAAGCCTCCAGGAGTTGCCAGTGCATGAACTCAGATGTGAGCCATGAAGGAGTGCCAACTGGCTATTGAGTTCATATTGACGGCATGGTCAAAGAACTAACTGAGATGACACCTGCACAAACGATTTCTGAGAAGCAGCAGAGCAGCTGCCAAAAACAAACCAGACCAAGAAAAGCTTTGAACATCAGGTGCCCCATACTCCATCTCATGGCTCTTTAAACAATCACCAGGGCCATAGAATGCCTCTGTGTGAGTCTGAGAAAGGTGTCCCTCTGGATGGACAAAGGAGAAGAAGGCCACTTTCTAGCTTGCTTCTCTGCCACAGATCAATACTTTGTCACCCTGATAATTGTTTCTGAATACTTCTTCCTTGTCAAATGCCACTAAGCTAGGTTTGTCAATAGGGGGTGCTGGCAGGGACAGTGGAAGAGAAGGGGCTCTTCCTCATCATTGCTACGTGCATTCCCTTTTGAAATTTGTGGCAGTTATGGGGAAGACTCAGTTGGCCTCTTCCCCCAGATCTGCAAACAGTGGCTTCCCAGAAGGTCATGTTCTTGCTGCATGTTGTCTCTGACATTCAGTGGACCCCATTGTGTTCTGTCCCTCAGCGTGGTAGTAGGGATCTTTTTATAGACTTACTTCTTATTTGGATACTTTGTCTCCGTCCTATGCGTGGTGGCTCTCTCCTATGTCTCTGTATTGTTTGTTTGGAGTTCCCTCTCCCTTACTGGGTGACCCTCTACTACCTCTATCTCCCCTTGTAGCTATTTTTTCTACTACATTTTCCCTATTCAAATTATGTGTAGATTTTGCCTCCTGCATGAACCCTGACTGACACAATGAATGCATTAGAAAGGTGGCCCTTTGACAAGATTTAATGAATAAAAGTGCCTTTGTGCAAAGGGAAAAAAGGTCTTTCTTTCCCAGAGGCAGCATCCCTCACCAAGGCTTATTTGATGACAACTGGACTTCCGTTTCTATTTGCTCCAGCACACTGGGCAGGCACATGTGAAGAAGTGCATAACATGTCCAACCATTAGGAATAGTCCTTGTCCAGACCTCTGAAGCTCTGTGAACTCAAAGTTTGGTCGCCCTGTTTCTGATCTTAAGATTATCTCATGCTGGTGGAGGAGATGAGTAAGTAGACAATTGGAATAGTTTTGATGGAAAGAAATAGGGAGAATGTAGAATAGACCCTGTATCTATTGTTACCTACCAAATTACTCCACAACATAGAAGCTTGTAACAATATTTGTTGTCTTTCACAGTTTCTGTGAGTCAGAAAATTGGGAACAGCTCAGCTGAATGATCTGGCTTGGGATCTCTCATACCTTCTAGTTAGGATGTCAACCAAGACTTCTGTCATCTGAAGACTTAACTGGAGCTGGACAATTTGCTTCTAAGATGGTTCACTTACACAGCAGGCAAGTTGATGCTAGTTGTTGGCAGAAGGCCTCCTCATTGACCTCTCTAAAGGGATGGTAAATGGCAGGTGGTTTCCCCCAGAGTAGGTTGTTAAAGAAAGAACAAGGTAGACTAATTTCCTTTTATGGCCTAGTCTCAAAAGTCACACATTTGACAGTTTCCCATAGTTTATTCAGAGTGTGAATATCAGGAGGCAAGAATCATGGCCATTGTAAAAGTGAGCTACTGTAGACCCCCCAGGACAAGTTGGAGGGAGGCAAGCTCTCTGTAGCAGAGAGTTGGAAGTGAGTCTGGAAGTCCAAGTTAACAAGCCAAATGCAGCAGAAGAAGTTTCCCAGCAAGACATCAGTATGTGGAAAGGGAGGGAGAAGAAGTTACAGATCATACTCTTGTAGGACTCAGAGTTTTGAGGTAGGAATGGTGTTGAGCAAATACAGTGCAAAACAATAATGTAAGGCTGAATAAATCACCCAAGGTGAAGCCATAAAGGCTAGCATTCAGTTTTATAAGATATGGGTATCCATGATTCTTAATACTTGCATTTCAAAAGGCAGCCAAAGAGATTACAGTATACTTGGTGCTATGTCAATTTCCAACTCCTAGAAGTAGAGTGGAATGCCTTTAGAGGGCATCTCCTGCCTTCTTCACTTTTCTTTCTTCTGTTCACTTCTCCTTAAGCACATTTGAGGAGATTATATTAGTCATTTTTTTTTTAACCACTGTCACCAAAAGACCTGATTTAAAAATAACTTTAGAAGAGGAAGAGTTATTTGGGGCTCAGGGTTTCAGAAGTCTCAGTGCATAGATAGCTAACTCCATTGCCCTGGGCCCAAGATGAGGCAGAACAGCACAGTAAAAGGATGTGACTGAGGAAAGCATCGCAGGACCAGGCAATAAGGAAACACAGAGAGAATTTCACTTACCAGGAGCAAGATATAAACCCCAAAGTCACACCCCAGTGACCACCCCCTACCTGCCTGCAGTTACTACACAGTTACTCTGTCTACAGTTACCACATAATTAATATTCTACTTTCTGTTGCTCTTACCTAACAGACCAAAAAGAACTGTTTTTTTTCTTCAAAATCTTCACCCTAATATTAGTAAAGAGGGATGGATCTCCATCTGAAAGCTTAATCAACACATTTATTATTAATGGGAAAACTTGAAAACTTGTTTTTGATACAGAAGAAATTCTAGGGAGACAGATTCTAATGGAACTGGAGAGGCATGTGAATGAAATTTTGAAGGTGGATAGAATAGGAAGGTATTCTTGTCTTAGTTTGCAGAGCTTTAACTTTTACTGTGCTGTTTGATGCCTCTAGATAACAATGTTAACAAAGAAAACCTAAAGCTAGTTGAAACTGTGAGTAAATATAAAACAAGTCATAATACACATCAAACTTATAGATATAAGAAATAATAATAGCAATATAATTGTAACATTAAAACACAATTACTTTGGGAAATTACACAATATTCCATATGTTTAAAGAATTAACATTGAATTATGGTCTGGCATTATTTTTAAGTGTTTTACCTGTTTCAATCCTGTAGTTATCTGTAATCCTACTTCTCTCATTTTATAGAGATTATGACAGAGAGACATTAAGTAACTTGCCAATAATCACACAGCTCTAAGAGGCAGAGATAGGGTTTGAATTCAGATGTTATGGTTCTTAAACTCCCCTCTACATTGTTCATAAAAACATCTGGATTAAAAAAAATCCCTTCAAATCATATTATAAACCTTAGTTTCCTTATCTATTAGGAGGGATAATAATGCTTGCATCATAAGATTGTTGTACATTGTAGTTATTACATTGTAGATGATACAATATTTGTTAGAAGTTCTAATACAGTGTTTGTTAATGTATGAAGCTCTTAATTAATGACAGTTATTTAAAATTCTGATTATCTTCACTGAATTAGGTAAAATGTCAATAGTCTGGGGAGTAAAACAAGCAAATTTGTAACCAATATTAACGACTGAAGGAAGAGATCATATTGGTCACAAATTCAGCGTGATAAGGAGTAAGATGTTCTGTGAAGAACAGTATGGATTTTCTTATCTGCTTTCAAAACTGTTTATATTAATAAATCACTATCTGAATAATCATCTTAATTTTTAAAGCCCAAATTTACTCAGTCGATGAAGAAGCAACAACAATAACGACAAAAAACCATTACCAGCATCGCTCTGTACCTTTTGGCCTGCCCCATTAGCCTGCTCAATCTGCACTCAAGAAGGAAAAAATACCATTTTGGGGACTGAAATAGAGATGGGTCATAAGGTGACTGGTTTTTCCATTTGCTTTTAAGAAAAGGGAGATGAGAGTATAATATGGAGTAATGGCTGTACCCTATGATTATAGGTAAATCGAATATAATAATGTGCTATTCTAGCACAAAACAACAACTGATTAGTTCTCATTGTTCTAAAAGTCCATGAACATGTGCATACATGTGTTCTAAATGAAAGCCCTCTCTTGCAGGCTTATTTATTGAAAAGACCTCACAAAACTATCCATATAAGACCAGATCTCTCTGTTGGTTTAAACTAACTTGGATGGGCCACAGAGAAGAAAATAAAAGAACGCAACACTTTGCTCTTGGGGGATTTTAGGAAATTTAGAAACATGGCTAAAACTGAAATACCGCAGCATCTCAGGTTTGTAACCAAGGCAACTCTTCCTGCTCTGCATTCAGGCTTTCCTGTTGATTATCTATTGTAATGCCAATAATTGCAGCTGAGAGGAGTTTCTGTTTGTTGTGAGAGACAATTAGCACTTGAAATAAAATAACAGATTCAAATAAATTGGGGGACTCAACAGTGTGACCTGATCTCTTAGGAACAAGCAACAGCTTTGGAATAGAACTGACTCTTATGTTTGCAGCAGTCTCCAGAGGGAGAGAGTCATCATCCAACGTTACTGAGGTCTTACTGGTGATTACTCTAGTTGTTATGATTGAAAACTATTTGTTTCCTCTCATATTATATTGGAAAATAGCTTAATAAATCCAAATCTGCAACAAGGTGATACTGAATTTTCAAGGATAGACTTATTCGAACAACTTGTCTCTATATGTAATGTTTCATTAAAAATATTTTCCCCAATTACTGCTATAATCACTCTTCACTTTTATAAGAGACTGTATTTTAAAATGCTGTTTATTTTAATTCATATGTGAATGGAAAGCTTACAACTCCTGATCTCCCTATCTTTGCCTCACCTGGAATTTTTGCTTCCATAATGAAAATCCCCATTAGCATTATGACCATTTCGGAAACCACTGCAAGTTACAAACTCTCAAAATGTTAATTAGCCTGTAGACCCATGACTCCAGAGAGTTTTCACAAGTTGCAGTAAATCTTTAGTGTTCCAAGGACAAATAGGTTTTCCCTGATTCAACTATATGTGTTTTCAGAGATTCATTTATTATTTGCATAATCACTCTGGTCTTGGTTTCCATATGATGGTATTTCTGCTAGAATAATATTCCTAACCCCTCCTGTCACCTATTTGATTTGTTCAAGAGAAGAAACATCACAAGCTGGACATGTTCAGGCCCTTCCTAGACCTTTCTTTTTCCGAGTGAACATGTCCACAGGATTTGTGCATTCTTGACAGCCCTCTGCCATGTGGTAAGGGTCTGTTTCTAGGGGGGATGGCCTGCAGCTGTCAAACTACACCCGTGAACAAGGAAAAAAAGTATTTTAAATTCAGCGATAAAGGCAGATCTAAAGCCACATTCTCCAATCAGCTTTAGCAGTAATAAAGCTGTTGGTTTGATCTCCATCTGTCTATCTTTTCTATCTCTAAATTGGTTCTGAATTCAATTGGGACAGAGGGATGTTATTTACTGGCTGTTCCCGAACACCTAACATATGTTTTCCATATCAAATGTAGTCGATAAATATTAACTAATGACAAAGTCATAGAATATAAATTCCTTGAGAGCAAAGCCTGTGCTTATCTCATTCACTGACATTTCTCTAGCACATAAAAGTTGTTTTTTTTTTTTTTTAAAAAAAAAAACACACAGTTCAGATCACAAATATTCTCACTCCCATTTCAGAATAAAGCTTTGGGAGTACTTCAAGTTTTTTGTAACGCCCAAGAGATTAATGAAAGATGATCTTAGTGTGAATGAAAGGAACAGAATCACTTCAGAGTCCCTGAATTATTCACATCAGAGATTGACAGTGTGATGTGCCTCAGCCTGCTATGTGGGCTTACTGAAGGCTTGATTTTTGCCCAGAATCATAGTACTGAAAAATCTCAAGTGATGGAAAAGAAGCAAAGAACACGGACACAGGCCAGTAGTAAAGTCCTCAGGAACACAGGCAAAGGATCTGAGGATGTGAACGGTGGATCCCAAAGTAGATTTGGAGCCCAGTGAGTACTGTCTATGAAACAATCTGAAACTGCTTCCAACAGAACATGTAGACTGAAAGAGGACATTATGCCACGAGATGCTGGGAAATACGTTTTCCAAATGTGAAGCCACTCTTGTCACCAATGAGTATGGTCTCTAAAATCCACACTGTGATTCTGTCTGCTAAAGAGACAGTCATTGGCAAGGGGAACTCCATGAGGAGAACAAGCACCTACATGTTGGACGGGAAAAGTCCCAGGGGAAATCCTTAAGTTGGGTGCCTAAGGACAACCATGGACATTTGTAGTTGAAAAGAGCAAGAATTTGTCCCAGGGACCCCCCAAATGATGAGAAGATGATATATATTGCTCTCATTCTGTGTGTGGAATTCAATTTTCCAGAAACCTCTTAAGGAAATCTCAAAGCTACATCCTTCTTCTGTCTATTGTTATATTTAAGACAGAACTATTAGAGTTAACACCATGGCACCTAGCATTGGTCAGAATCTGCAAACAGAAGAGCATTATTTTGTCTTAATAAGGCATATTACGTAAGCATCAGGGGCCCTGGAGTTCTGCAGTAGTTCCTAAGTGTAGGCTTTGGGATTGGAGTGCCCGGGGTTTGAACTCTACCTAGCCATTCAGATAGCTATTGAAAAAACCTTGGGTTGAGTTATTTGTCATTTTTAGCCTAAGTTTCTTCTTTGTACAGATGAGGATTAGGCCAGTACTTATCACATAGAGCTGTAGCAAGAATTTGAGAAGGTGAGTCATATGTATTAAGTAAATATGTATGTAAAAATGAATCAATTACCCATTTATATAAATTTAATGTTTTTCAAAATGGGCAATCCATATAAAGCCCTTTACACTGTGACTGGCATATGATCAAGTTCATGCACATAGTAAGATATTACTATTAACAGATCCTGCAAGCATGTATTGAGTTCCTGCTGTGTACTGACTGTCAAAAATGTGTTAAATATCCTATAACAGTTATCCAACTGTACTTTATATTTCATCTTTATTCTCAGTTTCTGAAAGATGAGAATTTTCAACACTGATGTTTTTTCTTCCAAAAAGCATAAACAGTATATAAGTGAATTACCATTCCCACTATCTTCCTCTTTACTGCAGGAACTTCAGTGACAATAAGTTGGTGAGGTGGTCAGAAAGCCCTGGATCTCTGCTTTTACCATCTTGTGTTCCTTAAGGGATCTTATTCCTATTGCCAATTTCCCCATTTCCCCTCCCCTTTCTCCTTCTTTGAATATTTTAAAGACCCTAGTATGTTTATTGTATAGTGCTAAAAGCTGTGGAAATCTCAAGAGGTGTAACACATACAGTCTCTGTCTCTGTCAGAGACATTTAGAATCTTAGTAGACAAAGCATTAAAACCTAAATATAATAGTTGAATGGCAACACAAGACCCTGTTGTGAGATGCGAAAGTTGACGGTATACAATCAGTGGTTTTCCTTACCAACCTAGCATATCACACTATCAACTTCTGCTGTGAATAATTTAGGGTTTTTTTTTTCTTTCACAAAGAGATAACTTTATAGATTGCAATGTAAATATTACCTACTTCTAAGTTGTTAGATGAACTTACTACCTCAATCAAGAATAAGTTAGAGATACAAATGACTATACAAGGGGTACTCATTATCAATAACATATTTGGAATTTGACTCAATTATTTATTAGAGGAAGATGAAAATCATCACCAAATCATATTGGGTGAGCATAGGTGATGGGCAGGGAAGAAGGTGGTACAGGGGAGGTACTAGGGAATGAAATTACGCAATTTGTATGTATGGATATATCATAATGAACCCCACGTTTATATATAATTATAATTTACCAATTAAGAAAACAAATAGAAGGGAGACCAGTAAAATAGACTTAGGGAATCAGGGTTGAGGGAGGAGGGGAAAATATAATATGAAACACAGATACCTTTAAAAAAGGGAAAACTTGGAAAGTAGCAAAGCCAAAATGATTGGGGTGATCACTGGTAGCAAATTAACTTGAGCATGTAACTGTAGTGGGTGCAGGAAAAAAAAAGGCAACATGACTTTAAACTAAGCAAGGAAATCACATTAGAAATCAAACTATAGGCAAGTCTGAATCTATCTCCTTAGTGAAGACACTTTTGGAATAATATACATGGAAATGAACATTCAGACATGAAAAGCACAAGTGATTATAAGGACCTGCCAGATTGATTTATGAGGTCTGAATGGCACAGCCACCACCTAAATAGGTGCATATACGTGGATATCTCTCACAGATACCAAATGATTATCAAAATAATTACAGTTTTCTTTGTAGCTCTATTGTGAGGGACAAGTCTTTGTTGGCTTAAGTACAATTCTTTGCCTTGCAGAAATAATTTAAAAATGTGTCACCAGGCAGTCGCTAACCAGGAAATAAAACTATATGCAGTTATCAGACACTGAAATTCAAGCTCATTTGTAATAAACCAAGGAGACCGTATTTCTATAAACAGATGGTTCTAGAGGCAATATAATGGTAATAGAATTAAAAAACAACCTTAGCTAAAAGATAACTAGTAGCTGTTGCTGGACTTGTGTTTTGGCCAATAGCCCAAGTGCAGAGCTTGAAATTTTATTTTATAACTATGCTAACATTGTAAGGGGAGGGGTGACTGACAACTTCAGGAGAGGAAAGGTAATAGATGAAAACAATTGTTTTTAAAGGGCTAAAGGATGGACTGTGTCCACTCAGTGACACCTTAGAAACAGTGAGAGAGTTTGAACTAATTTAATTATCATCAGGAAGGTGCTTCAAATTACCTTGTTTATGTTAAAAAATGATAACTATTATAAGTCATAAATTACTAAAATTTTTAAATGAATATATGAAGAAAACATTAATGTTTTAAGTATAGGATAAAAATAGTCCTTGTAAGAGACACTATTTGCTCAAAAAGCTGACTATGCATTTATAAATGCAATGAAAGAAATAACTTTAAATTCTTTATTGTGATCAATTGACATTTTGGCATTTTACAGTGATCTTCAAAAAAATTCAACAGAAAATGTAAAGAATTTTAGAATATATATGTCTCAAAAATGATTGCTTTCTATTTAAAAATGGACTTTGGAATATATTCAGCATGAATTATTTTCCATTTGGAAATAATTGCCTATAAGTGGTATTAAAAAAGTTACAGCAAACACACAACTTATAAAACGAAAGTATTTTAATGATTGTGGTTCCACATATATTTATGCTTGAGTTTATGGGAAGTATTTTGAAATTCATGAAGAGCACTGAAAAAAATTATAAGACAAATGATTCAAATTGAGGTCAACCAAGTTATAAATCAAAACATAAATGTACTTCACAGTACATTTAGTTCCAACATAGTTCATAAAATAACCTGTTTATTTGCTGAAACAAAGCATATAAATTTGAAATTTATTTTAGTCAGAATTAACATCTTTTGAAAAAGCCAAATTAACTCCAGTTCATCACTCCTCAATACAAAAAAATTCCATTGCCTGCTATTTTTACTTACTCAAATTCACAACTTAAAGCTTATAGGCAACTCAATTATTTTCTCTACAGTGTAAGTGATTCAATCTGCATTTCCTATTTCATTAATTCATGGCTTTATAAACCTAACAGCCAGTCACTTATTGTGAAGCAAACAGTATAGATAATTTTAAGTACTTTTCTAATCATATTGAAATTGTTTCAAATTTTCAAATTAACTTATCTTAGAAGATGTCTTATGTGTTTCTTTTGAGAGAATTATTGCAAACTCAAAGCCTATGGAGGCCACACAGGTAACAAAATGGGTACAGTGGGTCTGAAGGAGACCAGATAATTGGGAGCCCTCACCCTCTGTTTATGTGTTAGTCGCTATACAGCCCTAAGAATTGATGTGCAGTAATGGCACCTCTGGTTGCTAGCTCTTCCAATTCTTTAAGAGAAGTCAAATATGTAACTTTCATTTTTTATCTTCCAACTTTTGGATATTGTCAACTGATTGAAATTGATTTATTGTAATTTCTTTTAGGTGCTGAGGGTCGAACCCAGGCCTGTGCACATACTAGGCAAGTGTTCTACCATGGAGCCACGTCCATGATTTAAATATACCAAACCAAAACAAAAAACTGTGTAAACCAAAAAAGAAAATAAAGTTTTTAGGCTCAATATTGTCCTTGGACTTCTAGTTTTAACCTCCATGGCAAACTACAAACCAATTAAACCTTTGGGCTGTAGTTCAATTTTCTACCCAGCTCTCCTAATACATTCAAATTCCTGGGCCAGGACAGCTGTCTTTCTTCTTTTTTCCTGTCAATTCACTCTTTCTGAAAATTCTCATCTCTTTGCTGTGGCCCAAATGTTTTTGTCTTCCCCTAAGTTCCTACATTGAAATGCTAAACCTCAAGGTTATGGAATTGGGAGGTGGGGCCTTCAGAGGTAATTAGGTCCGGAAAGTGGGGCCCAATTAGGTCCAGAGAATGGGATTAGGGGGCCCTCATGAATGGAATTAGTGCACTTATAAAAGAGGCCTGGAGAGGAACAAAATAAACAAGTAAATAAATAAACATAAACAGACATCTGATTTTCTGTATCTATGCCTTATTGAATATATTTTCTAAGCCAGATTCTAGGTGTTTAATTTGTATTGTAAAAATATAAACTATCTGGAGGCAGAGATTGTTTTACTATACCTGATACTTAAGAGTCACTCAGTGAATGCTTGTAGAATTGGATGGAATGGGATATGGAGGATATCACTTACAGACGTCTCATCAGCAGTATTTTTCATGGAGATTTTCATCTGAGTTGAACATACAGAGTTAATATTTACAGGGCTAAAGTCTAGTGAAAAAAAATCTGTTAAATCATGTTCCTTAACAGATGGTGCATTTGTTTCCTTAATGCAATATCCTAACTGTGTAGAGTTGTCATAATTAAGTAATAGCTGCCTGCACAATCTTTGGTAACTGAAGACTTTCCTATGTGTCAACTCTGTGTGTTCCAAGCTTGATGTGTAGCTACTCTTGAATTTGGCTCAGTGTGAACTGTTTCTGGGTGAATTTTCTTTTTTGATCTCAAACAGTTATTGAAGTCCTTGTTGGTTTTAGTTTGAGAAGGTGGTGAACTAGACCTTAATATGGTTTATTTCTAAAATGATCCTGGAATTCAGGACACAGAATTTTTTGTTTGTTTGTTTTTGGGTTATTCACAGCTTGGACTGATGCTTGAGTTAATACCATGGAGGTTTCAATAGGGCTGGAGAGTGTTGATGGATTTTCCTCCCACTCTATTGAGTACTCACTACTCCTGTAGAAATTATCATTCATCCCTTTCTGTTTGATCTGTATAAATAATGTATTGTTTACATGCCAGCTGGGTGTGTGGTAGGAAGAGCATTTAAACTGCAATCAAGAAACCAGCTGTTTGACCTTGAAGAGCAAAGAAGTTACCTGATATCCTGCAGGGGTTAATACCATGGGAAAAATGTTTGGAATTGGAGCAGCTGAAAAAAGTAGTGAGGTGCAGTTGGGATTGCAGACATGCTTTATTTGAAGGCAGCAGCAGGTGCCTGAGTCTTTCCAATAGGCTTTTTTTCTATGTGCAAACCAAACAAAGAAGACCTGGTGCCAACAAGGTACATAAGTGAGCTCATGCTCATAAGCAGATATTTATTACCTTGAGTGTATATGCTGAATCAGGGTATTTATGACCTTGACTACACACAAAATCATAGCGGGTCAGAATCTCAGGGAGGGAGCCCAAATCTAGCCATCTTGGGTCTGTCCCATACCTGAGCACCTCAAGTCTTATTTTATCATGCATAAGATCAGAAAATGAGAATGCCTACATCTCAGAATAATCCCTATCTATGATTAAATGAAATAATATATTTGAAAGCCCTTTGTGAACATGCTTTTCTAGTGTTATTGTTTATTTGAACAACTTGTGCACTTTTTTCCTTGGTGGGAGATGTTTAGTTTCTTGGAAACCCTTTGGAGTCAGCAAACTATGGCTGTATCTATGGATTACTGAATCCTTTCCTAAACCGAATTCTGCCTTGTGTCATACGTATGGCTAGATCAAATCTGACCAAGCCCACTGGTTTGCATCTTGTCTATGGCTGCTTCACTCAACAATCAAAAGTCAAGTAGTTTCAACAGAGAGCTTATATCCTGAAAAATTGAAAATATGTAATATCTAGCTCTTTAGAGTCTGCTGATTCGGGCACAGTTTTTCACTCAGAGGAAATATTCAAACATTTGGCTTCAAGTCTGATCTTGAAGAGTGCCCCCAACAAGACCTTCTCAGGCTTACTATTTATTTTTCCTGTGGTCACAGGGCAGGAATGAAAACACCTGTGGGATTTGGGACCAAGACAATAATTACTTCTCAGTCTTATCTCCTGCAGCCAGAAGAAAACATCTGCTTTTTTAATTCTGCAGAGAAGGGCAGAATTAAAACTGTCTAGGGACTTCCGCTGTATCTCTGAATAGAGAAGGAAGGGTGGAAGGCAGGCAAGAACATTTCCGGTTTAACCAAATGAAAAGTTGAGGAAAATCAAAGGAGAAGGGTGAAGTGTTGGCTTTAAAGTTTAAATCTAAATAAGTCTCATTGCCATTCTTGTACCAATGGATAGATAGATGTTGGCAAGAGTCCCACTAATTCTTTGATTTGCTTAATAAAAGTCATTTTAAAAAATCAAATGGATCACCGGGCAGGAATTTGACCAGAAACACCTTCCAAGTGATAATTAGCTTGCCAATTTTTCTCCGAGTTTTATGTTAGCATAAATATTCATGACACATTCCCCATCAAATTGTAAGTTCTTCAGGAAACACTGTTATCAGTTTAAGAAGAACATGAATCAGACTGATAAAGCTAATTGGTTAGGGTTCTTTTTTCTCCTTCATTTTAAATAAAGCTGTCGAAGGTTCCCAGGGTAATGAAGAGCTTTGTTGTTATGACAACTGCTTATTCCTTCCCTTTGAAGAAGCTTGTGATGTGATAGGCAACACATCAGGAATAATTAAAACAAATGATAAGTGAGACGCACCCACGTAGTTGAAGAAACCAGCACAGGCTCAAACGTTTTACTGGTCTTCAGTTACTATTTTCTTGGCAGGAAATTCATATAAACTGAGATGGGCATTTGTACAATTCCCACCGTTTCTATAACTGAGGATGATGCTACTCAAGGAGATTTAGATACAGACTGTGGTCTCTTTTGCCTACTGTGTCTCACTGTCCAACCAACTCTTCTCCAAGAAGTGATGGTTTTTCTGGGTGATGGTGCACTCTGAACTGATTGAGAAAGCTCACTTAGGTACACCTCAATTTCTTGCAGTAAGTAGGGCCCGTTGTACAACACTGTAGAGCTCACTGCCTGGAACCACAAAACGCTTGTCTTTTTCCAGGGCTCTCCCATTTCTTTTCTCTTCTAACTGTTCTCTCAACAACTCTGTGAACTTGTTGGCATTATCCCTACCTCACAGTGAACGAATGCAATCCCTGAAGCGCGTAAAGGACACATCCAAGGTCATCCAGCTGGAAGTAGTTAAGTGCTAATTCCTGCTCCAGTCTTTTTATTCCAACAGATCTTTACAGGATGCTATAGCTGAAAGAAAAAACCAGTTTGAATAATTAAAACATAGAAGATAATTCTCTATTGAGGAATGCTATTACTATTACTTTATTTCCTTCTCATTTCCTTGCTATACTCTTAGCCTAGCTAGACAAATCATTTTATCTCCTAGCTTCAGGTAATGAACCTTTGGAAGTTATGAAAATTTTATGCTTAAAACACAGATTCTTCTCTTTTTTTTTAAAAAAATGACACAGACTAGGATATAAAATATCTGAGTTTCTTCACACATAGTAAAGACAAGTATGGTTTTATGAGATGTTTATTTCTTTTTATATATACTTGGGTACACTTGGTTATAATTTGTAGTCTACAAAGTTTGAAAGCCACCTCTCTGACACAGTTATTGACTCTCATTTGATTCTCTAATTTCATTTCACTTCTCTTTTCTGTTTTTTTTTTTAATGCCAATAGACATGAAATACACTGGGAGATGCTTGTGTTTAATAAATGGTGACTGTAAAAACAGACTTGGATATCTCTTTCTCAATAATAATAATAATAATAAGTATACTGTCCTTCTTACATAAAATTAAAATTCTGTTGTCATTGTCGTAGTCCATTCCGACTGTTGTAGCCAAACACCTTCTGTTGGATGTTTTATCAAAAACAGAAATTTATTTCTCAGTCCTGGAGCCTGGGAAGTTCAAGATCAAGGCCCTGGGGGTCAGTGTTTATGAGGGACCACTTTCTCAGAGACAGATGACTTCTCACTGTGAGCCGATACATGGAAGGGGTGTGTGTGGAGTTCTCTGGGATCTCTTTAATGAAGGTACTGATCCCATTCCTAAGGGCTTCACTCTCATGACCTAAATCACTTTCCAGGACCATTCCTTGGGGCTTAGGATTAGAACATAACATTTGAGAGTCACAAACATTCAGACCATAGCAGCCAACCAAAAAAAAAGAGGTTCAGAGAACTGGTACCTCAATGAAAATGGTGCTGTGGCCAACTGATGTGGTATACATTGGACAAGCTTTTCTTCCTCGTTTCCTGTCAACCTTCTCAATCATACTGAAGGGTTCCTGCTGGAACCCTTGCTGGACCACTGCTGGACCACTGCTGAAAATGTTCATGGAGAATGGAGAATAAGTTTTATGAAAAGAATGGGTATGAAAGTTTATTGATCAGATGTACAGACAGAGTTCCTATGAAGTAATTCTTGTTCCAAATATTTGACTTAAATTCACCAAACCTCTGGACCCAACACCTACAGAGGAAATACAGGTGACAGAGGCAAAAGTAAAGTACCACCATAAAGAGGTGGACAAATACAAAGTGTGAAAGATACTAAAAGACAAGTTGGTTGGCATTTCCCAGAAAGAAAATGTCATGAAGAAAAAAAGAAGTAGGGTTAATGTCCTAAATTGAATGAGTTTGAATATTGTATGAAAAAAGTGTATAAAAGTCATTTGGGGCATAATTGAAGAAAATTGAATATGGATTGAATATTCAAATAACAGATATATTGTTAATTTTCTTAGGTATGATAGATAATATTATGATTATATAGAAAAATAGCTTTATTCTTAAGATATGGATGGTGAAGTATTTAAAAATGGATGTCGTATCAAAAATCTGTAATTTACTCTCTAATGATTCAGCCATGTATCATCTCTCTGTCAAGAAAGACATAGATTAAGCAAGTGTAAACCAATACAATCTAGGTAAATCTTCGTAAATCTAGGTTTAAAAATACATGAATTATTTTATATTATTCCTTCAACTTTTCTGAGTTTTAAAAGTTTTCAAAATTTTGTTACGGTAGATTACAGAAAAAAAATCTCTGACAAATAGGGTTTCTATTTTATATAATTTGTCTTCATTTTAAAAACCACTATAACTTAAAACCTTTTTCAGTGTTCTTGACTGCTAATTTCATCATTGTGTTATTTGTGGGCAGAATTATATGATTCCTTTACATTCTAGGGAGACCCAATGAAGAGCCCCACAGAGCTTCCTCTGAAGCCTTCTTTCTGGTACACTCAGAATTCCAACTGCCTTGATCTAGTCAGACTTCCAGCTCGGCTTCCTCTATAGGAGTACATCTCTAAGCTTTTCCTTTCCTGTCCTACAGACTGGGAATTCTCTCCAGTTAATAAGATAGGGCATTCATTAGGCTCACCTAATTTTTTTTTCTTCTGAATTTCAGTGACATTGCTATTAATTTTCTGATGTTCAAATTCCTGAAAACCATTTTTTCCATATATATTGTTTTGTTTTTCTGTTTTTTAAATTTTGTTTTGTTTTAGGTATTTTAGCCAGGGGTAAATCTTGTTTCAGTTTTTTGGGGGGGCGGGGGCTAGAAGTGGACGTCTCTGTCATTTGTGAGGCCCTAGCAGAGAATCCTATGAAATAAAGTGTTAAGAATACTGGTGAAAAAATCTAAATTCTTTGGATGAAATGGATAACAAAGGTTAGTTACTCAGATTAATAAGCAAAGTACTGTGTTTGGAGGAGATAGTTTTGAGAAGAAAAGCAGAGGGGGAGATAAAGCAGGTTTGCATATGGGCCCTCTTTAAACCATATCTCACTGGATGACAGAAAGAGGGTCTTCAAGATGCCATTGGCCAGGTACTTCTTTCTACAAAGCCACAGTGGCAAGTGTAGATGCCAGGGAAAAGAAGCATTACTCTTTGGCAGAATGGAAACAGTTCAATTTTTCATGCTAATGTCTTCACAGAAATAAAAGAAAATACATTTCAACAGATTCTTTAAAAAAGTGGATGAAAAATATAGCATCTACAGTATAAAATATCTTTGGATTGAGATATCCAGTTTATAAAATGAAGTCACAGCACTTCAAAAGACCAGTCTCTTGCTTCCTTGATCCCACTCTGAAATTTCTTCTTTCTTCACCAGTGAAACAATGTGTTGCATGAATGTAGTGATATTTGGGGAGAGCCCAGTGTGTCAATGTAGAACATTATCCTAGCTGTGTGTAATGAGGAGTCCTGCGGCCTGAAAAAATGGGAAACTGCTGTGCCTACCAGCATTACTGTGAGCACATTATTCTCCACATAAAGCCAGGGGCCACTGGGAATTTGAAAAGAAAAAACATGCACTAAGCTGTCTGAGAATTATGTAATTCTTGAAATACAAACTGTCCTTCACTTTTCTTTTAAATCCACTTAAGTACCTGCAAAGCTTTGAAGAAGGATTTTAATGACTTAATGCAAAAACTGTGTGTAGATTTGGTGTGTCTGAAACTTTTTCCTCTCCTTTTAAACTATTGAATAAAAAAACATGAGAGTTTCTGAGGTTGAGATATATGGCTTATTGACATGCCCAAATCAGAAGGGCCATTTTAGTCCAGGGGAATGCAGCCTTGTTTTCACCTCTCAGGGAGTGGCCACCTTTCCACTGATTAGCACACACAGCCCATGTTACTGAGAGGGCAAACAAGAGGATGAGCTAAGACCATGGTTTCCATAGAGTGGATGATGGAGTTGGAATTTACCCTAGTCTATTTTTCAAACCAAAATAAGTTTAGTTATTGTTATATCATGTGGGGATTCTATCTCTGCTATACACAGGCAACATGAGATGGCTGCAAAATCCTTTGATAAATCCCATAATGCCTTTCACTTGTCACTCATTTGTTTTGATTAAATTATGCTCTCCCATTGGTTCCTCAACAGAAAAATATTTTTAGGAGAGCTGTTACCCATCTCATAGTGAAAGTGTTTAATTAGGTCATTTCTTCATGTAACAAGACAGAAGGGCCCACATGAAAGATCTGAGTACTTTGGAGGAAGGAGTAATAGAAGAAATGTGGAAAAGGAAGGTGGAGACCAAAGATATACTTCCTACTTCAGAATTTGGCCAAGGAGCATGATGCTATCATTCATTCAATCATTTATTCAATTCAACAAATTTTTATAATGTGTAAACAAATTAAGTAATTTATCTCTTTCATCTTATCAAATAGGATTTTTGTGTTATGGACTGGGAATAGAAACCCAGTTCCCAGTGTGGACATGACATAGACTAAAAGATCATAGGATCATAGGTTATAGAAAGAAATAGAAAGTATGAGAGTAGGAGAAGCCAATCCCAGTTCAGAGCATAAAGTGCTACATAAAGTGCTACATAATTAACATTGTGCAAGTTATGACATTCACAGCTCAGAGGGAAGAAGAACTGTAAGGAAAAAAGGGGTAGGACTTGATGGATGACTAGAAGTAGAGATGGCGCTAAGATTTCTAGCCTGGACAACAAGGAACTATCATAGAGTCATCATAGCTGAGGTATCAAATGCAGGGAAAGGAACAAATTTTGGGAGAAGATAATGAATTTGGTTTTGGAAATAAAGAGTTTGAAGGCAATGTCCACTGGTGTTTGAATGTAGTGGCCTGGACAAAGGGAAATCATGTTTAGACTAGAGGTAGATAGAGGAGTTATTTGTTTTGAAGTGTTTAATATGTCATTGATGAGATTACCCAAAGACAAAATCCATTAAAAAAATAGGTTAAGGATAGCTTAAAAACTTTAACAAGAGGCACAAGCAATGTGGAAAAAACTGATTTGGAAGGTGGAGGCATACAAAGACCAGGATGAATCAAGGGATGGTAATATGATAGGGAAAAAAAAGCAGAGAAAGTATCATAGGGGTAAGAAGGAATTGTTGATGGTGCCACATGTTTTAGAGGAATTGGTGAGACCAATCTAGAAACCTGACACTGGAGGACACTGCAAATCGATTCAGTAGCGCCGTGAGAATGGAAGCCAGTCTTCAGTGAGCTGAAGAGTAAATGTCAGGGAAAGAGGTATAGCTGTTGAGTGAACTCTTCCAAAGCAGGTTAGCTGTGAATATATTAAGCCTATCCACAATGGGGTCTCTGGTCAAGAATAGCTTTGGTTATTAAAGACAGTATCAGAGAAAGGCACAAAAGAGTACATATACAGGTATTCAACATGGCATTTTTTTAAAAAAAACATTTAAAAGAAATTGGAAACAACCTTAATGTTCAACTTAAGGTATTAAGTAATTGATGATTCAGTTCTATGATGAAAAAAAATCACCTTTAAAATTATGATGAAGAAAAATGCAGACATAAAAAATGCCTGTAAAACATGTTTTCTAAGACTTTTGCATGGAAACTGTAGTCATTTTTTAATTTTAGAGAAAGTGGTTAGAAAGGCCACCTGCAGGGCTGGGGATTTAGCTCAGTTGGAAGAGTGCTTGCCTGGCATGCACAAGGCCATGGTTCAATCCCCAGCACTACACACACACACACAAACACACACACATACACAAAATAAAGGCCTAAGCTGCATTATGCATAGAAAGCAGAGAAAAGGTAGTTAGTGGAGGAGACTCAATCAATAACAGATTTTTTTTCTTCTTCCTCCCCTTCCTTCATTATCTTTCTTTATCTTTAATTATTTAGACAATCTTGAACATACTTATTTGTTTTGAGGAAGTAGCTGATAAAAAAAAGAAAGGTTTAAAATACTGAGTGTTGGGCCTGGAATAGGGAAGAATAAGTGAAAACTTAGGATTTATCTGAATGAGAAGAAAATCAGATCCATAGAAGTAATATTAATTACACACTTCAAAAAAAAAGATGGGGAGGAAGAAACATAGACATACAAATGAGTGTATAGTGATATTCAGAAGAGAGTCTGAGAAATGTTTCTCCAATGCTTTTACTTTCTTGTAAAAAGAAAAAAAAAAAAGCTTGGTCACCCATCTGCAGAATATAAGTTGGGTACAGGTGAGACTGTAGAATTGAGAAAGGTTGAAGTTTAGGAGTAGGGAAAGGGAAAAGACACATGAGCTTTATGGATGCAAATTTATAATGTGTTACAATGTGCGCCTTGCTTCTCTTGGCAGTAATTCCATAATAAGCCACAATGGGTGCGGGGAGGAAGCAGAGTACTGGTGTATTAATGATAGGACTTTGCTTGTTTAACTGTGTGAGTAAATAAGGTCCTGCTTCTCCATCTTGTCACAATCCTTAACAGGTATTTGTTGTATTCACATGATCAAGACACTGAGGAGAATGCAAAAATGATGAGAGATGGTACCCGCCCTGATGGAACTTACGTTCGGTTCGGGAGATGAATCATAGCCACTTGAAAAGTTAACTACATTTCAAGGTAATTTTGCCATAAGTGATGAAAGTAGCATAAAGAATCAGAGAGATGATTAATCACTTACAACTGGAGCAGTCAAGGAAGATTTCATATTATTTTTACATTGCCTTTGTGTATTTATTTATTTCTCCTTTCCAGTAGGATAGGCACTGCCATATTCATCTTCAACCCCCTATCACACTTCCTGGCATGTGACATGCACTTAGTAACCATCACTGATTAAATGGACTAATGAATAAATGAATAAACAAATCAAGTCAGATTTGAATAGGTGGAAGGGATAGAATTTCATTCCAGTAGGATTATGGTCATATATAAAAATACAGAAGAAGGGAAAAAGAAAATAGTTTTCGCTAAGTATGTATATTCTGAGCAATGGGTTATGTGTTTTCACGTACCTTAACAATTCATTAATTGTTACAACAACCCTCTGAAATAGATCTAAATATTCCTACTTTAGAGGATGCAAACATGGTAAGAGCAGTGGTGCATGCCTGTAATTCCAACTATATGGGAAACTAAAACTGGAAGACTACAGTTTGAGGCCAACCTCAGTAACTTAGTGAGACCTGTCTCAAATTAGAAATAAGGGGCTGGGGATGTGGCTCAAGCAGTAGCGTGCTCGCCTGGCATGCGTGCGGCCTGGGTTCGATCCTCAGCACCACATACAAACAAAGATGTTGTGTCCGCTGAAAATTAAAAAATAAATATTAAAAAATCCTCTCTCTCTCTCTCTCTCTCTCTCTCTCCCCTCTCTATCTTTAAAAAAAAGAAAAAAGAAATAAGCAAAATATTGGAGATGTCACTCAGTGGTAGAGTACCAACCTAGTGTATGTGAGGTCCTGTTTAAAAATAAAAACAACAGCAACAAAAAAATAAAAACACTCCAAGTTTTAGTCAGTTTTTGCATCACTCTCACCAAAATACCTGACAAGAACAATTTAGAGGAATAAAAGTTTATTTGGGGCTCACAGTTTCAGAGATCTCACTCTCAAGATAGATGATTCCATTGCTCTGGGACCAAGGTGAAGCAGCTCATCATGGCTGAAGGACCCATTGGAGAAAACCTGCTCAGCTCATAGTAGGGACAGGAAATAGAGACAGAAGTGGGGAAAGGGGCCACAGAGCAGATGCACCCTTCCAGTACATGCCTGTAGTGACCCACCTCCTCTAGCCATGTCCCAACTACCTACAGTTACCACCCAGTCAGTCCATTTAAGCTTGGATGGACTGACTGAGTTAACAGCTCTCAAATCTAATCCTTCTTACTTATGAATATTCCTGCATTAACACAGGAGGTTTGGAGGGACACCTCATACCCAAACCATAATAGGGAGTTTTAGGGCGATTAGACAACTATACACATAGGGAGTAAATGTCAGTGTTCAGACTGGAAGCTCTGGGCTGTATGCTGGGTTTGGGACAGTGAAGATTGTTTCAGATACTTCCTTGCAAAGAAATGGCTGGCTCTAGCTTGATGGCAGCACATTGTGCTTCTGTACTTTTATACTCCTGTGACTTCTAGTTATATCTCAGTACATGGTTGCGGTGGTTCCTTGAATCTACCTGCCTAAGACATTAAGTCAAAAGTCTTTAGTGTGGTAAAAAGGCCTTGCATGGCCTGGCCCTCTCCAGCCTCATTCTCATCTAACTATTCCCATTCACCAATGTCTATGCTCTGTTTTTCCTGACCTATGCTTGATCATTTACTCTTTTGGCCTTCTTTCTTCCTATTTTTATGTCTCTAGTGCCCTTTCTCTTTTGGGCACCTATTCACCTTTTTAAATTTAACTCCACAGTTACTTCCTCTTTTCCTCACTTGTAAATAATATTGGTTGCATAAATTGATCTTTTGTCTTCCTAGGGCTCCATCAAATTATCTTCTCTTTTCCCCAAACAGCTATGCTAATGGATTTTTGTCTTCTTTTTCCTTCCCAAAAAAGGCCCTCAGCCAAAGGGCAGTTTAATATTTCTACAGTTACATGTAGCCTTCTCTACTTCAATATTGTGCAACACAAGGGAAATGTAGGTACTTGTCCCCAAGGCTATGGCTTTGAAATTTTGTACCTTCTGTAACTATTGAAACTTCTTCCCTTATCCCGTGGGATAAAGAAAAAAGGGAAATTGAAGTTATGCATACATGTATACTGATCCATTCAGAGTCCATATAATTCTTTAGTTTTATCAAGTCGTGAAATTCCTGAACTGATTCCCCTGAATCTTGTTCTGCCTCCACTTGCTTTCTACTCATTTCAGAGCTATGTGCTAAGCTGCTGGAGAGGAATACAGAGAAATTTTCTATAGCCTTTGTCCTGGGGTGGCAACCAGAGAGTAACTGCATAGGCTACCTCCAGAGAACTTTGGAATCTCAGAGACTGGAAAGAAAATGTTGGTGCCCCGAGAGAGGTTCTTTCTCAGGAACAGCATGAAACAACACTCTCAACTAGCTCTGGGGGTTAATTAGCACTGCTCTAATATAAATCCTTTAGAGAATTTTACTTCTCTGCAACAGAAAGCTATTTTCAAATTTAGATCATTTTGCAATTATTAAATGAGTCTAAAGATGGTCTTCTTGTGTATCCCTTTTAATCTGTATGCTGCTGATGTCTCCAAAACTATATACTACCCTTCCTCCCATGGTGGCCAGGCCTTACCTATAGGGCCTGGGTGCAAAATATCAGTAAGTGTGATCCTTGGTACAACTGGACCTGGAGTTAAATGGCCACGGAGATAGGGATTTATGCACAGTTTAGCCTAACTTAAGTTCAAAGATATTTAGAGACAGCTCTGTAATTCACCAGCAGGAAAAGGAGGATTGTTCCAGGAGCTCTTAGGAGATCTTTGCTACTCCCCTTCTCTACAGTTAGACTGCAGGTGGAAGAGCTGAAACAATCACAACTGCACCCCTTGTCCAGTAAACAGGGGTCCCAGCTTGTTCACTTCTCCTCCATCATCAGACTGTCTCCCCCATGTGTGCTTAGCAGCTCCCTGAGGGACCTTAACCTTCACTTTTCTGTCAACTTGCTCTGATAAAGTAGTAGCACAGAACATTGGTCTGTGCCTTCTTGCATTTCATTACTTCTTCCAAAATCTGATAAAACTTATCTTGCTTATTAAAGAGAACAAATGTCAGGTACAAGATGAAATTAGGGTGGGAAATTAAAACACAGGTCAAAATTACATCTTTAGGTGTTCATTTATGCAGTTGCTAAAAATCTAGGCATAGTCCTAAAATATCTATGCATTGATAACTACTAAAAGCCATACAAATTTCCAATCTTTGTTAAAGGGTCAAATTTCGTTTCTTCTTGAGTTTTGAAAATGAAAATTTAGGGATCCTGGAAGCAGTTTTCCTCTGTAGAATGTGTTCCCTAAGCTAAAGGAAGTACACTGACTAAATATAATACTGGTCGCCCAAGTTTCCAGGAAGCATCACAGAAATAAAAAGAAAAACTCTTCAATTTCTTTCTTTTGTGTTCTGTAGTTTTCATTGTGGAGGTCTTTAACCTCTTTCATTAGATTGATTCCCAGATATTTTTTTTTTGAGGCTTTTGTGAATGGAGTAGTTTCTCCAATTTCTCTTTCAGTGGATTCATCACTGATGTATAAGAATGCATTTGATTATGGGTGTTGATTTTATATCCTGCTACTTTGCTGAATTCATTTATGAGTTCTAGAAGTTTTTTGGTGGAAGTTTTTGGATTTTCTAGATATAGAATCATGTCTTCAGTAAATAGTGATAGTTTGAGTTCTTCTTTTCCTATTTGTATCCCTTTAATTTCTTTCTTTTGTCTAATTGCTCTGGCTAAACTTTCAAGGATGACGTGAAAGAGGACATCCTTGTCTTGTTCCAGTTTTTAGAGGGAATGTTTTCATTTTTTCTCCATTCAGAATTCTGTTGGTCTTAGGTTTAGCATAAATAGCTTTTACAATGTTAAGGTATGTTCCTACTATCCGTAGTTTTTCTAGTGTTTTGAACATGTAGGGGGGGCTGAATTTTGTCAAATGCTTTTTCTGCATCTATTGAGATGATCATATGATTCTTGTTTTTAAGTCTATTAATATGATGAATTACATTTATTGATTTCCATATGTTGAACCAACCCTGCATCCTTGGGGTGAATCCCACTTGATTGTGGTGCGCTATCTTTTTAATATGTTTTTTTTTTTTTTGTTTTTGAGTTTAAATGCACTTTATTTTTAGACAACCTACATGTCACGTTTTCTTAAAAAACAATGCCTCCATTCCAAATAAATCATGGTCAAAATAAATGTGCTCAAGATGACATCAATTCCATTTGTCTTAAGCCCTGGTGTTGTGTGGATGACAAGCAGCAGCCAGTTATGATGACAGATGATAGGTCCAAAGTAACTGCCAAGTTTGTTAACATTTCTCCATTTCTAAACCATCCTTAAAGAAAATCATATATGGGGTCACACCATCCTCACGGTAGTCCAGGAGAGCAACCATGCCATCTGGATTCATGTTTTCACCAATAAAGAACTGGTAATTTTTGAAATTAGCAAGGATGTGCTTGACTTGTTCTGCAGCCCCTGTCATAAAAGGTTTTACTCTCTCTGGTCTCTGTTCTTCAAGTTTGCCTTTGATTGATTTCATGTAATCTTTGATGTACTTCTTGTATGCTTCTTTTGTGAAGCTGGTTTCCTGCAAGTGATGGTTCATGACCATATCAACACCAGTGATTACGGTGCTTTCAGTGCCTTCGCCCTCCTGTCCTTCAGCGGAGGCATTTTCACCAATGAGCGAGTCATCAACGTTACCCTCGGTCCTAGGTCCTACTGACCATCTTGTCCTCCACCTCCAGGCAGAGCCCGTCCGTAATCTCCCAGATCTTGTAAATGTCGGAGAACATCTCATCAAGGCTGATGAGATCCTGGTGGATAATCATGATGGTGACTCAAAGGAGACGGCGGCAGTGCTAGCTTAGCAGGAGCCTGGAGCTCAGAGCGAGCTTGGAGGCGCTCAGGGGTAGGCGGAGCGGGCGGAAAAGCTTTAATATGTTTTTGTATGTGATTTGACAGAATTTTATTGAGAATTTTTGCATCTATGTTCATCAGGGATATTGGTCTGAAGTTTTCTTTCCTTGATGTGTCTTTGTCTGGTTTTGGTATCAGGGTGATATTAGCCTCATAGAATAAGTTTGGAAGGGTTTCCTCCTTTTCTATTTCATAGAATACTTTGAGGAGTGTTGGTGTTAATTTTTCTTTGAAAGTCTTATAGAACTCAGCTGAGAATCCATCTGGTCTTGGGCTTTTCTTGGCTGGTAGGCTTTTGATGGCATTTTCTATTTCATTACTTGAAATTGATCTGTTTAAATCATGTATGACCTCCTCATTCAGTTTAGGTAGGTCATTTGTCTCTAGAAATTGAAGAAAACCTCAGAAGATGGAAAGATCTCCCATGCTCCTGGGTAGGCAGAATTAATATTGTCAAAATGGCCATACTACCAAAAGCGTTATACAGATTTAATGCATATCCTATTAAAATTCCAGTGACATTCTTCATAGAAATATAAAAAGCAATCATGAAATTTATTTGTAAAAATAAGAGACCCAGAATAGCTAAAGCAATCCTTAAGCAAGAAAAGTGAAGCAGGAGGCATCACAATACCAGACCTAAACTATACTACAGAGCTATAGTAACAAAAAAAAAAACGGCATGATATTGGCACCAAAATAGACTTGTAGACAAATGTACAGAATAGAGTATACAGAGACGAACCCACATAAATATGATTATCTCATACTGGACAAAGGTGCCAAAAATATTCACTGGAGAAAAGATAGCTTATTCAACAAATGGTGCTGGCAAAACTGGAAATCTATGTGTAGCAAAATGAAATTATACCTCTATTTCTCATTCTGCCCAAAAATCAATTCAAAGTGGATCAAAGACTTAGACACTAGAACAGAGACCCTGCACTTAATAGAATAAAAAAGGTCCAAATCTTTACCACATCAGCCTAGGATCTGACTTCCTTAATAAGACTCTGAAAGTGCAAGAAGTAAAATCAAGAATCAATAAATGGGATGGATTCAAATTAAAAAGCTTCTTCTCAGCAAAGGAAACAATTAATAATGTGAGGAGAGAACCTACAGATTAGGAGAAAATCTTTACCACATGCACCTCTGATAAAGCATTAATCTCTAGGATATGTAAAGAACTCAAAAAACTTAATACCAAAAAACCAAATAACCCAGTCAATAAATGGGCTAAAGAACTGAACAGACACTTCACAGACGAAGAAATACAATTGACCAATTAATTTATGAAAAAGTGTTCAACATCTCTAGCAATTAGAGAAATGCAAATCAAAACTACTAGAGTAGTTTTAATCTCACTCCTGTCAGAATGGCAGTCATCAAGAATATAGGCAACAATAAATGTTGGTGAGGATGTGGTGAAAAAGGTATACTCATACATTGCTGGTGGGACTGAAAATTGGTGCAACCACTGTGGAAAGCTGTGTGGAGATTCCTTAGAAATTTTGGAATGGAACCACAATTTGATCCAGCTCTCTCACTCCTTGGTTTATATCCAAAGGATATACTATAGTGGCGCAGCCACATCAATGTTTATAGCAGCTGGATTTGCAATAGCTGGACTATGGAACCAATGTAGGTGTCCCTCAATTGATGAATGGAAAAAGAAAATATGGTATAAATACTCAATGGAATATTACTCAGCTTTAACCAAGAGTGAAATTATGGCATTTGCCTGTAAATGGTTGGAGTTGGAGAATATTATGCTAAGCAAAATAAGCCAATCCTACAAAACCAAAGGCTGAATGTTTTCTCTAATATACTAATGCTAATTCACAATAAGGTGGGGGGCACTAGGGAAGAATAGCATTACCTTAGATTAGATAGAGGGAAGTGATGAAAGGAGAGGGGAGGGAAAAGGAGATACAAAAATAGTAGAATGAAACAGACATTATTACTGTATGTATATATGTGACTCCATGACCAATATGATTCTGCAACATGTACACTCAGAAAAATGAGAAATTATACTCCATCTATGTATATCAAAGTGCATAAATGTATTCTACTATCATGTATAACTAATTAAAACAAAAATTATCAAAAAGAAAAACTCAAATATGATTTTAGCTACATTTTTATGTACATTAAAAATTTTTGGAGGGATAAATTCTTAGATGTGAATGTTTATGTTCAAGTGTATACAAATTTTGTAGATATTATCAGATTGCTCTCATGAAAGGTGAAAACAATTTATATCAGATCTCATTTTCATTATTACTTGATGTTGCTACAGGAAAATTATTTAAAGTCAGTGAAATTTAATTTTGAAATTTTGAACTAACTTCTACTCAATTCTGATAGAAATGCAAAACAGCTACTTTAATATTAATGAGGGCAATTTTTAAATTTCACGCACATATCATATAGCAGCTCATGTCCTCAAGTTTAATTAATCTTAACACACTTGTAGCATGCTTAATTGATTGTGTCTCTCCTAAGTCCAAGGGACTGCATTATGGCTGGTAACAAAAATGTATATATCATGTGGGACGCTACTCTGAAGGAATTTCTAATAGCCTGTGAGCCCCAGCATGCAAATCATGACAAGAGAGCTAGAGAATGGCAATAATGATAATAAGCAACATTTTAAAGAGAGGAGTATGTTCCTTTGTTCAAGTGCCATGTTTAGGTTCTAAACAGGCAGAAATGTGAAAAACCCATGGAGAATCAAACCCCAACACATTACCGTTTATTGATGTAAAATAATAATAAATTACATAAAATGATTACAAAAACAGGTGGTGTTTCAGTCAGCTTTGTGGCAACTCTGACTAAAAGACCTGACAAGAACAATTTTAGAGAAGGAAAAGTTTATTTGGGGGCTCATGATTTCAGTGGTCTCAGTCCACAGCCAGCCAGCTCCATTCCTCAGGGTTCAATGTGGGGCAGGGCATCAGGGCAGTAGAGTGGTAGAGGAATGTAGGTCAGGACATGGCCACCAAGAAGGGGGGGAGAGAGAGAGAGAGAGAGAGAGAGAGAGAGAGAGAGAGAGTCATCAGATACAAATATATACTCCAAAGACACACCCCCAATGACCTACCTCCCCCAGCCACACCCAACCTACCTTCAGTTACCACTCAGTTAATCCCTATCATGGGATTAATTCACTGATTGGGTTAAGGCTCTCATATCCCAGTCATTGTCTCACATGAGATTTTTGAGGACACCTCACATCCAAAACATAACAGGAGGTGTTATATATTTCAACTGTCCCAGAGTGTGAAACTCAAAACACTACAAAGGCATCCTGAACAGTATCTTGAATTGCTATCTAAAGTCCCTGCTTAATTCTTCTTTAGGCGAAAATCTCAAGTAGATATCAAGTTAATGAAGCCACATAGCACAGAGAAGAAATGTCACAGAAAAATGCTGATATGTTATATACTTTTCAAGGATGGCATAATTATATGCTATATATCACCAGAATGGAGGTGAATGGATGACTCTGAACATGGACAGAATGTCATTATGCAGAATTGAACAACATTGAATGATAAGAGAAGACAGTAAACTTTAGGCAGAAAGGGATTCTATCTGTTCAACACCATGTTTCCACTGCTTTAGTTCTAGTGCTCAGACCTAGAATGCATTTAGTAAATACTGGTGGAATGAGCGAACAAGAATGTTGTGATACTAGCAATCTGTTGCAAGCTTTCACTCAAATTGAATTTCAATATATGTAGAAAATCTCTTAAAGGCCAAACTCCTAGACATCTTTGAAACTTTGAAGCAAAATTCTTCTTCAGAACATGAACTCAAAAAGATTCTGAAGTGGCAAGGTGAAATGCAAGCTTGCAGAGACTAAGTAAGCTTGCTGCATAGATTGACTGAAAAGTAGAATGGTTGAATTGCTCTCAGTAGTGGATGCTTTGGCACACTGAGCACCCTCCTCATTCCATGATGTCTGTTAATGCCAGCAGTTGACAACTTTCAGCTGAATGGGGCTCTCCAGGAGTTGCCCTCAGGGAGAGTTCCTTAGCTTGGGTTACATTGCCTCCCCTAGAGCAGGCCAAATGTGTGTGACTGGCTAGTGAGGGGCAGGGTGGAGGGTGTGTAAGTGAGTCCCATGCTCTTTGCCTCATGGTGGAACTACTTGAAATAACTATCTCAGCTCCAGCGCCTTCTGTGGGATTGTTTGAGATCTATATCTTGCCTGCATCAGAGTTCCATTCTTCTGTCCACAGGATCCGACTTCTTTTACTTGCTCACAGGTCTTAGTTCTCACAGGCATTCTGAAGAAAATGCCACACATGCAGGTCTGTTTCAGAGCGGCTTGTTAGGGTGTCTGGCAAGACATCCCATGTACCCATTATTTCTAAAGAGAGGAGACACTCTAAAGCTAAAATATCTCAGGGTTTAAACTCAAGGATAGGCAACCATGTATCTCCAAAATTTAAAAATGATCATCAGAGAATCAGAAATGACTGGATTGGGTTACAAGAGTTAAAATAAAACTTAACTTTGTTAAGTTCAGTGTATATATGTACATAGGAAAGTTATGTCAGATTCATGCAGAAATGCATCTCCTTTACACTGAATATCTCCTTTACACTGAATATCTGCTGAGTGCTACATGTCCATACTTTTTAATACCAAAACATACTTTGCTATAGTTTTTATTTTCTTTACCCAGTGTTCCAAAGTTTATTCCTTTTGATATTTTTTCCCATAGAACTTGCAGTTTATTCTCCTTCTTTGAACAGTTGTATTTATGATAGGATAGGTAACTGTTTGGACCCAGGAAAGTATCAAAACAAAACTTTTTCATTCTATATCTTCAACTATAGTCAGTCCTCAAGATGAATGCCAAATGGAGGTATTTCCTGAAATTTTCTTAGAATGTCTTAATTTTGAATCTCTGTTTTTTCTACCATGGCTGCTTATTATGATGTTGTGATATTGGAAAATATTTTCAATTTAATTTTTAAATATGTTTAATATTTATTTAGCATCTATCTATTCATTTGATACTTTTATTGTAAAATAAAATGCAGATACACTCAATCACACAGAATTATGTAGATTAATTAACTAACATTTGTGGTAACCACTACCTGGATTTAGAAATAGAATTTTTCAGTATCGCAGAAGCTCCTCCTGGCACTTCATCCCAAACTCAATACTCCTTCCCTTAGAGCAACCTGTATCCTAATTTATAATAACCACTTTCTGGAATTTTTTCACAGTTTCATAAAAAAAAAAATGTGTATCCTCAATGGAGTATTACTCAGCCACAAAGAAGAATGACTTTATGACATTTGCCGGTAAATGGATAGATCTGGAGACTATCACACTAACTGATAGTAGAGGGGAGGAAGGGAAGAATAGAAGTTCAGTGGGATAGGCAAAGGACAATAAAGGGAAGAAAGTGTGGATAGGAAAAGGAAAGACAGGGGAATGAATCTGACATAACTTTCCTATGTACATATATGAATATACCACAGTGAATCCTACCATGGTGTACAGCCACAAGACTGGGAGCCAAATTAGAATAAGATATGTTCCATGCTTGTATAATCATATCAAAATGGACTCTACTATCATGTATAACTAAAAAAATAGTAAAATAAAAAAAATGTGTATCCCTACTGGCTGTAATTTTGTCTTGCCTATTTTAAATCTTTTACATTTCTTTTAGTCTTCCAATTTTCCTCCTTCCTTTTCTTTTCCTTACAGATTATCTATTGAAGGACTTAAGGGATTTGACCCATAGTTTCCCATGGTCTGGATTGTTCATTAACACTTTTTTCTGACTTCTGCATTTCCTACAAATTGGCAACTGGATCCAGTCAGTCAACCGAACTCCTGTAGGCTTCCTTTTGCAAGATGAAGGGATGTCAGTTCCCATCCCACTCTTTCAGACATCTCAGTGAAAGCCAGGATTGTCCTGTAGTTGGCTAGGGAACCTCTTCAAGTTGGCTTCTGGGTCTTTTAACACCACCTTTGATCACTTTTTCGTTAGTTGGCATGACCAGGGTTTTGCAGGCTCATCTTGTATATTTCTTGCCTCAGATGTGGTCATAGTCACTTCTCCAAGCATCCCTGGGTGGTTTTGGAGGGAAGAACCTCCCCCCAGATGTTTCAATACGGCCATCTATCTGTATGCTGGAGATGGTCATTGTTTCTAAGTGTCTTTGGTAGACAAAATTACTTCATGAGATCATACTGGTAGTTCTGATTTAAATTTGGGAATGCAGGGTTTTTAACTTTTGTGTTGCTGCTGTATTTCCTTTCTTGAATACCAAAATCTTAGTTCTCAAGGACATAGTGATAGAATCAGAACACCGCCTAATTACTTATTTACCCAATTCCGATGTTATATATTCAAACAACACTAACACCATCAGCGATTCATTAGTGAAAAATAACTACTTTTTTTTGCATATACTTCCCTCATTCTCCCATTTGTTTTTATAGCTGCTATACATTTTCTAAGCATATAGCCACTAATATTATACTTTCTCCTGTTAATGCTCGTTTGATCTCTGTTCTATAATAACTGCATGTTGTATATATTTAGCTCTTGTCATCAGTCCTTGTGTCTGTATCTCTCTAGTGACTTTGTTTCTCTGAAGCTCATTTTTAGTATATGCCCTAGGAGGGGCACATGGGAATAATGTTCTTTGAGTTCTTGCATGTTGATAACTGTTTGTTTATGCTCTTTGTATCTAAAAGTCAGTTTTACTGGATAAAAAAACTTTATATTTCCTTTAGACATTTCTTTCCTTGAGTATATTAATTAGGTTACTCTATTTTCTTCTGTCATAGAGCAGGGCTGCTGTAAAGTCTCATAGTAACCTATTTTTTTCCCTTTGTAACTCATTTGCTTTTTGTTTCTGACATGTTCCAAAAATTTTTGTTAGCATATGCCTTGGTGCTGGACATTTTGAATTGATTTTCACAGATATATTTTAGTATATGGTTTCAGTTCCTTTTTAAATTCAGGAAAGTATCTTTGCTTTGTTGTTTTTAGAATTTGCTCTTTTCTGTATTTTCTTCTTCCTTGGGGATTCTTTATATTATGTAGTGCAAATTTTCTTTGTCAGTTTCTCTTTAATACTTCTTATTTCTTTTTTGATTTTAAAAAATTTCCTCAATTTCACCTTGTATCCTCTTAAGACATATTCTGGGCTTATTTGCTTTTGTGTTCCTTCTAGTTTAGTCTTCCTTTCCAAAGTGACTTTTTCATTTATTTATAATTCTTTCCCGTGTTCTGTCACCTGGTTTATGAGTTTTCCTAATTCTGATGTATGCTGTTCTTTTACATTTTGTATCATTTTCATAATGTCTTTTAGCTTGTTTTGAAATAAGTTACAGTTTTGATCTGTCTCTGTCTGATATGCTTTATTATCTATCGTGAAGTTACTCTGCTCTTTCTTCTCTTTTATCTTCTAACAACTTTGCAGAGCATTTGACGTCAATACTTTCTTGTTGCTCATTTTTAGGTGAAGACAGTTCTCTGAGATGTCAGAGGCTGGTTTGAAGTAGTTTTGGAGAATTCCCTCTTCTGTTGTTTCCCAAACCTTCCTAGTTCTGTTCTCCACCTCCACTCTTACCTGAATTCCAGCTTTTCTTTCCTTTGTCTCTATTGGGATATGCTGATAGATCTCAGTTCCACTCCAGTAGCTTCTCCTCAGGCCAGGGACCTTTCCTGAAAGGCCTGTTCTGGAAGAAAGTTCATAGAACCCCATTTCTACAGTTCCTCCAGGCCCACCCCAGCCCCTAGCACTTGTCCACATGGACTGGGTAAAACCCTTTTCATCTTGGGTCTACTCCCAAATTGGCTCAAGGTGCTTTGTCTCAATTTTCTCCTGCACAGACATAGACACCTCTCTGGTCTTGGGGCTATTAGTGGATTGTTCTCACCAGCTCATGTTCTGGGTTTACAAAAAAAAATCGTTAACTGTAAATGCCAGCCATAGGTTTTTGGTTTGCTATAGAGATTAAAAGACAGAGATAGATATAAATATAAATGTCTATACACATACCATGTCCACTGCTACCATCTTCTCTTGAGCACAAAGAATTTGCTAAGCACTCTCTATATTTTTTCTTGTTCAATTTTTATAACATCTCAGTGGGGATAGTAATAATAATTATTATTATTTTACACAGAAGCAATCTTGGGTTCAAGAGGCCAAATAGTTTTTTAAGTGATAGAGAATTTGTACCTATGTCTGATTGATGACTAAATCTGCTAATCTTTATGTCAAAAATATTTTTAAATCAGCTCTTCAAAATATATATTACAACAGAATGTTTTCTTACCAAAATGTTGTGATTTCTAGTTAAGAAAATATTAGAAAATGTTCATCTTTGGTTGTTTTTTTTTCCCCTTTTATCTTGTGCACATTCTCAAAATTTTCTAATGAATAGATATTAACTTTGAAATGAAATAACCAATATATTTTACTTTAAAAATGAAAGGATGGCCAAAAGTTACTTTGGCTAGTTTTCAAAATTTATTCAATCCGTGGTGTACCCAAAATACAGTAGTGGATGTGTGTGTTTGTGTGTGTGTATATGTGTGTGTACTTTAATTAAAGCAGTAAATCACACAGCTACAATATTACATAGTTGTTAAGGTGCATGAAGACATCAGATCTCTGTTTAGACAGACCTGAATTTGAATACTAGGTCTTTGTATTTTCTGGGATTTCTGTGGGAAAATTATTTAGCACTTTCAAGTTTTAGTTTCCTTATCTGTAAAATGAGAATAACTTCATAGGGTTGTCCTGAGCAGGAAAAATCACTTGAAACAAAGCGCTTGAAGAAGTTCTTAGAAATAATTGGCGTGAACGTACTTTATATACAAAGATGTGAAAAATTGTGCTCTATATGTGTAATAAGAATTGTAATGCATTCCGCTGTCATGTATTTAAAAAAATAAAATCAATAAAAAAAGAAATAATAAGTATTCACTAAATATGAATAGCTGTTAAACAAGTAAATAAACAAAACAATAAAGGAATTGGGCCTTAGGGGAAGTAGATGGAAGATTACAGACATCATGAAAATACATTCTGTGTAATATCAAGCCTTTAGAAACAGATTTTTATTTTTTGGTTTGCTTATTAGTTTTAGAATGGGAAGATTTTCCCCAAATTTATCAAAAGTCAATGATTGCCTTTTTAAAAGCATTGATAATGGGGGGAGACAAGAGTTACAATAAATAGCCTTAGATTAGGTGGTCTGGTGTGGCCAGGACAGCTTACATTTCACATAAAAGGCATATATAAGTCAGATACTTGTCGTAACTTGGAAATTGACTTCCTGTGGTGTTCTGGGGCAGCCTGGAAATTGCCCTGCTGGGTTAGTATGTGCTTGCCAGAAAACTTTGTCAGGTTTCCCCAGGAACTGATTTGGAAGGTCATTTATAACCATGGTAATTGTAAACAAATTGTACTGAAGTGGTAACTTCAAAGGTGCATTGGTGAGTATTGTTAGAATATTCAACTGCAATGAGTTTAATTGGTTGTAAGATTGTGAACTTTTTTTTTTGCACAATATAATGCCCTCCTTTCCTCTACCATTGAGTTTGTAGTTTTATTATGATGGCTGTTGAGATCATAGAAGCGTTTAGTTTTATGGCGCACGAATGAATGACTTGAAATGGCTCCCCCTCTTACTTCTGACCATAGCATCATTTGTTCAGTGATAAGATGCCTGTTGTATCCAGAAGTAGTACAGAGGTTGTTTTCTCTGTCCAGACCCTGGGGGAAGACAGAGAAAGGTTGGTGCATTCTTGCTAGGGAAATCTCCTGGTACCTGGGCCATGGTGCTGGCTGAGGTACATTCCTGCCCATTAGTGACTGCATTCATATCCCTGCCTTCCAGAGTCCAGCTCCCCACCCTCAGTGAAACCACCTGGGAAGTCTGGGTAGTGCTGACAGTAAGCTTCAATGAGAACAACTTCAGCCTTGGCGCCAGTGAAGGGAAATCATGAAGTGAAAAGAATCTGTTAGCTAATGGAGGGATGTAGTAAATGCAAAAAATAAAAGTAAATCTTTTTATATGTGTTTGCAACTAGTTGTTTCTTCCTAACTATTAAAAATAATCTATCAAAATTAAAAGGCAAAATACCAATTCCAATGAATGTAAATTTTAAATGTTATTTAAATAGAGCTGACATTTTAAATTTATTTTAAAATATTGAATTAAATCTTGTTAAATATTTTTATAAAGATAAAATTGCTGAACGTTCTAGTGTTCAATACCCATCAGGTTGAGAGTGCAAAGAAATAATAAGCTGCTTTTGTGAATGTTATGCCTAGTTGTCTAGTTTAATGGTTCTCAACCAGTGGACCAGTGGGAATTTTGCCTCCTGGGGGAACGTTGGTAATGTCTAGAGATATTTTTGGTTGTCAAAAGTGGTAGGAAAAAGGAAAATGAGGGGAGAGGCTCTACTAGCATCTAATGGATGCTGCTTCATATCTTATAATACACATGACAAAACTCCCCCCAATAAAGAATTATCCTACTCTAAATGTAAAAGTTGAGAGTTTAAGACAGACAGACAGACAGACACACACACACACACACACACACACACATACACACACACACACACATACACACACACACACGTACATAGATGTGTTATATGAGTAGTTTAAGATTGCAAGATTACCCCCAACAAAGAATTATCCCATCTTCGGCTACCATATGCCATGGTTGCATATATTGTACTAATTTGTGAGTACCTCTGGAACCACAAATTGAAACACAAGGAAAAGAAAGAAAACATGCAGCATCATTGGGAAGCAATACTTGGCTTTGCAATAATCTATTGTGTTCATGTTATCTCTGAAGAAAGTTTTGACAAGTTAATTAATTTGTCTCATCTCTTAAATGCCTCTGCCCAAGATCTTCCTACTCTAAAGTAGTGCCCATTCAGGAGCAGCACAGCCCACAAACTTTTACAATGAAGTGAAGTTGTATGGGAGATATAGGACAAGCCCTGGAGAGTGTTTCCCTGGGTCTTCCCAGTGTTCCTCATGAGGGTGGATGTTTGCAGTTGTGTTTTGCCAGCTCTGCTCCTGAGGGACCGAGGCACAAATGTAATGTACATGTAGCCTTTAGTGTGTGTGTGTGCGCACGCACACACTACATCAACCCCATGGCTACAGCACCAACCTAATACAGAGGCCTCATGTGCACAGATGTGCGGACAATAATGACATAAATATTTTAAAAAATTGTGTGAATCTTGAGGCCTTGGATTTTCGATTTGAAACCAGAAAGTATTTAGCTGAGAATCAAGTCAGGAATAAGTGATGCATATGTTAATATTAGAATTCACTTTACAGTTATACTTGAATACTGCAATAAAGGACAAGCATTTATGTTGGCTATAAACTTTCAGTAAAGGGCAGTGTATGTGCTTAGAGCAAGTTCATAGGTGAAGAAGCTGGATGTGGGTGAGTCCTGGGCTCAGGGGCCTACTCTGGCAGCTGCCTCTGCTTGATTCTACCCTGGGGATCCCAAGTGAAAGAAAACTTCCCTTTAAATACTCTCACTTTGCAGGGTCTTATTTCCCTTCCCCACTCCAATTTCCCTGGTTCATTTTCTCTTAATTGGTCCTGATTGGAAGTCATCATAAATCAGAATAATTTCTCTTTCATGCTCTTCAAATTTTAACTTACCAAAAAAAGTCTTTAGCTGGAAATGTCCATAAAAAATGAATGTCAGTGGTTTCATCTTTAACAGGGAGAAAATGAAACTCAGACATTTTGGAGTCACAGTCAAACTACCTCAGTATGATTGTGAATTGATTTATATAGGGCCTTTAAGAAACTTCATGTCCTTTTTGGAATGTACTAAGCAGGAATCACTCTTTCACAAATCTAGAAATTATAGTCACCCATGAAGTTAAATGCTATATCTGTCTTCGCCTGGGTCTGTACTGGGCTGATAATTTACTTCAAGACTCAAAAAGGCGATTTGACTCTGCTGTCTAGTTCTCAAAATGACTTATTCAATACTGAGTATTTAGATAAAGACTAAAAATACCTCCCTCCCTCCTTATTGCCCTTCCTTCCTTCCTTCCTTCCTTCCTTCCTTCCTTCCTTCCTTCCTTCTTTCCCCTCCTTCTTTTTTCTTTCCTTCTTTTCCCCTTCCTTCCTTCTTTTCTTTCAATTTATAACTCACATGCTGTGAGTGACAGCCTGCTATCACCAGGTAGGAAGCCATGTGGGGAATGCAATTTATGTATGGATAGAGGTCCCTCATGTTCCCTTAGCTCCAAGGTTGCAAATGGCAACAACCTGCATTTTAGCAACTGGTAATCATTTTTGAATAATTTAAAATCTTCCATATTAAAGAAATTTGTGCATCAGTATTTGTGAGTTTGTTAGAGGTCAACCACCAAATGATTGTGATTGGTATGTGTAAGTTATTTCATTTTGAATAGCTGCTGAAATTATTTTATCTAGTCTGTTACTGTGTTCAAGTAGTAGAATCTGAGCATGAGCAGCCTCAGGGAAAGAAAGACATTTTGGAGAAACAAGTCCAAGAACCCAACTCAAATCAAAGGCTAGCCTACTTTGAGTATTTATTTAATTTTTAAGGTTCACTGTAATAATGCTGCATATGTTAGTAGGAAGGTCCAGATGTCAAGAGAGTAGAAGATTCATCTTGGAATTGTCTTGCTCATTCCCTGTGGCTCAACAGGGACACTTCCTACCAGAGCCTGTCTCATGTCGCCAGCTCAAGAAGGCCAATAGGAAGGCTGCCTTGCATTATATTTACTTTGGGGCCATATGATCTCGGAAAAGTAGTGAACTTCTTTTTTTAATTAGTGAATGGGTTTTATTATTTAGAGCAGTTTAGGTTGGCAGAAAAATTGAACAAAAGAATTTTCCACATCCTCCTACTCCGACATCCCTTGTTGTTAACATCTTGCATTAGTGGGATATTTGTTACAATTGATGCACTAACTTAGATATATTGTTATTATCTGAAGTCCACAGTTTACATTACTGAACTTTATTTTATCTTTTCATAAAATGGAGACAGCACTGCTTTATTTGCTTCCCATATTCCTAAGGCCCCAGTGTGGTAAAGACCAATTATAACCCTGTTGAATCACCAAAACTTCATACTGATACAAGGCAGTGTAAGATGACAAACACCAGTAGTTTCAAGAAGAATGAAGAAAGGGTCGTTGTCATTTTCTGTAGAGGAAAGAGTGTAGGGTGAGATTCTAGAGATCAGGCAAGGGGCCTTGTCCAAGGAAGGCTGAGACATATATATTTTCCCTTCAAATTTTGCTCAGTCTTCATCTAGCATTTTATCATTCCTCTTAACCATCTACTGAAGGAAAAACAGAAATTTTGGAGTGTTCAGATTTGCAGAGTGGCACCAACATGAGACCCACAACTATTTTATCCTACAGTATGCACTAAAATCTACTTAACCAGAAAACCATGTGCATACCTTTAGCTTTCCAACACCCCTTTGAAAGAAGTTGGAAGTAATGGTGTCTTGAATGGGATTTTTCATCTCACTTGTTGAGCTAACGTAAAGTAATCATGCTCCTAAGATGCTCTTCTGCCTGTTCTATGTCTTGTAGTCACATCCGAGAAGGTAGGAGTGGAGAAATGGAAAAAAATAAAGGAAAGGATGAGAGAAAGAAGGGGAAAGACCACGGGAAAGAACAAGACCTTCAATAAACACCTATAATGTGTCAACCACAGCATCAGGCATTTTACATGTTAGAAAGTTAAACCGTTTATCTGGTACTTTCTTTACCCATTCCAAAGATGGCTGGGTATGTGAGATTAACTTACTGTTTTCAGATCAAGCAGTAATAACTTAACAATTACTTGCTATTTCCCTGAGCCAGGTGGCATCTTTAGATGGGGAAAGAGAAAGGATCTTTTCCTTACTAAATAGATCATGCATGCATAAGTCCATACTCAGAAACAAGAGTTTTGTATTCTACAGATCCCCTGGGCTCTGACAGTATGCTAAAAGTCCTGATGAAGCTACTCACATCTGTTGAGGGTTTTTCTGTGTTTCCTGAGGAGCAGCAAGTTTAGTGATAAGAGATAGATGAATAAAGCCTAGAGACCAATTAACAGGCTAGATGTACCTTATCTAATCAGACTGTGACATTCTCACAAAAGCTTTCCTTGAGTGGCTGCCTAGAAGGTATTTTGTGAAGAACACAGATACTTAAAATGAGCACCTGCTTTTTAGGTGAACACATTGGGATTATAGATCTGATTTTTCCTGAATTGATGAAATCCATATTCCCTCCCTCCCTCCCTCTCTCCCTCCCTCCCTCCCTCCTTCCTTCCTTCCTCCCTCACCCCCTCTGTTTTAAAGAATCCTATCTTTGGACTAAGAGATTTGAAGTGTTCAGTGAAATCTTACTCTTTTTTTTGCTTTGTTTTTTCCAGAACTGAGACAGACTTTAACTTGACTCTGTTAGCCGCTGGAATTCATAGACCAAGGGGAAAAAATAAGGGAGAGATGAGGAGGGATCAAGCTGAATTTGTTGGTCCAAAGAAATTTTTCCAATAAGCATAATGTGGTGCTTTTGCATATTGATCCACCTGGTCTGTTATTAAAAGTATCTGCTAAGACCCACTCTCTCTAGACTAAAATCTCCTACATCTCCTCTTCTTGTATGAAGAAGAAGAGCTTCTGTTCAAGAGTATAATCTGAAGCAGTAATCACTTTGACTCTCTAACTTTAAAAGGCCCCTGCTCCCTGTTAACTAAAATCAAGAAGGCAAAAGATGGAATGGGTCAAGTAAGGAATGAGTTGAAGGAGGGGCATGAGCAATGAATTCTGTTTGGACATATTGACTATTAGATAGCAATTAGCAAAGGTACCTAACAGATAGAATTAGAGATAGTCTTTAAACTCAGAAGAGAGATATGGGCGGAAGGTTGAGATTTGGTTTATCTAGACATAGTGATATATTATAAAAAAATTTTTTCCCAGGGACAGGGGTGCATGCAGTGGGAAATAAATTTTGGGTAGGGGTGTTGACCAGATACCATGCTCTGTGGCATTGATAGCAAAAGACAGTCAGAAAAAGAAAATTACCACCAGGATACATGTTATCCAACTGAGGTTGAAAAGGAAACCTCTGGCATTCTAAACCATGAAGAGAAACAACTTCACAAATTGCACTTTGAAATAGATGGTCCAATTAGTGGTGGGTGAGCACAAAACAGGGAATCTTTCAGAGTGCAAGATTACACAAAGATTTGTTTGTGTAGGAGACCAGTGTGTGGGAGAATGCAAGAGGTAGAAATTTCATGCTTAAAATGAGGGGAAAGTTGTGTGTGTGTGTGTGTGAGAGAGAGAGAGAAAGAGAGAGAGAGAGAAAGAGAGAGAGAGAGAGAGAGAGAGAGAGAGAGAGAGAAGTTTGAGCTGCAGAATATTCAGAGTACCCCTTTGTATTTAACAGAAATTTATGAAACTAACAGTAGAAATATACTCCAGAAATAACTAATATTTACTTGACTTTTTCCGTACATGCTTCATCGACCCCGTAAAAACTTTAGTATGGAATTTAAGATTCTATTTCCAACATTCCTATCAACAATGTGCATTTAAAATTGCAAAAAAAAAAAAAAAATCCAAAATGTGAGGGAACCTAGCCTTCCTTGAGTTCATTTATTAATTTTCAAATCTGTTCAGCAAATGTGTTGTCTTCTTTCTGTCAAACACTATTTAAACAGATATAGGTTCAGGGAAAATGATTTCTCCTCTTGCTGGGCAACAGAGTCACAGAGCAAAGTGGTACTTCTAGAGAAGTAGGGTGCGGCCTGTCTTGAATCCAGCGTGGCTCTCTTCAGAGACCTCCTCAGGGAGGTTGCTCTAGGAGTAAGAGGGCACTGCCACTGTCTGTTTGTGTTCCTATAACAAAGTACCGGAAGCTAGGTGCTTTAAAAGAGGTCAATTTGGCTCACAGTGTTGATGGCTGTTGATGGGTCCAAACAGCAGGTGCCAGGTCCCCTGGTGGCATCACAGCATCATGGAGAAGCAGAAAAGGAACTGGCCATGTGCAGAAAGGCTAAGCACAAGCAGTGGCCTCACTTTCTAATAGTCTGCTCTCCAGAGAACTCACTCCATGAGACTAGCATTAATCCCTTCCAAAGAGGTGTCCCCATGACCCAGGTACCTACCATGAGGCCTCTTAAAGTTTCCATTACTTTAACACTGCCATGCAGGGGACAGAGCTTCCCATGTGTGAGACTTTGGGTTTCACACTCAAGTGTAAACCACAGCAAGAACCTTGGTGTTTTGGTCACAGAATAGCCCGAAGGAAAGCAGCTAGACAAGTGTTAGTCGCACCACAATTGAGAAGTAATGTGTTTAAAACTCAATTCTTCATCGTCCCTTTTCCCCTGCAACTTCTCTTTCTGCATTTAATTCTCTTGGGACAGCATCATCATCTCCTCAGTAAGTGTTTTCCTAAGTGCTTTCTAAACTGTGACCCATTAATGAGTTGTAAAACCAATGTAATGGGCTGTGACCACTATTTAAAAACAAAAGTAGAATAGAAAATATCAGAGTGTGTTGCACGTAGTAAGGCTGAATTTTTTTTTTTTAATGAAACTCTAATCTCAGTTACATATAGGTGTGTGAGTGTGTATCTGTGTGGGGTGTGCATGTGTGTACATAGGATCTTCATGTAAAATATTCCTTAGTGTCGATTATGGTCAAATTTCTTTGGAAGATGTTGCTCTCTGTCATCTAGCTGAGAAACCTGGGGATGACATTGGCTTTCTCCCTCTGGTTAAATATGTCTCATTTTCAGCTTGTCCTCTGTTGCCTTCCTTCAAGTCTTCGGTGTCTCAGTGAGATTTATTTCACCAACCTCTTAACTGCTGTGTCTTCAGTAGTGCCTTTCTCACACTCTCCTGCACTTAGCTGCAGAAGCCATCCTCTGAAATATGCAAGATCTGCTTTGAGCCTACCAACTAGCCCAATCTCCTTCCACCATCCCTCAACTGCTCTTCCATAAGTCATACTAAAAGAATTTCTATGCCTTGGACTCTCTTTCTTACTTCTTCCAAAACCTATGTTTTTCTCTCTGCCTGAATGGAAGTCCTTTGTATCTTTCTTATCCCTCGTTGCTATGTACAGTTCTTTCTGGGATCTGAGAGGGAGTGGTTCTAGGGCCCCTAGTAGATACCAGTTCCCTTATATACATTGGTGTATGTAGTCTTTGCATCTAACCTACCCACATCTTCCAGTATACTTTAAATCATCTCTAGATTACTTACAATACCTAATACAATGTAAATGTCATGTAAATTGTTGATACACTGTATTGTTTAGGGAATAATAATAAGAAAAATGTCTCTATAGATGTTCAGTACAGATATATTTCTTTTCTGAATATTTTTCATCTGCAGTTGGTTGGATCTACAGATGTGAAATCCACAGATACAAAGAGTTGAATCATTTAATTTTCCCCCTTCTTCAAGGGGTTAGCTCAAGTTTATTACTTCTGTTAAATATCTCCTGGCCCCTCAGTCTGATATCTCTGCTCTTTGTTGTGCTTCCAAAATACTTTGTGTGCCCTTCTCATACAATTAAATAACTATATAATATATAACTATGCTATGGCTCAGTTTGTATTTTAGGGTACCATTATCCCAATATTATTGACAATAAATGCCAGTCAATTTAAGGCTTAACCTCCTTCTTCCAGAGGTTGATTTAAGGACCTTGCATGGTGCTAAGGCTTGGTCAAGGGAGGTCTGTGAAGGGGAACTTGTGATCCTTGATGTTGTCTCTCAAGTTAAAATGCTCTGTACATCCATTATCCCACATTGTAGGTTAAATTGTGTCTCTCCCGGAAAAAAAAAATATGTTAAACTCCTAATCCTGGTGCCTGTGAATGCAATCTTGTTTTGAAATAGGGACTTTGAAAATGTAACCAAGTTAAGATGAGGTTGTATTAGATTAGAGTGGGCCTTAAATTTATATGGAGAGAGAGAGAGAAGAAGATACAGAAAAGACACAGGAAAGAAGGTCCCAAGTCTTCAGAGGGAGCATGGTTCTGCCAACACCTTGGTTTTGGACTTCTGTTCTAAAATGAGAACATGTGTTTCTGTTGGTCTAAGCCATCTAGGTGTGGTGTTTTGTTATAATACACCTAGGCAACTAGTTCACTCTGTCACCCATATGGCCCTTTCAGGCCTCCCCAGGTACCCTGACTTGCTAGGTAGGAAATCTTCCTGATTCCTCTGGCACTATGCAAATTTACCAGATAGGACCCAAGCTGGCCTTGAACTTGTGATCCTCCTGCCTCATCTGAGTAACTGGAATTATAGGCATGTTCCACTGTGCCCATCTTCTTATTTCTTTCTGGGGAAATTTCCAATAATTTTAATGACCACAACAATATGAGGTCCCAAGTAAACTCAAACTATAGTTAGTTGTGAAAAGAAAATGTATATTCTTAATTTTTCAATGATAAACTAACTTTCGAAAGCTTCTACCTACTGGATAGTGGCAGGGGGAAAAGCAGCTATAGTTTTGTCTATAATGTGTAAATCATCTCTTTATGTTAATTGGAATCTGTGTGGATGACTCCAGTAAAATGTTCAGTCTTCTGGAATTCTAACCCCATGCCCACTGTCTTTGTTTTTAAAGGCCTCTTTAACAATGTGCCACAGACTGAGTGGCTTAAAACAGAGAAATGCATTGTCTCGGTATTGGAGGCTACAAGTTTGAAATTAAGTTTCTGGCAGGGTCCTGCTCCATCTGAAACTTCCGGTGAGTCCTTCCTTTTTTTTTTGCGGGAGGGACTGGGTATTGAACTCAGGGCTACTTGACTACAGAGCTACATCACCAGCTCTATTTTGTATTTTATTTAGAGACAGGGTTTCATTGAGTTGCTTAGCACCTTGCTGTTGCTGAGGTGGGCTTTGAACTCGAGATCCTCCTGCCTCAGCCTCCTGAGTTGCTGGAGTTACAGGCATGTGCCACCTTGCCCAGTGAGTCCTTTCTTGCTTCTTCCTAGCTTCTAGGAACTTGGTGGTTTGATAGCAGTCTTTGGTGGTCCTTGGTTTGCAGCTGCATAATTCTAAAATATGCCTTTGTCTCAGTGTGCATTCCTCCAGTGTCTTCATGCAATCCTCTTCTTATGAGAATACCAGGCACGATAGGTAAGGAACCCACTCTAACATGATGCCATCATAACTACTTATGTCTATGATTAAGGTCACATTCTGAGGTACTGTGGACTAGGAGTTCAACATATTTTGTGGGGAGGGGACATGATTCAAACCACGAGCGACGATGTTTTGTTAAAGATGGCATCAAGGTATATGAGGGAGGCTATGGCTTACCTGACCCTGGGTCACTGCTTTCTGCTGGTCTCTGCTGAGGGGCAGTTGTTCTAAGTTGTTCCTAAGACTGATTGCTGAAGTGCAACTTGCCCTAGTCCTTTGTTATAACAGTGTTCGCTGCTGATGTGCTGCCTCACCCATGGTCCATTCTCTCTCTGGTTAGTCAATTCTCAATGAAGAGCCTAATGTTCCTTTGGGAACATGTGGGAAATTCCACTAAAATTTCTCAATTGTGTCCTACTGTCAGGAACTGAGGGCTTTCAGGAGAACTAAATCTGGCTTCCTCTGCTGAAGGTGATAAGTCAGTCAAATTACATTACTGTAGCCTCTTCTAGATAAGAGATGATGCATAAAACTACCCCCACCCCAGAGTCATAAATAGGAGGCAGAGTGAAAACCTCTCATCTTTTAGGCTCTTCTCCTTATGACTATAGGTTTCTGCAACTTTTCCTGCGTCCAACTCTATTTCCATGTTGGCCTGAGAAGAGGGAAGGGGAAGAAAATAATAATGAAGGATTCTGATCTCTGTCTTCCTTTTCTACCTCTGTCTTCCATCTTCTTTTCACAACCTCTCGGACTGAAAGAGGTGGTATTATGTTTTAGATGTGGTGTCCCCCGCATCTCATGAGTGAGAAAATGCAAGAAGGTTTGGAGGAAAAATGGTTGAGTTTTAGCCTTAACCTAATCAGTAAATTAATCCCATCAGGGATTAATTTCTGAGTGGTAACTGGAGGAAGATGTGGTGTAGCTAGAGAAAGTGGTTCACTGGGGGTATGGCTATGGGGTGTATATTTTGTATCTGGGGAGTGGAGTCTCTCTCTCTGCTCTCTAATGATCATGTGAGCTGCTTCCCTCTGCCACACTCTTCTGCCATGATGCTCTGCCTCACTTCAAGCCCCAAGGAATGGAGCTAGTTTTCTATGGACTAAGACCTCTGAAACCATGAGCCCTCAAATAAACTTTTCTTCCCTAAAACTGTTCTGGTCAGTTTTTTAGTCACAGCAGCAAAAAAAAAAAAAGCTGATCAAAACAGGTGGTTTTTTCCCCTCTTCGTGTCAAATGAGCCTTCTACCTCAGAGCAACAAACTTTCCTGCCAGATCATCCTGGAAGAAGGGGAAGGCCTTTTTCAGTTTGCAAGAAACTGGAATCCTATACATATGGGTTTCAATTTGGGAATCTTAAGCTTTTAAATTAGGAATAAGCAGATAATCATAAACTAGTATCACAGAAATTATCTTACACATTAATAAACTGGATTACATTGTTATATAATATATAATATATATAATTCTCTATAGTGTATTAGTTAAAATACTGGGCTTCCTGGTGATGCTGTCTGGGTTAGATCCCAATTCCATCACTGTTTGAAATTGGAGAAGTTACTTAATCTTTGAGTCTCTGTTTCCTGGTCTTGAAAACAAGAATAGTAACAATGCCTCCCTTGAGGTTTGTTGTGACGATTGAAAGAAGTTATAATGTCTTCCCAAAATGCCTGACATAGAGTGAGTGCTCAGTGAACACTGGCCAGTGTTACTAGCACTATTTATTTGGCATTATCTACTTTATGTTATCCCATGCGCTTCCTTTTTTTTTATCCAGAAAAATGCTGTACTCTTCCTTTGGCATTTTTTTTTTTTAATTTTGACAAGACACTGCCTGTCACACAGCAGTTCTTCCATGTTGACACAGGTACATTTCAGACTTGGACCAGAAATTGCTAAGGTAACGAGGTGGGTTTGCAGTCCATCCATATGTGGTAGACTGTTTAAGACTCATGAATTCAGTGTTGAATAACCCCTGCCCAGTGACAGGCATCAGCTTTCTAAACTCAAGAGGACAAATGGTCAGCCCCTTAAATGTTAAAACAGAAATGACATTGTTTGCTTTTTGTTTGTTTAATTAGTGCTTTTAAGTAGTGCTTTTCTTTGTATTTTGCATATAGAAAAGATCCTATTGTAGGACAATTTTCATATTTCTGTGTGATACATGCATCGGTTTAAAATAAATATAATAGAAAGTGTTATGAAACAACCCTTATTCTTCCTGGTGGAAAGGGAATACTTTGATGTCTGATGTTTAATTCATACTGCTATGTGGAGACCACCCCCTCCCCTGATGATTTATTGATTTTTGAGAGTGAGAGCTCAATTGAAAGGGAAAGTTCTATAAGAACAGAAGATGAAGACTGCCATAACCACATTTGAATCTTGCTGATTAATTTTGACGAAGGACTCTTTTGCTGGGCTTGTTTTATTCTATGGAATTCGGCATAGCCAACATCCTTGCAGCCTATCTCAAGGAGCACTGGAACCCAGTTCACAAGAGCTCCCCACCTGCTTTGTGCCAGAAAATGCTTATTTAAACCTGACTGTGACCACCAGTTTTCTTTCTGGAAATTATAGGGTTTGGAAATGACGGAAGTGGGACTTAGTGAGGTTCTGCTCTATTTAACCCGAGTTTTTCTGAATACAGCTTAAAAGCCATTAGTTCTTATTCTGTGTTCTTGACTAATGAGAATAATTGATTCCTGTCTTCTTTTTACATTACCTATTCATGTATTTTTGTCCATTAAGCTTTTCCCGTTAAAGTGATGTTTTTAAGAAATGCCAGATAGATGAACTCTGAGTAGAAGTTGCAGGCTATACTAACATAAGAGGGGAGTTACCTTATTTCTGGGTCATTAAACTAATTGGGTAGAACTGGAATTAGACAAACAGTATTTTTCCATCTTTGACTTTAGAATGTCTATCAAACTGGGATAAAATGCTCTACTTAATGCTATTCATTTACCTTCTTACTCACTTATTACTTGGGTTTGTTCTTTGTAGAATTTTAGAGCAGGAAGTATAATTTGAAGCCATGTAGCCTCATTTCATATCTCACAGATGGCCTAGGATCATTAGATTCTTTCCAAGTGAGTTTTCTCCCATGCTTGAAATGTCTTTCTCCTTGTTCTTTATATGGCCATCAACCTCTTACCTTTCAGGTCTTAGCGGAAATCTTAAATGTTAGATGTCATGACTTTAAAGAGACCTCTTCTGCTTTCCTTTCTGGAAAGCATCTTTGTCCTTTCCCTATCACTGTGCTTTTTTTTGATTTTCTTCCCAGAACTAACCACACCAGTCACAGTGTGTTGCATTATTACTTGTTCACTTTCTCCTTTTTCTGCTACACTATGAAATTCATGAAGACGAGGTTGGTGTTATGCTGCTTTCCATTATGTCCCCAGTGGCCCAGCAAGATGCTTGATACTGTGTAGGCCCTTCATATGAGGACTGGGAACACAACTTCAACTTCTCTGTTTGCTTTTTTTGTTTTGCGCGCGCGTGCACACACACACACACACACACACACACACACAACCCTAATACAAACCAGCACCATTGTTTGCCCCAATACCTGATCTTGTGACTGCCATTAGGCTTTTTTTTTTTTTTTCCGCTGGGAAGTGGGGTGTTTACTGGGGATTGAACTCAGGGGCACTTGACCACTGAGCCATATCCCCAGCCCTATTTTGTATCTTGTTTAGAGACAGGGTCTCACTGAGTTGCTTAGCACCTCACTTTTGCTGAAGCTGGCTTTGAACTCAGGATCCTCCTGCCTCAGCCTCCTGAGTTGCTGGGATTACAAGGATGTGCCACTGCACCTGGTGCTATTAGGCTTTTGCAAGTAGTTATGCACCCTGAGTCCACATAGATTTCTTGGTTTCTGTTATGTGGAAGGGGTGAATATATCATGCAAAAATTATTTAGCTGTAGGATCTGGAAGTGGAGTGGTCACTAGTCTTTTTTTTTTAATTTCCACAATGGAAATATAGATTCTGAAAATGGAAAATGCATGGTGAGCTAAAGAACCATTTTTCTAAACACTAGCTAGATATGCTTATGTAATAAGTTGATGCCAGTTATTTTGAGGACTTGGCTGCAATAGGACACTGTGCTGTTTGTAACTGTAGCGTAGTTAGGGTCACCTATAGCATTTTGGAAAAACACTGATGCCCTATATTTACCACCTGATCCACTGAATCCAAAACTCTACCGGTAGGTCCTGGGTGTGTGTATGTTTCAAAATTCTCATTTGTTGTTCTGTTGTGTGTCAGAGATTAGAACAAAGTAGAGGATGAAGTTGGTCCAGGATAACCAAATTTGTGTTATGTGTTGACTGTTCTTTTTTTTTTTTAAATGGAAACCAATAAGCCAGTTACTACAGAAGCTGCAACATTATGTGTAATACTTCATTTTCTTGACTGAAGATATTTTACAGCTAAGCAGTAGTGTTACTTTAGGCTATTGTCTGCATATTTGGTTACAGAACAGTTATGAAAATAGTTCTAACTTGTTTTAAATGTGGTCTATGTACACAGTTTTTAATTCTGTTGAAGTCATCAGTGTTCCTGGAAATATGCCAGCTGAGCCTTCCTGTAGATTTGTCACCTCCCTCCACCCACTCACCATATGGATTCCTTCTCCTGCTTGAAGTCAGGGTTCAAGGCTTGTCCCCTTCAGCAAGGTTTCCATAAACAGCCCCATGTGCTCTTCTTGAGCACAAGGCTTGTCCAGCTACTCCCGGTTCGCCTTTATAGATCACAGTGTTTTGTGCACATCCTACTCTGAGGCGCACATTAGTCACACCGGCTCTTAAAAGCAGTTCAACAACTTTTAATATGGATTGCAAGGGCCTGAAGACATATGGATCCAACCAATGACTGTCCAGTAAATATTTGTTGATTAAACCAGTGACCAGGCCTGCTCACTTCATGCAAGTCTTTTCACAAGGGCAAGTTAAAAAAAAAAAAAGGAGGGGGTGGGGAGGGGAGAAGGTTTGTTGGCAGTTTGTTCCTGTGAAATAAAAATGAAATAGAGTTTTCTTTTTCTTGTGGCTGATTTCCTTTCACAGGTTTCTTCACCACTGGCTAGTGGCCAACTTTGTCAGAGCTGAAACATCAGACAGCTAGAAAGAGGTTCTCAGTTGATAAATATTTGATTTACAAGGTATGGAGAGGTTTAAAGAAATGGAAGGGAGTTTGCCTAATGGGAGTTGTGTTTAATATAGTGAGGAAGATCACCAATAACCAGGACTGTTTTTCTTCACAATGGCCAGTGGGTACCTAACTGTATTAGCCTTGTTGCTCCACCAATTGTGCAGGACAGAGCTGACAACCAGGCAGAACCAAGGAGGACGGGGATGCTCCTGGTTCCACAACAGAAATACAGCTGAAGGGAATACGCTTAGATTTTCTTTTCTTCTTTTCTATAACCTGTGATAAATATTGTATGTCTCAGCAGCATAGGGAAAAAAATGATTGATCCTTTCTCAGTGATATAGATATGTGGCTGTATATGTTATATGCAGAATGAATGATGGAGAGAGAGTGGGGAGGGGGGCCAAGAGAGAGATGCACGCCACTATGTATAGAATTGCCAATAGCAATTTATCAAAGGAATGGCAGGAGTACTAGACTGAATGTTGAATTTTATCTCTAATCATTTGTTGTTTTTCTGTTACCAAAGTTTTGTTTCATTTTATATTTTAATTTCTCCTGTCCACCCCCAAAGATCCAAAGAAATAAACACAATTAGAGAAGAATTTGAATCAAATGCTTAAGAGAACACAGTGCTGCCTTTTGTATATGCTGTGAATCGTATGTACAAAGATAACCCTACTTTAAGAACATTTTACTTCAAATTGTCTCCTCTCCTGTGCAGAATAGTGCAGACCATTCATTCTCAATAGGGGCAATATTGCCACCAAGGGAGCAAAAATTTGTTCTTAGGGGGTGTGTGCAAAATTATTAAATATCATTATGGTTTATGGCCCTCCAATGGGCCATAGTACATAAATAGACACACAGTATCTGTCTTTTACTTCATCTCCACCTTGTAATGGGCAGCTTTCATGACTGAAATTTTTTTCTCCACTGAATGTGTTATTTTGAAGATATTTAATCAGGAAATTTTACAAAGACTTTGCTTTCTGTGAAACTTGATTTCAAGTTGAACAGCTGAACAACAAAAACCAACCAAACAAAAAAACAAAAAGTGTAGACTTGCAGGTGTAAGTCCTAATTCTTCATGGATTATTCACCTGTTAGTCTTCTCAAACTATTGGAGAGACTGAGAATGTGGGTGGAAGATGTTTATTGGCATTTTATAAAAACATGCTGTCCTCTGATTATGAATACTACACTGTATAACTGCTGACGTGTGGTAACTAAAATCCTTGGGTCTGTTTATACAAGCAGTGGAGATGGGTATATGAGTGCTTATCAGAATATTTAAGGTTTCTCCTCTTCCCATAGAATGAACATCACTCTGTGATTCATTATTAAGTGCCTTGTTTTGTTCATGGAGGCTATCTATACATGCTTATCTTGTCTTATCATCTAAATTGTGTACCCTGAAAGAGAAGAGATCATATAGAACCATGGAATATTACAGGATAAAGAAGGGAACTCATTCTCCGAAGCCAAGATTTCACTTCTTAGATCATTCATACATTCATCATTCCACACATATTTACTGTATATTTATTACATGGCAGGCATTATGCTAGAACTTTGGGAAATTCAGATACAAATTTATCATTAGTTAATCATGACTTGAGAGAGCTTAAAGCAACACATTTTTGCATGCCTTACAATTTATTTTTTTATAATTTCTAATGGTTGCAAGTTGTGTGAATAGACCACGATTTGTTCTATTTTTCTCTTATCATTGGTCTTTTAATTCCTTATTGTAACAGGAACATCCTCACATGAGAAACTTAATTCATAACTTGTTTCCTACTTTAAAATTTGTAAAAGTGGAATTACTAGGCCCAAAAGTGTGGGTACTTTAAAATATCTTGATTTTAATGCTACTTTTATATTTCTTTCCAACAGATCTTACCAGTTTTCACTCCTGGTAGCAATGTGTGAATGTGACTGTCTCACTCTACCCTTACTGGCAGTGAGTATTGTTATTATTATTGTGAAACTCTTAGCTAACAGTATAAAGGAGAAAAAATGTTACTTAACACAAAGAAATGATTGCTTTTTAAGGAGGTAGGATAATTTAAAATAATGAGAAAACAAATATCTATTCTATTTTTATTTGGGGGACTTTTGGAGTTGATACAACAGCAGAACAGGAAATTTAAGTTTCTGTCAGTTCAGTTTTTCTGGAGGTGGAACACAGAATAGAGATGTATTATTGAGGTGGAAATATCAGAGACTCAGGATTCCTTGAGCCATTTAGGGGGTAGAAACTGTAGCATCAAACGACAGAGTTGAGTTTTGATACAGGTAGGAGACTGCGGGGAGATGGTGGTGGTGAAGATATGTCTGAGAGAGGTATTATAACAGGGAGGACCAGTCTCTAAGGAAATAGGACTGGGGGAAATAGTAGCTCAAAACCTTCTTGTTACCTTCAGCCTTGAGTAAATCTGTTTTATCTATGAATACTAAGAAAAGGATATGTTCTACATTGTGGCACATGGCTTGTGAAAAGAAATGGTAAGATGCTCCATCCATGTGCTGAACTCATGGACCCAAAGTGGAGTAAGGTTTAGAAAGAATTGTAAGTGATGCTGAAGAACTCCAAAGGCATTAGGAAGGATTTAGACTTTCCACTGTGAAGACAAAATTAGGTTATATTTCACGGATATTTAAAGTTGGATTTTTAAATTAGTTATGAGGATGAACATCTTTCTCATATGGTTTTAAATTTTTTTGCTTGTTCAATTTTTCTTCTGTGAATTGTCTATTCAGATCTTTTGCTACTGGCATTCATAACTTACATGAAAAGATGTATCTGAGCTATACAGAATGGGACAAAACAATTTCTTTTACATCAAGACCAAAATAGCCTTTATAATGGCAAATAATATTCAGTTAATAATGAAATTCTAGATAGTCTTCCTTGAGGACAAGAGCTTAAGAATACCTCTATCACTGAAAGTCTCCAACAACTATTTTTTTTTGAGGAAAAAGACTATTTGATTCTGCTGAATTTCTCTTTCTAGGAAAAATCTAGGATCATTTCACTTATATTTCAAGAGCAACATGAAATTCCTTCTCTACCAACTGTATGTATTAGGATTCTCCAGAGAGCAAACCAATAGTAAATGTCAAGAGCTAGATGGGCAGATAAATAGATAGATAGATGGATAGATGGGAGGGAATTAATTAGGGTAATTGACTCATGCGGTTATGGAGGCTGGAAAGTCTCACAATAGTCCATCTGAAAGCTGGACACTCTGGGATGTGGCTTAGTCCCATTCCCAAAGTCTCAGAACCAGGGAAACTGATGGGGTAATTCTCAGTACAAGGCCAAAGACCTGAGAAGCCAAGGGGCTGCTGGGGGTCCTGAAATGCCAAGGTCAGAGAGCCTGGGGTTCTGATGTCCAGAGTAGGAGGACAATAATGTCCTAGCTCCAAGAGAGATGGGTGGGGTGGGGGAGAGGGAGAGAAAGAGTGAGAGAATTTTTCTTTCCTTTTTTTATTCTTTCTGGCCCATATCCGATTCGATGGTGCCCACCCATGGTGAGGGCAGATCTTACCCACTTAGTCTCCAACTCACTTGCCAATCTTCTCTGTAAACATGCCCATAGACACACCTATAAGAAAGGACTTCACTAGTTCTCTAGGTATTCCTTAATCCAGTCAAATTCACACTTAAAACTGACCATCACACTCCAGCAGTGTTATATCTCTTAGCTCCAAACTGGCCACATGGGTTAAGAGATAAAATGAACATTTTTCTCTGCAGGCTGAGCTATCATATCTATTTTTTTTTTCTAGAGAGAAGAAGTGGATGAGGAAGCACAGGAAGTATCCCAGGACTGTGGCTCACATCGTGCTGAAGTCTGGAAGGTGGCTTCAGGAAGCTCATGGGAGTCAGCCCAGACACACCAGATATTTGGAGCTAAGTGCCAGCCCACCAGGTTGATCTCTTCTCTCCATGGAAATGAGATGTTCAGTTTTCAGTGAAGTACACTTCACAAAAAAAGAAATTCAAAGGTGACTTTGTTTTGTTTCCCATTTGAATGCTATCAGAATATCCTTAAAAAAAAAGGGCCAATCTCAAAAGGGCTTATCATCATAATAGCAATATTTTAAAAGTGATAAACTTCAAAAGCAGAATGGGCTTTTGTTTATATTCCTGCTGGGACAGATAGTGTCCCACAGGATCTTCCTTTGGGAATCCTTGTCAGAGGATGAAAAGAACAAGGATTATGTAGGCAGTGCCAGCTCCTACTTCCTTCAAAAAAAAAAAAAATGAAAACAAAACCAAAAAAACCCGAAACAAATAATCCACAAAAAAATGTTACCTCTTATAGTAGTTTGCTGTGTACAATTTCAGCTGACCCGGCTATTCACTAACCCGCGTAAAAAGAATTATTTTAAAAGCTGATTTGATCAACATATTTCATTAAGAGTCTGCTGAAATGGGAAGAGGCTGAAGGAGGAAAATATTGAGATTAGAATACTTTGGCCCCAGATCATTGACAAATTGGTTTATGACACTAGTCAAACCCCTAAGCTGAAGAACAGAAACCTTGGGGACAAGTTTATTAGGTTTACTTAAATAAACATAGGACTTGGAATGGCAGTGGCATTACTTGTAGCTAAAACTTATTCTAAGGAGCAGGACTGAACTGGACAAACTGATTCAAAGTGTCTAGCAATCTCCAGGGAAACCCTGATTATGTACTCCCTGGGATTGTGAGACCTAGACAAATATTACCTTTACTAGATGGGAAAAGATTTAAAAGTACCAATTTCCCTTGAAAACAATAAAATGAACTTTGTCTACCAACTTTCCCCAAAGAAACAGAACCATATTCAGAGTTCCTGGGTAGCCATGACACACAGGGAGCTGAGGACAGGTTGCAGGGGCTTTTAGTCTTCCCACAGTTCATTTGGCATTTGTGTTCTGGAATGTTCTTCATAAGACTATCTCAGCCCAGACAATCTTCTCTGTATTAGTTAGGCTCTTTGGCAAATGACAGAAACACAACTCTAATTGCTTTGGCATTAAAAAAAAAAGTTCATGAATTTGGGAAATTGCAAAATGTCAAGCTAGAACTACCTTTCATTGGGTCTTGTTCTAGAAGTTAAAATGATGCAACCAGGACCAATTCTGTCTTCATCTCTTCACTCTGCCGACTTCACTGGTTTCATTCACTGCTCTTTTTGGAGGCAAGTAGGGAGCTTATAGCCATAGCCCCACATTCTCTAAGGCTCATGTCTTATAGGGAAATAGAACACCACTCCTAAATTGTTAAGGCATGGTTTGGGGAATTAATTATCACTGTGATAGTGAATGAATCACTGTGGCCAGAAGGATGAAATTTTCTTCTTATGTAACTCTGAGTCATATGCTCATTTCTGGAACTGGAGGTGGTATCCAACTACTCCAGAGTTCCATGGTAGGAGAGTGGAGGAGGGTGGGTGAACAAAGAAAATAAGAGAGGCCGTGATACCATGGCAGTGGAGGGTTGCCATAGTTTGGACCTGAAATATCATCGCCCAAAGGCCCATGTGTTTAAGGCTTGGTTCTAGCCAGTGGCACTATTGGGAGGAACCTTTAGGAGGTGGGGTCTAGTAGAAGGAAGTGTGATTATTGGGGGTATGTCACTGACAGAGATATTGGGATCTTGACTCCTTCTTGTCTCCCTCTCTGCTTCCTGGCCACCATGAGGAACAGGACTCCTCTACCACATGTTTCCTCCATGGTGTACTACTGCTTCACTGAAGGCCCAAAGCAAGGGACCAATAAACCATCAACTGAAACCTCTGAAACAATAAGCCAAAGTAAACATTTCTTTCTTACAAGTTTATTGTCTCAATTATCTTGCCACAATGGCAGAAAGCTGGTAACACAATGGTGCATGGCCAAAAGGCAAAAAGTCTGGTCCATGATTCTGTAGGTTTACTAAACAAACATGAAAACTCCTTCCAAAGACTAAACACAGATCCAGTTGGAATAGGAATTAGCACACTGAGCTTTCAGTGGACGACCTTATGCTCTATGCCTCATGAAAGCAACTGGAGGACAGTCACCTCTCTTTTCATCCCTTTGGAGAAGAGAAAGTTCACCTCTGGGAAATGGCATTCTGACCTACAAAGAAATACATCTGTGAAACTTGATTGTTTCTTGTAACATGACTTTCTTTTTTGTTTTGTAGCTAGCATAAAAGTTAACAATCTGATATCAGCTTACTGGGAGGTTGTCTGTGGAGGGAATTAATCAAGGTTTCAGAGCCAGAGTTGGATCTAAGTAAATGTGATGCTCCTATAAAGATATTTTCAGACACAATGAATACCATTAATTTGTCACTAATATTAGTAAACATCTGAGTTTCTTAAGACTTTTAGTGGTCTTCTTGTCATGCTTTCTTTGTAGGAGACCATCCATGTCTAAGATTTTAGATAGTATTCCCTGGCAAAGCTTTTGTAAACTCTTAATTTTTCTTTTTTCTTTTCTTTTTTTAAGTATTGGGGATTAAACTCATGGGCACTTTACCACTGAACTACATATCCCGTAGGTTTTTTTTTTTTTTTTAATTTGAGACAGGATCTCACTAAGTTGCTGAAATTTGCCTTGAACTTGTAATCCTCCTGACTGAGTTGTAGTGGGGTAGGATAGAATTAGGGAGACCTGCTAAGAGGTTACTGTGATGATCAAGATGATCAGATCTTTGTAGTAAAAATATTGAGAAGGAGCTGGAGTTTGAAATATTTTGAAAGCCAAGAAGAGGAATTTGCTGATGGGTTAGATTTGGCCATGAGAGAAGATAACTCTAAGATTTTTGACTGGGTGCACCTGAGTAGAGACAGATACTAAGATGGCAAGATTGTAAGAAAAGTAGGATTGGGAAAATCAAGTATTGGGTTGATTAGACATCTAAATAAAGAAAAAAGGTCATATTAGGAGATAAATGTATGAATTTAAAGTTCAAGAATATTATTATAGATCTCAAGTTCTGTGTGTAGGTGATATTTAAAGCCATACATCTGGTTGAACTATCTAGAAGAGTTGAGGCTTACTGCACTTCAGTACTTAGAGGTCAAGGAGATGAGGAGAGACCAACAAAAAAGATTGAAAAGGGGTGCCCAGGGATGTAGAGGGAAAACAGAGACAGTTTCTCTGAATATAAAGAGAAGAATGTTTTAGGAAGGATGAAATGGCAGATTATGTTGATGGTACTTGAAACTGACAGCCAAGCAGCAATGCTGAGACCAAGGTGCCCTTGATCTAGTGGTTTTATTAAACTGGAGTGAATTGAAGAGATGATGGAAGATGAAGAAGTAAAGACCTAACATGAACATTTTTTAGAATAATTTGCATAGAAAGAGGAGTATAGGAATGAGTAGTGACTTGAGGGAGACTATGGGAACTGGAGAGGGTCTCTACTGTGAGATATTAAAACAAGCCTTATATTTATGGGAGAAAAATCCAGTAGAGAGGAAATTATGTTCTATAAGGGGAAGAGTTGTTAGAAAGTCCCCTAGAGGTGAGATCTAGTGCTTAGTGTGGATCTTCATCTTATAGGGAAGGCTGCAGCTCATTCATTCCAATGAGGAAAGTGTAAATGGGTCTAAACAAGTGAGTTGACAGACACGACAGTGAAGCCAGTGGGCATTCTCCTCTGAGGACATCTACTTATCAGTAGTGTAGGATGCAGGGTGATCAGTTCAGTTCAGAGTGAGGACCAGGAGAGGGTTGTTGGAGGATTGAGGAGAGATGAGAAGATGTGGAATTGTGGTCTAGAAGAAGGGGGAGTGAATGTGGTAAATAAGTGTGGTGTTGTTGCTTGATATCCATGATAATGGGTTTAGGGTGAGGCATGCAGAACTGAACAATTTTATCCAGCCTCGTTAGCTTTGAAGAGGTGGAGAGAAGACAGTGTTGGCTTAACCCACATTTAGGTTAACCAGGTGACTCTTTCAAAGATAGGAACCAGGCTGGTAACTAGGACAGGGAACATTTAACGTAAACCACAGTACCTAGATGAAAGATGGCTAGCTACTCTAGATGGTAAAAGAGAACTTCACACAAAGGTGGCAACTGCAGAGAGAGGCTACAAGCCTATATCCCAAGGCACTTTGGGCAAATTGTTAAGTACAACACCAAAAGAAGAAAGTCTCTTCCTTCCCTTATAGCCTTGTGGTCATCCTCCAATCCTCTCTATGGGCACACCTGACCTAGAGGAATTTCTCTAGAATACAGCTCCAGTATTTCAAAGCAGGACGTAGAAGGATGTGTTTGGATTTGAAAGACAAAAAACTTAATATCTGATACAACTAGTGAACACAAGGTATGCAGAGAGGACGTGAAAAGTGGAACTGGAGAGTGATTTTTAATAATGAATATTGTAATCTAATCTGGATAAGAATGGGTGGGGGGAGAAAAAGGAGGTGAGAGGCAGTTAACAGAAGTAGAATTCAGGGCCACCTTGTAGTGGCAGTACGACATGCACACCTGTTGTTCAATGCTCTGGAATCCACTGAAGGACCCAGTGGGATCCAAGATAAGTTTGGAGGGCTCCAGGCATGAAAAACATCTGATTACTCTGCCACTGTTAAAAATCATCAAAAAGGTCTTCCAGACTGATTCTGGTGAAGAAAGTAAGCAAACAAACTAATTCTCATTAAGGCATTTTCTTTTATTATAAAAACCATGGAGAAAGCAAAATTTCCCCTATGCTATGATTGTTATTATTATTATTTTAGTTGTTGATAGACCTTCATTTAATTTCTTTATATGTATGCTGAGAATTGAACCCAGTGCTTCACACGCATTAGGCAAGTGCTCCACCACTGAGCTGCACCCCCAGCCCAACTATGATTATTAAGCAGTACAAAAACTCAAGCATCTTTCGTGCTTCTCCACTTTATTTTCCAGAAATAAGAGGTTTAATTCCATTAATTTGTTTGATAAAACAATGTATTAACTATGTTTTCCAAATTACATAAGATACTCATATTCATGGCCTCCATCTCTCCTTCCTCTCACCCTCTTGAGAACCTTTGACTCAAACATATAACTGTCTAATAGGGGAATTTTAGGTATCAGCTGGAGGCCAGGAAGAAGATATCTCAGGCGGGAAGCGTTTTACCCCACTACAATCATACTAGTAACTGACAGTCAGCTCTGCCTGCCAGTAATTATAGCCTGTCAGAGTTCACAGACACTTGCATTTCACATGGATGTGTGAATTGCATGTCTTATATTTCTTAGTAGGGGCCCGCCCTACGGCAACATTTTTACAAAATGACAGTTTTCAGGAAGGTATGGGATCTTATTTAAGTGAAAAAATAAATAATAATAATAATAATAATAATAATAATAATAATAATAATAGTGATTCTTCACCATAGGACTACAAATAGGGCAGTAATTAATGAATTTGCAGAGTCAGCAACATAGCTAAAGCAATTAGCACAAGTTTGGTTTTGAGCTGTTTATTTACTAGTCAGTAGAAGACCCCCAGAGCCATCTGGGGTAACAGGTAGGATGGTCTTCTTTTATCTGCTTTTTTTTTCTTCCTGAAACTATTTTTTTATTGCAGTAAGATAGACATAACATAAAATTTACCATTTTAACCTACTCATCCAGATCTCTCAAGGGTAAGCTGCCTCTTTTTAATCTACCTATGCAATATAAAATTAAGAGCCAATTACACCACCATCAAGTAGAGAAGGGCTTTTAAAGGATAACTGGAGAGTGATATACAGGGTTTCCTAATCACTACACCTAATTGCAAAGAGCAGTAAAGAATTTTTCATGAGTATCTGAACTATAATTAAATACAAATAATCAAGTATGAACCTTCCATTATTTTAGCAGTGTGCTCTCTGAGGCAACAAAACTTTTCCCAGAGGAAATAGATTACTGTTTGCGGCAAGTCAAATGTGTATGGAAAATAGAGGGCATATAATAAAGTAGTAAATAAGAGAGAAAGGACTGCAGAAAAGTAGCTGAGGAATCATTGAGTCAGGAAGGTGTAAGAGAACTTCAGGGAACAAAGTGGAGAAGAATTAAATATAAAAGAAAGACCTACATCGACTTGAAGGACAAATGGAGAAGCACAGTTAAGAAGGTAGAATATGAATCATGTATCTAACCCACCAGGGGAAGGTCAACCAAAAACAAACACTTCTGGCCTGGACTTTACTGGGAAATTCCTTATGGAATAGGGACAAGTTCAGCATCACATCCAATTTCTTTTCACGTGGCTGTTGGTGACTGGGTAAGCAAGGGACCTTGAGAATGGGTGCCCTCCCCATTACAGGGAGGAAGGATTCTAAGAGGAAGCTGATGGGGTCAGTGTGAGTAGGGGAAAAGTGTTCTCACCCTTGAGTTTAGAGAATTTACTTTTCATCCATCCATCCACCTCCTCCATCCACTCATGTACTTTGTAATTCAACATTTGACATATCCTGAATCCCAGGCAAAAACACTTTTTTTTTTTTACAGTTACAAGCAAGATGAACACATTTTTACTTTTCATTTTAACTAAGGAGAAAGACAATAAACACACAGGTAAATATCATTTAATAACATCTTCTTTGAAGAAAATGCAGTAGAAAGGAGGGAAGGAATATGCATTTTCTTACATTGAACAAGATCATTAAACTCTTCTGTCTTTCATCCCTCTTCTGCTGCTGTATTTTATTCTTCCTTTTCTTCCTTCACACATTTTATTGAGCCCATATTATGTACCAGGTATACCTGGTTTATATCTTCATGCTGCTCAAACTCCAGCCAAGAGAAAAAGTACAGTGCTTTTCACATTATAGGTCCTCAGTAGATTATTTGGAAGAGTCAGTTCACAAACTTAGGCTATACAAAATGAAGAACATGAGATATCAAAAGAGAGGAAAGAAAAATATTAAGCATAATTAACAGAGAAACAGATTAAAATTAGATGACAGTGAGCCTTATTGGCACAAATAATGACTATATCAATATGGCATTTGAAATAGCAGGATGCCATCATTTATCTCACTTCTGTGTCTCATCTGTCTTATGAATTTGGAGAAAGCAAGGCATTTTGCCAAATTTAGAAGTAATTCAAATGCTACATATTAAGAATTTTGACTGAAACTTGTACGTGTCTGTATTTGAGCTCTGATTGCTGCAAGATAAAATTTCCTAGTTAAAAGAAAATCATTTCTTAAGACTATGAGAGAGAGAGAGAGAGAGAGAGAGAGAGAGAGATATTTAATGACCCAATGTGTACAGTTAATTGTAAAGAATCATAAACAGATTGGATGGACTGATGTCTTCTTAAGAGGTGGAAGGGAGGACAAAGGGAAAACAATGAGTGGCAGAGTACAGGTTGGGAGTTGTTGCCTTTGATCAAGAGCCTCAGCACCTTGGTGACCAACAAGCTTAGGCTGATTTTCCCTGGTGAAGAAGCTGTTGATGACAGAGGCCAAACATTTCACTATTAGTTCTCCTGGTAATAGCTGTCTCTGTTTTTCAAGCTGTGGTGGAAATGGAGCAATGCACATGAATGCACATGCTGGACTCTCTGGATTTACTTGACTTACCAGCACAACACAGTGGAAGCTCCCTGAATTCATTCTGATTCCTACTCCTGTTCACAAAGGCTATATGGGCTTGTAGAAAAGATGGGCGTTAAGCAGAAAAAAATCACAGCCACACTGACACTTTTGGGAAGTGTGGTTTACCATAAAATACAACCCGTCTGAAAGCCTAGTAAGAAAGTTACGGGTGTCTTAGGGTGGCAGTGGCTTCTCCACAATTGACTTGGGCAGATGTTGCAAGTGGTATTAGCTTGCATTTCCACATTCATGAATAAATTCTCTCAACTGAAGGCATATAAATATACATTCATGAAAGAACCCACACGACTCTTATTTTTAGGAGATCACATAAAATATTTATGTCCCTCTGTCCTCTTAACCAATTACTTTCCTAAAGGAAAAAAAAAGTACAAAAAAAGTGATTAAAAATTTACCTTGTTACAAATAACTCGCAATTAACTCATTCATTTCCACATTTCTACATTCTCAGTTATAGTTAGGGTGTATTGTAAAATAATTATCACTTTTGAACCTTTCAAACTGGGAATACACCATATCAATGGTGGCAGGCAAGTCAAAACACAATGTAGATTTCATATCAATCAGAATGTCAAATGATCTCATTAGAGTTTCAGGTCTATCTGTGGGTACATTTCAACTATTCTGCTTTTCCTGCATGAAAGTTTAGCAAAGATTAAGTCATTTACCCGCGACAGTTGGCTAAGGCAGCTGAGTCGAGGCTTTGATGAAATGTGTCAGTCATTTTCCAGCAACTCTGCCTTTGACTACTAGTAGGCTATTGGGAGTAACCACTGTCACAGAGCTATTGCCAATGTGGTTGGATTTCTTTTGACAGAACATTCTTTCTCTAAATTTTGCTTAACTTGTTTGTGAAACTTTTCCTCTTTGATTGTATTTACTGTTAAAATTAACTTTCTGAACATCAAAGCCTGGAATTACTTTTTGGAAAAAATAAGACTTTTAGAGGTAATAAATTGAAAAGATGAACTTTAGAATTTGTTTAAAGAAATATTTAATTTTGTGCATATATAGTACATAATTAAATAATGTATGTTACTTCCTATCCTATTGATATAATATTTAGTTCCAAGTGTCAATTGACATTTGCCACTTACTCTTTTTTTAAAAATATACTTGACACTTTCATAATTAAAAAAATTTTTTTAGTTATAAGTGTACATAATACCTTTATGTTATTTATTTATTTTTATGTGGTCTTTAGAATCAAACCCTCATACATGACGGGCAAGCACAATACCATTGAGCTACAACCCCAGCTCTGCCACCTATTCTTATTTAGCTTAATTTTGAGAATCAAATACAGTTTCTGGTCTTGTCTCCCTCAAATTTGAGGCAAATTCAATTGTCTAGCACTGCTAATACGTAGCATAAGCTCTAATATCTGCTTGGAGCAGATATAATGCTTCCAAACATGGCTACTTCTCTGAGGAATTGGTGGTGACCACATCCTAACAAAATGTGTGTGCCTAAATGTCACATAAAATGATAAGCAAATTTAACACATAAGAAAATAAATTTGAGGCAATGACCATCTGTTATTAAAAGAGTGATGTTATGTAATCTTTAGATGTTTTCTTAAACTAAAAGAAGCTACTTCATGTTATATAAAAAAATCAGTAGAAGACCCATGACTTTCATTTGAAAGTGCTTCATGGAATTCTTAGCCTTACAATACAGTTTTTAGCTAAAAACTCAGCAATGGTTGAGTAGAGTGACCTTTTAAAATGAAATGGATTAGCCTGAGTATCAACCAAAAGCAGAGGACCTTCTAATTCAAAACTGTTCTATCAAATTACCTTGTGAGTGTTTTCCAAAACCAAGCATTCATCTTAGGATTTTATGTGTTGATTTAGGACTTCAGTGAAAGACATGTATTAAGGAAACAGAATCAAATAGTGAAAGCATCGTTAAATATTTTGATAAATATAATTAGGAACTTTATTTGGGGTTTATATTTTAGAGAGGAAATTGTGAGTTGTATTTTGAGGTCTTGAAAACTTTTAGTAGGTAAATTATCAATTGGCATTGATTTGAGGAGGGAAAAAGAGAAGTCAGTGGATAATTGCAATAAAATGAGATTTGTGCCAAGTCTTCCAAGAAGGCTCTTCTCTTTCCATATGGGAATTTTGGCAATGACAGAATCAGGGTGTTGGTGAATTTGCTGAAGTGATTGCAATCAGGTTAGAGGATTAAAGAACTTTTGAAGAAAGAACTTAAAATAGTCTTCCTATTGATGATAGGTTGATTAGAAGGAGATAATGTGAAATAGGATAAAGAAAGGACATTATTAAGATTATTCAACAACTTACTGTGGCCTTATAATTGAAATTAAAATTTCACCTAAAATCAAGTATGGTTTTAATGCATAAAATTTATGCAACACCTTGTATTTTCCAGAGTAATTTCTCATTGCTTTAGCATTGCCTTAAAAGGTAATTTTGATTTTAATATATTCATTCATTTAACATTCATTCACTCAACAAATATGTTCTGTGCCAGATACTCTCAAGTGTTGGAAATTCAAAGATAAATGACATTGCTCCTGTGTTTACAGGACTGTTATTCTTGCTAGTCTGTAAACATCTTTGAGGGCAAAGTTCCTGGTAGCATATAGATACTCACTGTCTGTCCCCTGAATGAATGTTAAACTCATGTTTTGATCAAATTGTCAAATAAAGGATTCTTTCACAAAATAGAAGTTCGGGCATGATAAGATCATAGGTCCTGATATCAGAAACCCTGGTTTTAAGTATTAGCTTGGGTATACTAGTATGATACTAGAAAATTCACTTAACTTTTTTCCAGTCTCATTTTCCTTATCTCAAGGATAAAATAATATTTGCTTTATGAGGTGGTTGTAAGGGTGAATGTGAAAATCATTTCTAAAGTACTACTTACATGTTAGTCATTATTACAAATAAGATTCCAATATTCTACATTATAGTAGCATGTTTTAGAGGGAAGTGGCCTGTTTAGTAGCACAGCAGTATATTCGTTCCAGAACGGATAAATCAAGAGTGTTAGTCTTGGCAGGATGCCAGTTACCTTGGAGGAAATTGCTTCAGTGATAAGAATCAAAAGCCAAGACAGAAGACTCTCCATAGATGAACCTACTTGGGGGGACTGGAAGTGCTCTGACTTGGAGGTAGCTCTGATCCTGTGAGGTTGTTACTGAGGGTCCAGCATTCTAAGTCTGACTGCAGCAAGGCGAGCTTGCTCTGTGGGCAATTAATAGTCCCAGCAATCACCACTCAAGCATCTGAATTCTGGTCCCGGCATTCTGACATTTAGAACTTCCATGAGTGGGAGTTAAGAATTGGATGGTTTTTATGATAAGGGGTATCATAGATGCTGCTAAAATATGTGAAGACAGAAATAATTGAAATGAGGTGGGATTTATAAGCAGTGGGCTGATGACATGGGTCATATCATGCTGCCACCACCACGAACAACTATGTGTTGACAGTTTAGCAAACATGATCCATTATCTCTGAAAAAACTCATGAAAAACTTGTAGAGCACTTATTCTCACTTCATTTTACAAATAAAAGGACATATTCAGATGCATCTGGTGACTTGTCTAAGGCCATATTTTAAGTCAATTGACTCAGCTCCTGTGAATTCAGATCCACTGCTGTTCCATGTGAGATGCCTACCTCTTTATCCTCTAAAAGCCAGGATACTGGGGAATCATGCAGCATGGACTAAGGGAACAAATTGTTCCCAGCAGCTAACAGTATTTTTTTTTATAGGATGCTTTGGATTGTTTTTACATATGTATATTTTCTCCATTATGAAGTGAAAACTCAAAAGGAGTAAATATAGTCTTATTCTCCCTTTATTTCTAGACAGCTCAAATGGCTGTAGATATACCAAGTAGACCGGATAAATACATTTTAGTAATTATTAATATTGTTATGTCTATTAAAATTTCTTTCTATTCAAATATCTTTATCATGAGCTGTTAGCCCTCCTTCCCACTCTTATACAGATTGTTACACTCAGAGAAATTTCACTGCTAAGCCTGTCTCATTTCCATATCCAGAAAACATATCCAGGCCTACGCAGGCAGGGGCATATCTGAGCATGCCCCTTGTGGACCTGTTTCGCAGGACTGTGATCCTTTTCTCCAGAAATGTAGCATGAGACACTTTCAATCTGTAATATGTTTCTTCATTTTTTTCCCCTTCTTGTTTGTTTCTTCATTCTTCAGACTTCAATATTTGATTCAGTTTATTGAAGGAAGGGGTGACAGAAGGGAGAACAAAGTAGGTTGGAGTGGAATGAATGAATGAAAAAAACCTAAATATATGCTGGACTTTACAACATGATTTATATTCTTAATTTATCAGCGTAAGTTTCATCTTCAACAATTAGACTCTAAGCTGATTCATAGGGTGGAAGCGTAGTTGAGACCAAAGTATGAATGAAAGCTGCTCCTGGCAGTGTAAGATCTGTCTGACGCTCTTTGGCACTCCAAACTCTTTCTTTCCTGGTCTGGTCTCTTTAGAGAGTAACAAGCAAGAGCTTCTAAGAGTGGCCAGCTGAAATCAATCATGCTGTTAAGGTCTCTGACCACAAAAAATCTCCACCCAGTAATTCTCAACCAGCAGGACATAACAGACGTACCTTGGGAATTTCTCGAACTATCTGAGTCACTCATTCTCCCTCCAGTAAGGTATCAGAATGTCTAGAAGGACAATGTGCATGTGCCATTTGTAAAAACTTCCTACTTGGTTCAGTTCTCTGTATCTTTGTTCTAAGAATTGATGGTTTGAATCATTTTAAAAACATTGTTTTTGGATTCAGTCACTTCAGGATTCATATCCTGGTCCTATCATTGGTGGACTTCTTGCCTTTGGAAGAATTATGTAACTTTTCTAATGTTGTTGTTTTCTCATTTGAAAAGTGTAGTTAATAATTTCTCAAATACAGACAAAAACATAAGCTTATTGACATACATAAGTCTTATATATTGAAAACTAACAAGCATTGATAAAAGAAATTAAGGAACACTTAAGGAAGTCTGTGGAAAACATATAATATTCATAAACTGGAAGACTAGATATGGTTAAAAGTACTCTTTACAAGTTGATTTAGGGAGACAGTCCAGTGTCAATGAAAATCTTAGTGCAAGTGTGATTTTTATAGAAAATGACAAGGTGATTCTAAAAGTTATAAGAGAGACACAAAGGATTTGGAAGAGACAAAAACAATTTTGAAAAATAGAAATGCATATAGAAAACTTAAACCACCTCACCTACCATGGTAATCAATACATATACTGTCATAGTAATCAATACAGTGTAATATTGCCATAAAGATAGACATATAGGTAGAAGGAATGGAAGTGACATCCCCCAGACATAAATTCTCCCTTGATTTTTGACAAAGGTGGCAAGATTACTCAATGGGAGAAAGAATAGTCCTTTTAAAAAATGGCATTGAAAGACCTGGTTGAATGGGAAAAATATAATCTCAACCCTATGATACAACATATATTAAAATAAGCTGGAGATGGATCATATACCTAAAGACGACTTATAAAACTGAAGAGAAGATGGGAAAAATTTTTAACGTTGGTGTACAAAAAGGTTTTTAGGACACAAAAGTACTGAACATAAAAGAAATAGTTGATAAATTAAACTGGATCAAAATTAAAACCTTCTGTCTTTTTACAGATACCATTGAGTAAACAAAAATAAAGTAATACACTGATGAAATGTATTTGTGATGTCTAATAAAGAACCTGAATCCTACAACTAGATTAATAAATCCTACAACTTAATAAGAATAAGAAGACAAACCACCTCCCAAAGTGAGTAAAAGATTTGAACAGATACTTAAAAACAAGAAGACAGGCTGATAAATACATGAAAAGACATGAAAAGATTCTTAATGTCATTAGTCATTCAGGAAATTCAAATTCTAACAAAAATTAAATTCTATTTCAAACTCATTAGAATAATTCAGATGAAAAAAACCTGACAATATCCAGAGCTGGGGAGGATGTGGAGCAACTAAAATGCAATATATGTACATATTATGCACGTGTGTGCATGTGCATATGAAGTTTTCACAGAAACAGTTAACTATATTGAGGTCTAATTTTATTTTAAAAAATGTTTTTTTAGTTGTCAATGACCTTTATTTTATTTATTTATATGCGGTGCTGAGAATTGAACCTAGTGCCTCACAAATGCTAGGCAAGTGCTTTACCACTGAGCTATAACTCCAGCCCTGTGGTCTAATTTTAAATGATAAAATGTACTCGTGTGTAGAGTTTGATGAGTTTTGAAAAGCAAATACATCATGTAATTACCACCTAAGTAAAAATCTTTCCAAAATATTTGCTAGGAATATATATGCATGTATTCCTTGTCAAGTATCTTGCACATAGTACAAGTTCAGTACATTTTATGCACTGTTATTTTTGGCATCAGAAAACTTTGAGTTTAATGGTAGGATATATGGAAGTATGTAGCCTCACCAATTAAATTTTGGTCAGACTTCCTAAAATTCAAAAAACTCTTAAATTCCAACTTTAAAAAAATACAAACTTCAAGATATATTGGGCTAATTTGATAGATCACCAGTATCTAAAATTGTGTATATGAAATATAAGAATAAAATATAAGACATGAAATGAAATATAAATGAATTAAGTATGGACATGTAAACATGATTATTAAGTACTGACAGTAATTTGTAGACAAAGTTGTTGTTAAAAAAAAACAAAATAAAAAAACACTAATGAAGAAGCAGACATTTGGCTAGAATAACATTCATTTAAGCTTCTCAAATGAAAATTGGTCAATATTAGTAAGAGAAAGTCTTGCTGGTCCTTCAGATGCCTCCTTATGAAGAATCTGGGAGAAAGCTTCACTGTGGCGGGGGGTGTCATATGCATATAAGAGTATAAGTATCATGACTTGAGGATGTAGACCTGGGAAAGGTCATCATGAGAAACAATGCTGGACACCTGGAAGATTCTGAACCAACGTGAAAAACAACCCATCTGGAAATATGAGGATTTGCACCATTTATTGAAATGGTTTATATAAAAATGCTTTGAATCTGGTCATGAAGCTTACTTATGTGCCCTCCCAGGCATGAACTGGGTCCTCACACCGAGGTGAAGAAAATAAATATAAAACTGTGTATATAGGGTAGCTTGAAAAAGATTCGTCATTTTTTTAATTCAAAGTTTGATATAAGTTTTCTGATTTACTTTTTCTTATTTAAAATAATCTAATCAATCAACCAGCTAGCCACACGTAAAAACCAGATGCTAGCTTCGACTGAAAAGATGGCTAGTCTCTGCACTGGGATGGTAAGATAAATAGCTAGGAGGCTGTAGAAATCTCCTCAGGTTAGTGAAGAACAAGAAGATCATGTCAGATGAAGAATGGATGAAAAGGGAAAGGTCAATGTTTTGAAGTTCTGTCTATTTAAGTCAGAACAAAATTTTGCTTTGCAGTTCTAAAGACTGGAGAAAAACCCACTGGGTAGAAATTACAATGTGAGATCTTTGGGCTTGAATCATATAGGTTTTCAGATGTCTCACCTTTGCAGGAGTATTTCTGAGGAAGGAAGAGAACCCACCTCACCAAAGGGTAGCTCACTTCTTCAATAAATGGCTTTAATTGTTAATCATGAGAAATCATACCATAGTTAGGTTAGATTCTGGAGAGTTTGAATTCTCTGCCATTTTCTTGCTACATGACTTTGGACATGTTGCTTAAACTCTGTGAGTTAATTTCCCAAATCTTTAGAACTGGTATTAACCTCAAGGTCTTTTTTTTTTTTTTTTTTTTTTTTTTTTTTTTATGAGGAGCTGATGTATAGATGATATCTAGAGCAACCTAGGAATTAGTAAGAGTATATTCAGTGTTAGCTACTTATTATAATTTTTACCTTTCAGAGGCATTGAGGTAGAGATTTCTGTGTGAAGTGAGGGGTTGTTCAAGACAGTCCCTAATTTCACCCATTTTGAGAAACACTTCTTCTTAGAAATCATTGGAAGGCGATACTGAGTATTGATTGTGGAATTATTTTCCATGCATATTTTGAAACGGTAAACGTCATCTGGGTATAGTTTCACCTGAAATTTTCAGGCCAGTTAAAAGAATTGAAGATGAGCTGACTTTTCTTTCCCAAAAGTCCTTCGTCCATATTCCTGGGTCACCTTTCATGTGAGATATTCTTTTTGATGTGAGAAAAAGAGTAGGACACAATGTTATTATTTTTTTCTTTCTTTAAGAATTACACTAAAGTTTGAGGGCCCAGTAATGTTCTTTGGGAGTTTATTAGGCAATATAGAATAATAGTCTAAAATAGGTAGATAAATCTCTACCCAATAAACTACAGCAATATGTATTTACTGAATATATATTATGACATAGCACTGTGCTAAGCTCTGGAAATCATATTCATTTAAAGTCCAAATCATGTACTACTTAAAAAATATCTGGTCCAAGTATATATTATTATACACTTCCATGAAACAAAGCACCTCCAAAATTAATGGTTTGTGTGTGTGTTGGGATTAGCCAAGCAGTTCTTCTGGACTGAGTTATGGTCATGGAACCTTGGCTGGACAGCCTTGCTTCTGTGGGAAGGTAGGATATTGTGGTGTGACTGGGCGACCTACCTTCATTTGTCATCAGGCTAGCCTGGACATGTTCTCATTGTAGTCAAAAATTCAAGAGGAGTTGAATGTACAAGGCCTCCAGAGGTTAGGCTTAAAATCTGCACATCATCCTTTTCACCAAACTCCACTGACCAAAGCAAGTCACAAGTCAAGCCTAAATTCCCACTTCTTTTGGGGATGCCCTGCAGGCTCTGGTTGTGAAGAGCATAGATACTGGGAGGCCAATAACTGGGGCCACCAGTGTTAGCATCTACCATAAGATGCAATCATCAAATAGATGAGAAATGTTAATATAACCTCCTCAGACACTGCAAGACCCTGTAGAGAAGAACCATATTCAGTGTATGAACTTCTTGAAAATAATGAAAAGGGGAGTCAAAATGGGCCTCTGTCACTTCTCACCCATTTGTTTTATTTAGGCAGTGTTCCCAGCAGACATACAATAAATTAACAAAGGTGCAAAAATTTTAAAATAGATGATGATATCAATTATAAAACTGTAGTGTCCAGAGTAATTTAACCAAAGGTAGCAGAGAAAATAGCCAGCCAAATGAATGTTCTAGAGGTATGAAGATTAATTATATAGTGTGAGAACCAAGGACTTCTGTTTACAGACAAGGAGTTAAATTCTCACAGCAGCTCTAGAGAAGACTTTGAATTAATGGCTAATTTCAAACAAAGCATTTAATGTCACCACTTGAAATGTTTCAGTAATAATTCAAACGGTTTAATTCTAAGCCACTTATGATTAAATTTCAAATATGCTAAGGTATTATTAGACATTTATGGGAAAAATCATTTTTCCCCCTGCAAATTAAATGTTCTTCTTTGACAATTATTCAAGTTATGATGGGGGTTCTTGTTTCCTTTTAATTATAGCCCAAACACTTATATGGATAAAGCAGCAATATGATCACTATTTCATTTTGGAGCCATTATTACCGAAATGCAAAATATCTCAATCTCTAGCCCTTTCCCCCTCCCCCTAGGTTTTCTTTTTAATCCCATAAAAGCATCTGTCTTTGATTTCAAGTGGAGTACCTGCTGTGCAGGATGCAATGCAAATCCAATTTGTGTGTAACAAAACCAAATGGGCTGAAATGAACTCTGCATTTTAAAGATGTTTTTGTTTAATCATCGCCATCACTCCTCTTTAATGAATGCATAATCAAGTTAAACTTCAGGCAAGAAATGGAATGGCTCTTCTTAAGAAAGGGAAAGCAGATTCTTGTGATATTCCTCATTGCTGATCTGCCTCCCATCCTGGATTGGTAGAAAAGGAAGAAGACAGATTTTCAAATGCTTATTATGGCAAACTATTGAGAACTATGGCATGAACAGTATTATCACTCATTTCTTTTCCCACTTTTTTCAGAAATAACTATAGTTAATGTTTAGTAGGAAGCAAGGATGCAGGATTCCTGGTTCTCATACTCCCCTTCTCTGAGTGTCACAGAAAATAGGAGGTATGATATGGTACTTGAGGACTTTATGGGGTATGTGCCTTGAGGTATTTCTGTGCTACAAATATGTAGCCTAAATATTGGTATATAATTTCCCAAGTGAAACTTCCATGAGTTTTTTTTTTGGGGGGGGGAGAGAAAAGATCTCAATTTATTAGATGACTTTTGTATAGTCATATGCTGTTCAGATAGATCAATTGCAAACAAGGAAAAGAGATAAGAGACTATTTACAATGGTAGGCCCTTATAGGTGGTGTAATTGGCTTGTTTCCAGATGAAAAAGTCAAGCACAAAATGTGCATTGACTAACATGAGGTCAGATGGTCAGTGAGTGGGAGAGTCAGAGTGATCCTCAGTCTTTGCAAAGCAACATGAAAATAAAACATTTGTTACTGCAAAACAGAGTTGGCAGACCTCCAAAAAGAAATATATTCCATAAGAATGGTTAGCTGATGAGCTGTCTGTGCAAGCTTTGTGTTATTCAAGGTGAGTAATGACAACACTGTTGGATATGATATGTGCACCTCAAAATATTGTTCTCAAGCAAAAATCTAGGGATTTAGGTAGGTGCCAGAATGTGGGACTTTATTTCTTCTAATTACATTTAATGGATAAGAATTGGGATTGTTTTTATTTATAGCTGAGATGGGATTTGCAAAACTCTAACAGCTTGAACACCTGCCATTATGCCTGAAATTCCAAGATTGCAAGTTATTTTTACATGGTAAGGTGTTGTTATCTATTAGGGGAAAATTCCTCTGGAGCAGTAACACTGAATCAGCATCTGTCCTTTACCCTTTAATTTCAAAAGTCTCATCAATTTTCTTTCTGATTAAGAACAAGTTGTTGGGAGCAAGGTCCTGGATTGGACACTACTGTTAAGATTTGATGATTGGTGGAAAGGTTAAAGAAGGTTGGAGAAGGGCCCACAGGTTCTGCGAAAAGGATTGTGAAAAGCAAGTGGATGGGCCCCTCGGGAGAAAGCTTCAAAGCCAGATGCATGTATTTATCACTTGTTAGAAGGTGGCTGCCCCTGGGTTAAGTGGCTTGGAGAGCAGATACACCCATGAGTGTTCCAAAGGTTTTATTTTTGGAGTCTCCTTGCCTTTAATCTGTTTAGGTTGTCTTTTACATTTATCTGCCCTAAAAATTTTCCATGTGATGGGAAGAAAAATTATAATCATAACAAAGTACATTCTAGGTGAAGAACATTTGCATATTATTTCATCTCATTTCACAGCACTACCAAATAACTTTCAATAATTTCATTCAAGGGAGGCTTAAAAACATGTGTGTTCTTTCTTTACTCAGATATTTCCATATCCAAATTGCACTAGCCAGTCATTGAGACTTCTTGGCTTTTCAGTATTTTTGTTTTTCTTTATACTGCTATCAGGATGACTCCTTTTAAATATTGGTGTAGAAGGTTACCTATGTAAAAAAGATTGAGCCAACAGTCTATTTTTTAGTTATGTTTAGATTTTTTTGTGGGGAGGAAGTTAAAATTATTATGTACTTTGCTTTAATACAGTGCATCATTTTGAGCAGTGGACCATGCATGACTCAGGTGTTTACAAATAGAATTATTTGGGAAAATACACTGGACAACAGGACACAAATATGTTGGCTACCAAAGGATCACTGTTGCAATAATTTACAAAATTGGATCCAGAAACCTTTTAAGACCTTTTCAACACAAAAGTCTGTATCAAAATCCTAACACATCTTTGTATTGATAATTCAGTTGTTATCAACCTACGTGGCCACTGGATGTCCCCACTCTTCCTCAAATGCAGCTGAGGTATCACTTAACTGGCAGTTATAAAAACAATGCATTTGCAGGGAACCTTCGGAAAGATCCTACAAGAGTTCTGGGTGCGTGTGGCAGCATCACTGCCCCTGGTAATAGCAGGAGGGATTAGAAATGGGTGATTTAAGAGACCGAGTTTGGTGGGAGGAATTCTTTGGGTCCTGCCACTCTGTGTCATTGCATCTTTACTTTCGTGAATCTCTGCAGCGCTCTTTTTCTAAAGTGCTCTAAGAAGGAAGTAAGTCTGAGTACATTGCTATTAGAATTACTGGAATGAAACAAGTATGCATTGGGAAGGGTGAGAATATGGGAAGGTGACAAGGGAAACCTTGTAAAATATGTGGAAAATTACCTCATGGAAGTATGGGATATAAAATATATGGCATTCTTTAGCAGGAAAAAAGGTCTGAATTTGGACAACTCATTTGTTCTCAGCAGTTATACCTAAGAAGGTAATTTTGCAACACAGGACAGAACACTGGACTTATAGACTTAGAGTCAGGAAACTGACTTAAAAAAGATTTAAGCCTTACTTCTATTAAGTAATGATGGAACAAGCCTACTTTGTGTCTCTGAACCTCAGGCCCTTGTCTGCAAAATGGGATAACACAACTTTCCTCAGATTTGCTGAGAAGCATATATATGCTATTTTATATATGAAAAAGCCTAGGACCTAGTGGTTACAGAGAAAAAAAAATGCCAAATTTTTTAAGAATTTGGGAGAAACTAAAAAATTAGAAAGGATTTTCAATCTTCAAAAGATTTTTTTTAAAGTTGTAGATGGACACAATACCTTTATTTTATTTATTTTTATGTGGTGCTGAGGATCAAACCCAGTGCCCCACACATGGTAGGCAAGTGCTCTACCACTTTGCTACAACGGCAGTCCCTTCAAAAGATTTTTGATCTAGTTAAATGGAAGGATTTAGTATTACTTATAATGTATTTCATTATCTACTAAGTGTTAGTAAAAATTGTTTAACTATATCAGCCTCCACTTTTCAAATGTCCAGAAGGGAGAATTACACACAGCTAGTAAATGCCTTACCTAAGAAAGCCCCAAAGATTAGGAAAGTGGAGTCTTCTCAAAAGAAAAGCACTCTAGATAATTAATTCTTAGAATTTATAGAGAAACAAAGGAAGTGCAAATAAAGTGAATTTCTTTACTGATGAGAAGCATGATCGCAGAGCACAGTGAAAAGTCAAAGCAAAGAGCCTTTGTGCCATCAATCACATTTCAGGGCAGAAGTCAAATTGAGAGGACATAGTGCAGTAGATTTTGTCATTTGTTCTTCAGAGAATATGGAAAACTGAGGATTTCCCTTCCTGAATAGTTCTGATCAGCCTCCTGAATGAAGTCTCATTCCTCTAATTCCATTCTACCACTCGACTATTTTATTTCCATTTAGGGAAAACAATAAAACTTGCTTGTAACTAAGGAGCAGTCCCTGCACAGTTCCTGCTGGGAAAACAGTATTGTAGCTCATCTACTGGGAGAGCGTGCTTCCTCACTCCTAAGCACCAACTACCGGGCTACTAATTAGTATTTCTCAAAGGAAGAGGCTGACTTCGCTTTTTGGTTATGCATTCTTTACAATAGCATCCATGTCTCTATATTCTGTTACATAAGTAAGTAAGTAAATAAGTAAGTAAATAAAAACCCAGTAGTACTTCTGGCATTGGCAGCTTAAATAAAAGTAAGTCAGATGCTGTCTGTTTAGAATGACTATCAATAAGATTCAAAGGCTCATATTAGCATTGGCTTGGTTGATTCTAAACTGCTGGAGGTTTGGTAGTTCAAGGGTAGGGTGGATGAAGAAGTCATGTAATTGGAGCCCATGGCTAAGGCATAACTCTTTGTAAATTGGTATATGAAAGCTTTTATTGACCATATTTTGTAAAAAGAATGCCCACAGTGCAACCATGCAAGAGACTGTATGTAGCAAATTATAGTCTCTGCTGCCTTTTAAGATCTGTGGACCTAAGGCATCGATTTGAATTTGTCAAGAACTGGGGTAAGGTCTCACAGATGTTTCCCATTTTTGGAAACCATTCCTATATATTGATTGTAAGTCAACCACTTTTAATAATGTCAATGGGGAAAAAATTCCTATTGGGAATAAAAATGATGCAGTTGAAATTCACTTTTCCATTTGAGTAATAAGCCTGACTTTATTTGACCAGACTGTCTCCCTATGTCCCCATGTTGTCTCTCTGTTCATAGCTTGGAAGATAACTGAACAAATAAGGAGAAGGGTAGGAGTGAAATTGCCAAGTGAAGTTGGCCCTTCTGTCTGAGAATTGAACTGTAAACCTAATTAGTTCTAAACAGCTGAGTTACCAATCACAGAAGTCTAAACTGAACTCAAACTTTTGTGTGTTCTGGAGTCACTCAAGAAGCTGGTTTAAAGCATAGAAATTTGGGTCTCCCTCCTAGATATTTTGAATCAGTGGATCAAAAAATAGGACCCAAATATCTATATTTTTAAAAACATTTTTATTTTTAATTGACATGTAGTACTGGCACATATCTATGTTGTGCCATTTCAATACATGTATACAAGGTTTAATGATTAGATCAGGGCAATGGTGTAACTATCACCTCAGATATTTATCATTTCTTTGTGTTGGAAAAAAAATCTATATTTTTACAGATATTACTGGTGATTCATACTCAGATGGTTCTTAGACCAAACTTTGAGAAATATTGGTTAATGATATGGGAGTCATTTTGATTCATAGAGGAAATCAATCAGGATGCTATGAAGAAACAAAGCTTTACCTTCCTCATTCAGGAGGAGAAGTGATAAAGGGCAGGAAAATTGAGGGTAGAGGGAGGCGTGGAGGAAACAAAGTCAGCTAAATGCCTGTAGTATTGACTGTTATAGTCACACATCTTGGGAAATACATGAACATTTTATTTCATCATTGGATAATGACTACCCATTGTCAATTTGGCCTGTGAATCACCACATGGTTGGAAAGTTGGAGGGACCAAGAATATGGACTTTGTAAGTCTGACTCTTGGCTTTGCCACTTATTAGCTGTGTGGCTTGGGCAAAGTTAATCTCTGGGTGCCTGTGTTTCCTCATCTATAAAATGGAAATAATAACAGTACTTATTCCTTAGTGATGTTGTAAGAATTAAATGAATGATTATAAACAAAAGTGCTCAGAATGGTGCCTGTTTTAGTATTAGATAAAGGTTAGATATGTCTACTCTCATTTTTAGTTCAGTGCTTTTTTGGGAAGGATGATGACACAGGTGATTCTAGAATACAAAACACTGGGATAGAGTCACTCAGAGTAGAAGAAAAAAAAAGAATGTAGAGCTTGTGAGCCCTTAAATTGTGCCAGCCCATTTTTGTAGACAGACTCAATTATTTTAAGATATCTCTATCTTATAAACTTGTCTGTATTTGAGCTTCTACATTTTCAGATTTTGTTTTAGGTTTCATTTTTCCTTTAGTTATTTGGAAAGCCAGTATGAGAATTTTTAGCATCTATGTGAAAGAATCAATGCCCCTTCCCCACCCCCAGCACTCACTCTTTGGCTTCAGGGGATCTTTGAGGTAAATATTTGCCTATAGATATTGAAGTTACATTAGCAGATCCCAGGTGAAAAATTTTCCCCACCAAATTCTGGAAGAGTACAGAGACCCCAAAAGATTAGAAATTCTGAGCTTATTTGGGGCTTTCTCTTGAATCTATTTTCTATAACCCCCTCAGATGAATAGTGTTCAGCCAAGTGCAGTTTGTTCCATCCTCCTGTGGGAGAAGTTGGCAATATCTTGAAATATTTTTGGTGATCACAAGTAGGTGGTGCTAATGGCATCTACCTGGTAGAGGTCAGGAATGCCACAAAACATTCCATAATGCACAGGGCAGCCATCTACAACAAAGAATTATCTAGTCTGAGTGTCAACAGGGTCGAAGTGGAGAAACCCTGCCTTAAAGCAATAACTGCCAATGGAAATAATATTGCCCACTGGGAAGAAAAACAATGCCATTGAAATTAGTTTTCTAGTTCTAATAATAAGCTCAACTTCCTCTACCCAGAATGCTTTTCCATGTCCCCTTGTTGTCGAGATGTTTGTAACGGCAGAAATTCAGGTAGAGTTCTGGGGAAGCTGGGAACTTCCTGGGGAGAGGTAGCAGAGCTGGGGCCAAGGGAGATGGGCATTCATTCCTTTCCTTCTGGGCTGTTCTTTAGCAACTGTGTGGACTTTAGGCTCCTGATGTTGATTTGTGGAGAGGACACTCCTGCCAAACTCTCTATGGGTCTTTATGACTTGGTTCCATGGGATACCCTCCTACCATGTTGAGTCATACCACTTATCCCCCTTGTAGGTCAGATATTAGGTTCCCTTAAAAGTTGTATGCTTGATTTAAAAGCATCCAATTTAAAATTTCTTTTCCCTGTAGCACAGACTTTATCAGGGGAGACATTTTCTCACTTGGGCAATGGAGTCCCTATAATAATTAGCACTAATTGAGATCCAGGTAGGCAGCTTAAGTAGAAAGGCTGATAACTAAATCACTCATGGTGGTGACCTATGGGACTAGTCTCACAGGTCCTCATTTAGTCACACAAATGAAGAAGGAGAATTTAATGACACTAGTAAGTTAGTTTTCAGGAAGCATTATTATTTGTTACAAATAATCAGCCAAATATTTCTTTGGGCTAAATGCCACGTGCCAAACATAGGCACACACACACACACACACACACTCTTCTCTCAAGGGGTATCTAATCTCTACCTAACAATAATAGAGATCATAGGGCCAGCAAAATTATTCTTTGAATAATATATAGGTCTGTCTGGTAGCCTGGGGACAAGATCACATGCATCCCAGTCATGTCCCTGGAGTGTCTTTGTGTGACTCTCACTTAACTTTTCTTCAGTTTCTCCATTATTAAAGTGACCTAAACCTTTATTGTTTTCTCTTCTGTGAAAGTCCTTCTATACCTCTAGAGAACTACATTGGAGGTGAGGCCAACATCAGAGAGAGCTATGAAATTTAAAGAGATGTGAGTTCATTAGCTTTCTAGAGTTATATCCTAGCTTGTGGGTGAAACAGTGTGGCAGTGAGAGAGAAAAATCATACCTGCCATAGAAAATAAGATGTGCATTGGTAAGACTCTGGCTTTGTTGTATAGACCCAGTGAATAGATGCCATTCAAAGTTCACTGGATTTTGACAGTTTCTCTCTAATTTCTTTTTTTGGGGGAGTACAGAACAAAAAGTGGTTTGGGTTATATGAGGGTAAATTTTTAATAATCCAGGAAAAATGTGTCAGATGCCAAGCTATAAGAGTGGCTGTGATCTTTATACTCTTGCTTGTTCTTTGGATTTTTCCGTAAGAAGAGAAAAGAATTATCTGGATTCTAGTTCTAGCTTTGAACTAGAAAAAAGAAAGGGGTGGGGGAGAGAGAGAGGGAGAGAGAGAGAAGAGAGAGAGAGGGAGAGAGAGAGAGAGAGAGAGAGAGAGAGAGAGAGAGAGAAAAGATCCTCCACATGTCAAAGGGAAGAGATTGAACTAGATAACATTTAAGTTTCCAAAGATGTTTCTGAACTCCGTGATGTTCAAGAGGACTAAGTTTGATCCAAAACAACATTCTGTGTTAGAAGTGTCTGTGAGAAGGAGAGTGACATTTCTGTGATCTGTAACCTGAAAGTTCCTCAATCCTGAATGAGATCTGAAGCTCAGATTTTACCCTGGACAAATTCATCACCACACTTAATTACTGCTTATGAGTTCCAAGCTCGAGTGTAAGCTGCTGTCACCCCAGACAACTGAATGCCTTTCTTATTTTGGTAAAACCAAGCCAGTGAGGTCACCTACCAGGAGACTATTTACACAAGAGCCCTGCAAACTCTATGTATTATTTGTCCAGGGAAGAAATTCTTAGAGAGGGCTAGACACAGCCTTCTCTTAACTACCTGCGGGTTGTTAAGAGAAAGTTGAATACTCTGTAGTGTCCATTTTTTTCTACTTTCCTGTTTACACTAATACCTCCATACGACCTGAGAGTTCTTGGCTACTCTGCTTTGGTATTGGTGTGGCAGAGTGGAGTACAGAATGAGGCAACTCTAATGTGGCATTAGCAAACTGAGGGCTTCAGAATACCAAAAAAAAAAAAAAAAAAAAAAAAAAATTCCAAAATGCTCTAGCAGAGTAACAATGACTAGGACAGTCAAGATACTGAGCAGCCTCTTTCAAGGATATCTGGTGATGATGGTGCTTGAGTGACCTTGGGAGACCTGGGAAGTAGAATCCTTATGATTTAGGGTCTCATTGTAGGTACATGCTGCAGCTGTGCTAGTGGGTTCTTCTTGAGTGACTTTTTCGAAAGTGTGGGTGTTGGGGAGGGCGGGCAACTAACACAACAATGATGTGCTCCATCTGGAATGAGGAAGGCTTCCCTGTGAGAAATTGTGAAGCATCTTGGGTGAGAGCTGAGTTGGGAAAAAAATCTCATAATAAAAGGTCCAAGGAAGAACTGGACCAACATGTTGTATAATGTCAACTGTTTCCACTTCTCATATATACCTTCAACCTCCTTCTGATAATTATTCCTGACCCCAAGATGGTATCCTGAAGATTACACAATTACAGGGGAAATCTCCTGGGAAGTGTGAATAGAATAGAAAAAAACCACTTGCAGTGCTGGGTACTGCAATGTTTGGAAGCCACTCCTATATAAAACGTTAGAAATAGAAATGATTTAGAGGGTACGACAGGATAATTTGATGGTAAATTTGGGATGATGGTAGCTAGACTGCAGGAGACATGCCTCAAGAAGCATTCAAGTGGAATATCTTGGAGCAGCAATTTTATACCTACCCTAGGAGCTTAAGGTGTAACCCTACACCCACATTGCCTGGTGGATCGACCTTAGAATGGAATAACAGTCAACATGAGTTCTAGGACTTTTCCAGCTTCAAAATTAAGTATAATTTCTTAGTTATACTAAGTCTCCTTCCCTGACATTCCAGATCAGGTTCTCTGTAATGGTCTCCAAAATTTATTTTATTTTTGTTCCTTGGCATCCATTTACCCTACTTGTGGCAGCTCTAGTCCAATTTTCCTCTGCTAAGGACTCTAGTCCAGCCTATCCTCACATGTTTTGTTCCTAGTGAGTTGTTTCTGTCTCCAGCTTTGGAAGGGATAGGCAGTAGGATAGGGTCCTGGGTAACTAGAGAATCATATTGTTTTGACTGTAGTGATTGTTTCGGAAACATGCATGTGACCCATTAGAATCAATGACATGTACTGAGACAATTATTAGAACTTCTGAGAAAAGAAGTTGTACCTAGCTTCTTTTATGCAGCTATCTGTTGATCATAAAACAAGAGTCTGATTTTGAGTAAAACATGGAGGAGAGTAGATGTAGAGAAGAGGCATCGGATTCTGATGTTTTCATGAGCTTTCCATAACACCATATCAAAGGATCAGGACTGACTTCAGGGACATATCTACTGTGTAGTTGTGCAAGGCCCAATGAGCAGAAGGACCCTGTCCTTGGTTTAATGTTCTGCTGTTACTGGTTGGAAGTGAAATCCAATAGGAAAGTGGAGCAAGCATTTGAACAGAGGAGAGTGTATAATCTGCATGCTTGACATTTCGTGCAAATAGCATTCATGATGAACCATAAACACAGAACTCCAGTGAGTCCTACAGTGTGTCCATATTTAGTGAGACTTGAAGTGAGTACAAGGTAAGCTTGTTATGTCTACAAGCAAGTAAACAGGGTGCTGATATAGGAGAGCCAATTTTCCTTTTGAATTAGAATTTACTTCTAATGCAGGAAGTAATGATATTCTAGGAAACACAAATGACTAAAAGAACATGTTCAGATCCTTTCTTTTGTTATTTCCCATTTGTCAACTATTTTCACTAAAAATGATGATATAGAAGGACGGAGAAAGAAAGGATAACCACGTTGCAGTTCCTTTTAATCTTTTCTTACTCATCAAAAAATCTAGGATACAGCATTGGTAGAATGTGCACACATCAAGAAGTAAATTAAATGTACCAGTAAAAAGTGTGGAAAAAAAAGAAGTGAAATGAAGAATGATACACATGTACACATGTGGGTGTAAGTTATGAAATATGAATTGTGTGATTTTGGTGCTCTGTATGTTAGTTAAGTGCTCTTATTATTTATTTGTTCTTATTTTTTATTTTTAGGTGGACACAATATCTTTATTTTTATTTTTATGTGGTGCTGAGGATCGAACCCAGTGCCCCATGTATGCTAGGTGAGCGCTCTACCACTGAGCCACAATCCCAGCCCAAGTGCTCTTTATTTTTGCATTTAAAAATTGACAGTATGTGACATAGAGATGAATGGTAAAATTCATGCTAGTAATTTAAAATTTTAATTTTTTTTTTTACCTAGAATCACTTAAATAGCAGAAACAGACACAAAACCAAAATCAGACCAAAACAAACAAACAAAAACAACAAAATCACCATTACAAATCAGAAAGAGACCATAGTACTGGGGAAAGAAAACTTATGTTTTAGGACCATTAATGGTTTTTGGAACTATGTAGCCAGCTCTGTAAAGAATTTCTAGTTTGCTAGGATAACAACATACCACAGACTAGATGGCTTAAACAATGGAAATTAATATTTTCACAGTTTTAGAGGCTGGAAGTCCAAGATCTAGGTGCTGGCAAGGATTAGTTTCCTCTGAGACCTCTTTCCTCAGTTTGCAGGTAGCCAACCTCTAGCTTTCTCCTTCCTCTATGCATGCAGGATCCCCAATGTCTCTTTGTGTGGCCAAATTTGCTCTTCTTAGGGATATCAGTCAGACTGGATTAGGACTCCTTGAACTTTGTCTTTCTAAATGCCCCAACTCCAATATAGCCATGTTCTTAGGTAATGAGGGTTAAGGATTCAACATAGAGTAGTTTTTCCTTATCCCTAGCGTTCCAGAAACCCTGAAGCCACGAATAGAGCACTGAATCCTGTAATTTAATGCTTTTTGAAATCTTAATTAAGCACTTATTATGTACTATTCTTTGCAGTTGGAGGTAAGTCAACAAAACTAGCATAGATTTTTTTTCCTTTTTCACCATTTCACAGACAGAAGACTTTGTTAGTAACCTTAGCAGATGACTTCTTTTTGTTTCCTCAAGTTGAGAACTTCTACCTTTTCACCTAAAGAAAGAACTCTGATTTCTTTTCATATATCATAATTGCCAGCTTCAATACTTTTGTGCTTTGAGCCATTTTTAAGTAAAATAAGGGCATTTAAAGATAATCATGGAAACATTACAACTGACGATCTGTACGGCTAGTGACCGACAGACAGGTAGCATATAGAGTGAGGACACTTCGGACAAAAGGATGAATCCTGTCCTGGTAAGGACACAGTGGGATGGTCCAAAATTTTTTCACACTGCTCATACAGCACCTGATTTAAAACTTATGAATTGTTTATTTCTGTGATTTTTCCATTCACTATTTTGGAACATGGTTGACTGTGGATAACTGAAACCATGTAAACTAAAACTCTGGAGAGGGGAGAATATTATATACATGAGGGTGTGTAAAATTTAGTCCATAATAAAACTTTTCAATGGAATGATCCAATAAATTTCCTTTTTCTTTATATCAAGTTAGTCTTTTTTTTTTAACCAATCTGAATTTGAAAGGTTTGAAGACAGTTTCCCAGCACAACCTCTCAGCATCTACTCGGTATTCTACTACCAATGGTCAGAAAAAAAAATATATATTTTAAATTGTTCTTTAGCAACTTGGAAATGAGGGAAAAAAGACAGCTAAAGTTGTCATGAAATGGAAACAAATCCTTGTGAAAATATATCTTTATACCTCATTCAGGAAACTCAGAAAATACTGGTTTTAGTGAAGATAAAGTATTAGTTCCTTCATTTTCACAGATAGTAGAATGAGGGAAAAATTGGAGAATTCAAATTAAATCCACGTAGCTCAGGAATCAAATACCAGAACCCACAGTCCCATGAAGACTGGGTCAGAATTCTTTCCATTCTACTTGGTGGTACTTACCCCAATTTACCATAGTAGAGATGAAGGGCAGAATTTTGATCCCTGAGTTAGTTCACTTGTTTGATAAAAACTCATCTCCCAGGTTGTCTTTGTGTATTTTTTAAACAAAGGATCATCTGAATAAAATATTTACCAATATATTAAAATCTCTGGCTAAGTTCAAATTATTTACCAATATATTAAAATCTCTGGCTAAGTTCAAGCAAAACAAGAACTGCAGAGGGTTTTTTTTTTCTCATTAAAATAACTTTTAAAAACCAGAAGTTATGCAAATAAAGGCATTTCTCATTCAGGAAAAATCACAGATGCCACAATCTAAGCTGAGATTTTTACAGATGTGACTTCAATGGCAGTATGTATAAAATAATAATTATAGAAAGCAACTTCTCTGACACAATAATGGGCCTCAGAATCAGGATTGAAATTTAAAATTTAGAATACACTCCACCCATCCTCTGGAGTTAATTCCACATGCAGGGCATAGACTTTTGGTCTTAAGAACTAACAGGGAGCAGAAATACTGTTTTACTTGCACAATTTTCTAAAGAGGAATCACGTACAGGGTGGATGGATATTTTTTATTTATTGGATGTTCTCAGCATTTCTCATTGGTGTCTCTAAGCAGCAGAACTAAGATCAATAGAAAGGCATAAAGTTGTAAGATGGGAATGAAAAATGAGATTAAGAGTAATGCTTGTAAAAATGCAAAGATACCTGCTGGAGACGCAGCGGGGGCTGTATGACCCAGGCTCTCTTAAGCTCTCCTTTTTTCTTGCATGACAGGTCAATGCTGTGGCTCCTTGGAAAAGGTTCTTTCCCAACTGTGGAGAAATATAAGGCACTGAGGAGACAGAGGCAGTGATAGATAGCATGGGACTCCCAGGGAAACGACTGTTCAGTTAGAGATGAGGTGTTTGTCACTGCCCTAAATACACATGACTGCAAAGTAATGTGGCTGTCTTTTGAGTTGTTTATTGTTTCCCACAAATATACTAATGCATCCAAATGGGTGTTTTCATTCAAAATAGTCACCTTGACAATACATGTATTATAACACAGTAGCCAATACTTAAGACATTTTGGGGGATTGCCTTTATTCTTTTAATATATTCAGAGCTAATGAACATTTGTTGAATTTCAGAAATTGCCAGAAGTCAGCAAGTGCCAAGTTTGGTGAATAAAGCCATGATTTAAGTGAATCCTGCCATTCACTCCTCCCTTCCTTCTTCCCTCCTTCACAAATGCTACATCCAAACTGAGAACTTTGTAGATGTGACTTCAGTTACGGTAAGTACCAGGTAATCAATAGAAAGCAACTTCTTGAAGGCACAAGACTGGGTCATGCAGCCCCCCCTGTTTTCCCTCCCTTTTTCCTCTCTCCCTCCTTTCTTAACTTCCTTCCCTCCTCCTTTCCTTTATCTCTTCTTTTCTCCTTCCTTCTTTTTACAATTTGTAATAAAAATTGAGACTCAACACAAATTAATGGAATTGATTTTCTCACATAGTTTATAAAATGATGCTGAAGACTAAAGAGTTTCAACAATGGAAACATCATAATGGGTGGTTGTTCTGGAGGCCGCTACATTCAGGTACATTCAGATTCTTGTAAAACACACAGCTTGGATACAGGTCGTGATATTTTCAAGTATCTTGGTTAGGTACAGAATATAACTTTATTTTATACAGTTCAACTAAATGTACATTCAGAGCTACTATTATTCCATGGCTATAAACAACACAGTCTAAGTCAATTCTGAGTTTTCTTTCTATGCTAAGTTCCATCAAGTCATAATTTTTCTCCTTTTTCCTGGAGTTAATCTGAGCTGTGAGGTTTTCACATGTCACCGTAGTAATGAAGAGAATTCGTCCTTGATCTTCACCTGCCTGCCCTGATCTCTTCTGAGCTTACAGTTCTCCCTGTGGTCCTCATGCTGCTTTCCACTGCCCTGCTCTCCACTGTGACCACAAGGCCCATACAGGGACACTTGTTCTTTGTCTTTGCTCTTACTCTCAGTCCCCCCTCTTTCAGAGTTAGCCTCTGTGTCCTGAACATGGAGGTGCTGGAGACTGGGTCTTGGGTCCTCTGTTACATGACATCTCATGAAGTCATTTGGCTCTATTGCTGCCTTGCTGTTGTGGTAGGAAGAAAAACTCAACCCTGTAAGGGTCTACCTGGCACACAGCAGGGTTTCTATGAAGATTAGCCATTGGCTGTTTGAATGAATCAGATGCTGTTTCCGAGAATTCCAGAAGAGAAGTGGAGTGTATGTTTTCTCTTTTTTTGGATTCCCCAAATTATGCAAGCATTCTTTTCTCTTTTTCCACTCTCCTCCAAACTACTCCTGGATGAGAGTGGGGACAAGAGGATGAAACCTCTTCTGAGAGACTCTGCAAGAATAATTCCAAGTCTCTAAGGACACCCTATGGTAGCATGATCACCCAAGAAGTTGCCAAGTGCCCCACCTTGTTTGGTTAAGTGATACTCTTCTTTGAGGTGTTAGATGAGACCCGCTTCTGGATTTCTCTCAAGACTAGATGCTCTGTCCTCATCCTTTTGTGTTATTAGGTACTGTACTTGGCATATCAGGCACCCATTGCAGATAAGTAGTTAATGTAATTTTTTTATATGGTGATTTTTTTATATGGTGATTCACATTCATAGTTGAACTTTTTTGAAACATGCTATTTTGACATTTCTGAGTATTTCTGGTGTTTTCTAGACTTTGTTAGTTATCCCAGAAGAATGAAAATATTGTTTTAGGATTAGCTGCATCTTTGTAAACCTCTTAAAGTTTACAAAGTGGGTTAAGACCAAAAGGTTACAATTCCCAAGTAAACATTCTTTATAGTGTCCAAATGTTAGGGAGCTGACCTCCTTTTAAGAGATTGTTTATCTAACTTTTTAGATACTTTCTCAAAATAATTTTTTTTTTTTGCCCAAATTTAAGGTCCTTTCAAGTGCTTTGGGACAACTTTCGAGATAACAAAGCCAGTAATCATATGTAGATTTTTGGTTATATAACCAACAGTCCATTTCTTATAGTTCAGATTCCTCAGTGGCTATAAATGACTTTGAAAGAAGGAGTACTCCTCACCAATAATACAGAGAAATCTCCAATGCACTCTTTGCACAATGAAGATTAGGAATGGCTGGTAAATCTTTAATGGACAATTGGCTCCATTCTTCATGGGTTTATGAGAGCAGCTGCACCAAACCCTCTAAACTAAAGTGTTCTGCATTCTTCCGAGAAGGGTTAGCTTTTCTCCTTCTCTCCCATCCTCATACCTTTTTTCCTTCCCTTTTCTTCTTTTTATTTTCCTTATTATATTTCTAGATAGCATATCTTTAATCTAGTTAACTAGATTTGCACAGAAGTAACTACTTATGATTGGCCTGGGTGTGTGTGTATGGAGAATGTGTGTGTGAGAATATTTATTTCTAGTTGCTTAAACCTCATTCTTATCCAATTCAGCTGTATATAGAAGCTACTTTTCTTTTTAAGGAGAAAGAACAAAATCCAAGGAAGATACTAGTAGTCTGAGATACACAGTTTCCTTTCATCTGATTCCAAAACCAGAAAGTTATTATATGTCTTTAGAAGCAAGACAAAATTTTATCAAATGCATTCAATACTTGATCTTTATTGATTTGGGTTCATTACAGTGAGACACAGCCAATAGAAAGGATGGGAGTTAGAAAATATTGTTGCTTAATCTTAGACTTAGGACAGATTGTTTAACTATCGTTTTGAAATCTGGAACTTCTTAATCTGGGGCAAGTACATAATTCAATGTTTTTTATATGATATTTTTCTTGTTTAAGTTTTGACATTGGATCTTCCAAACATTAAATGAGAAAATTGGACTATCAAGAAGAATCTGTTAAGCAACTAATTGTATATATCATAGATGCACTGATAGCATTTGTAACATATTTAAAATTTTTTTATTATGGAATAGTTCAAACACACAAAAAAGTAATATGGATAGCATGATAAAATTCTATGTACTCAAATCCCAACTTTGATATTTATCAGCTCATAGCCAAAATTTTTATTTTTGTAAACTCTCATCCATTTCCTTACATTTCAAACTATTTTGAAGCACCTCTTAGGCATCATGGCATTTTTATCCACCAGTATTTCCAGGTAGCTATCTAAAAGATAAGGATTCTTTAAAAAATAATCACTATGTCTTTATCATACATAAAAATTAACAATAATTCCTTAATATTTTCAAATATTATTAGTGTTCTTATTTACCCAATCTTAAACATTTGTTTACAAAATCAAGATTTAAATAAGTCCCAATATTGGACTGGATTAATATGATTTTTAACCTTCTTGCAATCTAAAGATGGATCTTCTCTCTTTTTTTTCTTTCTGACAGAAATTGAACTTTTTATCCTGTGAGTCTCCTTGTGTCTTGATTTTGCTGATTGCATCCCTGTGGTGTCACTCAACATGTTCCTACATCTCCTGTGTTTTCTCTGCAGTGTAAGTTAGATCTAGAAGCTTAGTCTACAACATAGGTGTGTGTCAGATGAAACCTAATGTCTAATATTCTTTCTTTTACATACATTTTAACATTTGATTATGCATATTATGTTTGACTTTGGTAATTAATGAATATTCTATCTGCCAAGAGATTTTACATGTCTTTACAGTGAGTTTGGCATCCCACACACTTCCTTTTCCAAGGCTGGACTCGCAGTAGGTGGCCTGTACACTGTTTATTGACTTGCTCTCTGCCTTCCAAATAAGAATGTAGTACATAACCATTAGCAAACATGGTGAATCAGCAGACTTCATTTTACTCTTTATTAAGATGCTAAGGCAGGAGTACTGGTGAATTTAACAACTTCTGTTCCTTAAAGAGGAAAATAAGTTAACTCTACCAGGGATTCCACTGTTTTAAAGAACAACCCTGTGTAAAGATTTCATGTGTAATCCAGACCTATTTGTTTCTTTGCTTTTTATATGGTGATTGTCTGTGTGATGCTCTAACTCCATCTACAATTCAATTATGAAAGGAAGGAAGAATTTCAATTCCATGGAGTAAAGACTTGTTATGAAGAATCGAGAATTTTTTGTTCTGATAAATGAAAATTCTGCCTCTTTATTTTTTTTTGCTCTGAAAATGGATGCATTAGGGTTTGATATCAAGGTGAATCTTACTAGTGGGTAAAAATTTTGTTTGGCATAAAATAAATGGGAAAGACAAATGATTTTCATTTTTCTGAAGTAATGATGAGAAATATATTAATTAGTATACGCCCACGAAGAATTTGAGAAATTAATGTTTGGAAGATCCAATGTCAAAACTTAAACAAGAGAAATTCTATATAAAAAACATTGAATGTATATACTTGCCCCAGTTTAAGAAGTTCCAAATTTCAAAACGATAGTTAAACAATCTGCCCTAAGTCTAAGATTAAGCAACAATATTTTCTAACTCCCATCCTTCCTATAGATGATGTCCAATAAATATTTGATGATGGAGGAGGAAGGAAAAATAGGTGGTGATTCATTGGCATTGACCATTTCCATGTCTGAAGGTCTGCGCCACATATGTTAGTATATATGTTAATGTGCAAAGTCCTGGGAAGAATATATTCTTACTCTTATTCTGCAGATGTGGAAATTAATTTAATCTCAGTGAGATTAAATAACATTTCAAAGGCTTCCCAGCTACTCTTTGGTAAAGACTTAGTTCAAATCCTGTCTTGTCTGATTCTCAGGCCTACGCACTTTCCACCCTACCAGCACTTACCCAGGATCTAGTAAACACCAATGATGAGAAGTGGTGCAGTGAATTTAGAAGATTCTAAACACCAAGTCTTTTTCTTTTTAGCAATTTACAATGCACATAATAAGGCTTCTTGAGAAGTCCTACAGAAATCAAACCAAATTAAATTTATTAAAGCCAGTATTTGACTATTGATACTTTTCTTCTTCCCTAATAATTCTTTGGGAAATATACATTTTACTAAGCTGGACTGAGGAAAGCTGAGGTTTTACTAATTACACAGGTGTTTACCTATGGATAGGTCACATTGCCTATCTGGACTTAGACTTCCTCATTTATAAAAATAAAAATTTGGCTAGATGTTCCCTAAGGTTCTTCTTAAGTGTAACTGTTTGATGACTGTAATTCATTTCTGCATGAACTTTGCGCTTTGTATAGATCACTAAACAGGGCAGAGTAAATCACTGTATTTTCAACAGACACCTCAAACTCATTATGTACAAACACACTTTTTTCACTTCCTGATCTTTCTGATTTTATTTACCTAGTTAAGTAGCATGGACAGTCTCTTAGTTGCTTCAGTTCGAAACCTGATAATATTCCTGGACTCCTTTTTCCTCGTTGCTAGCACATCCAGTCAGGACAGCTTTGTGATTAACTGTGTGGCCTTTAGTGCTAGGCTCTTTGGATGTTGGCTTTCCCTGGGCAAGCAGCCTGACATCTCTGTGTTTCAGTTTCCTTACATATGACATGAGAATAATAAGAGGGATTTATTGACAAAATGACATGCGATAATTAAATGCTCAGTGGAAATCCAAAATATGGTTTATTCTGATTATTCTATCTTTGAATCTCATTTTTTTTCCTTCTCATCTCTGTTCTATGTTCTATCAATCTAACCCCATACCTCTTTACCTCTAACTGATATTGCAGTAGTCACCTAACTAGGCTCTTTAAGGCTTATTTAGTCCCTGCCAGTTTATCCTTGACATTTTGACCAGGTGGTCTTTTTGAAAATATAAATCTGTCATCCTACTCTGCCCTTGATTCTTGTGGTGCAGTCACACCAAATGATCTGCCATTCCCAGAATAAGCTATGCTGTTTATTTCTCAGTTTGGTCTTTTGCTTATGGTACTTATTTTTTCTTAATTTTTAGTTATAGATGGACACAATAACTTTATTCTGTTTATTTTTATGTGGTGCTGGGAACCGAACCCAGTGCCTCATATGTGCTAGGCTAGTGCTCTGTCACTGAGCTACAACCCCAGCCCTATGCTACTTCTTAAGGTTACCTGGAATGCTTCTGTCCCTACCCTTTATTTGTCTAGCAGATAACTATCTATCTTTAAATTTAAAATGTACACAGAAACATTTCTGTTGTAGATGAGATTCCAAAATCTTGCTACTCAGCAAGAGATGGTGTCTATTCTCTTCCCTATACAGAATGACTACCCTGTAGTCATGGGAAAAGGAATCCAGGAATACTACCAGGTTTCAAACTTAAATCTAGACAGAGCTTTATGATTGCCTTAATAAATACAGCAGGGTAGTCATGCTGTATAGCTCTGAATGAGGCATAGAAGGCAATAAGTTTTCTACCTGGCTTTCTTTCTTTCTTGCATCACTTGCCCATGAATGCCAGCCACCAAGCTCTGAAGAAACTTGAAGCTGACCCAGTAGAGAAACAACATGAAGAGTCCCATATGGAGTTTTCTAGTATAGACTGTTTACCTCTGTACATATTGCTACAAAAATCTCTGACTTCAAACAGCTCATATTCTCTATAATCTCAAGGTCAAATATAGGAAATCAGAATACTAGTGAAAGAGGTGTCCCTACCCAGACAAGAAAAGGGATTTTGGGAAAGTAGACTTACTAATGTGAAGACTCACTTATTATTTAGCGTGAATTAGAGGAGAAAGCTTGTGAACTAGCCAGTGAACTTCATGGCCGGTTGTACGTTGGAGCTCCTTTGTAACTGAAACCTTCTCCAGGGTGTTGCATATGGCAATCTGCGCTAGCCGTCTGGGATGCGACTCCTGCTTCAAGAGTAGTGATAAAGTTTCTCGCACTCACTGTCGTTGTGGGAAGCAGACTGTTGTTGAAGTGTTATTATTAATGAGAATTACTGCTGGACAGCTTGAACTAGAGGATAATTTATTCTCCGTGAACTTCTAATTGCAGTAAACCGGTTCATTCACTGCCACACTTGTCCATCTTGTTTGTTCCTGTCTTTCAGCCACGGTTGGCTGCAATGGAGTAAGGCAGAACTGCACTAGCTGCATGAAGAAAAAAAGTCTGCATCTCTGGACACACCATGGAAATGGGTCAGAACAGTCTAACTCTAAGAGAGGCTTGGGAAAGGGAAAAAAATCAGTCTGTTATACACAAGGGGGTCATAATCAATTCATGCAAATCAAGGCACCTACTATTGGCATTGCACGCCAGTTGAAATCCGTGTTTCCAGATGGCCACTGACTACACTCACATTTGATGTGTGCACTTTCCCCTCTGGCATTTCTGAAGGAGAACTCTTTCCCTTATTTTAAAATTCAGCATGTCCTCTCCACTCACTTTCTCATTTTACTTCGATAGATCGCTTGGGGGAAATCAAAACTGTTCTTGATGTTTTCTTGGTGGTATCTTAGATGATAAAACACCCTCCCCCTGATTTTTGCTAAATTCCTGTCTCCCATGGATTTCATTCTTCTCCTTCTGTTTTTCACCCTGATAGAATCATAAAATTGTTGCCTTGCTCTTTGCATAAATGTCATGAAATATGTCCCTGACTTGCTGCTACCATGGTAATAGACACTTGTCGTAGGCTATTGACTCATTACTCTATTTACATGCGATTTGGTCACTTGTGGGTTGGCAGTCTTCAGAACAACCTGATTCTCGGTCAGTAAATGGATTCCAACCTGTCTGTGATGGATGATAGATTAGAGTTTGGGTGCTGTTATTATTTAATAGTTAGTAAGGTCTCTGAGTGGGCTAATGACAGTGCATCAACTGGGAAAATGATTCCGGGTATTGATTAGCATATATTTTACTATGGATGACCTTAGTGGGACACACAGCCAGAGAGAGGAACTGGGGAGTCTTGTCATCCGGATCCTTGATTGTCCTAGATCATTTTATACTTGGTGGAAAACAGGGCTGAAAGGATCCTGGGGAGTGCCGGTGTAGGTGCTAAGGAAACAGCCTTGTTGACCTCTACTTCCCATCTGACTAATGATGACTGTTTTATGCAAGAAACGAATGGTTTACATTGAGATTTGTGGGACAATGGAAAAATACCTATCTAACAATTCTTAAGTAAATGTACCTGCTCACTGCTATATAGAGTTGTGTCTTGGTGTATAAGTAAGAGACAAGTCATTATTTGTGAAAGGGGAAGAAAGGGCACACCCAGGGAGTGTTGAGAGTTATCATTTTGATTCAGTAATTTTTCATGGAGTAAGTCATATTCTTATGTGTTGAGAGATAAATAATGAAATCCATTGTGCTAAGGTGTCTCCCTTAAAATTCCCCTGAGCATATACTATCTAAAAAAAACTGTTGTAGACAAGAGTTATGCTGAGAGGCAGCTAGGTGGAGGGAACTAGCTCCCAGATTTTGCAGCCAGAGCCTTTGTGTTCTGGCTTTGTCTACCCAGCTTGCATAACCTGTGGAATGTTTTTAACACCTCTGTGCTTCAGTTTCTTATCTATAAGGTGGAGCTAGTAATTGCACTTAACTCAGGATTATTGTGATGGCTAAATGAGCTAAAATACCCAAGAAGTAGAACTGTATCTCAGGCTTAGTAAGTAGTATGAGAAATTTCACAACTACTAATTATACTTTGGAATAAATATATTTCACTCAAATTGTTCTTTATCAAGGCACTTTAGAACCAACTGTCGTACGCCCAGGTCATTTTGATGAAAGGAGAGCTGAAAGAACAGTTTTGTGTTGGGACCCATGTCTGAATGTAGTCATTTTGAGTGGGTTTTCAATTCTCAGGAGAATGGTGCCTGGCTCCAAAGGGCAAGGTGAGTGGGGGAAAAGAGACATTAGACAGATGATTGGTTTTTTTAACCATTTTATTAGTGTCTCTAACTTTGATGTGATCTTTCTTCCCATTCTCGTTCCCTTTTGGATGATGTAGAGAGAGTTGCTCTGAAGTGGTTGCAGATGATCCAGTACTGGTGACATTATGAATGTTGTTTGTAGAAGGAGCTGGCCCTTGAGGGGCAGGCAGACCAAGGTTCGGGTCCTATCTGGGTCACCTGCTTTCTCTGTAACTCTTGATAAATCACTTACTGTCTCAGAGTTGCAATTTCTCATTTACCAAATGGGCATGCTAAAATGTGCCTGCCTCCCCGAGCGCTGGTGCTAATCAAACGTGATAATATGTGTGTGACAGCAACTTGTAAACTGTAAAGGGTGACATAGATATGAGCTGCCGTTATTAGTGATTCCTTTAATTTCCTTGCTCTCTACAAGCAGACCTGAATTTAGCAGCACCTGTGTGCTGTCATCACTTGGTAGCTGATTTTATTTGAAGCTTTTACTCATAAGCCCGTGACCAATAATTGTACACCGGCTTCTCTTGCAGTAAAGATGGTATATGACCATTGCCGGATTGATCCAGGGGACCAATGCAGAAGCTCTGTTCTCACAGAACAAGGAATTCTGACAGTTTTCAGAAGAAGTTGTTCTCTCTCCTTCCATTTGTAAATCACATATTATTAATAGGAAACTTATTGGAATCATGAACTGTTTGGTGCTATTGTTACTCTGAGAGTTGATAAAACACTCAGAAACCAAGGGAATTAGAGGTTGACCAGGGTGGAATGAATGCTATAAATCAAGATTACCTGAAGGGGATATGAGAGATAAGGGATTAAGCCGAATACAGAGATAACAAGGGGGAAGTATCCAAAGAGCTTGGGAAAAAAAAAAAACAACAACAACAAAAAAAAAAAAACCTCCCACCTTCCAGGAACAAATCTGAGTGTTATTTTGTGTTCTTAAGAAAAAAGTCACACTGATAGAAACATTTTCACTGATGTAATAAGTGAAAATTAATTAATTATATTAATTCATGTAATAAGAATATGTTTTTTGTCATTTTGTATACACAGGCTCAATGCAGTAATTTTTTGCTACCTCGAAGTATTACAAGAAAAAAAGGAAGAGAAAAGAGATGTCACTGTCAGTTGTGGACAGGATCCAATGGGGTCAGACCTGTGCTCTGTGGGTCACAGAAAACATTTTCAAAAATCTTGCCTTTCAGGTCTCACTCATGGACAGAAATAGAGCACAGAAGAAGCTTCTTAGACAAGACTGCATTTTTCCAACCTTTCACCACCACTGAAAACTGGAGCAAATGAGTGGCTGGTATAGACCCTTGGCACCAAGTGGCTGGAGTAAATGGAACACTGTAGGGACACAGAACTTTGCCGCCACTGAGCATATTACCAGAGAAGTACAGTACGGAGCCCAGCAGGCTTCTGCAAACAACGCATCCCTTTAAGTTAATTGGTGTTATATAGAAGCTGAAATGCTCCGCTTATTTACAAAGCTACAGATTTATGTAAAGCACAACCAATTACACTTAATGCCTAAACTATTCCAGGTGCTCAATGATAATGTTGCTAGGCACTAGAGAAGAAACTGCTGTGTGAATGCATCCTGTTCCGAATGGAAGCATGTGTAGTTACCGCAATTTAGCTAATCACAAGTGTCAACCCCAATGTGAGAATTCTAAGCTCTTTTGGTGTTTGCTTTGGGTCAACTTTATAATTCTGTAGATCTTTCATCTCAAAGGGCAAGTGAAAGCATAACGAGCACTTTCTTTATTGTAAAAAAAAATTAAGAAATTAAGGTGATGAAGGCAAATTGGGGTGGGGGAGAGGGTAACAAAATAAGGCAGATTCTTTTTCTAAGAGGGAGTGAGACTGTTCGAGCTTCCCATTTGTACTGAGATGAGGTGTCCAGAGGTTTCTTGATCTTTTGGGTGTTCATTAAACCCAAATTGCAAACTTGGCATTTAACCTTTTGCAGTAAGGAAAGCTTCTAAGGCATATTAGAGGTCTGCCTCATTGCTTTGCCAGGGAACAAATGCTAAACAAAGAAGGATTCTAAAAGCAAGGAAAGAATTTATGCCTGCAAGAGTCTATTTGCTTGTCCTCAAAACAAACAAGCAAACAACAAAAAAATAATTTGAGTAAGAGAAACACCTGGTGCTTTACAGCTGCTCTTTTGCAATTAAAAATGCATATCATACCTAATCAAGTTGAATAAATCTTTTATTCTACAGATTTAAAATATTTTATGTATACACAGGGGAGGTGCTTAATTGCAGAATCATTTGCAATCAGCTGACAGACCCTCCTACTCTATCCAGCATGAACCATCCTGGAAAGCAGTGCCTCTCAAACTTTAGGGAGCATAAGAATGATTTGAGTGTTTTTGCCCACCAGTTCCAGGACCTCAACCTGAAGAAGACGTGGGTTAAAAGCAGTCTGCCCAGAGCCAAGAAATATTTACCTGAAGCAGGCAGCCTTCAACCAAACTTTGATAAACACTGTGACAAAGAGGAGAGCCATTTTGATTAAAAGAAGGGTGTCCAAATTTCTTTGATTATTAAAAAAAAAAAAAGAAATCCTTTTGGAAGAGAATTTTCCCAAATGCATTTGATTTGTAGCAGTGGAGACCAAATGATGTCATTTGGGTCAGGGAATCCCTGTAAGTATCTCTACTTGGTTTGGCCATTTACCCTCCTCTCAGCACTCGTTTGACCTTCCATAAATTCTCTTTTCTTTAATCCTAATAATTCTATCATCTATATTGATCTTTCAACTTCTTCAGTGTGTAGATAGTCTCTCTTTGTTAAAGACCTCATTTTAGCAACATTGATTTTGAATTCAGAGAAAATTTCCTTAAGTTTTATCTTGAAAGTGTTATATCAAGATCCAATATAGCAGAAAAACACATAAATTTTACTCAGTCTTATATAGTATATGGTCATAACACCTGAACAGCAATAAAGGCCTAAAAAATGTACTGAAAGAAAGAATATTAACATACTATTATTTTGCCTCTAATGACTCGTTAAAACTCTAAAAATATCTTACAGGTTGCTTTTAATGGCTGAACCATCGTAAAAAGCTATAAAATATTATTGGCATATAGGAAATTGTCATTTTCTGATGAGAGGAATTACCTATACTTTGAAATTACTTTATTAATATTAATGCATAGCATGTTAATGCACAAGCATACTGGTTAACTTCTAGAAGGGTCATAATTGTTTTTTAAATAAAGTACACAGATAATATTCATAGATTTGTTCTCCTACATATTATCTCTCATACTAAAATGCATACAAATGTTCAACTGAAGAAAAAAACAACAAATACTGTGTTCATAAGACAGGTAGAGTCAAATACAGTTTCATAGGGCTGTCTCCCAAAGATCAATACTTGAAGAAATTTCCTGTGTGCTGCCATAAAATTTCAGAGACTTTTCATGGAGGAGAAGTGTTTCTTCAAGATTACTTCCACTGATGTTCTGGGCATTAAAATGATTTAGATTACAATACCTAAAAAAGAAAGAAAGAAAGCTTTTCTTAGGACCAGATGTAGATGACTTGATAAATCATTTGCTTTCCTCCTGTGCTTGTCTACCTTTTATGACGGGTTCGTAGATACTGGCACAACGGGATGATTATTTAAGAGTGCTGTTCACCAGAACAGTCTTTTTATAAAATGGCAGGAGGAGTTTTAGTACACGTTAAGGCTCTCATAAGGATCTTTAGGTGGTTCTCTCTTATAACCTGCACTGAGTCCCTTCAATGCTGCCAGTGAGACTGTGGAACCCTGTTGACCTTCTGGATCTGGCATTTAACATTTTGCGGCAAGGGAAAAAGTTGCCTGCACCCATAAAGACTTATGAGATGCACTGAGGACTTGTAAATATGGTGTTGAGACTATTTGACTATTTTAGACCATTGGCAAATAAGGGATCCATGACTATATTTCTAGAATGTTCACTCTTCCACCCTCAACTCCTTGCCTTTCCTGAATGTCTTGTAAATACCAGACACCATGCCAGGGAGGTATGGAATCATCCCCACATCACAGATTGGAAAACTGGAGTTCTTAGGGCTAACTAGATTTTTTAGGGTTTATATAAACAGTAGTAGGCAGAGTCAGGCTTTAAAACCATTACTTGATTATTTTAAATCCTGAACTTTTTCTATGGCATGCTGGTTCCAAAATTATCTAATATTGCCCACTGTATTCCTAGTGCCTAGACCAGGACTTAATATGCTGCTGATGTTCAATAAATATTTATCTAAGAAACAAAGAAATATAATCTAGAAGTTCAATTTTATCAAATATACATAGGATTACCAAGACCAAGACCAAACAGAAGATCGATACGAGAAGGTTTCAAAAGCTAATTGTACTTTTGTTTCCTTCTCAATATATTGCTAAAAATAACTTCAGGAGAACGAATACCACCTGAATAACTCTGATTATTTCTCTCTGATTTATGTTGCTTTCAATAATTGTTACAGGTTATGCACAGATAATTACTTGTTATTATTGACAAAATAAGTGCAACAATAGCCCCTTTAGATGCATTTTACAACACTGGAGGGACAGTGGCATTGTTATAAAAATCAATGCTCTCTTGCCCTTGCCCCCAAACACCTTTATTTTTATTTTAGCATCCAATATGGGATACATTTTTACATTAAGCACGTTAAGTATATTTACCTAATATTACTTTTCAGCAGGGAAAAGACATTTTATCTGCTTCATTCCTTCACCCCCAAACAGGCTAGCTTCAAGTATGACATGTTACCACTGCACTGTATCAGATGTGATTGAAGAGAACTCTAATATAGAGAGCAGGAGGCCAGAGGCTGTTATTCTCTTTGTCTTTGGTTTTGGTTCATGTAAGAGGTAATTCTGGCCTGACATTCATGGATAATTTCTAACTGTATTCTGTTGGGGATTTGAGGTGATGTCCCAGTGACCCCGACAAACTTACTTGGGTTTTAGGATTAACACTAGGTTTGTATCCCATGGATATTTGTGGGAGGAGCACCTTTTGGTACTAATACAGACCTAAGGTCACCTGCATATTAGTAAGGATGTTGTTTCGTAATGAATTCACTAACTTCAGTAGGACTGCTCTGTTTTTGATAGATTTGCCAATTACCTGGCTCTGAACAGGTAAATCTTTGAATTTGATAAAAATTGGATTGTGATAGGAAGTGTCCTGAGATCAATCCTGACTTATAAACAACATGTTTCAATAATACTGTCCCTGGGACGTGGTGAATCTCCTCATTCTTTGCATCCTCTGATTCATTAGTGCTTGACAATAATAGTATAGAAATAAGTTGGAACCACGTCCTCCTCACTGTGGACACTCATCTCACCCCCTTCCATTCCGTAGGGCTCTTGGCTAACTTCTGACTTGGTCTGTCCAATCACAATGGCCAATAGGTCCCCAGGGAAGTGTATGCTTTCACACTGACATAGTTGGTTCTACCTATTACTCTTTGGAGCCAAATTTTCTGCATTCTCCTTTCTTCTTGTGCAACATCCATTCTTTTCCTGTGGGGCTGCTAATCAACAAGTGGTAATGAGTGTAGTTACTTTAATTAAAGGGACTAGTTTTCCCCTAACAGACAAGAGTTAGGGGTTGTCACTCTTGTCTGGTACTTAGAAGGAGTTCCTATACCCTTAGGAGTATAGGAGAATGGGCTTTGGAGACAACCAAATTTGTGTTTGAGTTACTTTATTAATATTAATGCATAGCATGTTAATGCACAAACATACTGGTTAACTTCTAGAAGGGTCATAATTGTTTTTTAAATAAAATATACAGATAATATTCATAGATTTGTTCTCTTACATATTATCTCTCATACTAAAATGCATAAAAATGTTCAACTGAACAGTATGAGAATGTGGTAATTTTGATTACTTGTCTTTGCATTTTAGTTTTTGTATTTACACAGTGGTAAGATCTATGTGACAGGGAGGTGTTGGAAATTAAATGAAGTTGTTTGTATGTATATAGCATGCTAAGACACCATATGCTTGATACATGGAAAATTAATTGTCCTTCATTCTTTGTTTTCTACTTTCTCCCCTCCTCCCCTCCCTCTCCTCTCCTCCTCCTCCTCTTCTTCTTCTCTCTTTTAACCCCACCCCACCCCCATCTCTTCCCTAAAAATAGGTAGGAGAAAAGAAAATAGACAGGAGATGGAGGCGATCTTGAAAGAATTAGATTTATTTTTGAATAAACTCTACATTATTACTTAATACTTTAACTTTGGTTCCTCCAATCTCCAGTGCCTGGCATATTTTTATTCTTATCTCCTTCTCCATCTCTAAATCCTTCCAGGAATTCGTCTGTTGAATAATCACACTTGAATATTTTAATTTGAGCACTCATGTTAGCTTCATGTAGGCTTGTACTAATTGGTCTAACTCTATTTCTGATACATGGAACACTTATCATGTTGGTTGAATGCATGAATGAATGAGTAAATCCCTGGGCTAATAGATTCTGATTCAGTGCAAGTTCTATCTGAACTGAGTTCAAAATCATGGTCCTCTTGGTCACACCTCAGTATAGGTCTAGGAGAAGAATAAAAAGGAGGAAGAGGGGACCACAAGGCTAAGTCTGAGACTATTATTATTATTATTGCTAACATTTTACATAACAGCTGTATGGACCAATTACTATCCTTTCTGTTTCTATTTTACAAACAAAGAAGCCCAGGCTTAGAAAGGTTAAACAGTTCCTGAAGTTCATACAGCTGATAAGTTGTGGAAGTGAATCTAACTAAGCTGACCCTGGAAACCACCGTCTAAACCACTTCATGGAAGACAAGGTCAAATCGTAGAGAAGGGTAAAGAATGAGAATTTGAGAAACAGTGCAGATTTGTGTGAGTTGACAGATGGACATTCCTAATGAGTTTGGAGATGGTGGATGAAGAGGAAAGAGACTTTGCCTTCAATTTCAGTTTCCATTACTGAATCTGGTTTGCTGCAAATCTGAGGAAATTCCTGTCAGATCTTTCTGTAACCCTCAGATTCTCTGATTTCATTTTCAATCTAAAAATGAGACTGGCACTTGGGGAAATTATATATTATGGAAGAACAATTTGAGAACTCATATACTTTGGAGGGTAAGAAATGCAGAAATCTAGGGAGCCTTAGGCTTTTAGTTTTGCTGCCCATTACACCTTGCATGGGGTTTAAGTACCTCTCACCCTGGACCATGAGCTCCATGAGAGCAGGAGCATGGGCGTCATTCTATGAGCATTCATTCCCTTACTGGCTTTGCATCACTCGGTTGACTATACTACCTCCATGAAGCTAATGTTCCAAAAGAAATTTAGGAATGAAGGATTTAGGCAAGAGAGAAGTGATGACAAATGAGATAATTTATGACTCAATAGAGAAATGGAGGAAAGTAAGGAAAGTGCTTAGTTCCTGCTATATGGTAGACATTGTGCTTAACCCATTTACAAAATTCATTTCCCTAAAACCCGGAAGCGATTGATATTATTGTTTCTATTTTACATGTGTGAAAACAGACACCCAGAGAGGTTAGAGAGTACACAGTCATCCAAGAATATGTGGGATATGGAATGACAATGACCGGATGGTAGATGATACAAATGCAGTCACTGAATGGTCTCAGGTGACTGGCTAAGGAATTTTTGCACCATTTCCAATTGACCTTGAAATGGTCACTGCTGATTTAAAGGCCTGAATGGGATCCAAATCTCAAGCATCATTAGATTTCTAGCTATTTGTTTAATAAAATTTGCTTTTAATGGTAATGATTTATTCATTCTTATTATCAATATGATTATTTCTAATTTTAAAGTGTTACTATGTAATGAAGAACAAAGTCTTATTTTATAATGTGTTTTTAGAATTGAGTAAAGCACTATTTTATTAGGAGGATCGGTGGGAAAGTGAAGTCTAAAGTGAAATTTCTTGCTCTGAACAATCTGTTAAATTTCTGTAATGTGCTGATATGTCCATGGATGGCCTACTGGACTCCCATTGGCTCACTGATGGTTCCTGGACTAATATTTCATGGACTCAGAAATTGTTCATCTTACCACACACTTACTTACCTTTGCGAAACACTCCAGAATCCCAGGACGTTCAACAATGTTAATGATGCCAGCAAGAAGAAGAAGTTTTCTAAATTGCCTTTGTTTAATGTGTTTGGAAACCAATTGCCTGTTTGGAACAAATGTAATTGTTATTCAACTGCAGAGTTGTACGTTTCTGTGAATATTTTATCATTCCACAATTCATAGAGCTTTATTCGCTTCAATAATATCTACAAAGCAAAAAGCTCATCTAAGACTTTATTGTCAACATTCATTTAATTCTGTAATTAACAGTAAAATGATAAGCAAAGCACCCCAAATATTTTGAGGTAAAAAACAAAACCCTGGGTTTGGAAGGTAATCCTGATTATGCTATTAATTTGTAGGAAGCATGTTTGTCTTATTTATCCTTATATTTTCAGTATCTAGAGCAGTGTCTGGCACATGTCAATTGTTTGGTAAATATGTATTGAATGAATGAAAAAAATTTTCATGATTAGAGAGTCTGTTGCATTTGCTAATTGTTAGACAAGTGAGATAATGCAGGTAGATGATAGGTGTTACATTATTTTAACAACTTAGATAAATCCCGGATTATTTTATAATGCAATGTACCTATGTCAAATTACTTCAAATTGCTGATTGACATGGAGATTTTCTTTTGACTCAATAAATAATTTCTTCAATTTAATACCCCCAAATAAAGTATCCACTCTTGCTTATGAGGTCAAATTGAGTATATACAAACTTATTCAGGATTCAAGGCAATTGCTTTAGTTTGCTTCTAAATATTGACTATTGATTTGAACCATTGTTATAATTTTCTTTCCATATCTATATCTACATCTATCTGTATACACACTCAACATATCATCAGTGGTTTCTGATATATTACTATTTAATATATTATATATATTACATATGCAGCACTTAATTTAAAGCAATATTTCAGAAATAGCAATGACATCGAGTATTAACAACTATACTACAGATATATAATATTATAGAATGTTTAAGTACAAACTCTATCCTTACTGAGAGATCTTAATTCAATTATAGTTCTGAATGGGTGGAATATTTTTTTTTTAAAAAATTATGCATTAGGAGAGCAGAAACAGGTCAACCTTGAACACTGAAATGCCAACATTTTGGCATTTTGTTGCCTTTTTAAAGGAAAAGCTCCTACAATGGGTGAGGAAGGGGAGTCCGGGACCACAACAAACAGTCAGTGCCTAAAAGGTTGGACCTTCAGTGCCATCTTTGGCAAATGGGTTGTGGATTGCTACTTGCACTATAGTAATTGAGAGGCCATTGTTTCTTGGTCTTTCCCTTGACAGTGCAAACGTTTGAGTGGGATTTGAGTTAAATGCTCTGTTCAAGGTTGATAGCCAGCAAGTGCATAAGCACGACAGCTGTGATTAATTGTGCCATTTCCCATTTAAAGCTGTTTCTCTTCTGTCATTTAACTTCCCAATGACCATTATTGTGGATCAACCATGAAAATTAGCTTGTGTCCATTATAATCTTGGACCCATAAATAAAAGTTGGTACTGAGTTTAGAGCTATTATGCAAGTTCTACTCCCCATTTTATTAATTTGGGTGCCATTACAAAGGAAATTTATGGTTTTATTGCTGTGTTGACATGATACCTTCATCTGGTGTTTAAATGAGCAGTTTGAGTGTTTCCCTATATATCTGTGTATTGGATATTGGGTGGCTCTTGTGTGTGTGCCTGTGTGCGTGCGCGCATGCACAAATATTTGGAACCAAATATTTGGTTGCACTTAAATGGGGAGAGTTGGAGTAGAGGTCAAGATAAGGTGAGATAACATTCCACTTATTTTCAAGAAGAACTAAACTATCCTGCTAAGCCTATTCAAATAGTCCTATTTTCTTTTTCTCTTGAATTAATATCCCAATCATATTTCTGTCCTTTTCATTTCACATCAGCACTTTGCATGTCATGCGATTATACCATTTTATCACCGTGTTTCTCTGGCTAGAGTTAGAGGAGTTTGCACAGAGTATGTGAAGCTTCAGAATTAACATGACATTAATTCTTCTTGGAGCATGAATTTTGGTCCATAATAAGTAATTGAAAAGACTATCTTTATAATATAACAAAGTCAGATGAGGGAGAAGAATATAAATTTTGTAAGATCTTTAAAGGTAAAACATAATATTTCTAAGAGTGTGCAATTACAGCAAATACCAGCCCTTCAGGAGACAATACCAGATCCACTGGCATGCCAACACTCTTGCGTCTGTCATTGGGGGGACACCGTGGCAAGCACAAATAGAAGCACTGTGACTTGGTATATGAAATGTGGGGTGACAGGACAGAAGGATATAATGCTAGCAAGGTTAGAGAAAGGTGGTAGAAATTTAAAGATATACACAAAACACTTTTCGAGAGGAGTTATTTAGGAAATAAAATGAAGACTGCCATATCACCTATTCAAATTCCTGATAATGCTCTTGTATTCCTTGTTTGATATCATTTTCAGTGTTCAGCTGTCTTGGTAGTGCTGGTGTTCACTCTGGTTCCATATTCTTTACTTATTTAGCTATAACCTGACACTGTCTACAGAGCTAACTTACATGGTGAACTCCACAGTAAAGAGAACCATTGTTTGAATTAATAGCATGGGACAAACACTAACAGCAAGATGGACAGAGATTTCTTAGAGCTTGGCTTTACCTATATGGATATTATCTGTGTGAAGAGGAATATGGGGTATAAAATGAGGTCTCAGGCAACAGATTTTGAAGTCACATCTTGCTTCTATTATTGGGCAGTTTTGTTACTGAGCAAGTAACTGAACCATTTGAGCCTCAGTTTCTCCTAAAATGATGACACCAATACCTCCTTTGATGAGTTGCTATGAGAAGTAGAAGAGATGATGGTTGCCAAGGGTTGGTCACAGTGAATGCACTCCATACACTTAGATTATCACCACCCTACCCCATCCCTTTTAGAGGTAGCTCACACAAAAATCAGATAATCAGAGCCCGATCTTGGGCTCGCTTTCTGTCGGATCTTTCCTCATGTTCTGTGTGCCTTTTTTTTTTTTTATCATTATCTCAGGACTGGTTGTAAAATGTTCCATTTAACATTGTCAGTTGACTCAGCTCTTAGGTACTATAACTTTATTTTAGTAGCTTATAAACTTTTATTGTCGTAATTCACATTTGTGCCATTTTTCATCTGACATTTCTAGTAGCTGATTGAAACCAGGAGCATCCTTGCAAAAGGAGACAAAGACTTCAGGTCTTGAATGAGACTAACTCAACTTTCTAGAACACCGCTCTTGAGGACAGGAAAGGGACAGCATGAGAAAGAAGGGCCCACATAAGGGTCTGGTGGCTCATTCATCAATGCTCACAGCAATCCCTAGTTCCGTGTTAATAATGTAAACTGCTAGTTTGTAATGAGTGTTAGACTGTTGAGATAGCAGAGCATTGTTCAGAATTCCCCCAAATAGCACTTACTCAGCTTTATCTATGTGTTCATTGAAAATCACTTTTTAGAAATTTCCATGCGCAAGGAAGTGGACATTCCAAGTTGCTTAAGAGAAGAAATTAATTATAAAGGGACATGATACTAATACTCTGGAGCATTAGACTAAATAAAACTAAAATGTTTCTATTTATTTTAACTTATATGGCCATTTTAGTAATAAACAGACCATAGAATCCTCTAAAGCAGTCCTTTTTTTTTATAGACTGACTCACAGAAAGGTAAAGCGAGGTATTAAGCAGCAGAGCCCTCATCTTCCCGCCCTTACAACAAAGGTCCTGTGATAGTCCCTTACTAAGGGAATTTCCATTGTTATGACTTTTCTTAGCTCCACAGTTAAAAATGTCCGGGTGGCAGTCTTTGAAATAGCTTTACCCAAGTTCTTTCTTAAACACCCAGTACAATACAATATAAATCCTGGGACTCACTTTCAACTAACTGTGTGGGCTTTGGAGAAATTTACATTACATTTACAGTTGTTAAAACTGGATTGAGAAACATACATACATGGAGGCCCACACATGCTATGTTACTGAAAAAAACATGACGTGCTAATATGAAAGGGAAATACATTGTATTCTTCTCCGATTGTATGCCCTATATTCAAGGCCATAAATTTCATGTTCTGCTTTGAGTGTCTCAGCCTCACAGAGCCCCAAAGGCCTAACTGTGTGTTTCCCAGTTCTCGTTACATATGCTCCCCATCCAGAAAGAAAAGTTCCCACATGATTAGTTCCCCTCTTAGCCACATCAGCTGCAGTTTACCTAGGCCACAAGCTGACAGATTTCACTTCCCTGCCAGCCCTCAAGATTATTCAAACAAACCAATCACGTCCTCCTGCAAGAATCAGGGCTCACCACATCCCTTTGTTACTGCAAAACCCTATGCACCCTATACACCCTGCTTGTTCACACTATTGCTGGGCACCACCCCCATGTGATCCTGCATGGCAAGCTGTACCCTCTTCTCCCTTAATGTGAGTATATATGACCAGTAAACTGCTGTAATTCACTTATGTCCAGTTCAGAAGTATGTTTTCAGCCACCTCATCCTATTTGGGGAGCAGTGGGGAGTGCCTTCCTTATCAAGTGGACTAATAGGAGGTGACCAGAGTATGCTCCCACCACAGAAATCAAGGTCACTTCTAGAAAGAATATTAGTAGGCATGACTCTGGTGCATAATTACTGATTTTTTTCTTTCCTGAGGGAAAGGAGGAAGGAACAGTCCTAGCTCTTCCTCTACACCACTACCCAGTACCAAATATTTCTATATCAGGGAGAGCAACTCCCATGAAACCACAGGACAAGAAGCAATGAGAACAGAAGACAGGCAGGGTATACTCCATCAAGGAGGTTTTATACTCAGAATTAAAATGTAGGTATGAATTCTGGGTGGATAAGATAGCCAGTAATGCTTGACACTGTAGTCTACAATCATTCTATCTGAGCAGTGTTAGGGAACCTGAAGGTGCTATGGTTAGACTTCTCACTTCAGCCAAGCAATCTAGTTGCTACAGTAACTTGGGCTTTAGTGGCACACATTCACTGTAGACCAACAAAAATATCTAGACACACTTCCAATTGATAAACTTGGCCTCAGTAAATCTCTCCTTTTGAAGAGGAGTAAATAGAAACAAGACCAATATGGGAAATAAAAATGACTATAATACATATAATTATCGCTGCTTACAAGAAACAACCCTAGCACAGAATGGCAAAGTTAAAATAATACTAAAAATGGTAAGGAAGAGGAACTCATAAGAAAAAGAAGGAAAAACAAACTAGTATGTTTTCATTGCTGTGTCAGAATTCCAGAGAAAGTAAATTTAAGGTGGAAAGATTTATTTTTGGCTTATAGCCTTAAGATATTCCAGTCCTCGGTCAGATGGCTCCATTGCTCTGGGCCTGTGGTCAGAGGAAAAGTGTAGACAGGTGTGGCAGAGGAAAGCTGTCAGCTCATGGCAGCTAGAAGCAGGAGGTACATAAGGGGGGAGGGGAGAGAGAGAGAGAAGGACAGGGCCAGGAAGAAGATATACCCTTATATCCTTCCAAGGCACACCTCCAGTAACCTTTTTCTCTAACTAGGTCCACCTCCTATAGCTTTCAGGTAAAGTTTAATTCAAAGGGAAAACAATTCAAAGGGATCCCAGGGAACTTTTTATATTGATATAAAGCACAATCTGAATTAAAGATTTGTTAATGGACATATCTTAAGTAATGAAAACAAAACAAAATCTTTTGGAAATATAGGATAGAATAGAAAAGCAATTCTTATGAATAGTTATATCACACTTGTCAGTTTTTTGGTGGAACAGGAAAATAGCTAATAACATGGAAAATCAGAATAATGTGATTGATAAAAGTTTAAAGAGCACAACATTGTTTAGTATAAAGAATATACCCTTTCATAAAATCTGAAATAATTCAATAGCAAACAAAAGCTCCTGGAAATTGAAGATATTGCTCTCCAATAACAAATTGGTTAAGTATAAATAAGATCTATAATCACAAAGTAGTTAGAAAATGAGAAAACTAGATTTACAAATTTAGAGACGCAAATTTTGCTCAGATACACATTTAAAGGCACATAAGTTTTCTTATTTATTTATTGTGGTATTGAGGATGGAGCCCAGGGTTGCTCTACCATTGAGTTAAATGTCCAGCCTTTTTTATTTTCTTATTTTGAGACAGGGTCACACTAAGTTGCCCAGGTTGGCTTCAAACTTGCTATGTTCCTGGTTTAGCCTCCATAGTCACTGAGATTATAGGCATGTGTCACCGTACCCAGCTCAGGTTTTCATTTTTAAAGTAAGAATAATGATGAATTAAACTAAATATTTAAGATTAAAAATTGAAAAATAAATATTATAGATCTAAAGAAAGTAAGAGGAAGGAAATAAACATGAGAGAAACAAATCAATATATTAAAATAGATTTAATAGTTCTAAGAGCTACTGATTCATTGAAAGAAAATATAACAAAATACATAAAACTGAAAAATCCAATCAGATACACGACAAAAAAATACAGAGGAAACAACAAGGTTTGGTTATGAATATGCAATATTAGTGTCAAATATTATGGAAATGGAGTGATTATTTGTGAAAATATTTATTGCCAAAATTAAGTCAAGAAGAAATGAAAATACTTAATAGCCAATAATAATGAGGAAAAGTCATAAAGAATGATCTTCAAATGAGACATTAGGTCAGGAACAATGGCACATGCCTGTAAATCACAGTTATTAAAGAGAGTGAGGAAAGGAGGATCACAAGTTTGATATAAACCTAGGCAACTTAGGGAGACTCTGTCTCAAAATAAAAACAAAAATTAAAGGGCTGGGGTAGCGTATCCCTAGGTTCAACCCCCAGTACTGGGGGATAAAAAAAAAAAAAGAAAGTCTGTTGACAAAAGATGTGTATCATCATAATTCCAATGGTATTTTTTTCACTGAAGTGAAAAATCCTAAAATTCATATGGAACCACAAGACTCCAAATAGCTAAAGCATACTTGAGCAAGAACAAAGCTAGAGGCTTTGTTCTAAATATACCACAAAGTTAAAGTAATCCAAATATAAGGTACTGGCATAAAAACAGACACATAGACCAACAGAGCCCAGAAACAGAGCCCACAAACCTGCACATTTACAACCAACTGGTTTTTAATAAAGGTATCAAGAACGTGCAGTAGAAAAAGGACAGTCCTCAACAAGTGGTTCTGGGAAAACTGAGTAACCACATGCTGTAGAATGAAATCAGACTTAACCCACAACGTATCAATTTGAAATGGATTTAAAACTTAAACCTAAGATCTGAAACGTAGGATTAATACAAGGAAACCTATGTTTTCTTGTATTAATAAGGGAAGGGAAGCTGTTTCAGTGATACTGATCTGGACAATAATATCTTGAATATGGCCCCAAAAGCACAGGCATAAAAGCAAAAATAGACAAATGGGTTCATTGTACTAAAAAATCTTCTGACCAGCCAAAGAACACGAAAAACTGCAAACAAAAAGAACTTAGCAGAGTGAAGATACAAATCCACAGATCCACAGATTGGGAGAAAATATTTGCAAATCTTATGTTGGATAAGGGGCTAATATTTAAAATACATAAGGAACTCCAAAATTCTCAGAAATACAAAAAAAACTGAATAACTCAATTTTTAAAAAATGGGCTAAAAGGCTGGGATTGAAGCTCAGTGGTAGAATACTTGCCTACTATGTGTGAGGCCCTGAGTTTGATCCCCAGGGTCCCGGGGTGGGGGGAAAGCAAAGGATAGATATTTCTCACAAGAGATACACTCGCCAACAGATACAAAAAAAAAAAAAAAAAAAAAAAAGGCCTGTTGTCACAACATCAGGAAAGATGAAAACTGAAGCCCATAGGCGATATCATTTCAGATGTGTTAAAATGGCTATTGCTATAGTTTGGATCTCGAATGTCCTCCAAAGTTCCATGTTTTGAAGGCCTGGTTACCAGCCAGTGGCACTATTGGGAATAGGTAGAACCTTGGGCAGGTGGGTCACTGGGGCATTTGCATTAAAAGGGGTATTGGCAAGCAGATTTCTTCTCTCTCTTTGCTTCCTAGCTGCCATGAGGTTAACAGGCCTCCTGTGTTATGTGCTCCCACTAGGATGCTATGTGCTCCCACTAGGATGCTATGCTTTGCCACAGACTCAAAAACACTGGAGTCAAATGACCGTGGACTGAAATCCTGAGACAAAGCAAACCTTTTCTCCTTACAAGTTGATTATCTCAGGTATTTTGTCACTAATTCAGCTATTACCAAAAAGATGAAAGATAAGGGTTGGTGAGGCTGTGTTGGTGGGAAAGTGAATAAGTGCAGCCATTACTGAAAACTGTAAGGGGGTTCCTCAAAACACTAAACATAGAATTACTAAGTGATCCAGAAATCTCACTACCGTGAATATAGCTAAGGGAATTGATATTAGTATGTTTAAGAGATGTCTGTACTCCCACGTTCACTGTTGCATTATTTGTAACAGCCAAGACCCAAAAACAACTAACCTGCCCATGAACAAATTAAAAAAAAATGTGTTACATATTCATAACACAATACCATCTAGCCTTAAGAAAATTCTGATATTTGCAACTACAAGGTTGAGGATATAATATTGTATTAAGCAAAATAAACCTGTCATAGAAAGACAATTATTCCATGATTTCAGTTACATATAGAATCTAAAAATGGCAAACTCAGAAGCAGAGAATAGACTGGTGGTTACTAGAGGCTCAGTGGGAGACGGAAAGATACAGAAAGATGGACATGTTGGTCAAAGGGTAGAATTTCATTTTGACAGGAAGAGTAAGTTCTGAAGATCTGTTGCACAGCATGGTACTATAGTTAATAATAATGAATTGAATATTTAAAAATAACTATAAGAGGGAATTTTAAATGTTCCTAACACACACACACAAAATAAGTATGTGAGGTACTGGATATGTTCTTTAGCTCGATTTGATCATTCCACTGTGTCTATATGTATCAAAATATCACTGTACTCTCTAAATACATATAATTATTATTAATCAATTCAAAATAAAACAAGGAGACATTAGGTCCTGACTGTATCTCTTAAGTTTCAAGGAAAAACTGGGTATTTCATCTGGATTTTTCCAGAACACAGCAAAAGAATCATAATTGCTACCAAGTATTACCCCTTGCATGTACAAAACAATGATTTAATATTGGAAAAACTATTAATTAAACATACAATAATGATAGATTCAATAATAAAAACAATTAGGTGATCTCAAGAGCTAATTAAGAAGCCTCCAAGAAAATTTAACTTATTTAAATCTCAGAAAACAAGAAATTTCTTACGATAAAGCACATCTTTTAGGATACTTTTATAAATCTACAATATACTTCATAGAAAAATACTAAAGATGCATATTAAGGTCTTGAAGAAGATAAAATGTGACTGTTCTGGAGTTTTGAATCCTGATAGAGATACAAAGCAGAAGAGGAAATATTGTAATAAGGAAGGAGGTGGGCAAGGAAAGATGAAATATTGGGGAATGACACTGGCTAAGTTATATTGTCCTATTGTGTGAGTGTACAAATATGTAACAAGGAATCTCACAATTATGTATAACTATAATGCACCAATAAAATATGGAAAATATATTAGAAATAAGGATAAAAATTATATCTATTTAAATATGAGAAAATTTTGCTGAAAACTTGAAGAGATCAACTTACATACCCTTAAAATTTGATAAGAAAGTTTAAAAACTTTTGTACAGATGAATACATGAACATTAATAATTTTACTATATGATAATGATAATCCCAGCAAATTGTAGTGAGGGGAAACACCAATTGCAAAAGAAAAAAAGATCATAAAATTTCTGCAATATTATCAACAAGAAATTCTGAGATACATATGAAAAAAGGAAAATTTATTGAACTGAGTTGAAGAATATTGAATAAGGGCTGGGGTTGTGGCTCAGTGGTAGAGTCCTTGCCTAGCTCGTATGAGGACTGGTTTCGATCCTCAGCACCACATAAAAATAAATAAATAAAATAAAGTTATTGTGTCTATCTACAACTAAAGAAAAATATTATAAAAAGAATATTGAATACATGATAAAGCCATGTGGATGGGGAATAAAACTCAGTGGGAGAGCACTTTCCTAGCATGAGAAAGGTCTTGAGTGCCAACCCCACTACTTCAAAGAAAGACACAGGAGACACACACACACACACACACACACAACATATTGTAAAGAGTTTAGTTTTTAAAAAGTAAAAAAAGTTTTATTTTCATTTTATTGAAACAAGATAAGTTTGGGTAAAACTGATAAAAATAATTCTAAAATTCATCTGGAAGTATAAACCAGATAGAATGTGGTATCAATAATTGAAAAATAACCATAAAGAGAACTGTGATTAGTAACACCATTTGGCCCAGCTATCCCTCTTCTCGGTTTATACCCCAAAGATTTAAAAACAGCATACTACAGAGACACAGCCACATGAATGTTTACACCATCACAATTCACAATAGCTAAACTGTGGAGCCAACCTAGATGCCCTTCAATAGATGAATGGATAAAAAAATGTGGCATATATACACAATTGAATTTTACTCAGCAATAAAAGAGAATAAAGTCATGGCATCTGCAGGTAAATGGATGACATTGGAGAAGATAATGCTAAGTGAAGTTAGCCAATCCCCCCAAAACAAATGCCAAATGTTTTCTCTGATATACGGAGGCTGATTCATAGTGGGGTGGGGTGGGGGAGCATGGGAGGAATAGATGAATTCTAGATAAGGCAGAGGGATGGGAGGGAATGGGAGGGGGAAGGGTTTAGCAAGGATGGTGGAATGTGATAGACATCATTATCCAAAGTACATGTATGAAGACACGAATTGGTGTCAATATACTTTATATACAACCAGGGATATGAAAAATTGTGCTGTATGCCCGTAATAAGAATTATAATGCATTCGCTGTCATTTTTTAAATCAATAAAAAAGTTCAAAAAGTAATACCATATACAGAATATATCATAAAATTATAATAATTAAAAGGAGTATGATATTAAGCTAAAGTCAGGTGACAGCTAAAGGGAATAGAACAGAATAGTCCTGAAATAGTTCTAAGATAACATAGGAACAACATGTTAAAAGATATATTACTAATTGCTTAATTTAATTCCATTCATTCTATAGTTATGGGATATTTATGATGTAACCAACTTTTCACAATATATACCAATTACATTGTAAAACAAGTTATTTGCTTTAACATCACAATGAAATTCACTTGGAAAAGAAAATTAAATTTAAAATGTTAAACCATTAAAGTTCCACAACCAGTGATGAATGAAATAAAATTAATCACAATGAAAAATATTGACAGATTTGATGACATATATCAGCAGAACCTGTGTAAAACAAACTTGTCTATAAAATTACAATATTGAGTCAAAACCAGAAAACTACTAGCAATAAATATGACATAAGACACACATATAAACCATAAGAAAAAAACATGAACAGTCCAAAAGAAAAGTGAGCAAAAGACATGACTACGTATTTCACGAAAGAGAAAAGATACAAATATTCTAAAAAAAATTAAAATTTCAATTATACATTTTAAAGAATACAAATTAAAGTAACAATAGAGTATCATTTTTGCCAATTTGATGACAAAGATCAAAACATTACCATGCTCAGCTGAAACTAATACCTTGGAACAAGTGTTCCATCAAAATGGCAACATAATTGATGCAGGCTTTAAGAAAACAATTTTGCTTTACTTCCCTATCATCTGAAATTATTATCCTCACAGAACGAATAATCCCATTGCTAGGATAATTAACCTAAGGAAAAAACAAGTGAGGTACCTAAAGACAATATCAAAAAAGGCTCACCTAAGTAACATAATAAGATTGAAAAATTGGAAACAACCTAAACTTTCCATAAGAAGGGATAGGGTATGTGTGTGTGAGTGATGATATATACAACACAATTATCAAAAGAGACCCTTTTTCCCCTTGTAGTTCTGAAGGTCATGACTGTATGCTCACAATATTATTTAAGGGAAGAATGAAAGGTGGGGACTTGATACAAATTTGTTGAATGAGCATTCAGCAGGATTTATGTAGACCCTGATTTAGTTTAAAATCTATCTTCACAAATATAAATTTAATTACTACACACATGCACACATACACAAATAGAAATATATTGAAAGAAAATTTACCCAAATCATAATTTGGCCTTTATCTTTTCAAAGTCTTCCCTCTCCCCTTTTGTTATTTCGATATATTTAGGCCTATATTACATTTACAGCAAAAAAATAAATTTAAAGTCAATTCATCAAACATACTGGAAAACTTTGACTTCCAAAAATCGTTTCTGATTAATTTTGAAATAACAAAGAGGGTTGGTTTCCCCTACCACCAACCCTAACATCAGTGATTCACTAACATCAATGAGACACCACTCTATATAAATCACAGATTTACCAAAAACCTCAAGTATGCATGGCATACTTTTAAGGACTGTCCCGTTTAATTTTTGATTCAAAACAAATTTCTGCTCCTTTTTTTTTCTGAGGAAAATACAATATTTCCTCCTTTTCACTAACTACTATTTAATTTTGAATGTAATATAACTTAGAAAAATCTTAAATTATGTCTCTTGGAAAATCTTCAAATGATAGCTGGACACATGTGCAACTATTTCTCACAGATCTATTATCATTATTATTATTATTATTATTATTAAATATTTATGTTTTAGTTGTAGTTGGACACAATACCTTTATTTTATTTATTTATTTTTATGTGGCACTGAGGATCGAACCCAAGGCCTTGCACATGCTAGGTGAGTGCTCTACCGCTGGGCTACAACCCCAGCCCTAGATTATTATTTTTTAAAACCAGAGATTGAACCCAGGGTGCTTAAGCATTGAGCCACATCCCCAGCCATTTTAATATCTTATTTTGAGACAGGATCTTGCTAAGTTGCTTAGGACCCCGCTTAGTTGCTGAGGCTGGCTTTGAACTTCTGATCCTCCTGCCTCAGCCTCCGGAGCAGCTGGGATCAGTCATACACCATCACACCTGGCCCATTAGATTTTTTAAAAAAGTAATTTCATGGAGCTGGTAACCTTGCAAACGCACAAAGTTGTTGACACAAAATTGAAATGGGTTTTATATCCGGCTTTATTTTAAGCACTCTTTCACTTCACTATTGCTTTTTGCTTGGGAGCAAAGAAGTGTGCAATTACAAAGAAGTACTAGTCATTCTCCAGGGTGGATATACTTCTGCACCATGGGAAATAAACCTAGGGTAGTAAAAAGAGCTTTGGAATCAGGAACCCACCATTGCTATATAACTGTGGCAACTTATATAACTTTCTGAGCTCATTCTCTTCTTCGATATATTGGGGCTACAAGTATCTACCCCAAAAGAATTGTGACGATTTAATGAAATAATATCTTTGTGAAATGCATATAGCAAGGTCTGCATATAACTGACACTTAATAAATGTTAATTTCTTTCCTTCCTCCTTTCAGTAACCTGATTTAAATGCTTCATTTGAGATTCATAGCTCTCCTACCTGAGTTAATTTTTAAAACACATTAATTTTCATGATACCTGAAGGAAATAATACCTAACAACTGAATTCTAACTTGACTTTTCTCCAATTTTTCATATTTATCTAATAAGAACTCACGTTATTATTACCTTTAATTTACAGACAACAAAACAGAGGCACAGAGCAGCTGAACTGTTTGCCTAAAGTCATATAAAGGAGACAGAATAAATATTTGTTGAATGAGTGGATGAGCTGAGTTTGGGCCTTAGATCCACACATGCTCAATACTTTGCTCTGGATCATAATGTCTGCATTTCGACTTCAATTTGCATTTTCAGTTCTTGGGAATTGTGGATAAAAATGCAGTCAGGTTGCTGTTTCCAGGAAGGGACACTGTGTCTTTCAAAATTGGACAGAAATCACTAGGCATTGTTCACCTGAACTGCAGAGAGAACAAGTGTGGATGATATTTGCCATAACAAGCTTTCTTGTAAGGGTGAGTTCATTCTTTTGAAGAGCATTGGGAGGGAAAAACCCATCAAGATAGTGTGTTCTCATGATGATTTCAATGAATTATCATGGAAATGAGTTTTAGAAGAGAGGTAATGCTTTGTGATAATAGCCCGATAATGCCATTAGCTATGAACTGTAATTGTAATAGCATTAGTCAAATGAATATATCTGATATTAATTTGAGTGTCAAATATTTCTATAAGGTTCTTCTTGTTAATTAAACATCAGCCTTGGCATTATTAATTCAGTATCTAGTCAGTGCTTGCACATAGTAGGAACCCAATATGTATTTGTAGGCTGAATTAATAAATCAGTCTTTAAGTGGAGTTATTTAAAATAGTAAAATATTAAATTTGAATAATTTCATGGACAGAACTAAAATTGATTTTTTGCCTAGGAGCTGCTTGTTAGTACAGTCTGTCCTTCATTTGCAACTCTACTTAGTTAATAGCAAAGACTTATTAATTTCAGAATTTTAGAAGAAAGCCTCTCTCATCTTTTGCATATTTGGAGGGAAATAGCCTTTTTTTCTCAAATGATTTTAATTCAAGTGTAGAGTTCATGCCTTTTATCCTGTGTCATTTTAAAATCTAGAAGACATTTTCTGGCTTGCCTCAAGCACCTGAATATCAGTGAGCGTGATCATGCTTTTAGTAGTTTGGAATCACTGTTCATGATTACCAACACCAACTGGGCTTTCAACATGGACAGTGATCTTGACACCTGGTTTCTAAATCATCTTTTCTTGCTCTCAGCAAGTCCATCACTCTCTGCTCTCCCACTCCTCATCCTCATCCCCTTTGCTCTCACAGGTAGATTACTGCATATTCATAAAGGGAGGTGGGGGTTGGGGGGCTTCAAAGGGAGACTCCAGCCTCTCCCCAGTATTAGAACTACATATCTCTTTGCATTTGTACCATCTTCTCTGTTGTCTTCTGTTTCAGTGCAGGAAAAAGATAGAAATTAATCTCTCTTGGGTGGTTCCCAACAAAACTCCCTGTCTACTTTCTTAGGTTCCTGCTTTCATCAGTTCTCTCTTCTTTCACCTGCATTTTGAACTTCTCCATATATATCATGTATTGTCATCCGTTAAATACACTCAGGCATCTCCCCAAAATAAAGAAGTATCTTCAACCCACATATAAAGTTCCCAGATAAAATACAGGATTCCCAATTACATTTGAATTTCAGAATAATAGTGAGTTACTGTGGATTAACATATTTAGCATGTCTTAAATACTTCATAAATAGTTTTTTTGTATATGCTCCCAATATTGCATGGTACATGTTTAAATACTGAAAAAAAATCTTCCACTGTTTGTCTTAAATTCAAATTTAACCACTCATCCTCTATTTTTATTTGCTAAATCCAGAAGTCCTACCCATATCCCTTTCTAACTACCACTCATTTCTTAAGTCTTCTGCAGCCCCAAGTTCTTCAGAAGAGTTACTTGAACATGATGTCTTTATCTCCTTACTACTAGATATTGTTCAGCCTACTGCAATCTTTGCATTTCCATTTCACCATTGAATGGTTCCTATTAAAGTTATCAGTGACCATGATGTAGATAAATTTTATGGACACTTTCTTCATCCTACTTGATTTCAAGTAGTTTTGACACAAGTACCATCCCCTGCTTGAAACAATCTTCTTTTATATTTAGTACACACACATACACATTATCTGTGTGAATGCATCATGTGCATATATACACACATGCGTGCACACACACACATACTCATGTAAATATACATATGTGTGTGTGTAACATGTAGGATACGCCCTCTCCCCAGCTGCTGTCTTTCTTTGCCAGGCTATTTCATCTCCATTCAGTCTCTAATGTTGAACATTTCAGATCTAAGCCCTGGGCTTCTTTTTTCTTCATTCTTAATATCCACACTAGGAAATTTTATTTAATTTTATGATTTCATTTTTATGCCAAAGGTTTCCATATTTATGTATCTAATCAAGATCTTTTTTTCTGAGCTCCAGATATTTCTATTTAGATGTTCTGTGGTTATGCCAAACTTAGCATGTGAAAAAGTAAATGAGTGACAAATTTTAAAATCCATTCTTCTTCTAGTCTTCATTTAGTAAATGGAATCTTTGCCCACCCAGTGAGTTACTCAAGGCAGCTGAGATGCTTCTTTGGTGCCACCTCCTCCCTCCTGCATCCTACTGCATCCTAACAATCAAAACCATCACTAAGGGGCTGGGGTTGTGGCTCAATGGTAGAGTGCTTGCCTAGCATGTATGAGGCACTGGGTTAGATTTTCAGCATCACATATAAACAAATAAAAGTCCATCAACAACTAATAAAATATTTTAAAAAACATCACTAAGCACTTTTTATTCTACCTTTAAAATAGAGCTTATCCCCATTCACTTCTCTCCACATGCCTTTTCCCTCTCTAGTTTATCACTTAGATTTGACTAAATTGCTTCAATTACACCCTTCTTGCTTCTCCCAAATCATTCTTTTTATCTTCCAAATTATACTACTTCCACAGATCTTAAAACACCAATCGGACATATCACTCATCTAAAATGTTTTTTATGATTTATTGTTACATTCAAATTTTAAAAAAATGCCTGTAAACTAGACATTCCATATGATTTTTTTCTTTAACTCCCCAACTTGACTTCATGGCATTCTCTCCTTTTCTGGAAAAAAAAATCAGCCTTCTCTGATTTCCCCTTATGCATCTAGCAATTCTCTATCTCTGGGCCTCGTTAAATGTGCTCTCTATCAGAAATATATCATACCTAGGCTCAACACACTAAATACCACACATCCTTCTTGTTTCATGTTCAATACCATTTCTAGGCACTCAGTGTGAATATGCAGGTGTATCTAAGCTACCTAGACTTATAAATTTGCCATATAGAGAAGGAGGCTCTACTAATGACATGGGTCCATGAGGCTCTGAAGAATCTCAGAGTACTGCTTCATAGCATCTCATCCCAGTCTGGACCAGGAATTAAAGTTGAGCAGGACAACTGAGCTTTGGATTTATAGAATACATTCTTTTTTTCTGAAGAATTTTAAAGTGTCACGCCAAAATACAACATACCAAAACATCATGCCTATGACGTCATTGTGTGTGGAAGACTTTGCATCTAATTCTGACTGATGGTCACAAGCAGAGTTTGCCAGTGGGAGTTGATGGGGGCCTGTCCAGTTAGCTACAGGAATGCTGTCACTGAGCCAGTTGACAAACAAATAGGCATGTTCCTGGCTCAATGTGGGTTACTGGGTAGCAGGCCACTGCTTTTCTTCTCTGAACCTAAAAATCTGCAGTCTCAAAACCCATAAGAAGTTGGACCTGAGTGATAAATCTGAATTGGAAGAAACATCTCTCTGAGAAAATAGGCATGGGCCCATGAAATTCATTTTTTTTCTAGATGCATAAATATTGTCTTCTTTCAAGTTAACTGCAACTGCAAATTTCTGTTTCAAGAGTGACTCAGTGATTCACGCTGACATGGCTGTCACTGGCCTTAATACTCACAGATGTTAAATGAGCATTTTAAAAGATCTCATTTTTAATTTAAAATGTTCTTTATTTGAATTAAACAGCGAAATTCTTTGTGCCTCTCCTGAATTCCAAGGAGGAGGGACAAGGAGATCTACAACTTGACCTCTTGATTTTTGCCCAATTATCCTTTTTCTTTTAAACATTTTTCTTTGGATGCTTCCATCATCTGCATGTCCATAACTAAGATGTCATTTTTCACTGAGTTCTATTTTGTTATTTTTGTCAAAAGGTAAGTTCGAAGTCATGAGTGTAAGAAAATTGATCTTGCTGCTAATGGGATACAGTCGAAATAAGCAGTTTGACTGACTTCTTCACTCCCTATATTAGCATTGCTACTTTTAGATAAACTATTCCTGAAATGATTAGTGTAGGAGGATGGGGTTTAGTCTTGTATCTTCTCCTTTAAAGCACTCAGAGTTAGAGATCCCAGAAGGATCAGTTTTCTCACTTGTACTGAAAATGTCACTCTAACAGTTATCTGTCTGCACAGTCAAGTTTTGAGAAATCTTTTGAATTTACCGCATTCACACCATTCTCCATCATGGTGCTAAAAATGACTAATGTAGCTTGGAGACTGGGAGACTGTGATAGCTGATCTTCTTTTCCACTCTTACACCAACACTCACACACACTCTCAGGCAGACATGCTCAGCTGACATAAATCCTTAAAGGTTGAAAATATCCTAAATGCTAAATGGAATGCTGAGGGGGTAGGGTGCCTAAATATAGACTTGTAGTGTTGGTTTCATTATGATCAGTTCTGTTTAAAAAATTGAGCTGGTGGTTTGATTGAATAGGCTGTTTTAAGCTAAGTGGGCCATTCTAATGTATGACTTAATTTTATATTTAAAAAGTCTGGCATTGAAGTTTTAAAATACTTTAATGTTATTCTTTTATCATTTCTGAAAAAAGTAAAGAGCCTTGTCCCTTTTTTTTTTTTCATTAAGAGGAAACAACCTTAGAGAGATAATGACCTACCCTAAAGTGATATTTATTGTCAAAGGGTCACTCTCTTTTAGGGATCCTAATTAGTCACTACAAGCCAGTACAGGATCACGAGAATCAGATTATTGAAATGAACCTCCTTTCCTTTCTTGAGGAACAATATTGTGATGGCTAAAGGGACTGTCACAAACACAGATATATTTCAATCCCAGAAAAATATATGACAAAGTCTCCTGTGATGTCATTTAGGGAATGATTGAGAAGTGTGTGGGCTGAATGAGAGTAATTAGGTGAGTTGGAAGCTGATTACAACCAAAAGACGGGAATTAATTGATTGTCATTAATTTGCAATGAGGTCTGTAGGAATTTTCCATAAGGTTCTATTTTCAGTCCTGTCCAATTCAACAATTTTATCAATTACCTGGAAGAAGTCTAGGGACTTGCTTACTAAATTTGCAGATAACACAAAGCTAGCAAAGAAGATTAGTAATTCACTGGGTGACAGAATCAAGTTTCAAAATGTCTGTTATTTAGTTTGATGGGTTGACATTTATTAAGGAAGAAGATAAAGTCCTGCATTTAATTAGAAAAAAACATTGTGATGAGTGGAGCTGAACCCAAAACAGCTGCAAAATAATAATAATAAAACATTTCACGTTTTAATTGACCTGATGGTGTGATGTAACTACCGAAAAAATCAACACAATCTCTGTTGACATTCTGAGAGACAGTGTGTCTGTGTGTCCAGGCTGATAAAAGTTATACATCTATCCTGTTTGTACCTATATTGAGTATTGTGTTTGATTTTGGAAACCATATTCTAAGAAAGATACAGGCAACTTGTTTGTTTAATGGATGGAGGGGCTTTGAGACTGAAAAATCAGGAAATCATGCAATATGAAAAAACAAGGGTGACTTTGTAGAATAGATTTCAATCTTGACTGAGCAATTACTATGAGCATTAATCACTGAATTAGGAAAACACAAAGTGAATTATATATTATCATTGGTTACATGGAAACAGACTATATTGACATTGAGGCGGTCTGACTCCAGAACCTATTCTTTGTACCACTATACCATGCTATTTCTAAAAACAGTTATCAAATGTTTGAAAAGTTGCTATGTGGTAAAAAATTAGATTTATTCTAATAAATATTATCAATAGAAGGACAGACAGAGGTTATATCTTAACATAAAGAGCTTTTATGGATGCAAGAGGATGTTAGTACATCTTCTATTTTTTGGTACAGTGTTAGACCAGATGATCTGTAAGGCAACAACTATAACATTGCAATTTCCTGGGATATGATTTGATGTTACACAATTTTATTATGAACAGAAAACAAAAACCGTAAAAGAAGAAGTAAATCCATTAGTAGCAACCAAAATGGTGTTCTTTTGAGAACAAGGTTAGAAGTGTCCCACATTCTTTTTTGGGAGATATCAGGGATTGAACTCAGGGGCACTCAACCACAGAGCTACATCCCCAGTCCTATTTTGTATTTTATTTACAGACAGGGTCTCACTGAGTTGCTTAGCACCTCGCTTTTGCTGAGACTGGCTTTGAACTTGTGATCCTCTTGTCTCAGCCTCCTGAGCCGCTGGGATTACAGTAGACATGTGCCTTGGTGCCAGACCCACACCCCATTTTCTAAGATGTCCTCACTCTGTGTCCTTGGTAATCTTCCTTTCATGGGCAACGAATTCTGCGAATGTTATTTAAACTTTTGTCTCTCCAACTTGATGCTATATATCTAGATAATTATCAATGCTATGTCATGTGCATAAGTTCACCCAAGGAGGTTATATTGTGGAAGTAACAAATGCCGTTTTAACTTGAGGACCTCTAATAGTTCCTTGATTTGGGTGTGCTGAGGGAGTCACACCTGTCAGATACCAGTTGGGATGAGTGGAGCACTTTATTATTTTTTTCTGCCTTAATTATTATATTGAAAAAACAAGAATAACTGTCCTTCCTCTACAAAACTGTTGTCATAAACACAATAATGCCCGTAAGAGCGCATTACCTTACTGTGCAGATTCTCAATAAAAATTTAGGTTTTCAATGAAATGTTTTTGCAAGAACAAACTATATGTAAGAATTTGCCAGACCTGGTTCCTGGAAGGTAAATGCTGGATCTTTTGAGTTTCTTGAAGGATTAGAATGTCTTTGTTATTTATCGTAGGTCCCTTAGACCCCCAACTATTAATTTATGCTAGTGAGCCCTTAGTTCTAGTTTATGCTAATGAGATGACCTGAAATAGGGGCAGTTCAGACAGAAAGGCTGATCATGCGGTTTTAGAGGGTTTGGACTTTGAGCCTAATGATATCAGCTCAACTTCTAGGGAAGGAAAGGAGCCTGGAGATTGAGTTCAACCATGTGGCCAATTATTTGATCAGTTGTGCCTGTTCCATAAAACCTCAACAAAAGCTGGACTCTGAAGTTCAGTGAGTGTCCTGGTTAGCAATATTCTCCTTATTGTCACAAAGTGATGTGCCAAGAGGGTACTGCATCCACGAAAATGAAAGCTTCAACTTTGGAGCCCTCCCAGGCCTTGCACTGGGTGCTTATCCATGTGGCTTATTCCAATTTGTATTCTTGTGCTATAATAAAATGAAATCATAATTATTGTGTTTTTCAGAGTTCTCTGAATTATTCTAGCAAACTGTCTAACCTGAGGGGGTCTGTGGAGGCACCCCAAACCCAGCCAGTTTGTCACAAGTGGTGACCGCCCTAGTGTAGCCATAGCTTATGGTGATCCTTTACTAGAAAAAGGTGGTGCCACCTTGAGTATGCAGCTCTCAATCCTTCAAGCTAGTAGCACAGGATTGTTTTTACCCCAGACTCTCCTGAGTTCTTTCCTTCACCTTCAAGACTGATGCAAGCTGGGAGATTATGGGTTATCAGATTTTCTCAATCATTTCCTCCTTGGGATAAAAAGAGCTTGGGACCAGGGTTAGGTTAAGAGGGTCTTTCCAGGATGCTAGTCCACCATTCTTGGTTTTGCTGGCTTAACAAACAAATCTTTTTCCTTTTAACAATCTGTTCTCCATGCATTGGACACTTTTGAGTGATGAATAAATGGACTTAGGTTCACTAACAATGGGGACTTCCAAATCTATGTCTGATGGCTAAAGTGAAGGTAGTTTTGGGGAGGACTTAACCCATGAAGTGTCTAACTCTGGGCAAGTTGCTTTTGGCATACTGATAAAAAAACTTAGATTTATATAAAGGTAAACTGGTAGTAATATTTTTGACTTTTCAGTTCTTTTAGAATATGTCAAACATGATTTGATGATAGAAAAAATTTTAAGATAAAATTTTTGAAAACATCTTCGTTGAGTTATGTAAAGGAAACTTGTTCAACACCTAAAATGTTTTAGATATAGATATAGGTGAGATCTTTCTAGGTTATTTTACAAAATCTTAATGCTGTGCTTTGTCCCTTGTTCATATACAAAGGATCTGATCATCAGAGGCCAGAAGCTTGCTGCAGTTTCCAGTTAGTTATGACAGTTGGGGTTTGAGAGGTCTTTGAGAAATTTCAACCATATATTACACCATTCTGTGTAGCAGAGGGCTTGGCATCTAATAAATATTAAATATGTAAATTTCTCAGATAATTAATTAAAAGCCAGGGTTTGATCTCAGACATCAATCAAGATTGCTAGGTTTCTCCCCTGAACTGCACTGTACCTACCCATATTCAGCACTCTCAATTTTATTGCTTCCTTGCACTCCTGGGAATATATTATGGGTTCAGAAATTTTTATTTTGCTTGCCAGGGTATGCCCTATGCCCAATATGGCAGCAGGAAAGGAGTGAGTCCCTGATAAAAAGTTTTTGAATGGAGACTTAGCATTAGGAGCGTTAAGAGGAGTTTCTCATGCACAGAAGTTATTTTCTTCCTAATTTGAAAGCAGGGGTATTTAATTAGTTTGTTCTAAGAGAACACAAACCAACACTTTCTTTACATTGTTTTAAGTGCACAACCAGAAGTATTTTTGAACGTAAAAAAGAATAAGTTTGTGATATTTTACATAAAATAAGCAAAAGTAAGTTAAAATAAAATACAAGCTACAGTGACATTTTAAAACATTTTTTAAAAAGTCTTTGAATTTAAAATACAGCCAAAGGCATTTCACTGTGACTACTAATCATTATTGTCATCATGTCTGAATTATTTTTTCACCCACATGTGTAATTAAGAGTAGAATTCAAATATTTGCATCTGAATTTTTACGGTTGGTTGTTTCTGTCTAAAAATCTACCTGAAAAAAATCTCCAAGATCATTTGTTATTTAACTCATGATTTCTCTTTGGTGACACAGACAAAGTTTGCAGCTAATCATGAGGAAAACATCATCCAAGTACCCTACCCTCCTACATGTGCAGGGATGCTGACTTCTCTGTGGGTTGCCTGTGACAGCTATGAGGCATGGTTGAATATGGCCTCATTAAAAGACCTAATACGAATACAATGACCAGTTTGTTTTAGAATACACTAAAGAAAGACAGCCGACAGGGTCTCATGGGAAGTGACATTCTGTAATTACCTCCTCCTATCAAAAGAAAAACAATTCCCAGAAATTAATGAATACAGCAAGAGTCTATTCCCTATCTTAATTCTATCTTAATTGCAAAGTGGATCAATTAAAAAAAGACCACACTGGCAAAGCTCCTCTCTTAAGGTTTTGTCTCCCAGTTCCTTAGTCATCAAATCAATGTACATACACATACTATAAACCTATTTTTTACCTTCTGAGATGAGATAAACCAACTCCACCAGCAGTGCCCCTGTGAAACAACCAAATCCATTGAACAGTGTCAAAAAATTCATAGAAGTTCCTCTGATGGTTCTTGGAACAAATCTGTGTGCTATTATGGAGACTGAGAGAAAAAGAGAGGATCAAAATTTAGAACATTCTCCCTAAAACACTTTCATAGGTACTGTTCAAATTAATATTGATTGTACATCAAAGAAAATTTTCTAATAAGATCAAAACTTAGGTTGGACTTTAAGATTACTATTGTAAAATATGATACAGCTTACAAACGTCTTCAATGAATAAAATATGGCAAAAATATCCCCTTATACAACTATGAGGAGAATTTGATAACTTGGTAGTTGTGAGTCCTACTATACTTACCCAATTCTCTCCAAATTAAATATTTCTGATAAATTTTGGATTGACATGAGATCTGTACTAGGTGGTATGACAACAATATATGAGATCTATGATTCTGTGATTCTATATAAACCATTGGATTCTATATAAACTATTGGATTCTTTGTGGAAAATTTGAATCTATCATATAAAATTTGCATAGAGATTAAAAGAATAGGCTCTGGAATAAAAAAAAGAATTCACTAAAATCTCATGTCAGCCATTTAGTATCTCTGTGATTTGAGTAAGTTACTTGAACTTTCCACGCTTCGATGTCATCCTCAATGAAATGGGAATAATGTCATTACTCACTTGGCGAGGTGCTGTGAGACTTACCTGCTGTCAAGAGCTACAGAGAGCACTTAGTACAATGTTAACTTGTAGATAGTAAAGGAGGATTAAAAATATAACAATATTAATCTTAACAAATCAAATAGCTCCTGCTTGTGCTAGGCACCGTATGTTATCCCATTTAAGAGGAGGGTATCTAGAAAGAGACGATAAATTAATCATGAGGTCTCCAAAATGGTTATCTCTTTTTCTCAAATCATGGTTGGGGTACTGGTAATAGTGGTGGCAACTGACTGAAAGAAAATTATGGAAGAAAGTTTTTAAAAATGTGAACTAAAATTATTTTTTAAAATCAGAAATAGACTAAATAAGTATATATGATTTTGTATATACCACATTAACATAACCATATTAAAATATGCACGGCAATCTTTGGGATGCAAATTTAAAAATTTATTATACTATGACAGCTGAGATTTGCTTTAAAATAATACAACAGAGAGGAAGGAGGTATGGAAATGAGGATAGAGATAAAATAAGTTTGATCATGAGTTGAAAATAGTTGAAACTATAAAATGTATATATATATGGATTTTATTTGCTAATCTCTCTCTATTGTATCTATGCAGAAAATTGTAAAGAAATACAATAAGTAACATTAACAGTTTTAACTTTGAGTGTTGAATGATCGGATTTCTAATTTTCTTCTTACTCTTGTGCTTTGCAAATTTTCCTACAATGAGATCATAAATATTAAAGCTCATTTTAAAAAGAAAAGATAATAGAAAACAGATGTACTGTAAACACCAAGCCTTCAGTTTCCTTGTCTATAAGAAGAAATAAACCTTATTTTCTTTTCCCTTTCCTCTCAGGAATATCTCATCCCTGGTTTACTTGTCTCTTCCCCTAGGAAAACTCCATATTTGCCCAGCACTTTTAAATGAACGTCCTAATGCACAATCAAATGTACTAATGTTCCTTCTTGCACTGATGGAACATTTCTGATTTATTTTGTGTGTCCTCCACATGTATTTATTTTACTCATCCCAATAAACATTTAGGGAAGTCCCTATCTGGGATCCAGGAAAAGTTCTGGGCACTGGGCTGAGCATGGAAAATGTTATTAGTTTATCTTTCCTAGATTTTAAGCTCTGGAAGGGCAGAGAGCGGAAGAATGCACCTTACACAGGGCAGTGCTAAGAAGGCATTCAGTCTCACAGCAATTGCAGATGAAGGTAATAAGGGTGATGCATAAAATACAGTGGAGAAGGTCTTCTAATCTTGTGGCAAGCCCCACAGCTCTTGTGTAGTGCAAATCACCAGCAGGAGCCTAAAGCCAAGCCCTGGAGTATTTTCAGGAATGGGACTATGACAGTATGCTGAAGGGGCCTTGGAAAGAATTGATTCACAGCTGTAGAAAAGATGTGGCTTATGAACTTTCCTCTCTATAAATATGAGGAGACAAACAATGGACAGAAAGAGTAAGTAGGTCTATTTCTTTCTCTGAGAAAAAGCAGAACGTACAAGCCCATTATTACTCTGCTGGTTAATTATTAATCCTATGCTTTTCTCTTGCTAGAACTTCTGGTGCGGTGTATAATTCATGAACACACTTTGCCAGCTCTCTGCCTGCTGGTTAATCTCTCTTTGGTGTCATTTTAGTCGTTTTTGAAAGTCTCCAGTTCCCTTTTATAGGACTTAGTTTTTCAAGTCTTCAAATCTCCATTTTCAGGCATCTACTTGCATGTTCTGATCTTTTTCAACTTTAGTGATCATTAACTTGATTTTTTAGGCTACAAGAAACTTCTTGCAGCCCATTAGAATATAGATATTATCAACAAGTCTGTCACTGTTCTGAAATTTCTATTCTACCATGAGGACACAATAAGAAAAATTCAAAGCATATGTGAAAGCTGTTTTTCTTGCCAACAGGAGCTAGAAATGTGCCTCCAGGTGGTAGCTGGTTACTGTATGCAAGGATGCCATATAACAGTATACACAGACCACAAAATATAGGGCCATAACTACCTTCCTAAGGCACCTGGTGCTGGGGACTCATTGCTGGGGTTCTTTTTGACTCCAGTTGTTCTTAAACAGTAAAAATATGTTTATTGTGCTCATGAAGTTATTTTGAACATGCAGAGGAAAAATACTACAATTTTAGAAAATGGAAGTATGTCCTTTATCACTTTTGGACTCTTATCTCTTAAAAAACTTCAGCTTTAAATCTTGTGTTATCAGAATGTATTATGTATTACCTTTCTTTTGTGCTGTCGTTTACCATCTGGGACATTTTACTCTGTTTCTCAAAGTCGCCAGATCCTTTCTGTGTCTGGTGTTCTCTAGTATTGCTCTGGCATTAATTCTTGGCTATTTTAACATATATAGAAATCATCTAACTTTCAGGCTTCCAAGTCTTGGTTCCTTGGGTCTTTGACCTCCAGTGTCATTGTCTTCTACCCCTTTAGATTCCACTCAATTTACACGCGGAATTACAGACTGTACCTTGTGCCCCAGGTCAGGGCCAGCCAACTTAGCCAAGAAACGTCCATCCCACCACTTATTTTTATAAAGTTTTGTTGGAACACAGCTATAGCAATTTGTTACCCATTGTCTATGGCTGCATTTCAACCACAATGACATAGTTGAATACTCATAATAGAAACTGGCCTGCGAAGCCTATTTATTATCTGACACTTTACAAAATATTTGCCAACCCGTGTCCTGAATTAGTAACTGCTCACTCCATAATCTCAATTTCTTCCTGCCCTCTGATTACCACCTTCTATCTCTCCAACTACTCTCCACTACTTAACCATTAAAATATCACAAGCTCTGCAAAATTTTTTTGTTGCTTTCTTTTTTGTTATTGTTTCGTTGTATTTTAGGGATGAGTTTAAGGCTCCCACAGCAGCGTTAAGCACATTTTAGTATTTTTCGAATAAGCAAACACGGGTAATGAGACAGCTGGGGTACAAACTACAACAACAAAAAAACACACATAGTTTGAAAAGTTTTTAAATTTTTTTCTCATTTCTCTTTTTTATTTTATTGGTTGTTCAAAGCATTGCAAACCTCTTGACATATCATATTTCATACGTTTGATTCAAGGGGGTTATGAACTCCCATTTTTACCCCAATTACAGATTGCAGAATCACATCGGTTACACATCCACATTTTTACATGATGCCATATTCGTGACTGTTGTATTCTGCTACCTTTCCTTTCCTCTACTATCCCCCCGCCCCTCCCCTCCCATCTTCTCTCTCTACCCCATCTACTAAAATTCATTTCTCTCCTTGTTTTTTTCCCCATTCCCCTCACAACCTCTTATATGTAATTTTGTGTAACAATGAGGGTCTCCTTCCATTTCCATGCAATTTCCCTTTTCTCTCCCTTTCCCTCCCACCTCATGTCTCTGTTTAATGTAGTCTTTTCCTCCTGCTCTTCCTCCCTGCTCTGTTCTTAGTTGCTCTCATTATATCAAAGAAGACATTTGGCATTTGTTTTTTAGGGCTTGGCTAACTTCACTTAGCACAATCTGCTCTAATGCCATCCATTTCCCTGCCAATTCCATGATTTTGTCATTTTTTAGTGCTGCATAATACTCCATTGTGTATAAATGCCACATTTTTTTTTTTTATCCATTCATCTATTGAAGGGCATCTGGGTTGGTTCCATAGTCTAGCTATTGTGAATTGTGCTGCTATGAACATCGATGTGGCAGTATCCCTGTAGTACTCTCTTTTAAGGTCTTCAGGGAATAGTCCAAGAAGGGCAATAGCTGGGTCAAATGGTGGTTCCATTCCCAGCTTTCCCAGGAATCTCCATACAGCTTTCCAAATTGGCTGCACCAATTTGCTGTCCCACCAGCAATGTACAAGTGTACCCTTTTCCCCACATCCTCGCCAGCACTTGTTGTTGTTTGACTTCATAATGGCTGCCAATCTTACTGGAGTGAGATGGTATCTTAGGGTGGTTTTGATTTGCATTTCTCTGACTGCTAGAGATGGTGAGCATTTTTTCATGTACTTGTTGATTGATTGTATGTCCTCCTCTGAGAAGTGTCTGTTCAGATCGTTGGCCCATTTGTTGATTGGGCTATTTGTTTTCTTATTGTTTAATTTTTGAGTTCTTTGTATACTCTGGATATTAGGGCTCTATCTGAAGTGTGAGGAGTAAAAATTTGTTCCCAGGATGTAGGCTCCCTGTTTACCTCTCTTATTGTTTCTCTTGCTGAGAAAAAACTTTTTAGTTTGAGTAAGTCCCATTTGTTGATTCTAGTTATTAAATTTTTTGCTATGGGTGTCCTATTAAGAAATTTGGAGCCCGCCCCCAACAATATGTAGATCAGAGCCAACATTTTCTTCTATCAGGCACAAAGTCTCTGATTTGATATCAAGCTCTTTGATCCATTTTGAGTTAACTTTTGTGCATGGCGAGAGAAAGGGATTCAGTTTCATTTTGTTGCATACAGAATTCCAGTTTTCCCAGCACCATTTGTTGAAGATACTATCCTTCCTCCATTGCATGCTTTTAGCCCCTTTATCAAATATAAGAAAGTTGTAATTTTGTGGATTGGTCTCTGTGTCCTCTATTCTGTACCATTGGTCCACCTGCCTGTTTTGGTACCAGTACCATGCTGTTTTTGTTACTATTGCTCTGTAGTATAATTTGAAATCTGGTATCACTATACCGCCTGACTCACACTTCCTGCTTAGAATTGCTTTTGCTATTCTGGGTATTTTGTTTTTCCATATGAATTTCATAATTGCTTTATCTATTTCTACAAGAAATGCCCTTGGTATTTTGATTGGCATTGCATTAAACCTATAGAGAACTTTGGGTAATATCACCATTTTGATGATGTTAGTTCTTCCTATCCATGAACAGGGTATATTTTTCCATTTTCTAAGGTCTTCTTCTATTTCTCTCTTTAGGGTTCTATAGTTTTTATTGTATAAATCTTTCACCTCTTTTGTTAGGTTGATTCCCAAGTATTTTATTTTATTTTTTTGAGGATATTGTGAATGAAGTGGTTGTCCTCATTTCCATTTCAGAAGATTTGTCGCTGATATACAAGAATGCCTTTGATTTATGTGTGTTGATTTTATATCCTGCCACTTTGCTGAATTCATTTATTAACTCTAGTAGTTTCTTTGTAGACCCTTTTGGGTCTGTTAGATATAGTATCATATCATCTGCAAATAGTGATAATTTAAGTTCTTCTTTTCCTATTTTTATGCCTTTAATTTCTTTCATCTGTCTAATTGCTCTGGCCAGTGTTTCGAGAACTATATTGAATAGAAGTGGTGATAGAGGGCATCCCTGTCTTGTTCCAAATTTTAGAGGGAATGCCTTCAATTTTTCTCTATTCAGAATGATGCTAGCCTGAGGCTTAGTATATATAGCTTTTACGATGTTGAGGTAAGATCCTGTTATCCCTAGTTTTTCTAGTATTTTGAATATAAAGGGATGTTGTACTTTGTCGAATGCTTTTTCTGCATCTATCGAGATGATCGTGTGGTTCTTATCTTTAAGTCTATTGATGTGGTGAATAACATTTATTGATTTTCGTATATTGAACCAGGCTTGCATCCCAGGGATGAATCCTACTTGATCATGGTGCACAATTTTTTTTTGATATGCTTTTGTATTCGATTCACCAGGATTTTGTTGAGGATTTTTGCATCTATGTTCATTAGAGATATTGGTCTGTATTTTTCTTTCTTTGAAGTGTCTTTGTCTGGTTTTGGGATCAGGGTGATGTTGGCCTCGTAGAATGAATTTGAAGATCTCCTTATTTTTCTATTTCTTGAAATAACTTGAAAAGTATTGGTATTAATTCTTCTTTGAAGGTTTTGTAAAACTCCGCTGTATACCCATCTGGTCCTGGGGTTTTCTTGGTTGGTAGTCTTTTGATGGCTTCTTCTATTTCCTCCTTTGTTATTGGTCTGTTTAAGTTGTGTGTATCCTCCTGACTCAATCTGGGCAAATCATATGACTTAAGAAATTTATCGATATCTTCACTATCTTCTATTTTATTGGAATATAGGGTTTCAAAATAATTCCTAATTATCTTCTGTATTTCTGCAGTGTCCGTTGTGATATTGCCTTTTTCATCCCTTATGTTAGTAATTTCAGTTCTCTCTCTTCTCTTCGTTAACATGGCTAAGGGTCTGTCGATCTTATTTATTTTTTCGAAGAACCAACTTTTAGTTTTATCAATTTTTTCAATGTTTTTTTTTTTGTTTCAATTTCATTGATTTCCGCTCTGATTTTAATTATTTTTTGCCTTCTGCTATATTTGCTGTTGTTTTGCTCTTCCTTTTCTAGGGTTTTGAGATGAAGTGTGAGTTCATTTATTTGTGTTTTTTTTCTTTTATTGAGGAATGAACTCCAGGCAATGAATTTCCCTCTTAAAACTGCTTTCATTGTGTCCCATAGATTCCCATATGTTGTGTCTGTATTTTCATTTATCTGTAAGAATTTTTTGACTTCCTCCTTTATGTCTTCTGTAACCCATTGATCATTCAGTAACATATTGTTCATTTTCCAGGTGATGCAGGATTTTTCCTTCCTTCTTTTATCATTGATTTCCAGTTTCATTCCATTGTGATCAGATAAGATGCATGGTATTATCTCCACCCCTTTATATTTACTAAGAGTTGCCCTATGGCATAATATATGGTTTATCTTTGAGAAGGATCCATGTGCTGCTGAGAAGAACGTGTATCCACTTGATGATGGTTGATATATTCTATATATGTCGGTTAAGTCTAGGTTATTGATTGTGTTATTGAGTTCTATAGTTTCTTTATTCAGTTTTTGTCTGGTGGATCTGTCCAATGGAGAGAGCAGTGTGTTGAAGTCACCGATAATTATTGTGTTTTGATCTATTTGAGTCTTGAACTTGAGGAGAGTTTGTTTTATGAACGTTGCAGCTCCATTGTTTGGTGCATACATATTGATAATTGTTATGTCTTGTTGGTGGATGGTTCCTTTTAACACTATATAGTAGCCTTCTTTATCCCTTTTGATTAACTTAGGTTTGAAGTTTATTTTATTCGATAAGAGTATGGCCATTCCTGCTTGCTTCTGAGGACCATGTGAGTGGTATGATTTTTCCCAGCCTTTCACTTTCAACCTGTATATATCTTTTCCTATCATATGAGTCTCCTGAAGGCAGCATATTGTTGGATTTGTTTTTTTAATCCAGGTTACTAGCCTTTGTCTCTTGATTGGTGAATTTAAGCCATTAATGTTTAAGGTTACTATTGAAATATTGTTTGTACTTCCAGTCATGCTTATTTATTTATTTATTTTAATATTCCTCGTTTTTCCTTTTTGGTTATATTTTTTGTTCTTCTCTTTACTGAGTTACCTCCCAATGTTAGTTTTGGGTGCTGTTTTTTAATTCCTCTTCTTGTAGTGTTTTGCTCAAAATGCCTTGCAGTGCTGGTTTTCTGGCTGCGAATTCTTTTAACTTTTGTGTATTGTGAAATATTTTCATTTCATTGTCAAATATGAAGCTTAATTTTGCTGGATACAGTATTCTTGGTTGGAATCCATTATTTTTCAGCGTTTGAAATACGTTATTCCAGGTTCTTCTTGCTTTCAACGTCTGTGATGAAAAATCAGCTGTTAACCTAATTGGTTTACCCCTGAATGTAATCTGCCTTCTTTCTCTCGTAGCTTTTAATATTCTCTCCTTGTTCTGTATGTTGGATATCTTCATAATTATGTGTCTTGGAGTTGGTCTTTTATGGTTTTATATGTTTGGGGTCCTGTAGGCTTCCAGGATTTGGCAATCCATTCCATCTTTCATATCTGGGACGTTTTCTAGGATTATTTCATTCAATAGATTGTTCATTCCTTTGGTTTGAAACTCTATACCTTCTTCTATCCCAATGACTCTCATGTTTGGTTTTTTTTATGACATCCCATATCTCTTGGATAGATTGCTGGTGATTTCTTAGCATCCTTTCTGTGTTGACTATATTCTTTTCAAGTTGATACCAGTTTGTCTTCATTATCTGATGTTCTGACTTCTATTTGATCTAGTATATTTGTAATATTCTCATTTGAGTTTTTAATTTGGTTTATGGTTTTCTGCATTTTTAGGATTACTGTTTGATTTTTTTTTTAAATTTCTATCTCCTGGTATAGCTCGTTCTTTGCCATTTGAATTTGCTTATTTAATTCGTTTTCAAAGTATACTTTCATTGTTTGGACTTGCTGTCTAATGTCTTCTCTAAGATTCCGTTCCATCTGAGTTAGGTATGCCTTGAGTTCTTTCTCTATTTTTCTGATGCCTCTAGGTTTTCCTGTGAATTTATGTTGTCCTGCATTGTTTGTAATCCTTTTTTTCCCTTGTTTTTTCATGATGCTCAGGTTGCTGTCCAACTCTGTTTGACTGCTGTGTTTCTGTTTTCTTCTTTAAATTTGTTTCGGGTTTTATAGTTCCAATATCTCTCCTTTGTGTTGGGAGACAATGTTTAGAGATGTTGGATTTTATTGTGAATTAAGGTAAATTCATTAGTTTCATTAGAGGCCTACAGAATTTGATGGCATGTATAGAATTGAGGTTTGAACTTAGGATTTTATGTTGAGGTCGGGCGCTTTGATGGTATGGAGGTTAGTGTATGTTAGCTTCTTTGGGGGGTTGCTCAAATGTGGGCGGATATTAACAAGAGAATAGACAGGAGTACTTGGGGATAGTTAAGGGCTTAGGCGGACTATGGACCAATTCGTAGAATTCATCTATCTGCATTTAGTAAGTTGTACGTAATCTGGGTGGTCATGCTTAAGAGGAAAGATGGGAAAAGGTAAGGAAGCAAACCAAGAAAGAGAGAGGGAGAGAGGAAAGAAAGAGAAAAGAATAGAAAAGAAAAGGAAATGATAATAAAGAAAATAATAAAAATGCATTAAATAAAAATTACATTTAAAAAAATAATAGTATAATTGTAGAAAACAAAAGAAAATTAAAATTAAAAAATTTAAAAAAAAATTAAAAGAAAAAAGGGACACTGTTAGGCTTCTATTTTCTTCACTTCCAGTGGGTGGCGCTGTGCCTTCTGGGCCAAGAGTTTGCCCTCTGGCTGTAGGAAACCATCCCTGTGAGGCCGCTCCCTCCTCCCCCCAGTGGTATCTCTCAAAACCTGTTACCTTAGGCTTATTCCTGGTTTCTAGTCCCCTGGCTTCTCCTGTCAGCCAGGCCTTTCCCAGTGTGATACCTCTCGGCAATTCAAACTATACTCTGTGCCTGCAGTTTCCTGGACGTGGAGCACGGCTTTTGGGAACCGGCACCTTATTGTTTTGATTCCCTCCGCTAGCCCCTCCTCCTAGAGCTGGCGAAACAGGTTTTGTTCTTGCTGCTGGTGGGAGGGGGGAGTTGGAGGTCAGGTGCCTTTACCTTTCCCCCACGCCTCTACTCACGCTCACTCTGTTAATCACGCCCCCGGAAATTCGGGGAGAGATTTTATGTGATTTCCCCACTGTATGGGAGATGGTCTAAATGACACAGACCCATTCTATCGCTGAATGAGCTGTGATCAGTCGAAAACTGGCGATGGTGACGTCAGCTCTCCAAGATGGTGGCCGCTGGCTTCCTTGATGGTCTGACCAGTGTGGAGGACAGAACTGGACAGCTTCCTTCCCCGTCTGAAACCCAGAATTCAGCACTGAGCACAGTGAGGGCAGAGCCGGCAGGAGCCCGCAGAATTAGCTGCGCCATTTCTATGCGTTGTTAGCTCGCCGTTACCGCCGCGCGCTGCAGTCTCTAGCAGCAGGGCGAGCCGCTGAATAAGCAGCTTGAATCTCTGGGCAGACAAATAGCTCGCGGTTGAGCCCCAGTAACCGATCCTCAGGCAATGGAAATCCTTCCTCTAGGTTTCGGTGCACCCCAATTTTGCTGGAAATTCCTAACAAGATAGCTTTTAGCCATTCTAACTCGTCATTCACCCGCGCAGTGATGTGGTACACGGGGGTGATGCACTTCATTCACCGCCATCTTCCAAAGCCCCTCATTTCTCTTGTAGCTTATCTCCAATGATCACATGGCTTGGTAGGGCAGTCCACTGACATTTATGGACTGATCCACTGTGCTTTCTTTCTCAATGCCAACGGTGTAGGACATTATCAATAGTTTAAAAAATATATAGTACAATATAGAAATTGCTGCAGATTTCATTCATTCATTGGCTTATTTAATAAAAATATATTTATTGATAACCTACTCTGTATGTGTAATTTTCAGGAAAGAGAAACACAAAGAAATATGAGTACGAGCCAGGAGGACAAGCATCCTGCCTTCAGGGAGCCTTCGTTTTCTTGGTGAGAGGAAGTAACACAGCAAAAGCAAATAAGGTAATTTCAAATTTTGATAAGCACAACTAAGATAGAAAAGAAAAAAAGAAACAGCAAAGGGTTGGAAAGTTATAGGATGATCATGTAAAAGACAATAATAACGACTCACTTGACAACTAGTAATTACCAAGTACTGTTTGTATATAAGGCACTGTTCTTTTTGCTTCATATGAAATATTGAACTAGTCTTTTGAATAGCTCCTCATTTTATGGATGAAAAAGGCTCAAGAATGCAAAATAATTTTCCTAAGTTCATACCACTAGTCAGTGGCAGAACTGGGTTTGAACTCAGGTTTGTCCAACTTTAGGACCAAAGAGCTTAACCATTATACTGCACTGCCCCCAGGAGATTAATTGTATTTGTATATCATTTGATTTCCAAGGAATGGCCTCTCATTCTCATGAACTTTTATCCCATGATATAGTTCAAGGCCATGCCCCAGTGACATACTTCCTTCAGCCGTGTTCTACGTACCTATAGTTACTACCTGATGTCCATTCAAATCATTAATCCACTAATGAGGTTACAGTCCCATGCTCTAATCATTGTTTAAAAGCTGTACCTCTGAACCTTGCTGTATTGGTGATAATGCTTTCAAAACCATGAGCTTTTCAGAACACTAAAGATCCAAACATTATAGCTGTGATATTGAGGAAGAATGGTCATTATTTGTATTTTAAAGATCTGAAGAAGAACCTCGGAAATTAAGTGAGATCCCAAGGTCACGAGGTAGTCAGTGAAAAGCTGGAAATCAAACCAAGACTTCCTTACTCTGGCTCATGTCCCCTGTAGCAGAGAAATATATGACAGAGTTGGCTCAGTTTCCTGATGCGTAATTGAAAGAGGATGGACTGAGTGACTTGTATTACATGATGTGCCTTTTAACTGGCAATGGTTGTGAGTGTGCTGAGCCACTGTTGCTAAGCTGGTTAGAATTTTCCTCCTGTATTTATTCACTCCCTACCTTACTCCACATGTAGCCCAGAAAATCTTGGCTGACTACTTCCAAGGGTCTTTTAGAAACAGCATCAGGGAAGATCACTAAGTTTGCAGAGTGGCAGTCAATTACTCTCCTTTTGTATTCCTTGCATTGTTAAAAAATGGTGTTCCTATCATAGACTGTCACAAAATAACTTATGCAAAACATATGGAATAAAATGATTTAGCATGATAAAAAGAGGGTGATGCACCTATGTATCTGTGACTACACTTATACAAATTTAATTTTATTTTGATTGTTTAAAATGAATTGTTTGGTGTCATATACATGAACATCTGAATGTAAATACACATTTATTAAATATATGTATTTAAGGCATTTGGAAATAATTTTGAAGAAAATAGAACCATTGAAGATTTTAGGCACAAATGAAATGATTAGAATTGTCGTTGTAGATGATTATTCTAAAGGTTGTGAACTGGCTGATTGAAGGAGAGAGTTACTGTAGGTAGGAAGACAGTTAGAAGTTATAAAAATATTCTCAGTAAAGAATAACGTGGGCTGGAGTTACAATTAGGGAAATATAAGGAAATATAAACATAAGTCATGATAGGTCACACTGGTAGATGTATGTACACACACACACACACATAGACACATTTTACTGCACATTTTAAAACAGGAAGTTACTGAAATGCTGTGACAAATTTTAAAGTGGGTACTTTAATTAATATAAGCAATCTAGATAATACAGAAACCCTTGATATTTAATAAACTTATTTTATTAAACTAGTGATCACATTTAATCTAGTATAATTTAATTTAAAGACATTGAGTTATCAAGAAAATTGGGTCAAGTATTCATTTCATTTGCATGTTTATACACTCTCAAAATACATTAAATGTAATTTTTAGAGGGAGTATGTGTATGAGTTTATCTGTGAATAAGAGGGAGGGAAGAGGGAAGTGGGAAGAGGGAAGGGCTGAAACAAGAGTCTTCATTTAAGCCTGCTGGGGTTATCTCCTAGGTTTTAGCAGTTTACCTCTTCCTATCCTGTATCTGACCAAATGATTATTGCCTCTGATCAGCTTAGCAAATCTTTCATTCCATCTATATCCAAGCAGAATAAATATCTATTATTTGTGTGGTAGAGGAACGAAGAAAAAAATATATATTTTTTTCAATGAGGGTGTTAAACAGGCTTGTTTGAAGCACTAGGGGAAATCTCTAGCAGTGATAGATCACCTGCCACTTCAGCTGTTCCTGTCGTGAAGTGCTTTGTGTAAAGGTCCAGTGTCTTTGACATGAGTTGATAAAATTGTTACTCACGGGCAGGGTTTACCAGCGTTTCAGCCACGCCAAGCAAAACGTACTGAAGAACCAGGTGGAAACAGGGCATGGAGGAGACAGGCAGAACTTGGCCTAAAAGAGGCTGTTCCAGCAGCGGAAAGTGTTTTCTGCGTATTTCAGAGAAGCCGGCTACCATCACAGACAACGCAGCAGAAAGATTTCCAGCAACTAAAGGAAAATAATTTAAAGAAATTAAAGAAGAGCTAGAAATCAGTGCAATAGGCCATAGTGTTTCTTACGTGTTGACACTAAGGGATGTTTCCTCAACACTTTATTTTTCTTCCCCCCTGGGGAATGTCCTGACTCAGCTAACTGTTGTATGGTCGGTCACCTGGTGCTTAGCATCTGGCCTCTGAAAGGGCTGAGTTCACTCTCTGTTGCCTGACTCACTGGTTATATGACCTCAGGCCAGCTATTAAGGACATTATTATTTTCCTTGGCTCTGAGATGGGCATGATGCTTTTTTTTTTTTTTTTTGTAGGGTGGTTGTGCGATTTAAATAAGATAATGTTCTGGGTATTATAAGGGTTCCTGGTAGGAATTAATAACAATTATGATTGAAGGTAAAATAATAGTTTTAAAACTTTATCCCCAGGTAAAATATATTATTCTAGATTTTTTTTTAAATAGATATATATTTGAATCAAAATGACTTTGGGAAAATTTAAAATAAAATTATCTCTTCACACAGTTTTAATACTTAAAAAATGATTTCAAAATAACATGAAGGCATATAAGTATTAGTTTTCTGTCCTTTGATATTTGCAGAAAAAGTAAAGCAGCTAATTCAGAATTGAGGGCTAGACATTTTTGTTTAGAAAAGATTTTTAAAGAGGATAATTAGTGAAGAGAAATAAATAAATGCAGGCAGTTACTCATACAGTGGTCACACTCTTGCTCTTCCTTTTATTTTGCCTTTAGGTATTATATAGGACATTTTGGTTGCAAACGAGTAGGGGTTTTGTTACAGAGTTTGTATCTACTCTGACCATCCATTTCTCAATTCATCATTCATATTACTGGACTTAATCCTATCATTGGAGCAGAGGCAATCTTTGGCTTGATGGAATTTACTTGAAATTTAGAGATAGTCACATTTTGCTAAGTTGCATAAAATTTTAGATAAGGCAAAGCTTTCAATTCAGAAAAATCAATCTAATGTTTAAATAGCTTCTTGTTTATTTTGGTTGATAGAGAAACCGGTAGGTAAATTTTTGATTATATCTCAGCATTTAAATGTGTCCACAAAGACTGCTTTTTACTGGGTCCCCATGAAATGAAAGGTATTTAAAAAAAGAATAACAGTTAAAAACTGTTTGAGGAAATTTTTACTTATCACTATTTTAAATTTAGTTCTGTATAGGCCCATTCTTAGAGAAGCAGACATTTGGGTTCTTCTGTAAAGGATTCATAAAAATATCAATCTCATAAATTATCACCTTTAAGATAAAGTTCCTCACAAATTGCATTTATCTTCATTACTTAACACTTTATAAACTCATCAGAAGGAATACTAATATGTCACTTCGTATTTAATATTTACTCCATTGCTGCTACACGCAAGGTAGTATGCTGGGCACAGTGGTGTTTATAAAAGGAAAGTCTGTTCTCAGTCATTGAAGACTCATATACTGTTTTGGGGAATATATAAAAAAGGACTCATTTCTAGTTGAAGAGGTGAAAAACATCATTTTGCTTTAAGGAAAGAAGGGTTTCCATATGAAAAGGTGAAGGCATCACAGATGGCACAAACAAAGACACAGAGCTGTGAAAGTATCACACAAATTTCCAGAAGTGAGAAGCTCAAGTTATTTGGGAATCAGGGGAGATGATAGATTGAGGTCAGATCATAGAGGCATTTAATACACTTTGGAGGAATTTAAAAATTACTTTGAAGATAATAGAATCATTGAAGATTTTAGACACAAGTGAAATGATGAGCCTTGCCATTTAGGATGATTACTCTCAAGGTCAGATGCTGGTTGGTAGAATGGGAATGACATTGGAGGTGGGAAGACAGGAGGTTATAAGAATAATCTTGTAAAGTATAAAAGGGGCTTGGGATACAATCAAGACTTCCACGTACTTCAGGGACACACAAGGAAGGCAGAAACAGAGTGGGGGAGAGTCCACTTATGAAACCATAGGAGTGAAGCAAGGAGAAGGAGGAGGCAGATGCTAATATTGGGAAGAGTCCTGGTGACTGCAGAGGTGGTACTGAACATGTAAATGAGATCCACAAGTAGATAAAGAGAAAGGAATTTAATTTGCGGTTTAACTGCAGGTACAAAGGGGTTCTCTAGATAGAAATGCTTAGGAAACAATTGAAAATATGAACCATAGCTCTGGAGATGGCTTGAATCAAAAGAAAGGTTAATTATATCATTTTCTTAGAGTGAAAGTTTAGAAGAGTTTGGGCATATTCAGATGGTATGGCCAGAGGCTACAGTGAGACTTTATGATCGGGTGAAATCAAGAGAGGATTGAATTGGGGCTGGAGATGTGGCTTAAGCGGTAGTGCTCTCGCCTGGCATGCGTGCGGCCCGGGTTCGATCCTCAGCACCACGTACAAACAAAGATGTTGTGTCTGCCGAAAACTGAAAAAAAAATAAATATTAGAAAATTCTCTCTCTCTCTTTCTTTCTAAAAAAAAAAAGAGAGGATTAAAAAGGTAGAGAGGAGAATATCTAAGCAATTGCATTTGAGACAAGCAAAAAGAATAAAACTAGTGAAATAAAACATCAGGAAGGTTTCAAGGAGGAAGACCTACCAAACAGAACTTTCTCCTTCACTCTTCCCAGACTCCTTTACATCCTTTAGATTTGCTATTAGAAGTCCCTTTTCCTTCCCTCCATCTCCAAATATATCATTAAGTTGTGTAGATTCTATTTCTAAAATACATGGAAAATTGACCTGATTCTCTTCATGGCCACTGCCATCATTCTAAGCGAAATTATTCTCATTTTTAACCCAGACAATGTGCCATAGCATATTAAGTGCTCTTCCTGCTTCTACTCTTGTCCATGTCTAGCCTATCAAGCACCCAATCTGAGTGATCCCATGTAAATGCAAATTGAAATGTAACTCTTCTGCTTAAATCCCTTCTATAGGTCTCCATATGATTCAAAGGACACCCTAATCCATAACATGACCTGCATGATCTTGCCTGTGCTTGTTACTTCTCTCTAATTGCTTGCCACTTTCTCTTCTCTGACCATATTTCAGCCTCATTGATCTTCTTTGTCTTTCTTGTGTATCTTAGACTCTTCCGACTTTAGGGACTTTAATTTGTTCCTACCTGTAAAACATTTTCTCCCACTCTTCATGGGTCTAATGCCTATTTGTCCTTCAGATATGCACTTCATAATCTAAATTAGATCCTGCTCGTTATTCTCCCCATTATATCCATCTTTCCACCATATTTACCATAATTTGAAATGAAATGTTTTTAATGTGTTCATGTATACCATGCCTGTTCCAGTTACTTGTTTGGAAGTTTCCTAGAAGATCAGATAACACAAATTGGAAATGATTGGATTTGTTTGGAAATGATTTTGTTTTGTTTACTACTTTACTACCAAGACAAGTTCCCTGGTCCACCTTAGGTAAAACACACACAAACACACACACACACACACACACACACACACACACACACGAGTAAATGACCACAAAATTCAAAATCTTGAGAAACAGAAGATAAGGAAACATATGACAAGCCAGCTGTGCTGATGAGTGGACTGTTGGTTACCATTTACATTCAACAGGACTCCCATGATGAAATCATAAAGCAAGGATTTGAAGTAAGAGTGGGGGTGAATGTGTATAAGTTTGTGTCATCTAATCTTCTAGGAAGTTAGACGTGTAGAAATGGAGAACACTAAACTAAATTGCTTAACAATTTAGCAGGATGACAAGAAACTGTTTTGTAAGAGGTGAAGACTCCTTTCTGTTTCTATGCAGAGAGGAAGAGCCAGTAGAGATGAGAAAAAGTTAAAGATATAAGAGCAAGAAACAAATAATACAGAAATGTCGTAAAGAAGACAAGAGAGAAGAAGAAGGATAGTGAGCTCCAAGAGGATGATGATAGCAATGAATAAAACAAGCTCCTTAAAAGGAAAATATACATATATATTCAGAATATAGAGAAGACTGAGGAACAGAATGGTGAATGTGAGGCAATATGTACTATATGATCTTGATTTTGCAACTTAGATAGAGTAATTAGATAGATAGCGGAGAACAAGTGGATAGGGATGAAATAGAGACAAGAGAGGGGGAATATTTTGACAACCACTATTGGGTTTAGCCAAAGACAGGAAGTCTGGTGAAATTAGAGTTGTTGTCTTGATTTGTACTTATGTTACTGAGGCTTTTTTTTTTTTTTCCTCTCAAAGTGCAAGAGCTGGATGATCCCAGACAATGGATATACAACTCAATACTTTTCCCATTGATACTTATCTTTTGACATAAAGTAAAACAATTAGAATGATAATGCATTATATAATTTGTTTACAAAATTTAGAGGCATTTTAAAAATGTTTTCACCAAGAGAATGAGACATTGGAGGATTTTTATTTTTAGTTTAGAAAAGGGAAAAAGTTCTCCAACAATTATATTCTTCAATTCATGATTAATCAGGTTTAGAACTTAGAGAATGGCTAAGCATCTTTCGGATTGAATTGTCTCTACCACCAGAGCTGAGTATGACTCACACTAGGTGTGTGGCTGTCAGTGGTCAAGCCACTTTATTTCATAGTCCTTGATATCTTTTGCAGAGTTTGGTATGAGCTGAGATGCAAAGGTAAAGGTTCTCTGCAGGTTGGAAAGAGCTATGAAAGTTTAGGAGAGTTTCAAGATTCTGCTCTACAACAAAATAGATTTTTATGTCTATTCCAATATTTAAATAGATATAAAGACTGCTAGTTAAGATGGCTGAGTGATCATACAATTTTGTCTCCTTCCCCTAATACCAGTTAAATGATAGTAGAGAAATTTTAGAAAGGGAAAATATCAGAGAAAGAGAAAACACTGGACAGGAGATTAATTTTTTTAAATTAGGAAGTGAACTGATTTAGCAATATGAATGGAAGCTACAACCTAAACTGCTGAAAGAGAAACTTAAAAATCATAATCCTAGTTACTTTAAACAATCATTCAGGAGCTTACAACTTGGAGACCCTGGCTACTTCAGAAAGTAGAGATAAGAATCTCTCTTTCTCTCTCTCTCTCTCTCTCTCTCTCTCTCTCTCTCTCTCTCCCTCTCTGTTTCTTTTTATTTACTTTTTTAAAGAAAAAGTAGTTAATTAGTCTTTATGTGTGATGCATGATAGCATATGAAAAAAATTCTTAAAAATGTAAAAAACAAATACTATTAAAAGTAATAGGTGAATTCAGCAATGTTACAAGTTGCAAAGTCAACCTACAACCTGAATTATATTTCTATATACTAGGCAATGAACAACTGAAAATAATTTTTAGATGCCATTTACACTGGAAGGGAATAACACACTTAAGGAAAAGTGGGAGGATTGGTTGAAATTCTGCCTACTGAGCAGCAAGATTCCCAAATCTCTACTTCTACAGTGAAGAGACTGGAAGTTGCGGAGTTTAATTAGGTGTGACCTTGGACTCAAGGAGGAAGGGTAGGCTGAAAATGGGGAACAAGAACAAATTATGATTCTGAATGTTGAAGACTCCCCCACTCTACCTACAATGCCTCACTCTCAGCACTAGGGACTATTCTCAAATCAGGAGATTGAAGGGATCTTCTCTCAGTAAACTGAATGACTCCTTGAAAAGAATTCTTCATATATTATTTGAGGAACAGAACTGATTTAGCAAAATGAATGAAAGCTACAACCTAAACTGCTGAGAGAGAAACTTAAAAATCATGATCCTAGTTACCTTTACAATAACATGACTGGTTCCCTGAAAAATGATTTTACAGGGAAGCCCACCTTTTGATAATTTCTACCTCTGTACATGGACATACTATCCACAGTAATACAAGTATCCTCATAGTCATATTATTCTTGGTCATACTATTCTGTTATAAACCATAGGAATGGACAACTGAAGATCATCAGACACTTGAGAAGAGTTTTCAACATGAAAAAGACAAACAGGAAGTAGAGATAATCTGTAGTTGATATTCTCAGAGAATTTGAATATAAATAAATTTCCATGAAAAATGCATAAGAAAATTTAGAAACCAAATATGACTATTCTAATTAAAAATTTATAGACCATTTGGAAGATCAAGTCAAAGACATGTAAGAAATTAGATCAACAACCAAAAAAAGAACAAAAGGAAATAAAAACAACCAATTAACCAAAGAAACAAAAAACATACGATTGATTGTAGCCATTTGGAAAGAAAATGTTAAGAGACTTGAGTTATTTTAGGAAGGTCCAACATCTGATCAATAGGAGTTCAAAAAGAAAATACAAAATAGAAGGGAGAAAATTATTTTTATAAAATAATATATATGTTTTTTTCTGATTGAAAGAGTCCAAATGAGTCAACAGTGTGGTGATTGAAAAAGATCATTATCAAGGTACAATAACATGCAATTTTAGAACATCATGGATACAAAGAAGAGACTTCCAGTTAGGAAAAGAGTTCATAAAAACAGGGATCAGTATCAAAAGAGGGCTGGAGTTCTCAATAGTAATTTAAATTTCAGTCTTTGGATTCCTCTTTAGATTTTTGAGGACCAGGGTTGTAGCTAAGTGGTAGAGTGTATACATAGCATGTGTCACACCCTGGGTTAATTCCCATAATGGAGGGGAAAACTTTTTTAGAATTTAGATTATATGACTATTTTCTAAGTCAGCCCTCAATCTAAATAATTAAAGGCAATCTAGATTTTTTAAAAAATCACACATTTTTAACTATCATCTATGCTATATAAAACAGCTTATATTTTGTCCCTGAAAGTTTATAGCATTTTTAGCAATAGCTTAGATCTGGGTCTATAATTTTTGTTTTCTATAAATGACCGATAATAAATATTTAAACTTTGTGGGATGAAAGGTGAAATCAATCAAAGATAGGCAAGTACTTCTGTATTAGGAAAGAACATAAATTTCTCATTTTTTTATGAATTATATTAAAAATAATAATTTATTTGAGAGGATAATGTCATTTAGTTGGGTTTCAAAGTTAATATTTTCTATCACCAGATAAATAGCAAATGTTCACTAATGAGAACCATTCTTTGCTTATAAATCATACCAAAACAGACAGTAGACCAGAACTGGTCCATGAATTACAATGATTGACTACCTTTTGGTTTAGTCATTGGCTTTATGACCGTTATTGAATTTTACCTCTGGCCTGATAATAGTGGGGTTTTACTTGGGCCACTGTTGCCTGAATACTTGTGTGAAATCCACGAGAGCACAATTCTGCCCTTTTCCTCCGTTCTTAACATTCATTGTGTTTTGAATGACCAGACTGTAGGTGTGACCTGACAGCTTGTTAGACATGCAGAATCTCAGTTCCTCGTACCTCCTGCAGAACAACTGAATCAGAATCTAGATGAAAACTAGATATCTAGATGATTTCTGTACACCTTAAACTTTGGGGACTGCTTTATCATAGAGCATTATCAAACCTGATAGAGCAAAGTCCAATAAAAGATTGTTCTCCAATTTCAAGCAAAAAACATATGCTTAAATTATTGTATTCCATTTGTGCTACGAAAACAAAATGCCTGACTATTTTATGAGAAATACAAATTTATTTCTCATAGTGTTGCAGACTGGGAACTCTGCTCTCTGCTTTCAAGATGGCCCCTGGAATGCTGCCCCCTTCTCCAGAAGGCGAAGAGCTCTGTTCTCACAAGACAAGGTGAGGAGCAAAAGGAATAAACCTTCAGGCCCCTAATCTGATTAATTTACTTAGTAGTTACACAGATGTATCTCTGCAAGTCACCTCCTGAAGGCCACAGTTCCCAATACTTTTATATTCGGGATTAAGTTTCAACATGAATTTTGGAGGAAACAAAAACATTTGAATCATTGCACTCATTTACCCAGATATTTTAGGGAAAAGAATATTGAAGAATCTAGTTAACAATGTTTGCTTTTTATTTGCTATTGTACTCTGGTGCCAATGAAAAATGACTTTTTAAAAATTCAAAGCAAAGTTTTCTTCCATCCTAAATTTAATATAACCCATTTTTAATTCTTAACTTGTATGTGATCACAACACATCCAAGACATAGTGCAGTTTCTCAGAATGCAAACATTTTAAACCTATTTACAAGATAAAGCACAATGGTTCCAAAGGATGCATTATATTCAGATAAATAGTGTATGTTTTAATATTGGCTAGGTGGTTGCAGACAAGCCTATAAGAGTCTTGAAGCTCTTATAGTTTACTCTATCACCCTAACATGCAATAATTTTTCAAATTAGACCACAATGAAATAAAAGAAAGTCAGAATTCAAATTCATTCAAACATTAAGGTTGCGCTTGCCATTTTGTATTGAAGCAAAATCTAATACTCAAAAGTGGATATATTAAGATTCTTTAGATATTGGCTAAACTTATTCACTGAGAAAACTAAGAGGTTTTTATGAGTAGTCTGATGTATGAGTCTCTGATATGTAAGTTCACAAGTGTATATATGATATTCTGTTGAGTACTTGGGAAATTCCCTTTGGGTCTATAATTTTGGAAAATTTCTGGAATAGGAAATTGGCTTATGTAAGAACACACTGTTGTCTCCAAGTCACTCTAAAGAGGCAGTTAAGATTTTATTATCACATGCATTTGCTGCCTTTGGGGAAGATATTTATCATTCACTGTTAGAATGGCCTATGTTTTTTTAAAATTTTTTTTCCTATTAGCAGTGTGTTTCTATATTTGATCTGAGCTATTTACTCTTGTTTGTTTCTTGTTAGATCATGGAACTTACTTCAGGAAATTTAGCTTAACTTAGTATTTTAATTTATGAATGTAGAACAGGTAGCTCATTTACCTAGAGATTAGATACACTGATGTATCTCTATAAGGAATCAAGTACTGCTTCAGGTGCTATGTGAAATTGTCTACTTCATCTCAAATTTAAATCCAATTTGATGTTAACTTTTGAACATTAATGTGCTTTTATTTAAAAAGGGATAATTAAGATGAGTAACTTTTGGGGGGCTAAATATTTATAAGTTACTATTTTTTCTTGATAGTTTCTTCTATCAACTATTTTGCCATGGGTATAAACCTTATATAGTTTGAAAACTATATGGAAATACATAATTTTGCCTGAAATAATAATAATTTCAATGATCCCTGACTCAGTTTTCCATCTACAATCATTTTGGTTTCAACCCCAAATGGAACTTTATGTGACACTCAATTATTAGAAGTAGTAGGATGTGTAGTAGTAGTCATGTGTAGATGTCAACATCTTGACTAACCTGGGTCATAAAAGACTTTTAGTTAGAATTTGAGTTTTCAGGTTATTTTAAAGAAGGTATTGAAGATATTTGAATATATTTCATCTTCTTTTTAATTTAAATGATGTTTAAGAGCCACAGTAATTGCTACCCACTGTGTTGTACATTTCTGCTTTGTGTAAGACTTAATAACTGTCTTAATTAGGCTAATTTTAGTCAGATTAATATTTGCGTATGTCAGCACTAGCTGCTGAATGCCACATGCTGCAGGATTTTAATTAATGTTAAGGAAAGGAAATACTCACGGTGTAAACATTTTTTAATTGAAAAAGGCTAAAATGAAGTATGACCAATTATGACAAAGGATAAATCACAATGATATCACTATTTCTATATTTTTAAATTGAGGTTGACCTTAATTCCATGTAAGCATAGTATTAAGAAAATAAAGTTTGGATAAAACACTTTGAGTATATCAAATCTTTGGCTTCATAGACCTGGAAGGCTGTAGAGATATTTTTTAATAGTTGGTATTTTGACATACTTTTGATTTATTAGATGAAGAACTTGGGAATGTTTTATATTTTGAATCAGAAACCCCTCTTTCATTGCATTGTTTATGAACTATATAAAGAAAATAAATGTTAGTTTTTCTTTTGTGAAATTTGTAATTTGACCAGCTGGGTGAGATTTCCTCATCTCTCAGGCTTGGTTTGAGCTGGGCATCCATATGTCAAACCTTAGCCTCTGGCATTGTCTTTACCATCTGCCTCCCTTAAATATGGCAGTGCTGGAAGGGGAATGACTGAATATGGAAGGTCAGGAAAGTATAAGGAGTAACTGTCATTGTGCTAATTGGAAAGGGTAGTACAGAGCTCAAATAAACATTGATAACTCAACTTCTAGAATGTAACAGTAAGGTGGTGGACTAATTTTTAATGACAATGATAAAATGGCCACAGGAAACTAGAATGCCTGAATTCAAATGACACTGTGTTTGTGATCCTTGGTTTATTAAACGATGGTTTATCATGAAGTTCAATATAATATGCATAGGAAGCTGCATAGGTTCAAACCAGGAACTCCTAAATATATGTTCATTCATAATTTATATACTTCTATACTTCACCCACATTTTCAGGCACTTGAGTTCAAAGTGAAAGGAAATTTTAATATTAGACTAATTCAATTATGTAAATTAGTATCAAGAAGTACCCTAGGTTTGTACTTTCATGTCCTGATAAAACTTGTTAATCTTCTATAATCATAACCAGAATATGGAAAACTTAAGCAAATATCTAGTTTAAAAGATGCATATCACCACACTTTTATATTCCCATAGCAAAATATTATGCAAATAAATGAACAAGTATGCAAATGATGAATGAATCAAGTCAGGCTTAGAAACAACTGAATTTAGTATTCAGTACCCAGTGGAACATAGCTTAATTTCTTTGAAGTGAGTCTAGTTTTTCTTTTTTCCTGTGCAACAGGTCTTATTACCAATTTTGAAGGGGAATATTTAGTTCATCAACAACATTGAACAGTATACTAGATAACTCTAACTTTATCCAGAAAAAAAATACCCTCCTTTAAGAATAGATATTATTTTAAATATGCAGAAGTGGGTGTGATCTGGAATATCTTGTTGATAGCTTTAATAAACACAAGGAAGCACACACCCTAAAATGTAACTTCTGTAAACAGAAATAACAGGAAGTGTATGTAACCAGAAGACTGTATGGATATCACAGTAGAGTAAGGGGCTGGGGATTCAGTCCAGGGGTAAAACACTTGTCTAGCATGTGTGAAGCCCTGGGTTTATTCCCCAGAACTGATTATGGGTGGCAGGGAGAGGGAGAGAGAGAAAACAGTTTCTGGGTATAACCATAAAGATCTAGTAATAATAATAATAAAACAGGTTAACCAGAAGAGAATTTTCTACATTCCCAACCTTGACTTTCTCAGTGGAATTATTTCTCAAGTAGAGGATGTTTGATTATCATTGCATCATGTTTCCTAAGAGTTTCAAACTCCCTTTGCTTTCTGCTTATGCCATCAAACAATTAGATGAGTCCCCTACAAATGATGGCTCGTAATAATGGCTAACATTGACAGAGCTTTCACTATGTGTTAAGGACTATTTATGGGCACTAATGTCTTCCTGAGTGCTTTAAAATATCTTACAGAACAAAGGAACCCAATATTTGTCTAGGCGATGCCCACAAGGGGAAAAAATAAGCAAACTAAATACAGGAGAGATTAGGTCATTCAAAGTCACTCAATGGCAGATCAGTGGTAAAGTAGGGCCCAAGACTTAGATCCCTGATTCTGGTTTCACTGAACCAGCACTTGGGACTGAGGAAACACTGTTAGGCAGAGGACAATGTGATCAGAATGGACTGAAGTTCCTTCTTTCCCACTGCTATCAGAAAAAAAAAATTATGATTTATTGATTGTGTCCTCAGATATTCTAACTTCAATTGTTTCACTTAAAAATGCTTGAAAATCATTGCTGTACATGTTACTATTTTGAGAAACACTATATTGAAGTTAGGTATCACAATACTTAGTTCTGTTCTTTTCTTGTTTTTAGTGGTGCCTGGGATTGAACCTAGGTCCTCGTGTATGTAGTCAAGATCTTTACCATTGAGTAACAGCTCCAGTCCCATAATACTAATTTTTAATGAATTTTGTTTCTGGCTCAGAAATTTTAAAAAATTGAATCCATTGTCTGTGTTCATTTTTAAGAACATATTTGGTGTTGACTTAGGAGGAAGAACTGCCTTATTGAAGGATAGGCCATTTAGTGATACTGGAAATTTTTACCATCTCTTTCTATCAATAGTGAATTCTGAGGAGGCATAAAAGGTTACAAGAGGAGATGAGGATGTCTGGTACAGATTTGGTAAGCTGCATGTTATCATTTATAAATTTACCTTCTTTGCAGTTTGTGAAAATCTGACTGTACTCAAGAGCATGTAGCTTGTTTAGATCTCAGCAGAGTGCTTTTTTCTCTTTTTTAAAGAAGTTGCAAACAGTTTACTTGAAATGGGAAGCTGTACTTACTAATGCATGCTGACAGAAATGGTCCATCTCTCTTAGAGGGAAACAGGCAGGTGCTGAAGTACTCCATAAAAGGAGCCAGAACTAATAATGGTAGGATGCTGATGGCATTCATTACTGCAATTGGCAGAAGAAATCCATCCAGATTCAGGTTGGAATTCATGGTCTGCAGATAATATGCCGAAGGAATCTACATTGAAGGGAGGAAGCAGCCGTGCATTAAGACAGTGGTTTAATTTTGAACAAAGCGTAAGATGCCTGTCCCTTGCACGTGCTCTGTGACAGATGAGTTGGATGTTCCCCAGTTTTTCATGGTCCTAATTATGAGCTGATAAAGGGTCTTCATCTGTGACAGTAGGAGCTTTGTTTAGTCAACTGACAATACTACTGATTCTTTATGGAAAACTCTTGTCATTTAGTTTATCTTCTTAATTTTCCTATATGAAGTTCTGGTGGACCTAATTTTGTGCTTAGGATGACACATAAGAAATCAAATCACTTAAATTCTACAAATAAGCAGAATAAGTTTTTATCACAAACATTAAAGCAAAAATATTGTAGAAAGTATTAACGATGTTAATCTTCACCCTGATGGCAAAAACTGGAGTCTAGAATAGATTCTTTAACCTATAGTTTAATGGCAAAATAGATAAGAATGGGTTTTTCCTAGAAGGAACCAATGTGGCTATACATTATTTCTTGTAGATTTTCTTTATAGGATTCCTGAATTGAACTTGTTTCTAATTGTAAGCCTAATGACATTAGAATAAAGAAGAGAAATCCTCCTGCATTTGTGATCTCCTTTTAAATGAATTGCATAACATAATAGACCACAAAGAGGACTACATGAAAAGGTCTGCATAATAAAGTAACAGATATATTTTTTTAAAAACACTACTGCTCTATCCCAGCCCTCCATGTATTATGAGTTTTTTTTTTTTAAATCTAAAATAGTCCCAGTGCTAACTGAATCCGTTAACACTAATTTAGAGCCTCTTCATGTATGCCAAGCCTCATGGTAAGTTATAATATCAGAACTAAGGCACTGTGTCACATGAAAGCAAATCTCTTATTTTCTGGTTCATGAGTTAGTGGCACATGGTGTATCTTTAGTTCCTTGCGTCACACGAAGATCCTAAGTGGCATGGAGAAAAGACAACCAGGTCTTCTTGAGGAATGGATTCTCAAAACTGTTCCTTTTTTTTTTTTTTGAGACAGGGTCCTAACTTTTCCTTACAGTGTAGGAATTGCATTTGGACTCCTGCCTAGTTGTCCTGGGAGAGCAGCCTTTCTCAAACACCCAGATCAGAACTTCTCATTTGAAGTTCTGTCTAATCAATCATGTAGTTCGAGAGCATTTGAGGAAAATCAGAGTCAGAGGCAATACAGCTGTTTAACAAGCCCACCAATTGTAAAATGAGTCTCTGGCTAGGTTAACTGCCCAGACATAGGAAAAAGCCTCATTTTCACTAATCTTTTTTTCTATCTACATAAAACATAACCTGGTGATAATTTATCTTCAAAGTTTTAATTTGATCCTTGGGATAATAAGCAAAGATTGTTTTGGTGAGGTACGGGAGGCAAGAGTGAAGGGAATATCCGTTAGTTCTGGCCTACTTCAGGAAAATTATTAAGCATGTGTCCCTCGATCAGAGGGAAATGAATGATGTGTTTTTTAAAAAAAAAGTGTTGGCAGCACACAACGTTAAGACTGAAAGGCTCCCAGCATAACTTGGAAGTTTCTGTTACTGATTTCAAATGAGAATTATTGTTAATAGGAATAAAGTTATTATCGGCATGAATCACAGACACAGAAACCTGTTAACTTAATAATGTGGCAAATGTACTATTAATCTTTAGTGAAGCAATATTAATATATTGCCTAATCTAAGAAAAGGCTCCAGTGTCTTGAAAGCTTGAAATCATTTCTGCTTCTGCCTCAAGTTCTGAAATCATCCCCTTTTAAAATTTTAAATACTTTTATTTCATACAAGCCTCTGACTATTCAGAAATAATTGCTGTCAATAGAGATTCATTTTCACCTTTGAGTGGCCAGTAATGTCAAATGGCAACCTCATTGGCCTTAATATCAACATATTTTAAATGTATGCCTTGGAATTGAAGGTCAATAATGGCTACTAAATTTAAAATATGGAATTCTCTGATGTTTTATTCTTGGTAGTTTGATTGCCTTTGTACTAGTGATTATTTCATCTGGGGGCAAAGTCTAGTATCAGCCTATCCTTGTAGAGCTTCCTCTGCAGAAGTAAGATCTAACATTTTCCTTGAAGTTTCTAGCATAACACTACTGTATATAATTTTGGAACCTAATAGAGTTTGTGTTGGGGATTTTTAACCCAGTGTAAGAGAGCCACTGTGGGTAGTAGCAAAGCACGGGCTTAATACCAGCCCCAAGTGAGGATGATCATTCTGATATATGTGCAAGTAATAAGTTACTCAGATTTATGATAATAATTTCAGCCAGGTATGCTGGCTATGAGAATTAAATTAGATATTAAAAAAACATCTTTGGAAGCTATGATACATACTAGGTGATCAATAAATATTAGTGGTTGTCCTTTGCAATAAACTGGGAATCTAGATTTGGTGAGATGCTTAAAGTTATTTTATCAAAGTTTATTGTATCTATGTAAATAAGAAAATATGTAAAGGTTACAGAGAAGGCTCAACAGTAGAAAAAAATACTAGTTATCATTAATAATGTAGATAAGGAATTAGTTATTTGTGCTATTTTCAAAGAAGGTTTTGAAGCTAGCTATGAGCCATTTAGTAACTAGTTATTAATTTCTCCAATATAAGCTGTTTTTTGATACAAATGTACATGGATAATATTTTTGCTATATTCTGCTCTTGTCTCTGCTCCTAATATAGAATCCGGAGAGAGGTTGAATTCTCCTAGATCAGACTAGCTTTCATGCATTGTTTAGACCAAGGGTCAGCAAACTTTCTGTAAAGGACCAGATGGTAAATATGTCCACATATGGATTCTTTGGCAGCAACTCAGTTCTGCTGTTTTTGTGCATGAGCAGAGAAAGATATAACAAATCAAAATGAGTGTGTCAATGTTCTGATAAAACTTTATTTACAGACATTGAAATTTAAATTGCATATAATTTTCACATGCTAAAAAACATTCTTTTGATTTTTTCCAACCACATAAAAATACAAAAACCTCGTTAGCCTGCATGATGTACAAAAAATAGGCCATGGACTCAATTTGGCCTGAAGGTATCAGTTTGCACACCCAGTTTAGAGGAGCAGGCATTGTTCTGAGACTCAGAAGGTCCCTTCTGCTGTTCCTTCCACTACTATTCACTGTGATTTAACACCCATTTCCCCAACAAAAATCACTTAATTTTTCTGAGTTTGTTTCCTCTTTAACAAATGAAGCAGTTAGTGCATTGATCTCTAAGTTTCTTTGCAGCTCTACTGTTCTGTGATTGACACCTATAGCTCCCTTTTAGCCTTCTAAATTCCAACTGGGGGTCAGCAGTGGAGAAAGTCCCAGGTTGGTTCAGAAACTTTTGCAAATCATCTAATTTTCTTCATAAATAACTTAGCCTTTGACCATAACTACATTAAAAATTTTTAAAAATCACATGTAACTATAAAAGATACTTTGGGCTTAGTGTTTTCTCTTTGATTTCCTCACAGCATAGGCACTAATTCCCCCATGGAACTAACAGAGTGGGTGGGGAAAGCATCCTTTGCTCATTAGTCCTTCTACTTAAGAGGACAGTGGAGGTGGGACTCAAATCAGTCAGTTTAGCTCCTTATTAGTGCCACTTTTTAAAGATTTAATGAAGGAGGAAGGCAAACCTTTGGCTAAAGGGAAGCTTGGTAATTGCTTATGGATCTGTTTTTTCTTGTGCGTCTCTTATGCCTTCTGACTATGCTCTCTGCAGTATTGTCTGCACCTACTGACAGACATTTATAGTTCTCCAGAAGAAGGACATGCCAAGGAGTTCCTCAGAGATGCTTCTGCTGACCCCACCTAGCTCTTGAAATCAGAGCCTTTGATGAATAGAGAAGCTTTTGTGGAATGCCTGATGCAGTGTAACATTACAAGTAGCACATGTCTACTTGTAATGGTAACAAGCAATCAGTTTATTATTATTGCATTAGTATTCATTGTCCTTCCTTACCTGCATAATGCACACTCTGTATATTAGTTGAAAAATGAAGAGAGGGAGAAGGGCGAAGAAAAGTTTTGTGTCTTCCACAAGGAGCTCACTGTAGTGGCCACCGTTTTTTTCCTTGGCATGGTCTAACCAGTCTGTCACATCTCTACCAAGATGAAAATATTGCAGGCAGCATGTTTTCAGTGCATTAACAAACACCCCAAATGTTTCCAGGAGGGGGCAACCTGCAAATAATTGGAGATGTTATATAACAGCATAGTAATTGTTCTTCAATCTTCCCAGATATCAATCAGAAAGATGACAATTAGAAGGATGAAGGGCAAAATGACTGAAAAGGTTTCAGCACCCAAGGGGTTTCATTCAAAGGAACAAGCTCCTGACAAGGATTCTGGCATCCTGATGACCAGCCCAGGGTGGTGCCTGACAGCTGATGTAAAAAATGAAAAAGGTAAGATCAATGGGAACATATTAAATAGGGAAAAAAGGTGACAAAAGAAAACACCAAAGTAAAGGATTTCAGAGTCTCTCAGAAGTCTCACACTTTAACTCATTAATGAATAAGATAACCTGAACTTTCTTTTACATCCTCAACACAAAGAACCAGTAATATTTTTTTAAAATATGAATCATTATATAAATAATCTTCACTTTACTTGGCAGGTAGAGGGTGGTTCTTATTTTGATACAGAGATGAAGGGAAATGTATTCTTTGCTTTGACTTTATCCTTGAATATCAGACACGAGGTTAAACTTTGAACTCTTTACCAACTTTATGAATGTTGATAGTGTTACTGAAAGTTCAGATAGGATAAGTTGGCTTTTGACTTTTCCAGTAGTTTCCCCTGGGTTTATATTGCTGTTGCTTTAGTACAGAAGCATTTTATTGCCTCAGATGTTAGCAGTTACTGCTAGTGATTCGAAACTTAATTGTTGCTTCTTTTATGATCTTTCAGATTCTGCCTTTTTTTTTAATCCATTCGGACTTCCTAATACAATGATAGATAAGATACCCCCATACAGTTAGCAGTTCAGCTGTGTCATTGTGATTGTTACAATTTTTCACAGCACTCCCTTTGACCAGATAAATCATTACACGAACTACATAGACACCAAACTATGGTTTCAAGATAAATAGTATAATAAATGTGAAAACATTTGGATTTCCCCAAAGAAGTCTGATATAGGAGTTCCAAATATAGCTTGATTGTCATTTTGACTGCGTTCAGATTTCCTATAATAAAATTCTTGATAAAATATATTCTAACAAGATCCCTAAATACCATAGAGTCTTGGGCTTTGTATTCAAATAAATAATATTGGTTAATGTTTCTTTTTATAGTTAGGAAGTTGGTTATGTTGGTTTGATCTGATCTTTTCTTGAAGAGTTGTAATAGACTCATTATGTCAGTCTTTGATTAATTGAGGAAGCTGGGGACTTGGTAATTGAATATGGAGCCTTTCACCTCTAAGTCACTGAATTTAATCCAGTCCAAATTGGTAGTGACCAAGAATGATTGCAGTTGTGGCTCTTTGGTGGCCTTTGTGAGGTGTGTCTAGGTAATATGGAAGTATGTCAGGATAATTGCTGGCAGGAGATAGGCTTATGTCTATGGTTGTCTTTACCTCTTCTTAATCATGACCGCCAGACATAGATGAAGGCCCAGGGACTGATATATTCAAGGGGATAGAAGTATCTGTGAATGACTGAGATTTGTGTCTCTTAGAAAAGAAGTAATGGGCAGCTTTTTATTTTTGCAGAAAGAACTGCTCTGAGACTTTCCTAGCTATTACAATTAGTTTACTTAAGGTTTAAGTAAGATGAGAACTGAGAACATGTTGATGAACAGTGGAGAGGCTAAATCTGAACAGACCTGGAATAGGAGGCTTAACTTCCTGACATTTCCTTACAATCTTGTCTCTGTTGCTCATCAACCTGTTCTCTGCTCCACTCTTGCAAAACAGTGCCATAGATAGTAGGGTTATTATTAGCATTGATCCAGATTACTTTATATTTTCAAATAGGCTTTATTACTAAATGACAGTTATTTGCAATAAGGATTATTTCTAAAGATATTTTCCCCAATTCATCCTCCATACACAATTTTTTAAAATCCAGGAACTTGGTCCAGTGCAGTGGCATATGCCTATAATCCCAGCGAGTCTGGAGGCTGAGGCAGGAGGATGGCAAGTTCGAGGCCTGCCTCAACAACTTAGCAAGAGCCTGTCTCAAAACAAAAAAATAAAAGGGCTGGGGTTGTGGCTCAGTGATAAAGCACTACTGCGTTAAATCTCTAGTACCCTTGCCCCCAGCCACCCCCCACCCCGGCCAATTCAGTGATTTGTATTGACTATAATGTTTTAACCACACATTTTCTTGTTTTGTGTTTTAAAAAATCACTATTTTTGCAAGTTAAATTTGGATCTATCCAGGCATGGTGGCACACACCTGTAATCCCAGCAGCTCAGGAGGATCATGAGTTCAAAGCCAGCCTCAGCAATGGCGAGTTGCTAAGCAACTCAGTGAGACCCTGTTTCTAAATAAGATACAAAATAGGGCTGGGGATGGAGCTCAGTGGTTGAGTGCCCTTGAGTTCAATCCCTGATACCACCTCCCCATCCAATTTGGATCTAATTCTAATACATGCTGAATCAATATAATTTATTAAAAATAATTAAATATTACTAATGTTATTTCTAAAGACAGATAGATTAGTGCTTCTTAAGCTGTGTTAAAAATAAGATATTGGACTGGGAATATAGCTCATGGGTAGAGTGCTTGCCTAGCATGTGCATAGCCCTGGGTTCAATCCCCAGTACTGCAAAACAAACAAATAAACAAACAAATAAATAATAAGTTTTTTAAAAGTTCTCAAGCTGTAATCAATATGTTTGTGAAGTACAATTAGAATGAAATACCCTATATTTTATTTTGAGATTTGGCAGACATAAAATGTAACTTTCCATAAGCATTTCTATGTATTTTCTTTCAATGTTTGTTATTTACGAGTTACAAACAGTTTATAGATCAGCCCTGACCCATTGAGTAGGTTTTGAGTAGCACTGGTATTAACTGACTATCCACTTTTTAAAAACTTATTTAAACAAAATGTATCTGATGTAGTGTCATGAAGGAACAAAAATAAAATGGTCAAGAAAGAGGAAATTATTAAGTATGAATGAGATTTGAAACTCCACTTGGCACAGCAACTACACATGATAGATGCCAAGGAAATGTGAGTGTGATAGCTCAATTGTTCAACAGAGTTATTGAGCATCTACTATGAGCCAGGGACTATAGTCCCTGGGGATATAGCAGTGAACAAAATGTGTGAACTGCTGGTCTCCTCTGTGGTGGGAGAGACACTATAAGTAGGAAGATATTAGGCTAGTTCTATGATGAAAATAAAATGGGCTGATAGGAGAGACCTCCTGTGGGGTAAGGATAGAGGAAACCTCTAGGGAAATGACACTTGAACTGAGGACTGAATGACTGAAAGCAGTCAAAAGGTCTGGAGGGACATGTGTCAGGCACATCATGAAGGAGAAAGTATCTGGAAGAGGTTCTGGAACAGTGAAAGTGAATGGGGTAGTAGCTGAGATAGAAGAAGATTGGGGAAAAGATGAGTCTAAGAGGGGGTTAGGGGTTAGACCATACAGGCCAAAGGAAGGAGCTTGAAGTTCACCCTCAGATTATGGGAAACCATTATGAAGGTGCAATCAGAATAGAGATATCCTTTTGTGTGTGTGTGTGTGAAAACATCAGAAATTTATTAGTTGCTCAAAACATTACAATGATCTTGACATATCATACATTTGATTCAAATGGGGTATGAATTCTTATTTTTCCCACGTGTACAGACTGCAGGATCACATTGGTTATACAGCCACGTTTATACATACTGCCATACTAGTGTCTGTTGTATTCTGCAGCCCTTCCTATTCCCTTCCTATCCCCCCTCCCCTCCCATCACCTCCCATCTACCATAACTCATTTCTCTTTCTCTCTTTTTTTCCCCTTTCCCCTCACATCCTCTTATATGTAATTTTGTGTAACAATGAGGGTCTCCTTCCATCTTCCGTGCAACTCTCCTTCTCTCTCCATTCCCTCCCACCTCTCATCCCTGTTTAATGGTAATCTTCTTCTCATGTTCTTCCTTCCTGCTCTGTTTTGAGCTGCCCCCCTTATGTCAAAGAAGACATTCAGCATTTGTTTTTTAGGGATTGGCTAACTTCACTTAGCATAATCTTCTCTAATGCCATCCATTTCCCTGCAAATGCCATGATTTTGTTATTTTTTAGTAATACTCCACGGTGTATAAATGCCACATTTTTTTTTATCCATTCATCTATTGAAGGGCATCTAGGTTGGTTCCACAGTCTAGCTATTGTGAATTGTGCTGCTATGAACATTGATGTAGCTGTATCCTTGTAGTATGCTCTCTTTAGGTCTTTTGGGAATAGTCCGAGAAGGGGAATAGCTAGGTCGAATGGTGGTTCCATTCCCAGCTTTCCAAGGAATCTCCAAACTGATTTCCAAATTGGCCGCACCAATTTGCAGTCCCACCAGCAATGTACAAGTGTACCCTTTTCCCCACATCCTCGCCAGCACTTGTTGTTGTTTGACTTCATAATGGCTGCCAATCTTACTGGGGTGAGATGGTATCTTAAAGTAGTTTTAATTTGCATTTCTCTGATTGCTAGGGATGGTGAGCATTTTTTCATGTACTTGTTGATTGATTGTATACCCTTTTCTGAGAAGTGTCTGTTCAGATCCTTGGCCCATTTGTTGATTGGGTTATTTGTTTTCTTATTGTTTAATTTTTTGAGTTCTTTGTATACTCTGGAGATTAGAGCTCCAGAATAGAGATATCTTAACGTGTACTTTTTAACAGTTACTCTGGAACTCTGGTAGCTGTGTAGATGTTGGATTTTAGGGGACAAGAGAAGAAACCTGGAGATAGGCAAGGGATGGAGGTGACATGGACGAGTGCAGTGGTGGCAATGAAGAGAAATGGACAGAAGGGGAGGCACTGGTGAACCATCAATGGAATTTTCTGATGCGGGAAGTGGTTGGAGAAATGAGACTATTTGAGGCTGACTCCTTTTTTCTCCTTAAACAACTGGGTGTTCAGCTTATATTAAGGAGTAAACCAAAATGGTGCCAGTTTGTAGTAGGGTAAGTCAGGAGTTTGGTTTTGGTTCAGTTTGTGAAATTATTAGATAACCAAGTCAAAATGTCAAATCAAACGTAGAACATATGTTTCTCAAGGTGACGAGAGAGGTCAATACGAAACAGAGCATTTGGTGTACAGATGACACCAAATGCCATCTGACTCGGGTGTATAAAAGAGACAAGATTCCTGAAATGAATACTAGGTGTCCATATCAGTTAGGAATTTATCAAAGGAGGAAGATGAGTCAAGAGACTGAGAAGAGATAGACAATGTGCCCGATGGGTCATATCAGGGAAAGGGATCAGTGAAGTGATAAATCTAAATTGATCAGCTAGACTGAGAGGGAACCAATAAGCCAGCCAGAGAGTGCAAGAAAGGGAACGAGACAGTCATCTGTCTGCCAAGTGGAGTGACAGCTGTCATGTGTAACTGTAGTTACCACTGAATGTCAGGATGGATATTCTGTTGAAATCACCTACATCTAAGCATTGCACCACCTCCTTGGATTAATCCATTAGACTTAAGAGAAAATCATGCCTTTATACAAATAATTTTGGGTGTCATATAGACTCAGCCTTAAAAAAATCCACTGTTATTATAATTCTCAAATTACTTTTGTACATCAGGAGCAGAAATGGGAAGTCGGAAAAAAAAAAAACTGGAATGAAAAATTCAACTGAGACTTCAAACCCTGGTTTAAATATGCACGACAAACACACCAGGCATGCACATTTTAAAATAAAACAGATGAGCTATTTTAAATGTTTTATTGCAAAACTTAAAGATTGTAGCTATTACTATTTAAAAAAACTTTTAGAAAGCCATTTTTCTATTCTTTGTACCTTTAAGTCCTTGGCTCTGATGTTCTGCTCCTCTGACCTTGATCTAATCATGAATATCTATGCTACTTAATTATAATAAAAAAGCCTACATTGCACTCTAGATGGTAGATGCACATTTTTTCTCCTTTGGTCACCTGCCAGTTCTCAAAATTATAGCAGTGGGAAGAAATGCAAATGAAGGCCGTGCTTGACAGCTAAACATAATGGAATGCATGGTCCACATTTGAAAAGTTACCTTAAAATAAAAGGTAGCATATAAAAAATCATTTCTTTAAGGTCACCTATGGCTTTGAATTACAGCTTTGAGGAATTTCCAATTTAGTCATCAGAAAAGAAGAAGCCAAAATAAGGATCAGATACTTTGCCAGAGGGAGGATAGAGTTTTACCTCATCATAGTTGGGTGATCTAATAATTTGGAAATAATAAACAAAATAAAACAAAAAACCAAAAATAGTCATCCCAAATATTCATTGGGTAGAGAGACTTGTGGAACAAGAACCGTGGATGAACGATTTCTATGCTAATTATTTCCACAGCTAATAAATTTTTTTCTTGTTAAGATTCAAAGGATGTTTACCTTATCATATGATAAAAATGTAATATATAGACTATAATAGACTGGCAATAAACAGAATTGGTTATATAGATATGCACTGTTTGAACAAGAATTAGATTTATTTATTCAGATGACTATATTTTCAAATAAGATATTGGGAAGCAAATGGATGGGTGTAAATAGTGCTTTTGAAAATTATAACCTAAAAGCAATGTATATGTATAAATGTGTGTTTGTGTGTATGCATCTATATTCACAAAAAGCCTAAACTACTTGATAATTAGACACTCTGGAGAATGCATAAGTGATTTTTTAGCCAAAGAAAAAAAATGTTTTACAGTTTTCTCTATTTTTGCTGTCCGTGACAGGCAGAGACACCTTTTTGCATATTGACCCCATCTGTAGATTAGTGAGAGGATATGTATGACTAGGTGATGGCCTGCAGCACAGGGCTCTGAGAATTGGGCAGGGGCTTCTGTGGATAATATTTTCCAGTGCTTCACTGCCTCAATAGGTGGTGTAATAGAATGAGTTCAAGCCCAGAAAAAATAAGGCTTGAGTTCTAATTCCACTATTTTCTATGAATAAGTCATTTAATTGAATTATGTCTCAGTTTCTGCACCCAGTTTAAAAAACACAAACACTGATTGAGCTATTTCTGTATTACAACTATTTATGAGACACGGGATTTCTAATTCATGAAGAGGCAATTTCAGCATTACATGGTAAACAAAATGGCAATATAGGCTCAGGGTGCTATCGGAGCTGAGGCCTATCACCCTGTTTCTCGCCAGTCTGTTAGTCTATGGAGTCTCTCTGAAAGAGGACACAGTGCTGCCCTTCCCACCTGCCTCACAGGTGTGCGGCAGAAACAATGTGACACTGGTGAATGGCACTCATGAAAGCTCCGAAGAGCTGCATTGTCTTGGTGGTAGTTGTGCAGGTAAGTAGTAGAGATGATGGTAACAGTGAAAGAGAAATCAGTCAGAAATTAAGAGGAGAGTTAAGGTGAATGGAAAGACTGACCAAGAGATAATGGAAATTCCAGAAATGCAAGTGCAAATGTGGAACCAAGAAGGCATCTGAAATCTCTGGGAAACACACAGACTTAATAAATGAGATTGCATAACTTGATAGTGATTTGGAAAAAGAGAGGCAATTGGGTTTATTCTTAAAACCTATTCTTTAAAAAAAAATTTGTATTTGTTCTAATTGTTATGCATGACAGTAGAATGCATTTTGACCCATAGAGTACCTCTATTCTTCCCTAGCAGCCCTGCCCCTCTGCCCTTATTGTGAATTAGCATTCGCTTAGCATGATATTCTCCAGTTCCATTCATTTATTTGCAAATGCCAAATTTCATTCTTCTTTATGGCTGAGTGATATTTCATTGTGTATATATACCACAATTTCTTTATCCATTCATCTGTTGAAGGGCATCTAGGTTGGTTCCACAGTTTAGCTATTGTTAATTGAGCTGCATTGATGTGGCTATGTAGTATGCTGATTTTAAGCCCTTTGGGTATAAACCAAGGAGTGGGATAACTGTGTCAAATGGTGGTTCCATTCCAGATTTTCTGAGAAGTCTCCATACTGCTTTCCAGATTGGCTGCACCAATTTGTAGTCTTGCCCGTGATGTATGAGTTACCTTTATCCCCACATTCTCGCCAACATTTATTGTTGCTTGTATTCTTGATAATTGACATTCTGACTGGAGTGAGATGGAATCTTGGAGTAGTTTTTATTTGCATTTCTCTAATTGCTAGAGATGTTGAACATTTTTTCATATGTTTGTTGATCAATTTTGTATCTTTTTCTGTTAAATGTCTGTTCAGTTCCTTAGCCCATTTATTGATTGGGTTATTTAATTTTTTGGTGTTAAGTGTTTTTGAGTTCTTTATTTATCCCAGAAATTAATGATCTATCTGAGGTGCATGTGGCAAAGATTTCTCTCCCATCCTGTAGGCTATTATGTAATTTCTGTTGGGTCAGAGGTGTAAAGATAGAAAAGAAAATAAACTCCCATATAGTCTGAGTTTAAAAAATGAACAAAGTACTTGAATAGACTTTTCATCAAAGAAGATATAGATGGCTAATAAATACATGCAAAGATGTTCAACACCACTAACCATTAGGGAAAATCAAATCAAAAGCACCATGAGATACACCTCACACTGTCAGGATGGCCACCAGTAAGTGAACATGAAATTCCAAGTGTCAGTGAAGAGGCAGAGTACAGTGGAGAACTGTTAACGGGGATGTAAAATGGTGCAGCCATTTTGGAAAATGGTGTGATGATTCCCAAAAAATTAAGAGCAGAATTACCCCATGATCTAGGAATTCTATCCACTTGTGAATATATAGCCCCAAAAATTCAAAGCAGGATCTTGAAGTATGTGTACACTGATGTTCCTGACGGCATTATTTACATTACCCAAGAGGTGAAAGCAATCCAGGCGTCCGCTGACATTGATGAATGCATAAAGAAAATTGAGGTATATACATGGAATATTATATAGCCTTAAAAAGAAGGAAATACAATCACATGCTACAAAATAGATGAAACTTGAAGATATAAGGCTAGGCAAAATAATTCAGTCATAAAGGGACAAATACTATAGGAAATATTTAAGGTAGTTAAAAATCATAGAAACAAAAAATAGAAAGGATGTTATCAATGGCTGGAAGGAAGATGGGAAATCCTATCTAGTGGATACAGAAATTCAGTGTTATAAGATGAAAATTTCTAAGGAATTGTTACATTGTATTGTTTAGGGATCTAATATTCAGTACAGATCTCATATTTTTTCCTGAATGGACTAGTGGATTTAGGCAAAAGCTGTCAATAGGTGCTCATACTGCAAAAGCAAAGACATTATTATGTCTCTGGATTGAAGTAGGTAATGACATCACTAGAGTATTTCACCACCACCACCAACAACAAAACTAGAATCTGATCAAGTATCTGGTTCTATTAGAAAATTTACAAGAAATACAGAGAGGAAAATTTTGTTTAATGACACTTGTGGATGTTATCATCAAAATCCACTCTACAGTAAAGGTTCTACAGAATGGTCAGGTTTCTTAAAAAAAATAACTTAAGACACAGGGATGCATGAGTAGCACATATAGCTCAAGGGACATATTTGACATTTGGAATGTATGAGCCTTATTTGGATTTTATTTGAACAAACCTTGAAACAAACAAAAACCCCCAATACTTATATTGTTTATCATTTAATAAATATTTAATATATTTAATAAAAATATTAAAACAAGCAGAGAGATTTTAGCAATGATGAGATAGATAGATAGTTGATGGTGTTAAATTCTTTCTGCACTCCCTTGTTCATTTCAGCCCTATTCTTGACAGCCAAGGAATGGAAGTAACCTAAGTGCCCATCAATTAATGAATAGATAAAGAAATTATGAAACACAGATATCATGGAATACCATGCAGCAAAAGAAAAGAATGAAACCCTGTCATCCGTAACCACACAGATGGAACTGGAGATTATTTCCAGTGAAGTAAACTAGGCACAAAAAGACAAATACCCCACAAGCTCAGTTATATGCAGAATCTAAAAAAAAAAAAAAAAAAAAAAAAAAGTCAACCTCATAGAAGTTGAGAGTCAATGGTACCAGAGTCTGGGGAGAGCTGAGGGGAAAGGAGGGATGGGGAAGGTTGATCAATGGGAATAATTTACACTTAGGACTAAAAAGTTCTGTTGCTCTATTGCAGAGTAGGGTGACTATAGATAGCAGCAATTACTGACCATTTCTAAAAACTAGAAGAAATGACTTTAATGTTTTTGCCATAAAGAAGTGATGAATGTTTGAGGAGACAAGTACATTTAACATAAATTTAAATATTACTCAATATAGGCCTATATCAAACATCACATGGTACCCACAAATAAGTACAATTTTTATTGTTTGATGTATCAGTTAAAAATTAAAAAAAGAAATTTCCTCTTTTCACAAATACTTATATGGGTATGGGTATTCAAATACTAAGGACTTTGTGATTGTTTTTAAAATGTATTTTACTTTTATGTATATATACATTCCTGTAATATATAATATATATTATATATAATATGTAATATATATATTAGTGTACTTTAATTATATATGAGGTACACTAATAAAATTCTATAACACTTAGTTTTGCTTCAAATTACAGGGTTGGATAGAACAAGGGTGAGTGGAGATGAGGAGATCATTGCTGAAGCTGAGAGCAAGGTGGGTGGGGTTCATACATGATTCTTTTCTACTTTTATTTATATTTGAAATATTCCAATAAACTGAAATTGTTTCAACGAAGAAAAAAAGAAAAGAAGAGAGAAATTATAGATGTTCTTTCAGACTCTATGGCTATCAATTGTAATAATTAGCAGAATCTTCAAATTCAATAAGTTGAAACAAGTTTCAGGAAATTAAAGATTAAGGAGCTATAGTGAGAAAAACAACAACAAAAAAAGTTCAATGCGGACTGTGATTTACTTACATTTTTCTGGTTGATAAATGAGGTTACAGTACATCATATGAAGAGTTATCAGAGCCATGAGTGTAGACATAATAGGAATAAGTAAAACAAGGGTCCAGGCCCCTGAGTGCTGGATGTAAGATATTCCCAGGAAGACAACAGTTGCATTTAGGTTCATGAGCCAATAAAACCTGGGAGACACAGACAGGCACAAATAAAACAGCATTGAGTTACTTCAGATAACAGTTGCTGATTTTAATGCTTTTATTAAAATGTAAGTATTAGCTGGTGGCATGTTAGCATGAACCAGATTTTGCAAATATTGTTTATTAGATTTTTTAAGAAGTGTATACATATCAACCTGTCTTCTCTGTTTCATTATCCTTGCTTTATTTCTCTTTAGAATAGATATAATAAGAGTATACACCCTTGTATCTAAATTGGAGCTCAAAAAACTTTTTCTGTAAAGTGCTTTAAAGAGAGAAAATACTTGAATTAACTGTGGAGCTGAAGAAGCTTAGAGGATGCCCAGTCACTGGAATACCCCTCAGGAGCCTGGAAAATGTCTAAAGCTTAGAGATGAACGTTCCTGTATCTTCTGGTTTTCACAGCACAAGGAGACAGAGCAGTGGTGAGGGGCGGCCTTGGTGGTCATGAACTTAACGTGAGCATAGTGTGAGCATAGTGCATGCGACCTTGCATTCTGTGCTGTGTCTGGGGCTGTGTGAGCCCAGCTGTGAAACAGCGGGGAGGTGGATTCAACCAAGACTGTTTCCTCCACTACACAGGAGAGTATCACCCAGTGAGAGGAGGGGAACCAAGGGATGGAAGATGAGGAATCCGATGGCTGATTGATTGAAGACCAGCCCAACCTTACATATTCTCATTCACCTGGTGGTTGGGAATGGAGACAGCCCCGCTGCTGCACCCGGCTGCCATCACCACGCGGGTGCATTAGAGCGCCTCCACTGGGCGAGGGTGGAAGAGCAGCTCCTCACTTGCCCACCAACACCACTTTGGTGGGAAATCAGCGGCCCCTGGCTTTTGCAGGTGTGTGTGTAGAATACTAGAATCCCCCTCATCTTTGCTTAAAGTATAAGGGACAGTGAAGGATGGGCAGTTTATTTCAGAGTATTTTGCCAGAGCAGGGCAAGTATTGCAAAAAAAAAAAAAAAAAAAAAAGTTTCTCCTATATCAGGGACCCTTTCCTAGTTCTTTGACTAAGGGGAGCAGGCTTTTCTGGGAGTTCCCCCTCCCTCTCCTCTGGCTCTTGTCTCTCTCAGCTGGTTGGTTGCTCCTGGTCCAGCCTTCTCCATTGCCCCAGCTTAAGTGAAAAAAAAAAATCCCATGAAACTCACTGCCATCTTTGCTCAAGTTCCAAGGTTCCTAGGCAGCATCTGTCCTCTTTCTACCTTTCAGAATCTTCCTATATTTGTTTTCTGTTACATGTAATATTTTTTTTTTTCTTTTCCCTGTGAGAAGGAGTACCAAGAAAAAATGGAGCCATAATGGAATCTTCCACTTTGTTGAATTGTACAATCTGTCTTCCTATTATTGATGTGCAAAAGTTTTTCATATATTCTGGATGCAAATATTTCATTATATATATGTTCTACAAATATTTTCTTATAATCACAAATTGCCTTTTCATTTTCTGAATGACAACTTTGGATAAGCAAAACTTTTAATTAAAAATAATCCAATTTGATTTTTTTGGGGGGGTCTTTGGTTCATACTTTTTGTTTCCTATGTAAACAATACAGTTTACACCTGGGTCATAAGTATTTTCCATTACAACTTTTAAAATTAGTTTTTTGGTTTTAAAACTTATATCAACTTAATGATTCACTTTGAATTTTTTCAGTAGGTGATATGTGTTATTTGTTTCCTATATGGAATTTCAGTTATTCTGGAACAATTTATTGAAGAGATGGTCTTTACTTCATCGATTTTTTTGACATCTTCATTAAAAATTAATTGATAATATAAATGTAGCTCTATTTTCTGACTCAATTCTATTCTACTAATCTATTTTTGTGCCAATACTATTTTGATTACTGTTGTTTTCTCTCTCTCTTTTTTTTAAGAGTTTCATTGAGATATAAAATTGAACTGCTTTATTTAAAAATATTTATATATTTATATATATGTATATACAATTATTGCTTTATTTAAAAATATTTATATATGTATATACAATTATATGTGTATATATAAAATTGAACTGCTTTATTTAAAAATATTTATATATGTATATACATATAATATTTATATGTATATACATATACATATATTTATATACATGCTTTATTTAAAAATATTTATATATGTATATATAAATATTTTTAAATAAAGCAGTTCAATTATATATATATATATATATATATATATATATATATATAAATAAAGCTCTTAAAACAAAAAAAGAGAAAAACAATAGTAATCAAAATAGTATAGTATTGGCACAAAAATAGATTAGTTTTATACTATATATAATTATACTAAATATAATTGTATATCCAGATATGTATATTTTATATAAAGGTATAATTTGATAAGTATTGACATTATGTACCCATGAAAACATTACCGCATTCAATATAAGGAACATATCTATCACTCCAAAAAATTCCTCAAGACACTTTTGAATGCAATTAATTTCATATTACACATATAGAGCACAATTTTTCAAGTCACTGATTGTACAAAAAGTATTTTCACACCATTCCTGTCTTCATAAATGTACTCAGGGTAATGATGTCTAGCTCATTCAACTATCATTCCTACCCCCTTAACCCCTCCCTTCCCTTCCTTCCTCTTTGCCCTATCTGAAGTTCCTTTATTCCTCCCGTGCTTCTCTCCTATTGCCATTATGAATCACATATATCCTCATATCAAAGAAAACATTCAGCCTTTGGTTTTGGGGGATTATTTTATGTTAGCATTATATTCTCCAACTTCATCCATTTACCTGCAAATGCTATGATTCGATTCTCTTTTAATGCTGAGTAATGTTCCATTGTGTATATATACCAAAGATTCCCTATCCATCCATCTACTGAAGGGCATCTAGGTTGGTTCCATAATTTAGCCATTGTGAATTGTGCTGCTATAAACATTGATATGACTGTGTCTCTGTAATATGTTGTTTTTAAGTTCTTTGGGTATAAACTGAGGAGTGGGATAGCTGGGTCAAATTGTGTTTCCATTCCAAGTTTTCCAAGGACTCTCCATAATGCTTTCCAGATTGGCTGCACCAATTTGCAGTCCCACCAGCAATGTATGAGTGTGCCTTTTACCCCACATCCTCGCCAACACTTATTGTTGTTTGTATTCTTGATAACTGCCATTCTGACTGGAGTGAGATGAAATCTTAGAGTGGTTTTGATTTGCATTTCTTTAATTGCTAGAGATGTTGAACATTTTTTCATGTTTGTTGATTGGTTGTATAACTTCTTCTGAGAAGTGTCTGTTCAGTTTCTAACCATTTATTGGTTAAGTTTATTTATTTTTTTAGTGTTAAGGTTTTTAACTGCTTTATGTATCCCAGAGATTTGTGCTCTATCTGATGTGCTTGTGGTAAAGATTTGCTCCCATTCTGTAGGCTCTCTGTTCACCTCACTGATTGTTTCTTTTGCTGATAAGAAGCTTTTTAGTTCAAACCCATTCCATTTGGTACAAAATAGAGGACACAGAATCTAATCCACATAACTTCAGTTATTTTATATTAGAAAAAGGTGTCAAAAATGTACATTGGAGAAAAGATAGCCTCTTCAACAAATGCTGCTGAGAAAACTGGAAATACACATGTAACAAAATGAAATTAAACCTCTATCTCTCACCATGCATAAAACTCAACTCAAAGTGGATCAAGGACCTAAGAATTAAACCAGAGACCTTGCGCCTAATGGAAGAAAAAGTAGGCCCAAATCTCCATTATGTCAGATTAGGCCTCAACTTTCTTAATAAAACTCCTTTAGTGAAAGAATTAAAATCAATACACTTTTTAATCTGCTTCTACCTCTTCTTACCACCTTGTCCCCATCTCCACTGATATTTTTTCTGTCTTCACCAATGAGATTGCAATTTAGAGACATTTGTGGTGGAGGGAGTGTGGTGGAGAGGTAAATTGAATTGTCCCTTCCCATATTTACTATTTGGCTTCTTTTACTTAGCATATTTATTTTGAGAATCACAAAAGTGATTCTCTTAGTTGTTGTATTTATGAATAGGCCATTCTTTTTGATTGACAAGTTGTATTCTGTTGTGTAAATATAGTGCTTTCTATTAATTCATATGTTGATAGACATCTTTTCTAGCTCATGGCTTTTTTTTTTTTTTCTTTTTGGTACCAAGGATTGAACTCAGGGGCACTGGATCACTGAGCCACATCCCTAGCCCTATTTTGTATTTTATTTAGAGACAGAATCTCACTGAGTTGCTTAGCACCTTGCTTTTGCTGAGGCTGGCTTTGAACTTGAGATCCTCCTGCCTCAGCTTCCTGAGCTCCTGGGATTACAGGCATGTGCCACTGCTTCTGGTTAGCTCATGGATAGTAAGAGTAATGCTATCATGAACTTTCATGGGCAATTCTTAGTATAGACATAGACATTCATTTTGGGGGGATTAGATACCTCAAAGTGGAATAGCTGGAATTATGTAGATACATATTTAACATTTTAGAAAGTTTTGTTTCTTTTTTTTTTTTTTTTAACACACCAGGAATTGAACCCAGAGGTGCTTAGCACTCACTGAGCCACATCCTCAGCGCTTTTTTGTATTTTTTATTTAGCATCAGGATATAAGTTATTTAGGGTCTTGCTAAATTGTGGAGGCTGGCTTTGAACTACCATCTTCCTGTCTCAGTCTCCTGAGCAGCTGGGATTGCAGGCATGCATCACCATACCTGGCTCATTTTAGGAAGTTTCAAAGTGGTTTCAAGTAGTTGTAATGCACATGTATGTGAGAGTTCTTATCCTTCTATGCTGGGTATGGCAAATTTACATTCGTGTCTTGTGGTTGTACTGTGTATTTCCCTGGTGACATTGAACATCTTTTCAAGTGCTGATTGGTTATCGGTGCATCTTCTTTGATGATGTTTTCTGTTCAAACATTTTGCCCATCAAAAAATTGGGTGGTTTACTTTTTTGTTATTCAGTTGTAAGAGTTCTTTATACATATAAGGATATAAGTCCTTTATCAAATATGTGACTTGCAAATGTTTTCTTCCAGTCTGTGAATTGTCTTTTCATTCTCTAAACAGTGCCTCCTGAAGAGCAAAGGTTCTTAATTTTGATGAAATGTAATTATTTAGGTTTTTTTTTTTTTCATGGATCATGCTTTGGGTTGTTTCTAAGAAATGTTTGCCTAACCCAAGATCACAACAGTTTTTTTCCCCTCTTTTTTAGAAAAGACATCTGAGACTTGGAGAACTAAAGTGACTTTTGGAAATTCATGCTATGGTATGCAAAAGCCATCTGTCCTGGTGTAGCCTCTTAAGGAGGGGGTAATTGGGCTGGATGTCCTTTTTGCACATCTTTCCTGGTCTTTGCAGTTACAGTTTTATGACACTATAATTTCCTTATTAATACAGGCTTTAACATTTGAAATTACCTTTCATTCATCCTTCTCATCACATTTTATATACCATTAGTTATAAATATTGTCCTTCCTCTTTGAAATGGTGGTCAGAAGACATGGGTTTGAGCCACAATGCTGATAATCACATGAATGGTGACCTAATGCCCTCTGAGATTCAGGGTACTTTTAAAAATGAGGATCACACTGTCTAAACAAGGTTTGTGTAGAGAATTGAGTGAAGAACACAAACTGAAGCTGTGTAGTGCTAAGCAAGTATTGTTGCTATTCATTTTTCTTCAATCCTGATTTGGAATAAAAAGAGCAGTGAAGTTGGAGTTAGCGAGTAAGGGATAGAACGTCAGAATAGATCACATAGGTAATTGTGGTCTCTGTCGTTTAGGACCTGGTGGCCATGGAAAGGAGTTTGGATTTTATTCTCAGTGCATTAATAAGCCATTGGAAGGGAACTGAGCAGTGGGCCTGTAAAATCTGATTTTAAGTGGAAAAAAAAAAGATCATTGTGTGAGTTCTATGAATTGTAGAAGAGGCATGGTAGCCTGAATGATGAGGAGAAAACTGAACCAAAGTGACAGCAGAGGAAAGGGTTGAAAGTGGACAGACACATGGTCTATGTTTGGAAAGGAGATATGTCAAATTGGACTAGTTTCCTTATTGTTCCAGAAATATAGCCAGCTTATTTTTGTCTCTATGACTTTTCATGTTTCTTGGCTTTCCATGTCTCTATATCAAGTCTCTTGTCTTTCATTCAACACTCTCTTGAATTCTACTTGTTTTCATCTCTGAACTTCTAAAGCAAATGTTCATTCTCCAATTATTTCACTTTTGTCAGTTTTGATCCTCATTTGTAGATTATCAAGATGGCTGATGACAACACCTTATTCTTTGTCTCCATGGGACCTAGCATGGAACTAGGTCCACAGTAAATGGCTATTAAATAACTAATTGATTACTAATGTGCCATCTGTTATAAAAATGACTAAATCAAACAAATAACATTAAAAATTCCTCTGAATAATTGACATAGGAACATAACAGAATATTGAATATGGTCATGCCGAGATAACAGGTTTATGGTAGTGTACTAATGGAAATTTATTTATCCCAACACAGGTGAGGTACAAAGTTAGAATTTTCTAGGACAACTGGATGGAGTCCTGAGGCTCAGCCTCAGGGTATCCTTTCAAGCTGTTGCAAGCTGTGCAGCTGAATTCTGCTGCAGAGACTGAGATGCTGGAGCTGAGAGTATTGTTATAGTTCTTTTGGTCTTTAGGAACCCCTCCCCACCTTTTAAAGCTCAGTACTGTTGAGAAAATCCAGGATGACACTATGTGACTTTTCTATATACCATGCAGTGATGTAAACAGAATTGCTTTAAAGAAGGTCAAAGAAAAATTGCAATTATTCTAAAACTTAAGACTTGGGAAAGGTAGTTAGAAACCAAAGAATTATGGTGCTGCATATCTATGTATAAGGAGTGATTTCACATAAAGCATTAAATGTATTTTAACAAATGCCATCCAACCTATTTGATTGTGTAATTTTCTGAAAGAATAACCTAGTATGGGCATGTTTTATATATGTCTTTGTTGATCCATGGACAGGACAAGCCCCAGATAATTAAGGGTGAAATTATATATGTGTCATCAGTAAAGAAAAAGAAAAGAAATAAAAGAAATAAAAATCCACCATCTTCCAACTCACCATTAAGATGCCTTTCATCTCATAGCTCACTAGCAAATTGAATATATAAAGCACCTCTCACACAGAAAGTCAGAGAGCAAAGCACTAAAGCAAAACAAATACCGGTGATTAAGGAAAATTGAAAGCATCAGTAAAAATATGTTTCTTTACTTTTAAATACAGACTGGAAACTGCAAATAACTGGTAGTATATAAGTAGCATTTTTTTCTTGTCTTCATGATTCTATGTTGTTGAATACAAATAAGAAAAAAAATTTGTTGTAGAAAGCTCAGCCATCCTTTTGAGATAACTTATTTTAAATATTCACTTAATTTATTTAGTGATAATTTTATAGTCACATGAATATTTCTGTCATTTCCTGGACTGACTAACTTTGACATGCTTTGGATTGATTTTAAGTGATTTTAGGAGAAGTAATTTAAGGTGGTCTTTTCTAATCTGAGAAAATATCTAGGAGTAGGGAAAACTTCCTGCAAATTTTTGGTCTTCATGGCATTACTGGACAATTTAAAGACTTCAGAGCGAGTATTTTAGTTCTATGTTGAACAACACTGAGATAATTCTCTGGGCATTTGTGATTCTTCAGTGGGATAAAACTGAACTGTTTAGAAGAGTCAGTGACATACCTGGGCACTGATTTCATGGTGGTTGCTTCTTTTAGCAAAACCCTGAGCCCACTGTACTTCAAAGAATATTCTGGCAGCCATGTATTTGGAGAAACAAGGAGCAAATAGAATTTTTTTTTACTTCTTTGTTTTTACCTGTGAATTTTTTTTTTAGCAGAGCTTTGAAAGAAAAATCAGTTTAATAAAAGATGATTATTGATAAATAGGCAGCAAGATAAAAACAGAAGTCATATTTTAAATTGAGAAATGTTGGGCACTGCTTCCTTCTGTTTCTCACCTCTCTCACTCTTTGGACCTGCTTTTATACCTTTCCTCCCTCTTCTTTTGCCAACACCCCAATTTTGGTGTATCATTTTCTTACTTCCTGCATTTAAGACCTTTTAACCACCACATGTTTACTGATTGATGGACAATAATAAATCCTGACTTACATACCTACCAAGATTAAAAGAACCCACAAGGGCTAAGAAAAAGTAGGCCGCAACAAGAGAAATAAAAAATGCAAAAACTTTGTCTTTTTATTCTCAATATTCTTTAGTTTCCAAAATTATTTACATTTATAGAGCAGTTCTGAGTGTATTTTCTGAAAGCTTATGGTTTGACATAGGCAGAGAAAGACGTTCCAGTTGAGGGGGTAGCATTGTTAAAGGTAGCTAACACAAATGCAAAAAAAAAAAAAAAAATTTAGAAGGTGTAGTGATTTTTTTTCAAAGCTATTTAGAGGTTACTCAGGAGTTTGCAAGTCACAGGATATTTTAGTATTAATAAAATCATTCTATGCACCACTTTCATCTTGTTGTCTAACACGTACCTTATAAATTGCTACTTTACTATTGAAGAATATACATAGGTTTATGTTTTGTTTCTCTTTCTTCTCCAAGATTATGCAGAATTTCTCCATCAGGTAGATTTCTAAATGCTATGAATCATCAGCACTTTTCAAAGTAGTCTGGCATGTAGTTGTGCTCAATGTTTAGTTCCATTTCTTTTCAAAGTTATTTCAAGAACCAGTTTGCAAATCCCTTTTCCTTATGGCAATGGAATTGGTTTCAAAATCTGCTCCACCTTCTTAATCACCTGAAGAACTTGCTTTACTTGAAATGTTTGTTTTCACATTCATATGTTGAACGCTTACCCCACAAGGAAATGGTATTTAGAGGTGCGGCTTTGGTCATAGAATGGAACTCACTTGAATGGGATTACTTCCTTTAAGAAGGAGGCTCAAGGGCTGGGGTTGTGGCTCAGTGGTAGAGAGCTTGCCTAGCATGTGTGAGGCACTGGCTTTGATTCTCAGTATCGCATACAAATAAATTAATAAAAAAAGTCCATCAACAAGGAGGCCCAAGTTAACAGTTAAAAATGAGTATGTTGAATTCAACATAAGGGGTATTAATCTTCATAAATGTTTAAAAGGAACATCTGGTTAATTTGCAAAGTGAAAATATTAAAACATCAACTTTTAAATACTACTGACTTTTTAAATTCTATAGGACAATATATTTGGGTCTATTAAATGTGCTTTTATATGTAAAAACAAAACAAAAAGGCCCAAGAGAGCTCTTTTGCTCCTTCTACCAGGTGAAGACACAAGAAGCTGTGAATTTGCAACCCATGCTGGCTTCAGGATCTCATCCTGGTCTCTAGAACTTTAAAAAATGAATTTGTATTGTTTATAAGCCATCAAGTCTATGAAAATTTGTTACAGTTGCCAGAACACACTAAGATAGTACATATTACAAACATATTTCCTCAACTATGCTAGGAAATTCTGATCCAGGGGGGTTAGGTTGGGTCTCCTGGCAACTTAAAAACCAAAAACCATCCTGCTCCCTGGGTTTCCACCTCAAAACAACACCATCATGACCTCTGGTGGCTGGGCCCAGGCACCGTATATATGTGTGTGTGTGTGTGTGTGTGTGTGTGTGTGTGTGTGTGTATAATTTTTAAAGAAAATAATTTCAGGGGCTGGGCATTTGGCTCAAGCGGTAGCACGCTCGCCTGGCATGCGTGCGGCCCGGGTTCGATCCTCAGCACCACATACAAACAAAGATGTTGTGTCCACCAAAAACTAAAAAAAAAAATATTAAAAATTCTCTCTCTCCTATCTCAATCTCTCTCTCTTTAAAAAAAATAATTTCATTTATAATAGTGTAAAAATAATAAAATATTTATTTTTTTTTACAAAAGAAGGGCAAGATTTATACACTGAAAAGTGTGAAATATTGAAGAAGGAAATTATAGTATATCTGAATAGATGTAAAGATATCACACACACATGGATCAAAAGACTTTTTAACATTTTTTAAGAATCCTCAGGTAGCTCAGGTAGTACACCTAGGGCTGAGAATCACTGTTCTTAGATAATGCTCAGGCAACTATTGGAATGAATTCTGGAAAAATGCTGTGGGATAATACATTTTTACTTCCATCATTTCCTTAAAATAAAAGATATTGCATTTGAGTATGAAAGTGTTAAAATTAGATGATTTCTGTATGGGACAGATATCATATAGGGCCAATTTGAGTATCAGATATTAATGATTTCTGACATGAATAAATTCCTTAGACTTCTTCAAGAACTTCACCAATATTTTATTTGGGCTTTTAATCATATATACTTTGCTCTGGTACACCTTTAGCAACAGACTGTATGTACATATAGGAAGCAAATTATCAGGTGAAGTAAATAATGTGAAGCGAGTGGAGGTTAATTGTGATAGAATTTAAATTGTGGCCATGAACAGGCTTAATTATCCACACCATTGTTTTGCTTCCAGGAAAGAATCTGCACGGGTATATTTACCTAGATTATTGCCAGTGTGGTGGCTCATAATTGTACATTTAAGACTTTGGAAAATGCTGAAAGAGCCAGGTTCTGATCTGGATAAGAGCACGAGGATGTTGGCAGGTTATTATGCTTCTTGATTTCAGGGAGTTCAGCTTTATTCTTTCAATGAGGTACACAGTTGAGGAAGATCCAGTACCAGATGGTGATGTTGGCTAGGAGTGGTTTTCTCACCTACATTTGGCAGCCTTACTCGGAAGTGGTGCTTTCAGTGCCTGAAACTTCCAGTCTAGGCTGCTTAACATGATCACGGGGAAGCGTTGGGTGGTATGGATGCAATGACACATCTCATTAAAGGTCTCGCAGCTATGAACATCTGACATCTGTGCTGAAAATAGGACTGAATGCGGCTTTCAGCGGTTATAGATTCAAGTGGCGTGTTGTCTTTTAAAGGCACTACTGAAATTCATCACATTTTCCAGGCTGGTAATTTCTAGGGGCATTTTGGACTTGGAGACATGGATAATGATCTAATGGACTGCCCATTTTAAATATGGTCTCCTGTTAAATAGGTTCTCTCTTTCCCAGCGTTAAGATAATGATTTTAGCTGATGACTTATTTATCACTTAATAATTATAATTATCATAATTTAATACCTAAGATCTGTTATGATACTGTATGTGGAGGCAATACAATGGCCCTCCAAGGCGATTCGTTTTTTGTGGTTGAGGAACCTGGGGCTCTAAGAGATTAAGGAACTTGCTGGAGGCCATACAACTCCTAAGTAGTAGAGCTAGTATTCTGCCAGCTCCCCAGCAAGGACTCTGTTCATCTTGCCACCAACTCCTGCAGTTTGTCCTGGAACAGCCTTACCGTGCGTTTCTGTAAAATGCAGAAAGTGGATGTCTATAAATGTTGGTTGTCTTTTAGTTTAGTATTAAAACCAAGAAAAAGAAGAAGAAAAGCTAAAGCAACTGGATTCAACCTTCAAGGAGCTTCCTGTCCAGGCTTTTAACTCTAATATTAAAGAATAACATTCTCATTCTTTATATACATTTAGAGAGGCTTTAATTTTAAGTCTTTAAAACACTACATGATTGCTCTTTATCAGAGACGCTAATGAAATTACAAAATAATAAGAAGCAAATCTGGATGTGTTCATCTTAAATTTGGCCTGGCTCCTCACAGAGGCAGAAATTCAATTTCACTCCCTTCCCTGTCCTCCTTCTCAAAGCCCTAAAGCATAATCCCATTGGGAGTCCCCTCTATTTCCCAAAGGAAATATTTCATTCATATAATGTCTCCTTTGTAATCAACACTGAGAAATGTCACTTTGATTAAACACAACTCTGAATGACTAAGACCACAGTACAATAAATTCTCCAGAGCTATCTTTCAGAACAACTGATTGCTCTCCGGTCTTAATCCTCCAGAGTCTTATTTAATCAAAATGATGTTGCTAATTAAGGATTAAAACCTCCGAATAGAATAAAAAAGAAGGATTTTTCTTTCTCCTTTGGGCAGGTCAAGGAGGCAGAATTTGCCATAAGGAAGTAAAGAGTCCCTTCCACCTTCAGTAAACGGCATTTTCTCTGACATTAGGACTTAATCCAAAATAGGCCTGAGTGCTTTGTAATATTAATATATTGGGGGTGGGGGAGGGAGAGAAAGAGAAGGGGAACTGCTTGGATGACTACATATCCCAAGACAATATTTACTTTAAATGTTTCTCTTTTGATGCTTTTAAAATGAAAATTTTAAGCATTTTTGTTTGATGCTATCTGTGCATTGCTATTAACCATTGCAAACACTGATGGAAAGACAAAATATTTTAGAAAAATGTTGGCAATTCATTTCACAAAAACAGAGGGAATAAAAGACTTAACGTATCTGTGTTAGTTAGCTTTTAGTCTCTGGGCAGTGCATGGTGACAGGAACGCGTGAGGAGCAAAGCTGCTCACATCTTGATGTCCAGGCAGCAAAGAGAGTGAGTGGAAAGGGCTGAGGTCCCATTATCCCCTTAATGGGCACACCTGCAGTGACCTGCTTCCCCTGCAAGCCGCCACCTCCTAAAGGTTCCCCTGCCTTCCATCATGGTATAGGGACTAAGACTTCAATACAAGGGCTTTCCAGGTCCAAACTGTAGTAGCATCTCCCATCTATTTGACATCTGCTGATGGTTAACAAAAACCAAAGATATTCTATGCTAGATTCTGAACTAGTCTTCTTTAAGTTTCAAATTTCAATTTTTTTCTTGAGTTTCTATTTAGTTATAGAAAGTGGTTCCTTTAAAAACACATAAAATAATGAACTATGTATGGATGCAATGGAAGAGACAAAGATTCACAGAAAAGTATTTTCGTTTTTCATGAAATGCAAACACTTAAGTTTTGGGGTGAATTGGGTTAGAAACAGGTGCTGGTTGATGTTAATGAATTATAAAATACTTCCGTATTTTGTCATCTCCTCTGTGCATTGACCTGTGAATTTATAATCCCTGCCAAATTAGTCTATTACAATGTAGATATAACTAATAATATAACAGCTACCATTTTTTGATCATTTGCTATGTGCCAAGTTTTCTGCAGGCGATGTGCATAATATTGCCTTTAATAAAACCTGAGAAATATTATTATCTCCCTTCAGAAATGAGTAAACTGAACTAGCGAACAAATGATTTGTTCAAGGTCAGCAAGTATGTACCAAGTGCAGTTGAGACTTCCAACAGGCCTGTTGTGGCTCCAAAGCTGTATTCTATTCAACACATCAAGCCACTTTTCATCTTTTTACTTGGAGGATAAATTTATCAATGTGTCATGGGAGTGGGCTGATTAGCTGGGCTGGTCTGACCCATATGTTCCCATGATTATTGACTGAAGCATTGTCACAGACATCATCCATCACGTACCCAGTTCAACCAGGGACAAATACCAGCTGGTTGCTGCGAACATGAGACCAGGATTGAACAATGAGAAAACCTAAAAGGGAGAGGATTGTCATAATTTTTTTTTTTTCTTAACCAGTGCTACCTACCAGTTACAAAGAGATGTTCGTTTCTTTGATTTGTGCTCCTGAAGACCATAAGCAGCCTGTGGACAGACAATGGCTCTTATTCCTCCTGTGCCAAGGGAGATGGCTAGCAGTGCTACGTGAAACAGCCTGTTCTGCTCCTTGGTGGGTATGTGGTTAATCACGTGGTAAGAGCCTATGTAGGAATCTTCTGAGGGGAAAGCAACCCCAGATAACAAGGCAGTGCCTGTATGGAGAGAAAAAAAAAAAAAAAACATGGAATCACCAATCACAGCACAAATAAGGTTTTTCCTCTGAAAGTGGCATCATTATATAATTGTCTTATTAAGATATTTATGTTAATCATTGCAATTTCAGAGATAGCCTGATTTTCGTAAGCGTAAAATTTTCCTCTATTATGTGTATTAACCAGAGTTCTCCTGTTTTTGTTTCCTGTCCCTACCCCAAACTTGAATTATCTTTACCTCTCAGATTGTGTAAGCAAATTGTGTCGATTTTAACAAAATTAAAGCAATTTATAAAAACATCATGTCAAAAATTAGGATGTCTGTATCACCCCCGACTCCACCCACCATGTAATAGAAAATCACTGTTAACATGCTATTTGTTCTTAATATAGTGATAGGAAACATGGTGATCCCAGATAGCTCAGAAACTTGTTAAAAACTTTTGAGAAGAATATTATAATAGAGGAAAGCACAATCTGTTGTTTCCATTTCTATGTCTCTTTCTTCCTTCAATGCTCTTCGTGCTTTTTCTCACACAGCTACAAAATGGAACCCCTGACACACAGAGGTGAGAAACCTGAAGAGACAGGAGTGGTACTTGGGTGATGTGGTACCTGCTGGAGAGGAGGATGACATAAAGTGGCCAAGGAGGGTTTGAGCATCCTCCTCACTTGCATGCATAGGTGACATACTAGATGGTTTTTCTTGTTTAATGAACAGGCATTTGTTTAACCCTTTATATTTTGCAAAGAATTTTAATATACTATATTGTTTCCTCTTGGAAAACTTTGTGATGTCAGAGAATAGATTTTCTTATTCCAATTAAAAAAAAATAGGTTCAGTGAGGTTCAGTGACTTGCTCAATATTATAAAGCAGCCCAGATGTAATCTCCTTCTTCTTGTGCTTACTATCAGCAAGTGGTCAAGGTTTTCTGAAATGGCATCCCCTCCCCCCCACCAGATTGTAAATGTAATAATTCTTATTTCAGAAAATTTGAGAAATACAGGAAACTATCCCTCCCCACAAAAATGCCCATACTCTCATGACGTGGAAATAATCTTCAACGTTAACTATATTTTTATAAGCTATATTTATAGTTATATTTTATATAAATAACAAATTTGAGATTATACTGTTGATTTCTTTAACCAAATAATATGAACAAATTTAAATGACTTTATATATATATTTTTAATATGATTTCTAAGTCATTATTTGTTTTAAAATCCCTTTTTAATAATTGTGAATGAATACTGCACAAATATTGTGACATGTAAATGTTTTAGACATCTTTGATTATTTCCTTAGCCTAAGTTCTTATCCATAGCATTCATATTTTTATGATTTTTAATACCACTAACAAATGTTCTTTAGAAATGTAACAAATTTACCTCCCACCATTATTTTATGAGATGGCTTGCATTAATACTAGTTATCATCATCATTTTTTTTTTTTGGCAATTTGATTAGTGAAGAATGGCTTGTCCATGTTAGTTTTGTTCTCTCTTTTTTTAAAAATTAATTTGGCATTAGCGTTTTTGGTATGAATTATTTTATAAGCTGTTTAATGTGCTTAGTTTTCTCATATAGACAAAAATGACGTCTCATGCTTCTGTCTTCTTACAATGGCTTTTACAATGTGAAGAATATGGACTTAGTTATCATTCAGTAACAGACTGATTTACTTCAAGGGTGGATCCCTTAATTTATTGGGTTGGAAATTTTTCCTCTCAAGGTTAGCCAGATGTACAACTAGTTGTTCTTTTTTCTCTGAAGAACAGTACGAGACCTGGTAGGCAAAGGGTTAACCAAATATAATAATAAAATAAATTATTTCATGCAACAACCACTTGTTTAAGGACAAGATATTTTAGTCCATATGGTACTTTGTGTAGGTTAAAAAGGCACTTTATTTTCATCTTTTGAGAAAATGTCATAGTATATTGATTTTGTTAGATCAAAATTTTATTTCTATCTGCTATAAAATTGACATAACAAAAGTACAAATCTATAACACATTTGACTAAAATTCTCCTCTTTGGAATGTGCTATCACGTCCCACACATTCGTCATGTATGTCTTTGAGAGTCCTGTTTAAAGCACCAAGATGTGCCATATCTCCTTAGATGGCAGGGGTCCCTGGCTCTTTCCTCTAGGAGCAAATAAGTCCATCAGAGAAGTCATGGTGTGTCACAGGCCGGCCATGGGCTGTGTGTGTGAACTATGATCCTGAGTACACGAGGGGACTGTACTGACGTTGCCTCTCTGTTTGGGCTGGCGACGTATGGGTCCTTTTTGCTCGTTCTGCCCACGGTCCCCACACAGCCCATGAAATGGGCATGGTCTTCCAAGATGTCAGTCAGTCTGCTGACCACAAGACATTATGAAGCTAGACTCAACCCCCTGAAACCTGACCCCTTGCCTCATTGGGGTGGAACTTTCTCAAGTGTCTTCCGCTCAATAAAAAGGACTTCACAACGTGCTCCTCTCTATTTTGTCTGCCTCCCTTGCCTCTCTTGTGGGAGCTGGAGAACCCCAAGAAAAACATATTTTCTCTCAGTGTGGTTATTTGTGCCAACTCAGTTTGCCTGGAGTGACCCTGACTGATTTAGTAGTGTGTCGCCACAATGGTGGTGGTTTGTAGCAATTCAGAAGTCATTGCATGATAAAGAAGTAAATGTAATCAAATGGGGATGGTCAGCATGTGGTTGAATACAGAGAAGCTGGTAAGCAACACTACGCTGACCTTGGAGATCAGCAGAAGTTTTCGAATATTGAATGTGGGGTGGAAAGATAAAGGAAGGTGATCATTTCAGGCAGAGAAGAGAATAGTAGGGAAGTTAAGGACAAGTTCAGCATGTTGGAGTTGCACATTGAGAAAGAAGTTTGCATAGATAAATTTTGTATAGTTGTAAAGTTTCTTGTACACTGGATTAATAAATTTGGGTTTTATTTTTTAGGTTATTAGATCCTGTGTGTGTGTATATATATATTTTCTTCTTTTTAAAAAATCAATGTCATTGGTAGAATGGCATATGGACAAGAATAAGACTGACAACTGGTAGTATAGTAAGTTGGCCATGGTCAAGAAGAAGAAAGCTGAATTTTTGAGCTGAGTTTATAGCCATTCAGATAGAAGACACATTTCTGATAGAACCTCTGCTATTTAGTGACAGGTTGGAACCTAATGGTACTTGTGAGTGGGAAGACAAGGAAGTAACTTGTAGTAAGGACGTGAATGGATATGGAGTTGACATAGGTTCTCTGTTTGCCAAATTCAAAAGTAAAGATTTCTGTTCTGGTCTGGTGACTTTCCCTAGAATTTGGACTGATAGGAATTATCAGGTTAAGCAAGAAGAAGTTACCAAATGCTGCTGAAGTGGCCTGTTATAGAGTCAAGCAGAATAAATTATTCATGTTTTTGTTTAAATGTTTCTTTATCAGAAAGCATTCCCTGGTAGAAAATAGCAACTCCGTCACTGTCTATTTCATCCCATACCCTTACGGGGCTCTATTTTTCATTGTAACACTTATTACCACCTGACATAATATCTATTTGTGTGTTTATTTTCTCTCCCCTTACCTGAAAATCAGCTTTAGCAGAAACTGACTGTTTTTCCCTCTGTTACATTCCCAGACCATGGGACCATCACTGGAACAGAGTGGTCAACAAGAAGTATTTGCTGAATGTTGAGTCTATATCTGCCATGCAGCAACTTGGCTTTTATTTTGCAGAACTTAAGCAGTGACATTTACAAGATCAAATCACGCTCTAATCAGTTTTCTTAATGGTAATTTGCTACTGTCTGAAATTTTGTGATAGGTAGAGCACCTGGTATCTGTTATCCTTTCTTCCTTTTTCTCCCTGCCACATGCATTTCAGTTGCACTTCTTGCTAATAATGAACAGTAAACCACCTTCTCAAGTTCCTCTGCCCAGAACTGTGGAGATGAATTTGGCTTCCCCATTGTTTTGTGTCTATATTTAGTTTCCAAGTTTTTATAGCTTTTCACATGTTCTTTCCTGACTTGACACTTCTCTATTGCTTAAAGCATCATCTTGAGACTTTTTTTTTTTTTGGTCTCTATTAATCACTAACTGTGGTTTGCCACCCTGTTTATTGATGAAAAACATTTTCTCAAAAGTTATGCCCATCATATCTTCAGTGACTCTTGTCTAAGAAGAATAACTTGAATATTCCAGCTTAAAATTCTAGACTATTCATCAACTTGATATTTCCCCAGCACTTCTCACAAGATCCCCAAGCTTTTTAGGTATATTTATTTCTCTGTGTAATGAAGCACAGTGTAGTGCTCAAATGCACACATTTTCAAAAGCATATAACCATAGTTAAAAATATAAAAGTTATAATTTCCTGTGCTTTCTTAATTACCCTATGGTTAATTGACAGACTTTTTTTTTTTCTTTTGGCAGGGGAGGGGGTGGTACTTGGGATTGAACCCAGGGTACTCTTCCACTGAGCTATATCCCAGCCCTTTTTATTTTTTATTTTGAGACAGGGTCTCACTAAATTGTCCAGGCTGGCCTCAAACTTGGGATCCTCCTGCCTCAGTCTCCTGAGTAGGTGGGATTATAGGTATGGGCCACTGGACCTGGCTTAAATACAGGCAAGAATACTGAGACAAGAAGATTGCAAGTTTAAGACCAATCTCAACAACTTAGCAAGGCCCTAAGCAACTTAGTGAGATCCTGTCTCAAAATAAAAAGAACTGAGGATGTGGCTCAGTGGTTAAGCCCCTCTGGGTTTAATCCCTGGTACCAAAAAAAAAAAAAAGGCCATCTTTTGATGCAAACATTCCTCAATTCTTCCAATTATTCTACATGAATGACAAAAAACTTTTCATCAGATTTCATCCTTTTTTGTGAGGCGAATTAATTTCATGTTTCACATAGAATTTGTAAAATAAATTTGTGTTTGGGATATTAAGTGGGAAACAAAGACATTCTAAGAAGAACAGAAGATAGACATGTAAAAAATAGTTGTTATATAATAAATGCTGTGCTATACGTATCATCCTTTAACACACTCATATTTATCAGCATCTTAAATAAAATACAGAATGAAATAGACTGAAACAGCATTCTTACTTCATTTATCACACTTTGTGCTAAGAGCAGGATAAGAGTAACATAAACCAAAAAGTCTAACCAAAATCTCTTCAGTTAAATTGCAAAACAGCCCAGTCAGCAGGGGAACACTTACCTAGGAAATGTAGAAATAAGCAGATATACACCAGTTTATTTCTTCCTAGATAGGTGTCAGCCAGCCACCCCACAAGCACAGGAGTAAGTATCGAAGTTCCAATAAAACACAAGTTCAAAATGGCTGCCTGGTAATTGTGGTAGCCCAGTTTGACGGTGCAAAAGGGGATCATGTTGCAGACGACTTCAAAGAAGGTGAATCTCTCACACAGCTCCACCAGAAGCAAGCAGATTCCAACCTGAATTTTTTTCACAGAGTTTGGCGATGAAAAATAACCAATATGTCTTACAGTTTTCTCCCTCTCAATGCTGGGATGTAAGGCCACTTCCTCATCTGTTATTGTAAAGTGTGTAACAGACATGACCACCCTCCTCGAAAACAACTTGTGTTAGTGGTTTGGACTTGGTGATTTTTACCCCCATCTCTCTAATGAGAAAATAAGTAAGATTGTTGCTTTGAATTTCACATATCTATGCAAAAAATTTTTTTAAGGCTTTTGCACATTAATGTTGTTCATTTTCATGATCCAGAAGCACAAGAGAGGAGACTTGAGTATTTGCACATTCATGGTTCAGTGTAGCCAAATCTGATTTGTTTGTTTAATTACTTAGAGACTAAATTAGGCTCTTCCTCCAAAATTATATTGAATTACATGAATCCAGTTGCCTATGTATGGAAACTCGTCTGCCTCACACTGATAAAGGTTTAAATACTGAGGCAGAAGAAGCAGTTTTTCAGGAGAATTTGAGCAGAGATCAAGAAATAATTTGAGTCTAATAATTTCTGATATTTTAATTAAACAAGCCAGAACATTACCAAGAGATAAAACGCAAAAGGAAATCTGTTTTGAGGGGGCAGGATACCTTATCATTATTACATTTCTTGTTATTTTTGGTTGGGATTCTGATAAGAAAGTTAATTAGGTAACAAAAGTGCTAGTACATTTAGGTAACAAGCAGAGTTTACAAGAAAGTAATTTAAGTGTATTAATGAAAGGAGAAAATATTAAACAAAACCCCACTTCCTTTAAGTTGACCCCATGCTTGTAGAACAGACTCTCAGAGGAAATCAGAATCAAAAGGCACCATTTGACTTCCTTATTATTAATCAGCAGTTAGGGATATAGCAACCAGCTTCCACATGCTTTGGGGAATATTGGATCTGGTCTCACCCTGACCTTCCAGCTGGGTGAGTGGATATTAGCATTCTACTTTGGAAAGCAAGAGGGTACCAATTAAGCTAAAAAAGTGGCATCAAAACACCACCTTATCATTTAGGGTTTAGCTACAAGGACATAGGAAGACAAGAGGATGGAACTATTGGGTTAAAGTCATAATGATTCAGAACATGAGTATAGGAATGTTATTTTCTTATTGGAGTCAAAGTCAAAGGACCACTGGGCATGGTGACACATGCCTATAATTCCAGAGGTCTGCAAGGCTGAGACAGGAGGATTGTTCAAGGCCAGACTCAGCAACTTATCGAGGCTCTAAGCAACTTAGTGAGAGCCTATGTTGATATTTAAAAAGTTAGGGAGCTGGGGATATGACTCAGTTAAGCTCCCCTGGGTTCAATCCCTGGTATCAAAACTACACAAAACAAAACAAAAACCAAAAGACTAATGAAGATTTTAGACTCTTATATGATTAGTTTTTGTTCTGAGAGATTGGAGCAAAGCACTTTCTTTTGATCCCTTCTGATAGTCTTATTGCACCAGTAGCTATTTTTATCTGCTCAGCATCACTTTTTCCCACTTTATCAATCATGTTCTATTTTTCCTTTGTGTAGAGTGATCAGGCAATTTATTACACAAATTTGGGCTAAAAGCAGGATATGAGTAACATAAACCAAAAAGTCTAACCAAATCTCTTCAGTTAAATTGCATTCAGTTTGTCATCTCTTATAGTTATATTTAAAATTACCTGTAGTTACTACTGAAAAACTGGTGTAAACTAAGATTGTCCAGGGCCAACTCCAACATGGTGTCAACTTACTTTTGGGGAATAATGTCCATTTAATACATGAATTCATGGTGGGGCTGTTAATCATAGTGTCACTGTTTTTCGCACCAAGGGGATCAATGCATGGCCTAAGAGATTCTTTGTACTTCTCCACTTAGCAGTTGTAGTCATGTGTGAAATGACTCAACAAAGTACACGTTACAAGTTGAACCATTTATAAAGCAGTACCATATGAAATTGCCCATGAAACTCAGCCCTCTCTGGTTATTATCCTGTAGGAGGTAGGAAAAGGTTGCCCTTCTGTAAAAGGAAATCAATTTAGAGAGGTCAAGGTCTTCAGGAAAGTGTTTGAGCATTTTGAGGAATCCTCAGCTGGGTCCAGAGTTTTATTTGGGTTTCAGCATTACCTCCCAGTCTTTTTCTGTCCTCATCTAAGACTATATCTTCCAAATAATATGTGCTGGGTAGAGGCCAAAACGAGGGGAAAAGGAGTTGGAACTAAAGACCAGGAGAAAGAAGACCTTGAGTCCATCCACTGTGGGTCTGTGGATCTAGAGATTCTGCAGACACTGATGAATCCTTTGCTGTTGCTTGGGATGGTCACATCTCAGGAATTGTCAGCAGCACTGATCACATCTACGTGGTGTATATTTGGTAGGTACTTTCATATGGCATCCAAGCTTATCAGAATAGAAGAGGAACCATGTACAAGCTTTCCACCTGCCATCTTCAGAACTCCACTAGTATGGGCCAGTGGGCAAATGCCATAGGCTCAGCTCTTCAGTCTCCTGCTCCATATCATCCTGGGACCCGCTGCAGGTTAGAAGTTGGTGGCGATGGTGGTTGTGGGGTCCTTCAGAACTGAAGGTACCACAGTGGATGTCCCAGCACCACACATGCTTTAATTTTTGTTTTGTGAAAAGACAGTCTCTGTGTAAACCCCTATTCTTCCATTATAAAGAGGTTCTGAAAATTATACAGTATCTATGCATTTGTCCTTGTGCCCAGTGTGAGAGAGAATTATTTTAACCTTAGATGATAATATCTCGTATAGTTCCAAGCTCATAATTCTCCAGTTTGATACATATGTTCCCTTTTCTGAGGATGACTAAAAGTAAAAGCTGATTGGGTGTGGTTGTATGTGCCTGTAATCCCAGAAACTTTGAAGGCTGAGGCAGGAGGATTACAAATTCAAGGCCGGCCTAAGCAATTTGGTGATAATCTGTCTCAAAAATTAAAAAAAATAAATAAATAGAAAGCTCAGTGGTAAAGCATCCTGGGTTCAATTTTTAGAAGAAAAAAAATTGAAGGTTGTTGTACTCTTGCAGGGTTTTTCTTCCACACCATACAGTGACCTTTCTGGACCTTGCTATTGTGTTGAATTCTTCCTAGAAGTGTATCTATACAATGTAAGTAAGATGAATGAGTTATCACATTATGATGGTTAATTTTAGTGTCAATTTGGTTGGGCAACAGTGTTCCTATATTTGATCAAGTGTTCTGGATGTTTCTGTGAGGGTGTTTTTGGATTTAGATTGACTCATCCAATCAGAGGGCTGAATAGAACAGAAGATCCATCTTTGTGGAGCAAGGGGGATTTCTCTAGCAGACTGCCTGTGGAGTTCATCTGCAAAAGGGGCTCTTCCTGATTTTCCAGCAATCTGTCTTGGACTCAAACCTCCACTCTTTTCTGAACCTCCACTCTTTCAGCCTCTCCTGTTAGAATGCGGGCTTACCAAACCTCCACAATCACGTGAATCAATCCTCAGAATAAACTATTTCCTGTAATGCACATCCTACTGATTGTTTCCCTGGAGAACCCTTACCAATATAGATACCATCTATATTAAGGCCTCCCTTTTCTTTCTCTTTGATCATGAAGGAAAAATAAAGAGCTTAAGAGTATGGAATCCATAGCTTCCAAATTCATATATTTAACTGAGACACAGCTCCTGAGTTCCCAATAAACTGATGGACATCTTCCCCTAGCTTTCTCACTGAAAATCAACGAGGTATTCTAAACTTAACTTGTCACCTTCTTTCACATTCTGTTCCTTTTGCCTTGTTTTCTGTGTGGTTTACAACATCACTCCTTGCTTAAATATTCAGGTTAGAAGAAATGTCTCTTCGTTTCTTCCTGGTTTATTATATCTACGTTTTCCCAGGAAAAAATTCCTTTTCCATATTTTATTGATGCATTATAACTATACACAATGGTAGCATTCATTATTACATATTCATACGTGCACATAGTGTAACAATATAATTTGGCCAATGTTGTTCCCCATTATTTTCCCTTTTCTTCTCTTCCTCCCTCCCCTTAAACCCCTTGCTCTAGTCTACTGGTCTCCCTTTGATTTTCATGATATCCTTTCCCCCATCTTTCTTGTGATTTTTCCTCTCTAACTTCCACATATGAGAGAAAGCATATGATTCTTTTTTTTTTTAATATTTATTTTTTAGTTCTTGGCAGACACAACATCTTTGTTTGTATGTGGTGCTGAGGATCGAACCCGGGCCGCACGCATTCCAGGCAAGCGTGCTACCACTTGAGCCACATCCCCAGCCCGCATATGATTCTTGATTTTCTGAGTTTGGCTTATTTCACTTTGCATAATGGTCTCGATTTCCATTCATTTTCCTATAGATGACATAATTTCATTCTTCTTTATGCCTGAATAAAACTCCGTTTTGTATATATACCATATTTTCTTTATCCATTCATCCACTGACAGATAAATAGGCTGGTCCAATAGTTTGGCTATTATGAATTGTGCTGCTATAAACATGGGTATGCATTTCCACAGTGTGCTGACTTTAGGTCTTTAGGATAAATACCAAGGAGTGGTACAGCTGGCTCCTATGGTGGTTTCATTCCTAGTTTTTTTTTTTTTTTTTTTTTTTTTTTTGAGGTATCTCTATACTGTCCCAGGAAATATTTATGGAGTCCCTAACATGTTCCAGCCACTATTTTAGATTTTGGGGTTGGGGAGAAGTGTCAATTAAAATTTCTAAATATTTCATAAATTCATTCTTTTTCTTCATCTCTGTGTTACCATCTTAGGTTGAGCTTTCTGACATTTCTGGCTTGCATTTTTGCCTCTAGTTGTGCTTCTTAATCAAACCTCAGTCGTTTGCATATCATTTTCATCAATTTTCCATAGTTGTATGTCCTCTTTTCCCTCTGACTGTCCTGATTTTTGTCATCTCTTATAGTTATATTTAAAATGCTTTGATTTTTAAAAATCAATTAGTATGTTTAACAAGGAAACTTTAAGTTACTGCTGTAAATGAAATCATTTGCCATAAATAGAAGGTAAAACAAATATAACATGAATTAAGAATAATACTTAACATTAAGTACTTATTTCTTGGTCGGTGAGGCTCTTTTTCAAGTATGAATTCATTTATCTTAGAAACCATCTTATGAAGAAGGTATTACTTTTATGATAACATTTGAACATCATAGGAACTGAGGCACTTATAATTAAAGAACTTAATACCAGTAATAAGTAGCAGAGCAGGGACTGACACTTAGGAGGCTGATGCCAAACCTATGTTCAACAGATGCTTTTTCTTTTACATGATAAAAGTGATTGAAAAATGATGGACAAACAACCACTTTCACTGCTAGATTCCACATTACATAATGCCCATGCCACATGTCACCTAGAGGCAATTCAATTTCTAAGATAGTGGTAGATACTCTTCCTTTTTAAACCTCCAGATTGTTTTTTACATGTTAATTTTCAATGTGTTCCCCTGCTTAAAGTCTGCAAATAGTTCTTTTGGACTAAGGGTTCAAGTTATGCTGGAGCCTGGAGTGTCAGGCCCTCTAAGACCAAGTTCCTGACTGGTGGCACTTCCCCTGCCACCTGCCTGGGCTGGACCACATGCTCACAGTCTTGTGGCTGTGCCAGGCTCTTGCTTCTCTGCTGTATCATACACTCTTTCTTTTGCTGTGAACATTTTGTTTTTCACTCACTTTGGGGACTTCTCTTCATTCTTTAAACCTCAGTATAAGAATTGCATCAAAGCTAGACTCTTCTTTGTGCTTTTAAAACACTGTGTACATCTCTTTTAATGCATATTATATTAATGAGTTTGTATGCCTATTTTTGTTGCTGACTATGAGTACTTGGAGAGTGGGTGCAATTTCATATGTATTTCTCCTTTACTTAGCACTGTGCCTAGGTTGTGCTAGTTATTTTAGTATAAGACTAATGGCTTACAGTGGCAGTGCCATGTGACATACCCTAACACGAACATTTAAAGTATTGATGAATGTTAAAGTCCTCACTTTTGAGCTCATCATTTTCTTAGAAAATAGTTAAGACATGTTCTGAGGACATCATGTCTCCCTGGAAGGAAGTCATCTTTCCATGTGAAGGAGGGAGATTGGTGACACAAGATGCAGTTAGGACTGGTGGCATCTGAATTTGAAAGTTCATCATTTTAAACCAGCTGTCCTCTAATTTCAAGTGTATACAGCTTTGGTTTTGAAACCAACCATTTTGGACAAGCTCCTTATTTTAATTAAAGATCTGAGCAGTCAAGTGATTGGTCTAAGGCAACCTGACAAATTAAAGCTCATCCGGCAATAAAATCCATGCCTCTTTGCTGCCAGTCCAGGGTTATTTCTACAACATTGCAACTGGGTGAAAATCTACCCTGGAGCTTTGAAGTTTGAGTATCTTAAAAGTAGAAATTGAGCTGGACCAGTAGAACTTATGCCTCTTCAGATTGATAATGTAGTAGAAATGCTTTTAGACCCTGTTCTCATCTACACAAATTTGCACAATAAACTTAGCTTCTTGGGATGTCAGTGTCTTATGCAGTGACAAAGGGCTTTGGATTTAATGATATTTAAGACTCTTTCTAGTTCTCTGAGTCTCATTTCCCTTGCTAAAGACTCTGGAAATTTACAAGGAATCATATTCCTATAAATTTTACTTTTCATATATGTAAACTATGCACAGGGTATAAGTAAGATTTAACTATTTTAAAAGATGCAATCACCATGGCGATGGTTAAATTTTTATCTTTGTAGTACTGTCCCTGTGGATCCGATTTGAGAGGTAGGGATAGTGGAAAATGGAGGAAGAGCCACTGCATCTCTCTCTCCCACTGGACCCCAAAGTTAAAAAATTATCCCCAGCTTTTCAAAATTTATACAGGAGAAAAAACAGAAAAATTTAAAATATGGTTATAAATAGCTCTTTAGTTCTGATTTTATTGTTTCTTCAAACTCTGCAAATTTTATTCTAGGGACTTTATTCAAAGACTTGTAATTACCTAAGCTAAGCAGTTTTTCATACTTTCAAGGCTCTGGCATTATTGCACCTGTACGACGGCTTTATAATTCAGTAGTAATTGAACAGCAATTATTTTTCATGATGCATGTACATTTTTATATCAGATTGTTGGCAGATATTCTTTATGATGATGTCGTTTTCACTAATGAGGAAATTAGAGCAAGTTATCTCATAGAGTGAGATACCTTTTGCTAATTCATTTCCTAGCTCCTGACTTGAAAAGTTTTTGTGTAATAAAGCAACATATACAAATGGAAGAAATGTTATCTCTAAATCCAGGAAGGGTTGGGGGATGGTGGTGAACTATTTCATAGAATTAGTAAGGTCCTAATTGTCTGGTTCACATAATGGATTCTCATAGTAACTTTGCATATGAATTTATGTGTATATTTAGAGTGTAAAATTCTAGGAGAATAAAGACTTAGCCTTATCCCACTTTTAAGTGTTTTATAGGGCCCACGTAGAATAGATCCTCCAATGAATAATAGACTGAGTTACACAATAGTTTGACCTAGGACAAAAAAAGTGGAAAGCCGGTATGATTATCCAATAAACTGGGGCACCAAGTCATTCAAATTAGACCTATTAGAAGCAATCAAAATTTTAACATTTATTGAGCATCTGTTATGACAGGTAATCTGCCTGATGGTAAAGACTTAAAAGTAAATAAGGCCTGATATTTAACTTTCAGCCTAGTCTAATAAGTACTATGTATTTCAGATGTGCCATATATACACACATGGCTGTGATATATAATCAACTTCATTTATTCAAGAAATTTTATTTAACACATACTGTATAAAGTAGGGAGGACACAAAGGAAAAGGCTCAGATTTGACCTTCAAGGAATATACAGTCTGGATGTACAGACAAAAATATACATGTACAAAAACAATTAGAAAACAGTGACAATTGTTCTCCTAGAGGTACACACACAGGGCACTTGGGATAATAGATGTAGTAACCTTAATAAGACTGTGCAACACTTCCTGGAGAAAGTGATATCTTAGGGATGATGGGTTGATAGGGCCAGGAAGGTAGGGAAATGTAATTTGGGGAAAGCAGGAAAAGGGTCATCACTATGTGTAAACCAAGTTTAGAACTACAGGCACTTTTCTTTGTACCAGGGATTGAACCCAGGGACTTTTTTTTTTTTTTTTTACCACTGAGTCACATCCCCAGTCCTTTTTTAATTTTTTTTTTTTTTTTTTTTTTGAGACGGGGTCTTATTAGGTTGCTTACAGCCTAGCTAAGTTCATGACACTGACTTCAAACTTGCAATTCTCCATGTCAGTCTCCCAAGCTGCTGAGATTATAGGTGTGCACCACCATGCCTGGCCTTCGGGCACCTTTTTGATAATACTCAAGAATAAGGTGAAGTGGTGGGAGATGAGTTAGATGGAACAAAATTATGAATGACCTTTTATGGCATGATGAGGACTTTAGATTTTGTTCTGAAATACATTCTAGAGAGAAAAAATTTTTTTCCTAGTAGCAAATGGAAGAATGGACAGGAAGTCATAGAAACTGAGTTGTATAGAACTAATCATAGATAGAAGTGATGAGGGCCTATTTATTGGACATTATTTGGGGGATGGAAACAAGGTACAGATTAAAAGGAGGAAAAATTTACTAAAGTTTATGATTGATTTAAATATCTGTGGTAGAGGAGGAAAAATCAGTTGGCTTCTAGAATTTTGACTAGTGAAATCTCACAGTATTATTCTCTGAGAAAGATTAGTGGAAGGGCAACAGCAGATTGCATGGAAGTAGGAGATGAACTGGTGGGTTCCTATGTATCGCTTTTGAGAAGCCATGGAAGATACAGAAACAGATGCTCAGAATATTCACATATGATGTTGAAGAGGCAAAATGTGACCAAAGATTTAGATGAATAGGTAGTTGAATGTTTACTGATAGCAGAGGGAACTGAAGGAGTGATTGAGGCTACTTAATTGGAAGGTGAAAATAAGGGCAAAATAAAGCATCTTGGAGGATTTCAATATTTAAGAAAGAAAAAGTTATTTCTGTGGTATCATAGGAAAAACTTAAAATGAGAGGTGTGGGATTGCCTGATTTAGGAAGAACTAAATAGTCAAGTGTCAAATCGATAAGAACTAAAATGTACCTATCTGATTTAATAATAATTCAGATATTGATATCTTTGGTGGGGACCAGTTTCATTGATACATTAAGTAATATACCAAAGGTGTTTTCAAAGTGCTCAGGAAGAAGGAGGGATTCCACTGAGATACTTCCACTGTGATAGGGACTTGGGTGATATTGGAGGTGGGCATGAATAAAGAGGTAATCTGTCACATGGAAAAGGTAAAAAAGTGAACTCCACCTAGAGAAACATAATGGAAAAAATCATAGAGGCCTGATAAACATGGGGAAAAAAAACCTTTGGGTCTCCTTTGGCCACCTCTACTGAGAGAAATTAATATGCAATATGGCTGGAGATAACCTCTCTCCCTTCTCCAGACCTACCCATTGATCACAGTGAGATAGAAGTCAATTTGTAAGGGAGATTCAGAAGTAGAGTTTGCAGAGGTCAGCCCTCTCCTTCACCCCAGACACAGGAAGCAGAGTATGGCAAGGCTGGGAATGGACACAAGAGAAAATAATACTGAAAATGCAGAAAGAGACTCCATTGAGGTGTCATAGTTTCTGATATCTAAATATGTTAATTGACTGGAGTGGGCTAGAGATATTGGGCCCAGAGAATTGTATAAATGATGACTTCATTTCCTTGCTGTGCCATACTTAGACTCCATACACATTTGGGTGAGTGATATGGAATGGAGAATTTAGAGAAAAAGCAGGTTGTGGTTGATAGTTTGTTTGAATTTGAGCATACTGGTCAAAATGACTGGGGATCATTCAGATAATGATGGAAATATGGGTCTGGAACACAAGAATTTGAGCATTAAGGATGTTTACATGGGAATCACTAATGCTCATTACAACCAATAGAACAGATGAGATCACCCAGGACAAACCCTGTGGGAACTCCAAAAGTTCTGGATGGGGTAGTCATATATTTGTTTTCATTATTCACCCTTCCAGATTCTGATGGCATTGTGGCTGAGGGTATTAATGGTAAGTAAGTAAGTGAAATAGAAACTGTTCAAATAATTTTATGTATTTTAAGAGTTCTTTTTAAGAAGAACTCCTGTAAGTTTTAAAAGAGAAAGAACAATTTAGATTGTTCAATTCTTTGTAGCTTTTTTATTTTAAAAAATATTTTGATCATCTTTTTATTATGAATTTTTGCCTTTTTTTTTTTAGGGTTTTTTTTTTTTCTTGGTACCAGAGATTAAAGCCAGGTGTGCTTAACCACTGAGCAACACCCCCAGTTCTTTGTTTCTTTTTTTTTCAATTTTGAGACAGGGTTTCACTAAATTGCTTAGGGCCTTGGTAAGTTGCTGAGGCTGGCTTTGAACCCTTCCTGGCTGTCTACCTTTTTTTTTTTTTTTTTTGCTGGGCCTGATACATGCCTATAATCCCAGTGGCTCAGGAGGCTAAGGAAGGAGGATTGTGAGTTCAAAGCCAGCCTCAGCCACTTAACAACTTAACGAGGCCCAGAGCAAATTAGTAAGACCATCTCAAAAAAAAAAAAAAAAAAAAAAAAAAAAAAAGTGGTTGGGGATATGGCTCAGTGGTTAAGCATCTCTGGTTTCAATCTCTTCCTACAGTGATGATCTGATTTAGGTTGACTTATATCTTTCCATTATGTTTCCTGATTCCTCCTTTTTTTGACTTTGTACTTACAGTCATAACCTGTTTATCTGCTTAAAAACAAAAACAAAAACAAAAACAAAACCTTTGGGCCTTCCTTTGGCCACCTCTACTGAGAGAAATCAATGACTATTTCCTGAATCTCTTTGTGCTGTGCTGACAGTCTCCATTTAACACCCAGAGAACACGGAGCATTTAGTTGTTGCACTCCCTTACATTTGCAATTCATTTTCTGTGTCAATTCGTGTGGTTGATATTATAAAAATCATTTTAAACCTAGTTTAACTTTTCTTTTTTAACGTTTGGCTTATTCATAATTTTATGAGCTATAAATTTTATTGCATTGTGAATTGCCTTTCCCATCTGCAGATAACTCTGAGGAAGTCCTTGGAGGAATTGCTTAGGATGTGGTAAAAAATGAAAAGAAAGGGACTTCTGTTGTGATTTGGTGCATGTTAGGCCAAAATGTATCCTTGAATAAAAAAATGACCAGGAAAAAAAGATTTGGGCTTTGTAAGTCCGGTTTTAAAAAAGTAGTCACTCTAGCCAAATAGATAAGCTCTGTCTACAACATACAAAATGAAAATGAAATTCAATACAATTGCATAGTTTATTGAAGAAATGGTTTTAATTTTTACAGCGTTCTTTTCAGCTGAAGATTTTCTTTGTTGTGAATTATCCAGATAAGCTGTCAATGAGAATTAAAATAACAAGGAAATGCAAGTTTCTATTTTTTCTATGAAATGCTGACCTAATCTTGGTACAGATTACACCTAAGGTCATTAAGGTCATAACAAATATTTATTGTGTATTTTAGTCTTCCTTAGGCCCATATTTTATCATTACGGCAAGGCAGAAACTAAGTGCCAGAAATATGTATAAAGAAAATTATGTCAATTGGTTTCATGTTGCATTTATTTATATTGAAAAAGTCTAAACAACTCAAATAATACTAAAGAAAAATTCCAATAAGTTTTGGGTTCAAGTTCATCTGGTTTGTTGATTCACTACAAATAGTTTTATCTATTCCTTCTCTTTTCACTATTTAAACCGGTCCTTTTTATGATTTCCCATAATTTATAATGCTAGTACTAAAGAGTTTGGAATCGTCCAATTTCTGAGAAGCAGGAAGTAGAAAATGCTAGGTTTGACTCTTGCTCTGATTCACACCTTGCCTTTTTTGTTTTGTACCTTATAGATTGTCCATCTGTAATAGAGGTCTTCACTATGTGTATTCATGTCATGTACATGCATCCCCCACCTAAGGACTTATCCTTAGCTCTTTCCTCTGTCCATAATGTTTTTCTCACAGATATCCACACATCCAACGTCCTTACTTCCCTTGAGACGTTACTCAGATACCATCTTCTTAATCAGGTCTACACTGAACTTCCTGTCTTAAATATCCCCACTCCACATGTGAGGATGATCTAATTTGCCTGGGAATTTTCTGGTTTTAAAACTTAAAGTCCCACATCCCAGGAACTTCATTGAACTCATTCCAATATTTCCTAGTATATCCAAAGTTAGTTTCTTTCTATCTATCTCTCCATTCATCCTTCTATACCTATCAATCCACCTTCCCTTCTCACACATACATCTTTTTTATTTGTTTTAATTAGTTATACATGACAGTAGAATGTATTTATGTACTTTGATATGTCATACATAGATTGGATATAATTTCTCATTTTTCTGAGTGTTCATGTTGTAGAATCATATTAGTCATGCAGTTAATATATATATACACAGTAATAATGTCTGTCTCATTCTACTATCTTTCCAATCCTCACATCCCCTCCCATTCCCTCCCATCACTTCCCTCTACCTAATCTAAGGTAATGCTATTGTTCCCTAGTGCCCCCTGCCTTATTGTCACACATACATTTAATTGAATACTTCCTTGTACTAGATTAAGTTCCATAATGGTAGGAGTTTTTGCTATTCCACCATAGACGCATTCCTGGGGCTCCAAAACAGTTCTCAATGAATATTTGTAAAATGAATGAAAAATACATATGTCAGGGCATAATAGTAAAAATGAGAGTAGAAAGACCATGTTGACATTGTTCCATCTGTACAAACAGCTACCAAAATTATGTTTTGATTTTTATCATTCTTCTAACTCATACTTGCAGGTAAACTGTGACTGAGTCAGAGATTCCAAATGGCAGGAAATGTAATGCCTTACATCCTAGTGATTTGAACTGAAAATTGAGATTTATGTAATGAAAATGCTGATTCATATCAGAATTGTGTTGCAGGATGATCAGATTGGACAGAAACTTTCAGTTGTGCCTCAGTATGTTAGACACTGATAGAAAAATAAAGAGAGGGAAATGATGGGCCTGAAAGAGCATTATAGAACTAGCTTGGCATGTGACTTTAAAGTAGTTATGGCACAGCCAGTGCTAGCAGATTGAGATTGAAATTCAATCAACCGAAACGTACTTAGGCACTTTCATGTATAGCAAACAGATATATGTTATCTAGTGAAAAAGTAAAAACCAGAAAACAAATGTAATAGACTGGGTATGTTATTACGCGACATCTAATAAAGTAAAAATGAGAACACGAGGCCAGAGAAGAGACATGATTTACTCAGGATGACTCAGATAGTGTCTCTCTCTTTCCATGTCTTAATCACGGTTTCTTCCAAATTATGTCCTGGCTCTGTGGCCAAGTGTTGTTGCTTTTCATTATCCCTCTTCTCTTTTCTCATTTAAAAGTCTGAAGATCAGGTATTTTTCCTCCCCTACCATCTCCTACATCCCATCAATCATAGGCTCTATCCATTTTATTTTTAATTTTTTTCAGACTATAACCTCTTTTCTACCCTCAGCGCTCCTTTCAGGCCCTTATCATACTTGCCATAATTATTAGAAGCCACTTCCTACTGTTCTTCCTGCCTCCACTTTTGTGTCATCACAGTGTCTTCTCTACTCAGCTGTCTTCCATTCCCCATTCACTCTGCTCCTGGAATAGACTCACATTGCTCACTGTGATGGCCCTCTTCCCGTTTTGTCCTCTTCGGCCTCCTCTGCTTCACCAACACCCAACTACTTGCATTTCATGACAATTTGGTGTTAGTTTCCTTCCCCTGCTGGGTACTGCCTCCTACTTGCTGTATATTGCCCTCCCCAGTTGGCTAAGTTTTATTTGTATTTCAAGATTAATTTCCAGCATTCTGGCCTCCAGAAAGATGTTCCCATGCCTCAGTCCATGGCAGGTGAAATTACATTGCTATAACGTTGTGCTTCATGATACTAGATTATGAGGATCTATTTGTATCTCTTCTCCCTACCTCCTGTTTCATATATGTGAACAGAGTCTTATTCCTCTTTGCATCAACAGCATCTGGCAAAATGCTGGGTGATAAAACAACTGTTGGTTGAATGATTGAATTCACGAATGAATGACTGTTTATGGGACTTCCCTGTGATCAGCATTATATCTGTGGACATACTGCAGTCATTCATCCATCAGCAAAGGACTTCTTTTTACTCTTTTCAAAGGCACTTTTAAAAAAAAAAAACAGAGAATCCTCTTCTATTTGAACACCTGACAAATGAGTCATACCTCAGCTATAATGAAATTTTCCTTATACTGCCAAGTCTCTGTTCCTGATGGAAGAATCCATGCTAAAACTTTTTATTTTATTCCCTTTGGACTATTGTAATGGTCTCTTGGCTGGTGTCCCAGTACACATAATTAGCAGAATTCACTTGGTATGAAATGTTGCTGCTAGAATCCAATCCAACACTGGATCAAATAAGTACGTAACTTTGGTTTTTGTGTCATCAAAATTAGAGATGAAAAATTATTATTAGTTTCACATAGAGTCTATTCCTCTGGGGAATTAAGGCAAAATTGTTTCCCTCTGGTGTTTTGTCCACTGAGTTTAAGTGAATTAAGCAACAGGTTCTCTGCTATTTCCCTTGGGAGAGTTTTCACTGTCAAGTAGAAGTGATTAAAAAAGAAGAAGAAGAAGAAAAAAATCCTACAACTTATATTAGATTTTCTTTACTGTTATCCTCCTAGTCTCTGCTCAGTTGAATTTTGGAGCATCTATAAGTGATGGAGGGTATCCTAGGGCTGAAAGGTTTATTTTCCTTTGTGATGTTCATCGAAGGCAATGCCTTTATAATGACCCATTTAATCCCAGTCACTTAGAAATGAGTTAACTATTCCCTCCTTTGCACGATTTAAATTGGTTTAACATCTTTCAATGCAAGTTATTTGTGTAATTCCCTGCACATGCTAATGTATACACCTCAATCTGACTACATAGACATCAGGTCCAAACAAATGATTTCAGAGGCCCATGAGCGAATTACTGTATTGATCTATTAAATAGACTTAAAATGTTTGTTTGGATTTGGAAGTCACTTGTAATCAGCAGCATTTTAGTGAAAGGCTTTGCCTGTGAATAACTTAGTAGTAAGAGGCAAAGCCAGGTTGCCTAACTACACATAGGGACTGGAATTCCAAGAAGTTTCCCCCAAGGCTTTCATTACCAATGGGTCTTGCTATCAGGATAGATGTCAGCATTCCCCATTAAGATAATCCTCAAAGTTAGATTAGGGCCATAAGGAAAAATTTCCCCTTCCTACCTCTTTACCATTACATACAACTTTCATTAGGGAGGGCTTAACACAAAGGAAAGAAAGCTTGCTGGGATTTGAAGCCAGATGGACTACAATTCAAATACTGATTTTCCCACCTTCCAGTTGTGAGGCATTAAAACCATATTTGGCATTTCCAAATCTCTGATTTCTCATTTATAAATTGGGAATAGTAACGTAGTGCTCATATGATTGTTGTGGGGATTAAATGATGCAGTGTATATAGTATATCTTGGCACAGGGTAGATACTCAATAAAATTTAGATTTCTTTTTCCTTTACCTTTTTGCTAAGAAGACTATTCTATTGCACAAATCAACGAGAGCATGTTTGCAAATGTAGATGAACATCTGGGATGAATTTAACATGCATTTCACAGAGATAGGAAACCAAGGTATACTTTATATTTAATTATTAATGAATTTCCATGATTGATATTAAATAGAAAGTTCCATATAAGTTCAAGATGCGACTGCTACTGCTAATTCATAATCCACTTACTGATCACATCCCCTCAATGACTCCTTCTTGATCTATAAAGCCCTTTCAACTTTTTTCCAATCTTTCTAACTATATTTGCAAATGTTATTTGGGGCATCTCAATCTTGCCTGTTCATATCAATAGTATGTAAATGTTTCATACTAAAAAGTCATTTCAGACATTCTAGAGGCCTTCCCCTATCTTATTTATAATTAATTGATCAATAATATTAATTAAATTTTCAGAGAAAGCAAAGGGTATGTGTATGAGCAAAAAGTGACTGAAGCATGATACCATTTGAATGAATCTAAAAGCTTGTTATGCTTCAAGTTTATTTTTAAGGTCTTCAGAGATTGACTATTTGCTTTGCATTATTTTATATCCTTCTTTACTGCCCAAATAATAAAAGGCAATGGAGTCTTAAGATTTAGGATATAGATGTGGTATATTTAAAAAGTTTAAAGGGCTTTATGTGTATGTGGTATGTGTATCCATCCAGTTGTGTGGGGTTGGAACAGGAGGGTCCCAACCCCACACAACTGGATGGATTTCTGGCTGGTACTGGTCAAGCCAGTGGGCAGTCAGCTTGATCAACATCCTGCAGAAAACCCAGAAGGGAGTACTGCCTGAAGTATATCTTGTGCAGATTACCTGTAAGAAAGCTGGAAGCAACAAGGATTTCTAGACTGTTTCACAGTAAGTTATGATTTAGTAAGAAGAATCCAACCCTTTTTTATTAATTTGTACCCACCTCCAAAAGGAAAAAAAAAAAAGATTCTCACTGCCTTTGCATTTTCATTGAATGTTGTATTTTTTTTTTTTTTTAACTCTATGAGACAAATCAAAATCAACTCTGGTTGAAGAAAATAGTTCCTAAGGGCAGGTGTATACTTTAGCTCATTTCAATCTAGAACTGGGCTCTGGTCCCATTAAAAGAAGTGGAGAGGAGTATTAATTTGCTTATTTTTACATAAATCTGCATTAATATCCATGAAGCCCTACTCCAGGTATGCAAAATTAAATATCATTAATTAATTAGTGCTATCTCTGGCAACTATATTCAAGCCTGAGATTCAAAGCATGAAAGTGACTGAAACACTCAAGTACTTAAATCCATCAGTGATTATTCGTGTTTAGAGGAGACACACCAGGAAATTTTTCAGACATGCACCTAGAGATATCCTCACATTTTTGACTGGAAACCTGACATTCCCATCCGCTGTCACCCCTAAAATCCCATCACAAACAAACAGACGCAGATTTTGGAAACAGATTTAGCAAGAGCTTAATCAAATCCTGTATGCTGTTTTTCAAATTTTCTGCTCAGGTTTTGGATATGCCCCACTCTCAAAAGATAAGACACAAAGCTAAATGTGGAGGTCGTGGGTAGAAAGAGTTGAATTGCTCGTGTGAATAAATGGTGGAGTTTGGTTTTGATAGAGATCCACGGAGAAGGGAAAGAAGAGGGAGAAAAGAAAACTGAGCATCGAAGGAAGACTGAAGCCTGAATCCCTACAGTGGCCTACCACATACTTTGATTCACTGATGCAGATAATATTTAGGGGGAAATCACAGAACATGAGAAGGACAAAACTTTGGGGAAAATTAAAATATAAGATGAAAAAGTGCCATTCCAGTAAGGGAGGTTAAAAATGAGTTTTCCTTCTCCCAAATCTGCTGTTTGCTTAATTTTCACATCACAGACCTTGGCTCAGAATACAGTTGTCCCCATTCTAGACTATCATTGACAGCTTCTCTCTTAACCCAGGACTTTGGAGAAAACTTGGAAGCAACCTCATTTTCATCATTTATCAGTTTGATGGAGAATATATAAATAGCTTATATGACATTCACATAATGAGCACTGTATAGTAGGTAAGCTAAGTAGAGTTGCATGGATTGGAAAAATAAGAAAAAAATCTCAAACACATAAGGTTAAATGATAAAAGGAATTTTCAGAATGATACATCTAACATGATTTTAACCATGGTTAAAAGCTAAAATAACCAATAATTAATATGGAAAAATACATGTGAATAGGAATGATGATCAACAAATTCAGGATAGAGAGTGTCTTCAGGGAGGGAGTGAAGGGATGGACTTGGCTAGAGGTGGACAGAGAAGGCTGCATTTCTGTGTGTAGTCTTGTATTATTCCATTTCTTCTCTGTGAAAATAGAAACTTTCACATGAGTTTAGAAGGGCGAATGACTACCTAGTTAGAGATTAGGTTTTTCATTTTCCCTTGCAGCAATGCAATATTACGTGATTAAATACTTACCAAAGTAATGTAATTAAAAGTGATGTATGGACTTTCTGCTTGCTTCCTCAGAGGAAGTTGATTTTCTGTACATCTTTTCACTTTCCTCTTCTTTGTGCTTGGATACAGAAGTGCCATACTGCTGGTGGTCCAGTCTCAGCCCTCACCTTGTCAGGGTTGCCCAAATAGAATTTAAGGGCCCATTATGTATCCAATTTTCTACAGTTTCATTATATGTTACTTTCATTCATTGAGTAGCTACTCTGTGTCACATCCTAGGTCAAGTATCAGGGATGCAGTGGTAAGCAAAACTGATGTTGCAGAGACCCTGAAGGAGCATGTTTTTGCTCATAAAATTTCTGGATCTGAACTTGCCAATGAATGGCCTCTATTTCTGCTCTACAACTCATTTGAGTTGAAAGAATACTGCAGGGAGGTACTATTTTCTAATGATTCTCCACCTAACTAAAACAATTTGAACAAAGGTTTGAAGAGAACTTCTGACAGGAGTTTTAAAATTTGACTATTCTGATCAGAAATATGATAAATTATTGTAGAATGGTTATTAAGAATTGTAATGCAAAATAAATAAATAAATAAAATCATTTTAAAATAAATAAATAAAAATAAAATTTGACTATTCTGATTCTTTTAAAAGGTATTTAATTATTGTGAAACAAATGATATGCATAAAAGTATATGAAGCCCTTCTGAGTAGTTTTAAAAATAATAATACAGTGAACACACATGAGCCCCTAGTTTAAGAGCAACATGTTAGGAATGCCTTGGAAGCCCCCGAAGCCCTCCTCTTTACTGTGTTATCCTCATCCCTCACCCTCCCAAGCAGCATATACCTTTCTATTAATATATATTGTTACATGCATGTAAAAATGCATGTTATAGTAATGCATTCATTTTCATTCCCATGTCTTATTTTATTGTGAGACTACATCACAGTTCATTCATTGTCCTACTGATGGACAATGAAATCATTACTGTTTACTGAGAACATCTTTGTATAAAACCCCTTTCCTCATAGTTAGATTCTCTATGATATATATTTAGGAATGGACTTGTTGGATCATAGGCTATGCCTATGTTCAATTTTCCTTAGTAACATCAGGATATACTTTGTTTCCATGTGACAGTAACAACTTATACCATCACCAGCCTTGTGTCAGAGTCCCTCACTTTTGGAGCCTGAATTTTAGTTTAAAAATTTATCATTTTAATTTTCATAAAAACTAACTCTTTATCTCTGTGGCTTTAAATTGTATTTTTTCTGACTACCCATCAGGATGAGCATCTTTTCTTTTTTCTGATTACCCATCAGGATGGACTTCTTTTCACACACATAGGGCCATTTGTGCTGTTTTGCCATGAAATGTCCATTCATATTTGGATTCATTTTCTACTGGGTTGTCTTTTTCTTATTAATTCTACCTATGAATCCTTTGTCAGAAATATGTATAGCAAAATGTCTCATACTGTGATTTGTCTTTTTAACTCCTAACATATTGTGATAAATACAGTTTTTAGTTAATGTAGGGATATACCTTTGGCTTCATGGTGTGCAGGTTTTATTATTGGTAAATATCTCTGCACTTTGGGATCATAAAGATATTCTATATCTTATCCTAGAGTTTCTATAATTTTTACCTTTCATACTTATCTTAAATCTGTAACTAGTAACTGATTTTTGAAAGCTATATGAATTAAGAATCAAACCTATTTATTTTTCTTGTGGATAACTAATTATTCCAGGTTTGTTAATTGAATTACCATTATCTGCCCTCCCCTACTCATCTATAATTTCTGCTTCTGATTATTTGTATAGGATTATTTCAAGACATTGTTTTTGTGCATTATTCTGCTCGGCTAACCCCATGCAAATACCACATTGTCCTACTATAGCTCTAATAAAAAGTCAGAGTCAGTAGGACAAATCTTCCACACCTTGTTCTTCTTATTGAAGATTGTCCTAGATGAATATTGCTTTGCCACTCTTAATTTCAGAATCACACTGCCATGTTGTTCTACCGTATTTATTTATTTGTAGAATCCATGGCTTTTATAGATTAGTCAGGGGAAGAAAGTTAGCTTGAGATCTTTATCAGATTTTAAATTTACTTAAACTCACTCCTTTTACATAGGTTTATCATCTGTCTGACTTTATCGTCTGTTTTTACATGGGTTGCAATTTTGATTCAAAATTAAACAGAGAAAGTGAAAGAAAGAGGTAATCAGGAACAAACTGTTTAAGAAAGAAGACAGAGTATGGTGGCTTCGTGATAGAGCACTAGAGCTCTTGTCTTGTCTCTGTGAGGTCCTTTTTGGTTTGTTATTGGTTTTTTATTGGAGCTTTTTAGTAATACATGACAAGTGGGTTCATCCTGACAAAATCATACATGTGTGGAATTTGATTTCAGTTCATGATTCCCTTTTCCCCGCTCTCCTTCCTCTACTGATTTCTTGTCACTTGTCTATTTATAGTGGATTGGTTCTAGAAAAGAAGAGTTTTTATTTTTGCTTAAAGGACAGGTCTGTACCTTGAAGAAAAGAAGGAATTTTAAATGGAAACAGTGAAAGAGAAAGTCATAAAAGATGGAAGTGAGCAGCAAGCATGTACCTGATCTGTTGAAGAGCCAGATAAGGAAGTGGAGGTCACTCTGGCTCCCAGCTGGCCTAGATTGGCTTGGGTGGCTCAGCTCCACTCTGGAGCATTCCCTGAGGAAGACAGCAGGGGATCTTGAGGTAAATAAATACTGAGGGTGGGAAAGAATGAGTTCATTATGTAAATAATAGTTGCAAGCCAGATGTTCATAGCTGGGGTATACCTTACTTGCCTGAGGCAGTTGTACAAAGCATTTTGCATTTTGAGCTAGTTTTCATATCCCCAGGGGCCTTGCTATCAAATTCCAAAATTACTCCCTCTCCCCCAGCAGCTTTCCTCACAACTGCTGAAAAAAGAAACTGTTAGAATGGTCTCGCATTGAGGGGATTTTGGTAAAGTGTGTTACAGGCAAACAGAAAGAAAGCAGAAATTAAGCAATCCAGATAATTACTGTCACGAATACTAGACAGTGTGAAGAAGAGGAAAGATTTTGCTTTTCAGTGTTTATACTGAGTACATAAAATGAAAAAAAAAAAAAAAAAAAGAATGCCATGGAGCTAATTTTTTAAAAACTAAGGAGGCTTATAGCTGCTCAGTTCCCATAAAAATCAAAAGGACAAATGTGACTTAAACTTGCTTTACTGAAGCAAATTTTCACAACCTGGTATTTAAATTGAGCTTTGGGGCAGTCAAATAATCCCACAGGCATGTAAAATCTGATACTATATCTGCATCTAAGTATTCTGCTCTGGGATTTGGAATCCCAATTGGCAACCTGGGAAAACGGTATTACTTACACTTGCTCAAATAGTCTCTAATTAGTTCTTCTGACCCTCTTGTATACTAATAAATGGCCCATTACAGAGCATTAAAACGGAATTCTTTCCATTAAAAATGATTTCCTTGCTAGTGAACATGATCTAGGTTTAATGTACAGTGTTAGTTAACATTAGATTGTTCTAATGTGCGGTGAATGCTTTCCACCAGGAAGTGATTGTTGCACTAATTAGGCTTTCTGGTTCAGTCAATTAGCTGAGAGGGGGATGAGTCTTCCTATGGTGATCTAAATATTGCTTATATTCTTAGTTTGTTTTTGGTCTATTACTTTTTGATTGAAAGAGCTGGAAACTCTAATGTGAAATTGTATAATGAGCCTTGGAAAATTATGAGCCTTAAGAGACATTTAGATCACCTCATCAGGTCAAGTTTCAAGTTTTATTTGGATATGCAAATGGACAAATGCAATAGGAACAAACTCCTTTTAAATTCTGCCCCACTCCTCATCCTGTCCAAGGCTTGCAGCTCCCTTGGCATCTAATATAGTGTCATACATAGCAGGCATCCAGTGATTATGTTGGATAAATGTGGCAAAGTACTTCTGGGTATCTGGTGTTACTGAACCAGCCCTGTTTTGCCACTATGCTCATTACTGAAATGGCAAGTTTTGCAAAGGAGGCTTTGTTCATGAGTGGCCAATCACCTATACTAGAGAGAGAGAGGTTCAAATCTGCCTCCCTAAGGATAGGGTTGAAGGGTACTCATAGGATAAAATAACAGGATGTAAACAGGAAAAACAGGAAATAACAGGAAGTAAAGAGAAGTAAAGTTAGTGCATGATTAACCAAACTTCATGCCTCTTCATAGAATACCTGTTCAGAAAATGGCAGCACTAATGGGCTCTGGGAGTGGAATTTAGGTTTTATGACATCAAAATGTCATCCATTAAACACTTGTACAACTGAAGAGTTGGGGTTTCAAACAGGTCTAAACTACCTTCCTAAATAAGAACAACATAGGTATGTCAGACTTGCTGTCTAAATAAAGCGAATGGGAGTACAGTGCTTAGCTAGGTGAGTCTAAAATTAGTGAGAAAAGCAAGTGAAGCTAGAGGGTTGACTCAGGGTTTTCTTTGGTTTCATTGATGATTAAAATTTGTAGAACATTTATCTAATAAATCAATAAACATATTTACCAAGCACGTATATATGCCCAGAAATATGCGTGGTAAGTCCTAAGGAAAACTGAAAAGATGTGTTAAATATGGCTCTATGAAACAAATATCATAGGGATTAGATAATTTTAAGCTATTTTACATTGTAACTATTCTGGAAAACCCAGGCCACAACCTCACTAATTGCATGCTATCAGGAGGCTGAGTGGGAGGTCAGGAAAGATTTTAATACAGTTTTTTTTCTGAGTCTCTATGGCAAGAATTTTTCTCATCAAACTGATTTTTTATTGAACATCTGGGATGTGCCCGGTGCCTTGCTGGGACCTAGGCACATAGATAAACACTATGACTCCCCTTCAGAAGAGCATCATCAGAGGGGGAATTGGGCAGGGGTGGGGAGAGATATGCAAACAAATAGAAAATGGCATTTGCTTCATAATGGTGATACAAGTTTAGCTTGACTGATTCCATCTACCTGCTGAGCTAGGCTTTGCCCTTCTAGGTGGAAAGGTAAGAATCCCTATGACTAGATAGGGATAACAGGTGAAATCAAAGGAACTAGTGAAGGATGCTGAATAAATAAGAATGTGCAAGAGATGATAGGAGATCGATGCATGGAAGAAGAGATATTTATTGAATGGCCTGAAGTCTAGTAGAGATTTGGGGACTTGGTTTGTACCTAATATTGCAAGAGCTTCCAACTGTTATTCCTATTTTCCGTCTGAGCTCATAATTAGCAAATGAATCTTCTTTAGAACAGAGCACAGCTCTGCTCTTTTCTCTAAGGTCTCCCAATTGTTAAGGTTCCTTTCTCTGACACTCAAGATCTTCCACAGTTTGGTTCCAACAAAATTTTGACCTCAGAAAATACCATTTTTATGTTTCAAACATGCAACTTTATCTTTCCTTCTTCTTCCACAAATATATCCGACTTTAGTCAATCTTCAATGTCTCTGGATCCTTTTCCAAAAACTGTTGCTAATTGTTGAAAGCCCTTTTTAAAGGGCTTTCTGTTTCTATATCAAACTTCTGCTGGTCCTCTTTCAATTCCACCCAGAGTGTGTGATTTCTTCCTCACCTAACCACACCATCATCTCCTTCTTTCTATGCTGTAGTCTGCTTTACATTGCAATTATTTATGCACACGTTTCCAACCTCCTTGATTGTAAGAGATTCTTATGCATTCAACCTTTGGTCCTTCCTCTTACTCTTTTTACTCATAGCAACTAACATAATGTAAGACCATACATGATTGGTATGATGACAAAATTAAAACTGTAATGGAGTTGATAGTGAGAAACTTACAGATCCAGGGTAGAAATGCTGAAGTATTGAGTTGTGATTTATCTGAGCACAGGACTGGCTGAAGAATCTGTCTCCTTTCGAGCTTTTATTTTCGTGTGTGTGTGTGTGTGTGTGTGTGTGTGTGTGTGTGTGTGTGTTTGAGGGCCTTATTAATATTCAAATGAAGTTTAGGAAGTCTCTGCTAAAAGTATTAATAGCAATGACTATGCAAAACAATTATAACCCCCTTATTTGTTGTGTAATGAGATTTGCAGCCTCATTTAAACACTGTGAATAATGCAAATGCTTTTGTTGGGGATTCTAATATACAATTTTTCTAGCAGTTATTCCAATGAATACAAAGTTTGTACAATACTAGTACTCTCAAGAATGAGTTTGATCCTAAAGATTTTTGTCCCCTACTTGCATAATAAAATTTTTATAAAAATATACTACATTTAAAAAAATTATATTGCTTTGGAGTGGAACAGAATACTTATGGATACAGGTAAAAATTTGAATTTGGTAGTAGAGAAGCACGCACACACAAAAGAAAGTAACATCAAAGATGTGCATGGAATAAAACTGCAAGTACTTTGAGATCAATGTTGTTAATCTGCATTTGCTAATGTATTTCCAGTTACAGCTAGTTTACCACTCAGGGTGTTTTCCTTATACCCATAGGAGGTAAGCATTTTTCAGATGTGGAAAATGAGCCCCTGAAAGATTATGTAATAGGCACTTATTTTCTTTCTTGCTTGCTGTAGCTTTTGCTCTCTAACTCTTTAAAGAAAAACTCAGTAAATGAGGAACTTATTACTTCTTTCTAATTTCATGCACTTGTTCTCTTGCTCTGTTCTGTTTTTTGACCTAACTTTTAACCCAAGATGCTAATCTGACATAACCAGTAGGCCAAATCTTATATTTGGACATATTTCTTTTTGTTTTAATCAGTACTGTTACTATTGTTGTTTTTCTCATTAGGAGAATGAGACCCTAGAAATTTATGAGATGTGTCCAAAGACATTGGGATTCTGTTATAGATTTAATTCTCCATCCTCATTGTTAGCTTAAAGTCCTAAAACCCAGGACCTCAGCTTGTGATCATACTTGGAAACAGTGTCATTATAGATATAATTAATTTAGATGAGGTCATACTGGAGTAGGACAGTCCCTTAATACAATATGTGGGTATTCCCCTTATATAGCAGAAATTTTTGAGATAGATATACCACAGGGAAAAAGCCACATGAAGGTGAAGGCAGAAATCAAGGTAATGCTTCTATGTGACAAGGAATATTAATGATTGCCACCCAACTACCAGGAGTTGGGGAAGAGGCATGGAACAGATTCATCTTTATACCTCTCAAAACTTGCCAACACCTAGATCTTGAATTCTTAGTTTCCTCGAATTGTCAGAAAACAAGTTTCTCTTATTTAAGCGACCATGTTTGTGGTGCTTTGCTGTGACAACCCTAGCAAAACAATAGATTCCAACCAGGATTACTCAAGTTCTATGCTCTTTCTACTACATCACATTTGCATGTTCCCAATGGATGTAGCTTTGCCTGGGGTCTTAAGGCCTGGGCCCTTCACGCAAAGTTAGTCGTGTTATAGAAGGTTCTATTGGAAAGTGATCATTTGTTAGAAGCACCACTACATCTCCTAATACCACTGATTGGTTCAGCCTTCTCTGGAGCAAGGTTCTTTGGCACAACCTACACAGCACTTTAAATAGTGTAAACCAACCATGTGTATATGAAAACTTTGTCTTGTCTAGCCATTCCCCCCAGGGATGAGTAATCTATAACAGAAGCATAGAGGAGTTAACAAATAGAATTTTGGCCAGAGACAGAAGGCCAGGGAGGAATCAACAGATGCACAGTTTCTTTTTGACAAGTTATGAGTAGATGCACTATGTAGTCTTGCCCATTTACTGTGGGTTTTTGTTGTTGGATATTGTAATCAGTTCACCTTAGTTTTGCTTTGTCTTTCTTTCCTGCTTCACTTTTCTCTCTCTTCACTCCTACTTAACAGAATTATCTTTCTTTATCTCCCAACAGAGTAGAACACTAGTTTGCATGGTTGCCCCAATCTGTGGGATACAATAAGACAACTGTATTAAGGGTTAGTCTAGAAATCAGGATCTCAGGATAGTATTTTGAAGTTAACTTTCCCACTAGTCTGAAGGTATAATACTGCACAGCATGCAGCAACATCCCAATATTTAAAGCATACTCCTATGGAGGGAAGATTATGTCTATATCCTTGTTGATGATGATGGTTTCATGGGTATATCCTTATCCCCATACTCATGGAGTTATATAAACTAAATGTGTCCAGCATTTTACCTGTCAATATTACTTTAATAAAGTGATTAGGAAAAAACCTTTTCTGTTATGTAATTGGAGAAAAGATGTATATGCAAAGCAAGATATTGTGAAAGGAAATGGTGACTAGCCCAATATGAGAGCATTGGTAATTCTAAGGATTTTGCTGTAGGATAGCTACTTTTGACAGTACTGGAGAACTTGCCAAGTGAAAGCACTCTGTTAAAGCCACAGGCAGCTTTAAAGAAGATTCTTATCACATGCAGACACATGGCAGATTGTGCTGGAAATCAGGGTTAGGATCTTATTATAAAGCAATTCAGCAGAGGAAACAAAATAGACAGCCTCGTCAGATGTCCTATGTCAAAGTTTGATGCCTCATAGGAAAAAAATAGGACCCTTGCACATTTAAGCAGACAAATCCGAGAATTAGCAAACTCCACAGCTCCTTGGAATGCTCCTGAGTGGCAGAAGAAACCCTTTCTCCTTTGTTAAAGAAGAATAGTCTTCATTTATCGGAAGTCTTAGTCTATTTGGGATACTGTACCAAAATATGATAAACTGGGTGATTATAAATATTATAAATTCTTTTCTCACAGTTCTGAAGGCTGGGAAATCTGAGGTCAGGATGCTGGGATGTTTGGGTCCTGGCAAGGGCTCTCTTTCTGGTTCAGAGAGGGCACCTTATAGCTAAGTTGTTTCATGGTGGAAGCATAAGGTAGGTCTCTGAGATCCTTAGTAAGGGCACTGATCCCATTCATAAGGACTCTGCCCCCATGACCTAGTCGTCTTCTAAAGACTCCATCCCCTAATAATAACACTTTATTGCTTATATTTCAAATGTCAATTTTGTGGGGAAAACATTCAGGCCATACCACCTGAACACCATTCAGTGATCTCAGCTGCCATGTAGATGACATGTAAGGTGACGCTTGCTCTTCTGGAGATGTGCCATTTCACCCCTTCAGTTCCTGACTCCCAATATTAGTCTAGTGTTGCAACACAGCATCAGTGGGAAAAATTTAAAAGCCCTATTTCAGAAAGACAAGCCTATAATACAAATAAATTATGGGACTTGTTATATACCAACAGGAATTTGGGGAGAGTACATATGGGAATAGATTTTGAGATATTTGCCTGGGGTTAGAAGAATAGTATCTGAATATGACAAAAATCCATTGACAGGTACTCAACAGAACTCCTGACTCAATGTGTTGGTACTATTTAGGTTTGTGATATTTTGTAGAAATGACTCTTTGAAGCTTTATATGAGAATTGACATTATAATAAGTAAATTGGAGAGGCTAGAACTTCCTTGAAATCTTATTGAGAAAGGTGAGAGAAGGGTCATAGAGGTGGAAATGGTAAAGCGATTTTTTTTTAGGCAGGATCCACCAGCTGATTATGGTCCCTTAGAGGGTTTCAGGAAAATAAGAGAGAGAGAGAGAGAGAGAGAGAGAGAGAGAGAGAGAGAGAGGCGAGGAGAGAGCCTGTTCTTCACTCAGGCAATAAAGATTGACTTGAAAATCTTTGAGAAGCTTACAGGTGGTTGTTCTCTGCTGGCTGTGATTAGCAGTAGGGTATGTCATAGAATTAAGCTTTCTCTTGTCAGAATATTGGGATTCCATAACTTCAAGAGCAAGTTGATAGTGCTTAGCAAGCAGAGATAAGGTAGAATTAATCATAGCACTGGAAATAAAAGTAGCAAAGCAATTTTGATAGGTTTCCTTTACGTTGCAGGAATCTGTGGTAGTGCTTATAAGTCATGGTATTCCTAAAAGTAAGATATGGGAATAGCTCATGAGTGTTACTCTATTTTTGTATGGATGATCATCTCAAGTTGTACTTGCTGGCAAGTACAAGTTAGTTGCTATGTTGGAAAATTGAGGCCTCTTACTCAGTTTACAAATTGAAGTCAGTTTGTAGATCAAGATCTCATTGATTAAAGGGGAGACTGATTAAATTTGGATCCCTAATCACAGTGGCTGTGTCGTATGTAGAATCTTCACTGCTAGGTCAACATAACCTCTGGTACTTGGTATGCGACTCTATTTAGTGAATGCTTTCTTTTAGATCCACAATGAAATATACCCCTCACTGTTTTGCACAGGGCAAATTTAGTTTTCCTCCTTCCTGTAATAATATAGGGACCTGGCTAATCTTTCCATTCCTCAGACTGTCACACTGCTTATCTGTTTGTGGTATCATATGAACTGGACTTAGTGAGTAAGAGGCCACAAGTAATCTAGATGCTATCATAAAATATCTGACAAAGCAGAGAAAAGAAAAATTCTGAGAAGATTCAGGGCCTGTTACATCAGTGGAGTGTCTTGAAGCCCAGCATTCTGGAGCATGGTCAGAAAACCTTTGGTAAAGGACTTTTACTTCTGATCACTAAGAAGGAGGCACCTTCTATCTCTTACAACAAAGAAACCCACTACTTGATGGTCCTTTCTGGCTCTGGAAGATCACAGATATCATCTATCCATTCAGGTATTTTGGAAAATTTCCTGATTATAATCATGTATAGTAAATGAATGGCTTCTATCAATAGGCCTAGGCTGTAGCACAAGCCACCTGCCATTTGGACCATATGACCCAGCAGTTCCAGTAGTGTTGCAGGTAACCATCATGATGAATAAAGATGTCTCAGAAGGAGGATCTCTGGGCAGACCTTTAGGGTTCTGGAGCAAGGCCTTCCTTTTAGTAGCTAATCTACCTGCTGGTGATGTGGAATATAATTTTCCAGCAGCAATGATTCACTTAGTTTGGATTAGCAGCATTTTTTCTGAAGAGAATAACCAATCATATGATGGCAGGTCAATTACATTGAACCCCTTCCATCTTGGGGGGACAGTAATTCATTCTTATCAGAATCAAAAATAGAATTATGTGCACAAATGTGTCAATATTTGAACATTTTAATCCTACATAAATGACAATTTTATGTGATTAAACCAAACACGTTATTTTGGGTGTGAGTGTGGCTGACAGAATAATGCTCCCCTCTCTCTTGCATACATACCTGCGTCCAATTCCTGAGCTCTTCCCTTCAATTAAGTATTAGCCTTTACCGTAAACTCTAATTTTTTTTTTAAAGAATATGTGGGCTATGATATTGAGTCCTGTTAAAGATTTGAGCTACAGGAGTCACAATGCAGATGGTAAAGAGGGGTAGGTAGATGTGGGAAATAGGATAATTTTTCATATTTGCTATTGAAAGGAATTGGAATTGGAAAGCTGAATAGGAGTAACAGAGGCAATTATGAAAAGTTTGAAGTTTATAGCATTGGCAACTGTTGAAATGATGCATTTCAAATATTAAACGTTTGCAGAGAAGGTAATGAGCTGAAGTTTGAATACATTGTGCTTGGGGTAGCTGTGGGACGTCCAGGTGTTGAAGTCTCAGAGAAAGTTGGAAATGTGTGCTTGGAGCTAAGGTGGTGGCTTTAGTAAATGAAAGGTTGAGGTCAGCTCACTACAGTATACATTTTTTATACACAGATTTTTTACGGCCACATTTCTGGCAGACATGTAGGTGTGTTTCAGCAGCGAATATAACACCTTTTGGAAAATAAATCATCCAATAGCATTTATTTGAATGTCCCTTGCTCTAAAACATTTTAACACTCCTGTCATTTATTTCCTCCAAATCATCTATCATTTATCCGTTCCTGGCTAAGGCCACATATATCCACAGGCCTGGCTGTGATGTGCTATCAGAGGCACCAGTAAGGCTGCTGTGTCTCTGGAAGCATCTCTTCTACTGCATTGTTTAAGCTTAACTTTCACAATTAGTGGGTCTGCAGTTGAAACGGAAGATGTAATTCACCAAAACTCTATAGATCATTAATGATTTTGGAGGGATTCAGAGTGATATTCTCCCCGAGGGAAGAATTTGCTTGTAAGGAGAGGTGGATGTATGTGTTCGTGTGTGTGTGTGTGTGTGTGTGTGTGTGTGTGTGTGTGTGTGTGTTTCAGAGAGAGTGAGGCAGAGGCAGAGAGAGTGAGTTAGGGGATGCCTCCATAGTACAAAACAGAATAGTTCTTTGTAGTGGTTCAGTATTGAGCCTCTTGTGTCACTGACCTGGATTCGATCCTAGCACTGTGCTCTCTGCCTCAACTCCAGCCCCTTGCAAAAGCTAGTTTACTGAGATTTAGTTTCACCACATCTATAAAATTGGGCAGAATCATAATAAATGCCAATGGGGCTGTTTTGGGAATTAAATGAGAAAATAAAGGCACTTAGCTTATGGTATCACAATTTTTAACTACCGTTTAGGATCATTGTTTCTGTATATGCTTCTCTCTTCTGTGAGCTTCAAGAGGCCAGATGCCATCTTCCTGTTCATGTTTTTATTTGTTTATGTTTGTATCTCCAATGCTAACAGAGCCTGACATAGAGTAGGCACTCAAAAATATTTACTTATTGAATGAATAAATGAGTCTAAGTAAGAATTATTGCACATCTACAGACCTCCATGATTAACAGAGTTAGAGAATTAGGTGACAAAGACCACTCGCATAATGATAGTTCGGAAGATGTCTCTGTGCCTGTAGAAAATTAGGGGGGTGTGGGGGAGGGTGGGAAATAAGTATAAGAAATTGAACAACTGTAAAAGTCATGTATAAAAAGGAGCAAAAACACTGGGTTTTGTTTGACAAGGATTATTCAAAGAAATTTAACCATATTAATTCACTTAATTCTTACTACCATTCTCCACAGTAAAGGCAATTGTTAGCATTCTTATTTCGTAAATAAAGAAGCAGTCCCAAAGGAGTTGAATAAGTTGTTGTTCAAGATCACAAATGTCAGAGCAGGCGTGATCCAAGTGGTAGGTGTTCAGAGCCTGTGTACTTGTCCATCTTACTCCTGAGTTGCCTAACTCTCATGGGCGTGGCCCTGGATACTAGATGAATAAAGCAAAGACCATATCCTAAGACTGTTTGTGTCCACTTAGTCCTTCATCCATTGCTTTCCTGGGATGGTTGTGCGTCTAAGTATATGAGATATCCAAGTCCTGACAGCATCAACAGGGGAAGAAAGAAAAGTTCTAAGTTAGACATTAAAATTAACAACTTAGTTGAGAGAATGTTCTAGAGATTGGCAGAAAAAAAATGATGCAGATTAAAAAGGGGGAGTGTGGTGATAAATGCAAATAATATATATTTTTAAAATTGTAGAAATAAAAAGTAAGGTAAGAATGAATGTGTTTCCAGGGAAAGAGTAGCTTTCAAAAGCAAGAGGGTAACTTGACAAGGGAACACAAATATATGATTAAATTGGCAAACATAACCCTTCAGTGGAGAGCAATGACTCACCAGGCCTCACAGCTTGATGAAAATATCATCTCTTGAGGCCATGCAATTTCCATTTCTCTGATTCCATATTTACCAAGCAACTTTCAAATTTAAATTCAATTTCTCAATGTTTCATGACCTGGATAAGGAAGCACTAGAAACAAAAACCAAAATACAAACAATCTGTCTGCTTTAAAGCAAGAATTTTCATAGAAAATTATTACATTTGCTCTCTATTACCAATTCAAGCAATGCTGCTCGAGTACTTAATCTATGCAAAGAGCTCTTCCAGGCTGTGAGGGTGGAGGAAAAATGAGTAGAACAGCATTCCTGTTATCAGCTTGCTTATGAAGTTGGTTTTTAGTAAAATGTGGACCTCCTGTGAAAGAGCTGACCATTGAATTCCTAACTGGTAGCAGAGAAGGATCAAAGTCTGGCATCAGATCCAAAGCATCTCCATCTGAAATGTCCACATTTCCAGGAAAGGCATGAACTTTCTTTCTCAGTGCACGTGCTCACTGGGCACCTGTTGAACTTTAAATCCTGCTCCTCCTCTATTTGCGAGCTGGCACTGACCTGGTGAGCTAGCTACGGACATATTTGGACATATTTTTCCAACTAAAGACTAAGAGAATGCCTGGCCTTTCATGATATCGCACTCTAATATTGGTACCATAACCCCCTTTATTAGTTGTGATCTTGGGAAAGCTAGAAACAAAGGTTGTAGGATCTTGGCAATAATGTGGATGATATTTATTGTTTTCTTACACCAAAAGTCACAGAAGAAAAAAAGCCCTTTAAACCTATCTTAGGAGAATTCCTTCTCAATCATGAATTAAGTTTGTTATCTATTACTCTGTCTCACACATGCGCACACGCCTACATGCACACACGCATACACGCACACACATGACCACATGCTACCTTCTCTGAGCATGTCATTATATATTCTTTCAAATGATCTTTCCCCTAATGTGGTCAGAAACCACACACATCATCTGGAGCAAGAATGAGTGACAGGAGCCTGGAATTAACATTATCTGAAAGGACTTGAATGGACTTGTTTGCCACCATGATCTTCACCCTTTGTCCTAACGTCCTGTCTCCTAACACCAGGTTACCTTCAGCATTACCCAGTAACCTCCAGTGCATGGGTCTCTCCCTAGGCCAGTGTCAATAGGTTGATATAAAAGCACTAAAAAATTATATGGATCTTAAATATTAACTAGGATAAAGATAAGACACATTCTAAGACAAAGAGGGAGTGAATTTATGGCAGATGGCTTTATTTAATAGATATTAAAAGCAGACAAGGTGGCAACCACCTGCCATGTACTCTTGAAGCCGCGGTTTGACTCTGTGCTTGCTAAGCAAGGCCTTGACTGCAGTCAGTCCAAACTAAATAGGAGACTGTTTTCTTCCCACACTCTTTTTTCCTCCATGTCATTACTTTTTCATAGTTAATGTCTATGTGGAACTAACTCACTGTGCTGTTTTTCAATTCCTACTCCCCAAAGCCTCCTCTGGAGTCATAAAACCATGAATAAGAGGAATTAGCAAACAGAAAGCCTATGATTTTAGAGTATCTGGGGTAAATGGGAATATAATTAGGCTGGTGCTGGTTTACAATTAGGAAAGGGATTATATCTGCCTTTACTCACTATCTAGGAAGGTAACCTGGAGAAATACGACTAATTTTGAGGAGAATTATCACGTTAGCCCGTAGCTCTAGGTCAGCCCCTCTGTCCCCCAGCTGTGGTAACCCTACAGGCCCCTTCTCAAAGAGAAAGCACTGGCAACTACCCCTGCTGCTTTATGAATGCTCTCTTCAACCTGAAGGGATTGTGCTCACAGCACAGGGCAATTTTCATTTAGAAATGGGCTTCCAATTGTGTTGACACACCTCATTAGCTAAGCCCTACCTTTTAAGTCAGGGACTTTCATATACGTGTTAAGCACCAGAAAGGGGGGGCGGGGCGGAAAGCCACCTAACAAGTAAATGAAGAAAAGCTTCAGGCTTCATCCAAATAAATAGGGGAGGACAGTGTTCCTTATTCCCAGTCCTTTGTACCAAGTAATTCTAAGGCTTGCTATTGTCATTGTTGCTATTTTTGTATTCTGTTTTATTTTTTTCTTCATTTCAGGTTAGGAAGTTATATAATTTGTAAATGATCAAGGTGCAGAGAGATATGGGTTTGAATTTTTAGAATTATGGAGAAAAAGCCTCACATTTTTTCTCTCTACGGCTCCCACTACTATGCATTCTCTACATTGTCAGGTGTGCCATTTGGAAGTATTCAGCTAAATTTACTTAAATGTTTTATTTTATCAGTCTCTGTTGAGGGTGTGTTTGGCACTTTATTTTACTTATTGGTTTACCCAGTGAGTTGATTCTCCGTTGTCTAAGGGAATATGTGTACTGATAACGGCAGCAGGTGTTTAAGCCTTTGGCAGGGTCTGTCACTTGGAAGAGACCCAACTCAGCTTGGGCTGTGTCCTGTGGTAGTAAATTTCAGCTCCATGCTAGGTTTCTCCTGCTCTTTGATGACTTACATGTCAGGAAGAACATCTAGGAGGTTCTGTTGAGTTAGATGACTATGCTGTCCTCAGAAATATTTAATGAGTCCGTTTCCATTGTAAGACCCATCTAGAGATAATGGCTTCTCTATCTTGCTTTCTTTCTCCCTGGTTTTTGTTTGTTTGTTTGTTTTCCTAAGCCCTTTCATTTGAAAGAGAATTGTATCATAAACCTGCTATAGGTAATTACTATGTGATGCTTGCCTTTTCCTGGACACATTTTTTATGTTTCATGATTAGCTTTGTTAACATCAGAAATGGGAGGGAAATGTCAGGAGAGAGAAGTGGCTGAGAAGGCTTTATGTGTCAGACCATATTGTCAGGCATTAACAGAAAAAACACTGCTGCAGACCAGCAGTGACATGCTAGGCAGAAAGAACTAGTGGCCTTCCCAGATAGCACCATACATTTAGGTCCTTTATTCATGGGTTATTATTCTGCAAATCTATGAGTATTATTCGGGTAAACTTATCATTTTTAGTAAAAAAAAAAATTTCTTAGCCAAGTCAGTGCCTCCTTTCTAGGTTTTGTGGAATGCCTTTCATTTTAGCCCTCATTCTATGTCCTTTTCATTTGACCTATTTGTAAACTGCAGTTGTGCTTCATTCTGATCATCAATTGTTACTAATGATGTTTCCAGACCTATCAAACAGTGATTCTACTTTTGAATTGCACCATCACACCTAAAATAGCCAGCGAGTGGCCTACCGCCTGACATATGTTCCATTCTGCTTAGAAAATCTCTCCTACAATGTGGAAATTGTGATAAATTCTTTACATGTTTATTTGGAGATATTATAGTATTTCTAGTCTGTTTCAAATTCTATGCCGGATAAAACGCCCTGGGGTAGTGTTTCCCAAGTTTGTCTAACCATATAATTCACCTTATTGAAAATATTGATTCTAATCTTGAACTAGGCTGGGTTGAATCAGAATCTCCAGAGGGAGGGGTGCAGGAATTGGTAATTTTGACAAAATGCTTACTCTTACTATCAATAAGTTTGGGAAACACCTCTCTGTGTCCATGGACTATCTACTATAGGGGAAAGAGAATGGTCTATGAAGACAGGCAGACATGGATTTGAGACGCTGCCTTATCATTTACTAATTATGTGATCATGGGTAAGTAAACTTCTTTGAATGTCAATTCTCGGATGTATAATACTGATAGTGAGGAGCTAACATTAAAACTAACTGACAGTGAGTATAGCACAGCAGCAACCAATCAGAATCAATACTGGCCAGAGTACTGCCAAGCTTTTAATTGCTAGATCATGGGGTAGTGGGACAGGTGGTGGCAAGAAAGCCTAGGAAACTGGGGATTCAGCGGAGGGGCACTTGGAACACTGGGTTCGGTGGCTGTTTACCAACCCATGAGGAGGTATATTTAACCAACTAGGATACCCGTATGTCCATCAACTATCAGCCCTGCAAAAATGAAAAGGTTGTTGTTCATATTAAAATCATGCTTGAAATCACAGTGCTTAATACCTTGCAGGTAGTCAACAAGTAGAAGCTACTATTATCATTCATAATTTTTATTACTCAATATGGCACTTGTTTTACCTGGGGTATAGAGCTAAACAGAGCAAAGAAAGACAGAACAAGAGTACATAGACACCCCCAAGGCTTCTAAGATATAATACTGACCAGAGCATTAATCCAGCTGTGGGAAAACAAGAAAGTGATTATGGGAAGGGACTCTGAAATTGGAAAATTACTCAAAGGGGGAAAAAACACATAGGATATAAATCACCTTAAGCAGAGAAGGAGCAGGTAGTCATTGTGGGGGCATGTTGAAGGCACAACTGGCAGAGATGCAAAGAGGGGTGTATTCAGATATTCAGTAGTTGATGTCAAGAAACCAGATGTAGGAATGGGCACAAATTAGAAGACATGGTCAGTTTGATGTTCTATTATAAATAGTATGAACTGGGTGGCTTAAACCACAAACATTTATTTCTTGCAGTTTCAGAGGCCGAGAAGTCTAAGATCAAGGTGCTAGCCAATTTGGTTCATGGCCAGGTTCCTCTTCCTGGTTTGCAGATGGATATTTTCTTATTACATGGTGAAACGAGAAGTCATATCTCTGATGTCTCTTCTTATAAGGACCCTAATCCCATCATGAGAGCTCTACCTTCTTGACCTAATTACTTTCATCCTGAATATATTTAAATTTTGGTGGGACACCAACATTCAGTTCATAATATCACATGAGATCCCAGGTAATAGAGATGACTTGGGACCAGGAACTCAGTCTCAAAAGAACTTATGCTGTCATGATAAAAAAAATGATTTACTATGGAGATAAAATTTCTTAGATATGAATGCTTAAATTACCTGTGACTATGAACTGGTCTGATTTCACCATATGGGGCAAGTCTTAGCCTACAGATGAAGGCTAAGCAGACATTTTTCTAATCAATATTCTGATCTATACAGGGGAAACCAAGCAAACTCTAGAGAGATACTGGGAAAGGTGTGGGTGAGAGACTAAGGCAATGATTTACAGGGGGCAGGCTGGGGAAATAGAACTCAGCAGCCACGGAAAAAGCCCTGGGGTGACATGTCAATCTCATCCTTCCCACTACCCAGCTCTTTCTGCCGGTAACCCATGTCTTTCTCATCTGCTCCCCTGTAATGTAATCATGTAGAAGTGTATCTGCATGGCCCTAGGAAAGGATTATATATATTTATTAAATGGTAACAGAGCTAATTGTAGAAAACTAAACTTTTTTGGGAAAAAATGGAAAATATTACTTTTAAGGTGGTGACAGCATTTTGAACTACTGCTGGAAGGAAGAAGAATCCAGCTTCTGGCACCTCTGGGGGGCTGTGAGAGCCACCAGAGCTCAAATCTAGAAACTCTGTTTTGTAACCCATAGCAGTATTGATTATTCTCTGCCTCCTCCTGTGGGAACCAGAAATAATTGCAGAAAGAGGGCTGGCCAGGAGCAATAGAAAAAGGGGCTTCCTAGTAGTTCCAAGCACAAGAGAGGGGGCATCTATCGACTGGGAGTTACAGACTGCCTTCTGCAACTTGCCTCTTTTCCCATATACTCTGGCCAGTGTTGGTATAATGAGGAACATTGCATTCCATTATCAGTAAATTCCAAAAGGAAGTCCTACCAAACTGCCTCCTGGTTGCTCTCATTTCTAAATTTTGAGCTAGTACCTAGAGTTACAAAGTGGTTAACTTGTACTCAATGACTTAACTAATGCATATTTATTTATATCTTTAAATAAGTTTCTTAGGCATCTTCTGTTCTTAGAACTGTCACAGCAAAACTGAAGAAGGTGAGTTTGCACTGGAAAGACAGTTTCTGTTTCTGGAGTTTAAATTAAAACCTTGACATAAAATATTACAGGTACATTACCATTGTCAATTGTGTACTCTTCATGTTTTTGCTATTGCATTATTCAGAATTAGATTAAAATTCTTTTTTATTGTGTTTCAATGTTTCTAGGATGTGGACCGATCAATATTTCTAGCCCATGCACACACTGTACCTAAGGGCTGTGAGTCATATTTGCTTTGAAAGAAATAGCACTTAAGGACTGTCAGTCAAGTCAGTTGTAAGAAACATAAAACTCTTTAAGAATTACTCTGCCTCCTCCTCACATCTAAATATAGCTAACTGGTTGGAGTGTCTAAGAAAGATAGCTAAGCTGCTCTTAAAAAAATGGTGCAATTGCAACTAATCAATGCAAATAAAAAGCTCAAGGTCTTTTTTATCTAAACATATCAAATACATAAACTTTATTAAATTAGAAATTGTATAACAATACAGGTAAGGAATACTTGTAAGGAAATGACCCAGGTTCTTAAAGTCATTAATATATCAATGTTATACTTTTAGATATTTTACTTTTATAGATCTCTAAACCCTGATTGAGAAAGTGCAGGGCTGGCTGTGTGAAAAATGGGATTTCGAGTCTCCATTTGGCCATTGCTTAACTGCATCTTCTGGAAAAACTTTGGCCTTCATCTCTTCCTCCCCAAGGTCTGAGTCTCCTTTCAGATTACAGGTTAAAAACTAAATATGAAGAATCATCTGGGGCTGGGGATATGGCTCAATGGTAGAGAGCTTGTTTGACCTGTGCAAGACTGGAGTTAGGTCTCCAGCAACGAAAAAACCAATAGAACAAGAATGAAGAATTAACTGTATATTTTCAGATTTATTTGGAGTATTTCTGTTAGAAGCCGGAGCTAATATCAATACAGCTTTATATAGAGAATTTCTTCCTTAACACTAGAACTGACTTGCCTAATTAAAATCTGTTTACTGTTCCTGAAAGTAAATAAAAGCAAAATGGTTCCTTTCATATCTAATGTACTAATAACCTAACAACTATTTATCCAGCGACTACTTACTTTAGGCTCATCCCTGTGTGTATATTTGATCTTCTCCCTGTATGAGCTTCCATTTACCTATCACATAATTTATATTTACAAAGTGATATTTGGATTCTTCTGGCGCATTGCTGCCAGGAGTGCCAATAAAGGAGCCATACTGTGCCCTAATATCCCTGATTATATTTGTATCAGTGTCTACAGAGGTTGTATCAGCAGACGGAACAATGGACTGTACCATTAAATTAGCACAATTTTGCAGCATTGCCTGGCAGAGGCTCACGCTTAATCCAAGAGGTTATTCAACCCTATCCAATATGATTACTCTATAAATATTTGCCCAAGCTCAGCACCAGCCGTTATATCACTAATCACACACAGGTTTGTTATAGTGAAGACCCTCAGTGTCAGCAATTTGAAAAACAAAGCTAATTAGTTTTGATTTAGGGATGGGAAGACTTATTAAGTTGAAAGCAAACTGTTCACATGGTATAGTGGCTATTTAGAGAACACATGAATATGAAAGGAGATTTATTATTGTTTGCATAGGCTTTTGAGAAGGAATGGAAAGACTACAGGGCTAGGAATGCAGATGCATATGACAATCAGTGGCAGTAACCAGTGATGATGTGGGGGGTGTAACAGAAATACCCCCTTAAAAATATTACTCCAAATAAACATGCATCAAAGTAAACAGTATCTTTAGGAAAAGTCCCTGCTTTTTTCTTTTTAAATAGATCACTGCCCCTAAATTCCTATAATAGAGAATGGTGAGACTTACCGTAATCTTGACCCACTAGTCCTGATTGGGGGGAGAGTGGCAAAGAAGCCCCTCACCCCTACATGTCTCAGGTACCACTGTATTGTGACATTGACATTTGAGTTTGTTTTATTCTTAAGTCTGTATCCTTTAAAAGCTGTTCTAAATTGCAAAAATCTTACCTAGAAACACATCACTTTGTTCACACCAAATAGTACAGTACAGTTTTTCTTTTTTCTTTTTCTTTTTCTTTCTTTCTTTTTTTTTTTTTTTAATATGGAGATTGGCTCAGGGGCACTTGGCCACTGAACCACATCACCAGCCCTATTTTGTAGTTCATTTAGAGACAAGGTCTCACTGTGTTGCTTAGCACCTTGCTATTGCTGAAGCTGAACTTTGAACTCGAGATCCTCCTGCCTCAACCTCCCGAGCTACTGGGATTATAGACATGCGCCACCACATCTATCTCCAGTTTTTTGAAAGACAATATCATTCGGTGGAAATATATTGACTCTGAGGCATGAGTGAAGCAGAAATAACATTAATTGAACCCTTGTGCCAAGCCCTCTATTACTCTTTTAAAATATACTCCCATTTAACTTAATACTCATAACAATTCTATTTAATAGACTTATTATTCCCTCCTTAAAGAGGAGAAAACTGGGATCCAGTGAATTCAAATAAGCTCCCTGAAGTCATGTCACATTGACTGAGAGCCAGGTTCTTCCACTCTCAGTTGAGATCTTGGGTGAATTGTTCCTCTTCTCTGGGTCCCTTCCCTCCTCTGTAAAGCAAGAGGAAGTCCATGACATCACAGGTCTCTTAACTTTTTTGATTATGCTTTTATATTAGTTATTCTTTTAATCATGTATCCTCTAATATATATTTATTTTAAATCATGTTTACATACTATTTTAATCCATTCATATAGTATAAAAACCAATTTTAATATATTTTCTCTTTAACTGAAGGAATAAAGTTTCCAGTGTATCCTACTTTGGAAAGTACTAAATTAGATGACCTTCATAGTGTTAGAAATATCGGCATACCTCAAGGAATCAAAAACATACTCAGAAGTAGCATGGCAAGGCAGACTTTTATTTCTGCAGAAGAGTATGCTACCAAAGAAAATCGGGCATGCAAGAGTACCTGGGTGGGCCCTCTGCCTGCTTTCATCCCTTACTCTGTACTGCCCCTGGATCTAATAGGAGAAGCTCAGAGTTACAATCTAGGCGATGAACTAATTTTAAAATTGGGACCAGCAAAGGGAAGGGCTATAATTAAAATGGCCACAATTTGATTACATCCCAGTTAAGGCTAAATACTATATTCTGAAAATGGACCACTGGACTTTTATGTTTCTCATAATAGTTCCCTACAAGTTCTAGAAATCTGAGTCTAGAGTTGTTTTTTTGTTTATTTGTTTTTGGTAAGCTTTGTAAATTACAGAAAGAATGCACCGATAAAAATCGCATTGGCATGAGTCAATTTCAATAAAGAAGTCAGAGAAACCTGAAAAAGTTAGATTAGGAAAAGTTCAGTGGTGAACTCTGAGGAAGGTAATTTAGAGAAACTGGGAATTCAACAAATGGGAAAGAATTAAGACTCAAAAGAAGGGCATAAAACACAATGGAATAAGTTCTTTGTGCCAGACTTCTATTTTTTTAGAGTAAATACTATAATAAATGTTTATTTATTGTATATATACCAAACTTAACATATTTATTTACTATAACAAATCCCAGTGTACCCATTTCTCAGATAAGGCCATTATTGCCACCCTTGTTTTATCCACATTCCTCCACAGGATTACTTTGAAACAAATCCTTAGCATCATATCATTCATCTATTTTTTTCTTTCTTCTTCTTTACTTTTTTTAAAATATTCTTTTCTTTTCTTTAACTTCTCTTTTTTAATTGGTTCTTTTTAGTTATATATGACAACAGAACCCATTTTGATATAATTATAGATGTACCTCATGGTGGGATTCACTGTGTTGTTTTCAGGTACATACATGGGAAAACTATGTCAGACTCATTCCACTCTTTCCTTTCCTTATTCCCCCCTCCCTTCTCTCGATTCTCCTTTGTCTAATGTACTGCACTTATATCCCCGCTCTTCTGCCCTTATTGTGGGTTAGCCTCCACATTTCAGAGAAAACATTAGACCTTTGGTTTCTTAGGACTGGCTTACTTCATTTGCGTGATAGTCTCCATTTCCATCCATTTGCCAGTAAATGTCAAAAAGTGATTCATCTTTATGACTATCTATCTATCTATCTATCTATCTATCTATCTATCTATCTATCATCTATCTATCTATCTACACACACTCCTCCATTGTGTATACATACCATATTACTTTATCCATTCGTCTGTTGACAGGTACTTCAGTTGGTTCTGAGGTATTAGCTATTGTGAACTGAGCTGCTATAAACATTGATGTGGCTGAGTCACTGTAGTATGTTGATTTTAACTCCTTTGGATATATACCGAGGAGTGGGATAACTGGGTCAAATGGTGGTTCCATTCCAAGTTTTTTGAGGAATCTCCATATTGTTTTCCAGAGTGGCTGCACCAATTTGCAGTCCCACCAGCAATGTAGGAGAGTATCTTTTCCCACACATCCTCACAAACATTTATTGTAACTTGTATTCTTGATAATTGCCATTGTGATTGGAGTGAGATGAAATCTTACTGTAGTTTTAATTTGCAGTTATTGCTAGAGATGTTGAACATTTTTTCACATACTTGTATTTCTTCTTCTGTGAGGTGTCTGTTCAGTTCCTTTGCCCATTTATTAATTGGGAAATTTGGTTTTCTTTTGATGTTAAGATTTTCTCTTATTCTGTTGGCTTTCTCTTCATGGTCTTGATGGTTTCCTTTGCTGTGAAGAAACTTTAGTTTGATTCCATTCCATTTATTGATTATTGATTTTATTTTTTGTGCTTTAAGGGTCTTATTAAGGAAGTCAATTCTTGTATTAATATGTGAGAGTGTTGGACTACCTTTTCTTCTAGTATGTGCAGGTTTATTTATTTCATTATCACAACAACACCATGAGATAGTTATCATCTCTGTTTCTAGTTTAGAGAAGGGAAAAGTGATATATGGAAAAGCCATATAACTTACTGCAGGTCCCACATATAATAATACCAGAAATGAACTAAGTCACCTGGGTTCAGAAATGAGAAATAAAGGAAAGGAGAGAGTAAAAGAAAGAATCGTAGAAAAGTAGTAGGTTTTACTGGGTATTTGTTCATGGTCTTGTTAGGAGCCAAGGATCCCTACTCCATTTCTAAGACTGTTCCCAATTTTCCCCATTGATGTTTATATGATGTTGCCTGCCATCCCCAGCTCTGGGGATAGAACCATCCAGTGGAAGACATTCAAATGTATTTCATCTCACTGATTGCAGATATGGATATCTGACCTAATTAAAATAAAGTGGGGTCAGGGAGACTTACTCTGGTGATGTAATGTCCTTTGGGACAGATGTATCTCACAAAGGTGAGGGGAAGGGTTGCTTGGAATGCAGCCTACCACAAGGGAGCAAATAAGAGAACAGAAGAGCAGTCCCAATACCATTTTATGAAATTCCATTTTAGCTCTTTTAGATGCAATTACATCAGTCAATAAAACCCTGTAGGTTGAATTTGGGTTGGCTAGTCTCATATGTGCCACATTCAAAAGTTCTAAACAAATACGTAAAGAGAAGTTAGGCGGGGAAGGAGCCCAGACTCTTTGGAGCTCAACTTCAAGTTCCAAGTAGCTGCCATGCTCTCTCATAGCTGTTGACTATTACACAGATCTAGGGTAACTTTGCAGACATTTTCATATTTTCATAGGTGCAGAGAAAAGCCTGGCTGACCTTTTCTGCCATATAAATTATTGCCTACTTCATGACTTTGCCTAAGGCTCACCTAATGACTAACAAAGAGAAGGATGCAGTCATAATCAATTAAATCAAAACTAGAAATCTTGAAGGATTTATGACTAAAGTTATGTTAATATACTCTACAAAATAATTAATCCCATGCTCCAGTGAAAAATAATCTTGGAAGAATTCCCTATATAAGCATTTCGCTTTTTTCTTGATGCAGGTCAATCTCCTTGTATTTCTGATTATTATTTTTTTGCATATCGGCTTCCTTCTAACTGTCTATCCAATGGTGCAGAGAAGGGCTGTTTTTCAGAAGCATTTTCTTGGTTATTTCACCAGTATAGCTCTTGCCTTTTTCTGAACCATCGAAGATAATATTGCTTGTTCTGTTCATGAGCCTCTAGTCCTTTGTTGTCTTATTACAGGGCAGATTTGTGTGTGTGAAAGAGAATGAGAGATGCATCCCCTCAATTAATTCTTAGAGGTCCAAGATGGAGTGACTCAAGCACTGTTCCCTACAGGTTGAGTGAGGTGAAAGCAGAAGAATAGGGGTAAAGTCTAGATATGTTGTTGTTCAGCATCAGGGGGGGGGCGGGGGGGTAAATATAGGGACAGGCATATGGAGTGCTTTCAACTGCAGAATCAGGCCCAGGGTAGAATAGACATGAAGGTGTAAGTACCTTCAAGTTTCATCAAATCTTCATCCTCAAAGGAGGAGCAACATAGAAGATGAACAAATGGCTAACAACAAGCCAAGAGTTGAGGACAAGCACTGAAGTGGTCAGGAACATAGCCACGGGGTGACAGAGATTCTTGGTAGGAAAAGCTTCCCTGGCTTCTGAAATGAGAGCAGAATTCTAGATTCCATTTTTAAATTTGTTTTTGGTACCAGGGATTGAACTCAGGAGTGCTTAACCACCAAGGCACATCCTCAACCCTTTTTTAATTTTAAATTTTGAGACAGGGTCTTTCTAAGTTGCTTAGGGCCTTGCTAAGTTGTGGAGGCTGGCTTTGAACTCATGATCTTCTTGCCCTAACTTCTGAAAATGCTAGGATTACAGATGTGCGGCACCGTATTGGGCAGAACTCTAGACTTTGAAGATAGGGTGTAAACAGAGTATAGAGACTCTATGATTCCGCTGAATAGATGTCACAATGTGGAATTAAATGTGAGACGTGTAATATTCCAAAATAATCACAAGCAATTATTGAGATAGTATGTCCAAATAGTAGGAATCTAGACTTTAAAAAGTATGCTCTTAGACAAGTTACCATAACCCCCCTGTGCTTCAATATCCTTTTTGGTAAAATGAGGTAGTTGGACTGATGAAGCCCAAGGATCTTTGGAGGTGCTTCAGGGATTTCCTAACCAAGGAAATATATATTTGCCTCAGTCACTAACAAGGTCATCTGAGAGGCAGAATAGTCACAAGTTGGAGGTCAGCCTGGGCAATTTGGTGAGACTCTGTCTCAAAATAAAAAACAAAAAGGAATAGGGATGTAGCTCCGTCATAGAGCACCCCTGGGTTCAATCCCCAGTACCATACACAGAGATGCATAAAGATTGTATTCAAAAACAGAATTCAGAATTCTATAAAAACAAAGTTTGAAAACTAATTGAACTGATGCTCCTGAGATCTGTTGGTGACATGAACATGGAAACTCTGCTGTCCCTCTAGCGAATAACCGTAGGTGATAAATTGTTTATAAGTTTTCTTGATATCTCTTGGTAAGTACCATTGCTAAAGGATATAATAAGACATTTAGATTTTTTTTTTTTGTACCAGGGGTTGAACTCAGGGGCACTTAAACACTGAGCCACATCCTCAGCCCATTGGTATTTTATTTAGAGATAAGGTCTCACTGAGTTGCTTAGAGCCTTGCTTTTGCTGAGGCTGGCTTTGAACTTGTGATCTTCCTGCCTCAGCCTCCTGAGCCGTTGGGATTATAGGCATGAGTCACAGTACCCGGCAATACATTTTTCATCAAATTTGTGTAGCCTTATGCTGAACATTAAAAATAATATATATCATAATGGGCTTTTTCAAGAGTATATCAGGAAGAATATGAACACACCCATATACAAATATGTATACATGTGCATATGTGTGTGTGCACATGTATATATAAATAAATAGAGTTTTTCAACCCACTTAAGGCCATACTGCATATTTAAATGTTGAGTTAGGATGGTTCAGTAGAAATTTAAAATTATACAAAAAATCAAATTGCAAGATGATATAAACATGGAGTAAAAGAGATAAATAAAATATGCTGCAAAAATTTAGCAGAGAATGAAATATCTTTTAATTGGGGAAGAGCTTCAGAATTAAGAAGCAATAGGAGCTCAGTTAGATTATACAGACTTTAGACTGATGTGAGAAAGAATATACTTTCAGATAGGACTGTCAGAGGAGTAGTATAGCAATGGAAGCTGGTGGAAATATGTCAATTAACCACCTCCAGACTAAGCAACACATTGTGACTCTGACCCTACTCTTTCACTTTCTCTGACTCATCGGGAATTCCATATGCAGTCAAGACACCAACAGTTTTCTTATTGGCCCCAAAAACTAAAAACTATTTTGCCATTTCTAAACCGTTGCTGATAGTCACATGAGAGAGGTAGGTTTTGTGGTGTCAAAGAAAGTGTCCTTCTCTGTTAACTGAACAGTCTATTTTTGGATCTCCTTTAAAGCAGGAAGTAACTCTTCCAGTCAGAATAAGGTGTTTTTTTTTTATTGGTTGTTCAAAACATTACAAGCTCTTGACATATCATATTTCATACATTAGATTCAAGGGGGTTATGAACTCCCATTTTTACCCCAAATACAGATTGCAGAATCACATCGGTTACACATCCACATTTTTACATGATGCCATATTAGTGACTGTTGTATTCTGCTACCTTTCCTATCCTCTACTATCCCCCCTCCCCTCCCCTCCCATCTTCTCTCTCTACCCCATCTACTGTAATTCATTTCTCTCCTTGTTTTTTTTCCCATTCCCCTCAAAATGTAATTTTGTATAACAATGAGGGTCTCCTTCCATTTCCATGTATTTCCCTTCTCTCTCCATTTCCCTCCCTCCTCATGTCTCTGTTTATCTTTTCCTCATGCTCTTCCTCCCTGCTCTGTTCTTAGTTGCTCTCATTATATCAAATAAGACATTTGGCATTTGTTTTTTAGGGCTTGGCTAACTTCACTTAGCATAATTTGCTCTAGTGCCATCCATTTCCCTGCAAATTCCATGATTTTGTCATTTTTTAGTGCTGCATAATACTCCATTGTGTATAAATGCCACATTTTTTTATCCATTCATCTATTGAAGGGCATCTGGGTTGGTTCCACAGTCTAGCTATTGTGAATTGTGCTGCTATGAACATCAATGTGGCAGTATCCCTGTAGTACTCTCTTTCAAGGTCTTCAGGGAATAGTCCGAGAAGGGCAATAGTTGGGTCAAATGGTGGTTCCATTCCCAGCTTTCCCAGGAATCTCCATACAGCTTTCCAAATTGGCTGCACCAATTTGCAGTCCCATCAGCAATGTATAAGTGTACCCTTTCCCCCACATCCTCGCCAGCACTTGTTGTTGTTTGACTTCATAATGGCTGCCAATCTTACTGGAGTGAGATGGTATCTTAGGGTGGTTTTGATTTGCATTTCTCTGACTGCTAGAGATGGTGAGCATTTTTTCATGTACTTGTTGATTGATTGTATGTCCTCCTCTGAGAAGTGTCTGTTCAGGTCTTTGGCCCATTTGTTCATTGGGTTATTTGTTATCTTATTGTTTAATTTTTTGAGTTCTTTGTATACTCTGGATATTAGGGCTCTATCTGAAGTGTGAGAGTAAAAATTTGTTCCCAGGATGTAGGCTCACTATTTACCTCTCTTATTGTTTCTCTTGCTGAGAAAAAACTTTTTAGTTTGAGTAAGTCCCATTTGTTGATTCTAGTTATTAACTCTTGTGCTATGGGCATCCTATTAAGGAATTTGAAGCCTGACCCCACAGTATGTAGATTGTAGCCAACTTTTTCTTCTATCAGATGCCGTGTCTCTGATTTGATATCAAGCTCTTTGATCCATTTTGAGTTAACTTTTGTGCATGGCGAGAGAAAGGGATTCAGTTTCATTTTGTTGCATATGAATTTCCAGTTTTCTCAGCACCATTTGTTAAAGATGCTATCCTTCCTCTGTTGCATGCTTTTAGCCCCTTTATCAAATATAAGAAAGTTGTAATTTTGTGGATTGGTCTCTGTGTCCTCTATTCTGTACTATTGGTCCACCCGCCTGTTTTGGTACCAGTACCATGCTGTTTTTGTTACTATTGCTCTGTAATATAGTTTGAAATCTGGTATCACTATACCGCCTGATTCACACTTCCTGCTTAGAATTGCTTTTGCTATTCTGGGTCTTTTGTTTTTCTATATGAATTTCATGATTGCTTTATCTATTTCTACAAGAAATGCCTTTGGGATTTTGATTGGCATTGCATTAAACCTATAGAGAACTTTGGGTAATATCGCCATTTTGATGATGTTAGTTCTTCTTACCCATGAACAGGGTATATTTTTTCATCTTCTAAGATCTTCTTCTATTTCTCTCTTTAGGGTTCTGTAGTTTTCATTGTATAAATCTTTCACCTCTTTTGTTAGGTTGATTCCCAAGTATTTTATGTTTTTTGAGGATATTGTGAATGGGGTGGTTGTCCTCATTTCCATTTCAGAAGATTTGTCGCTGATATACAGGAAAGCCTTTGATTTATGCGTGTTGATTTTATATCCTGCCACTTTGCTGAATTAATTATTAGCTCTAGTAGTTTCTTTGTAGACCCTTTTGGGTCTGTTAGATATAGTATCATATCATCCGCAAATAGTGATAATTTAAGTTCTTCTTTTCCTATTTTTATGCCTTTAATTTCTTTTGTCTGTCTAATTGCTCTGGCTAGTATTTTGAGAACTAAATTGAATAGAAGTGGTGAGAGAGGGCATCCCTGTCTTGTTCCAGTTTTTAGAGGAAATGCCTTCAGTTTTTCTCCATTCAGAATGATGGTAGCCTGAGGCTTAGCATATATAGCTTTTACAATGTTGAGGTAAGTTCCTGTTATCCCTAGTTTTTCTAGTGTTTTGAACATAAAGGGATGCTGTACTTTGTCAAATGCTTTTTCTACATCGATTGAGATGATCATGTGGTTCTTATCGTTAAGTCTATTGATGTGGTGAATAACATTTATTGATTTCTGTATATTGAACCAGGCTTGCATCCCAGGGATGAATCTTACTTGATCGTGGTGCACAATTTTTTTTGATGTGTTTTTGTATTCAATTCGCCAGAATTTTATTGAGGATTTTTGCATCTAAGCTCATTAGAGATATTGGTCTGTAGTTTTCTTTCTTTGAAGTGTCTTTGTCTGGTTTCGGGATCAGGGTGACGTTGACCTCATAGAATAAATTTGGAAGAGCTCCCTCTTTTTCTATTTCCTGAAATAACTTGAAAAGTATTGGTATTATTTCTTCTTTGAAGGTTTTGTAAAACTCTGCTGTATACCCATCTGGTCCAGGGCTTTTCTTGGTTGGTAGTCTTTTGATGGCTTCTTCTATTTCCTCCTTTGTTATTGGTCTGTTTAAATTGTGTGTATCTTCCTGACTCAATGTTGGCAAATCATATGACTTAAAAAATTTATCAATATCTTCTCTATCTTCTATTTTATTGGAATATAGGGTTTCAAAATAATTTCTAATTATCTTCTGTATTTCTGTAGTGTCCGTTGTGATATTGCCTTTTTCATCCCTTATGTTAGTAATTTGAGTTCTCTCTCTTCTTCTCTTCATTAGCAATGCTAAGGGTCTGTTGATCTTATTTATTTTTTCAAAGAACCAACTTTTAGTTTTATCAATTTTTTCAATGGTTTTTTTTGTTTCAATTTTGTTGATTTCCACTCTGATTTTAATTATTTCTTGCCTTTTACTACCTTTGCTATTGTTTTGCTCTTCCTCTTCTAGGGTTTTGAGATGAAGTGTGAGTTCATTTATTTGTTGGTTTTTTCTTTTATTGAGGAATGAACTCCAGGCAATGAATTTCCCTCTTAAAACTGCTTTCATTGTGTCCCATAGATTCCAATATGTTGTGTCTGTATTTTCATTTATCTCTAAGAATTTTTTGATTTCCTCCTTTATGTCTTCTGTAACCCATTGATCATTCAGTAAATATTGTTCATTTTCCAGGTGATGCAGGATTTTTCCTTCCTTCTTTTATCATTGATTTCCAGTTTCATTCCATTGTGATCAGATAAGATGCATGGTATTATCTCCACACCTTTATATTTACTAAGAGTTGCCCTATGGCATAATATATGATCTATCTTTGAGAAGGATCCATGTGCTGCTGAGAAGAATGTGTATCCACTTGATGATGGTTGATATATTCTATATATGTTGGTTAAGTCTAGGTTATTGATTATGTTATTGAGTTCTATAGTTTGTTTATTCAGCTTTTGTCTGGAGGAACTGTCCAATGAAGAGAGCGGTGCATTGAAGTCACCCATAATTATTGTGTTGTGGTCTATTTGACTCTTGAACTTGAGGAGAGTTTGTTTTATGAATGTTGCAGCACCATTGTTTGGTGCATACATATTGATTATTGTTATGTCTTGTTGGTGGATGGTTCCTTTTAACAGTATATAGTGTCCTTCTTTATCCCATTTGATTAACTTAGGTTTGAAGTTGATTTTATTCCATATGAGTATGGACACTGCTGCTTGCTTCCAAGGACCATGTGAGTGGTATGATTTTTCCCACCCTTTCACCTTCAGCCTGTGTATGCCTTTTGCTATCATATGAGTCTCCTGAAGGCAGCATATTGTTGAATTTGTTTTTTTAATCCAGGTTACTAGCGTATGTCTCTTGATTGGTGAATTTAAGCCATTTTTTTTAAAGAGAGAGAGAGAGAGAGAGAGAGAGAGAGAGAATTTTAATATTTATTTTTTAGTTTTCAGCGGACATAACATCTTTGTTTGTGGTGCTGAGGATCGAACTGGGGCCGCACACACGTCAGGCAAGTGTGCTACTGCTTGAGCCACATCCCCAGCCCAGAATAAGGGTTTTAAACTACATCCCCTGTGAGTAAGAGAACAGAAGGATGTTGATTTTACAAAGAGATAGCAGACATGGAGAACATCATCTGTAACCAGACAGCATTTAAGATTATATTGAAAAGAAAACCTTTTCATAGAAGTCACATGTAGACTTCCATTCATAGACTGCACCATGAACAAGTATCCAGATAAAGATTGAGATTTCCCAATAAAGGTTCTACAGCAAAATGCAGCATGGGTTTTGCAGGACAAAATAGAATAGAGAAATGCACAAGAGAAAAATCCACTTTGAATCAAGTTATCACCAATTACTGAGTTACTGAATTGAATTATTGCTAGCTTCTTTCCAAGGAGGAGCTGGAACTGTGATCAGAGCCTGTTGTATGCTTATTCTATTTTAGTTATTTAACCAAGATGTGGCTGTGCCTGAGAGCCCCTCTCTATTCTCAACATGTTGGTTGAAGCCCAACTCAATACCTCTCACAATTCACCAAAGACAAATCAATTCCCTAAGATTTTAGAGAGATGGATACTTTACTGAAGACTATGGGAAAAGAAGAGGAGGGTTTCATTACACATCTTGCCTGAAAACTCAATGAAAATCTCCATTAGTCACATCTGTTCTTCCTTTGAAGTTCATCTCATTCACCAGCAATTTCATCTTTCCTATCACTCTACCCAACTATTCCTAAAGGTTTTCTGGCTCTTTTTGGTAAAATCTCGGTTCTAGTAACCCTCCAATCTGTTTACGTCCTTCAATCTCTTGTAGAATGAGTTGAATTATATTTTTAATATCTTTCTTATTTACTATTATGTGGTGCCGAGGATTGAACTCAGTGCCTTACACATGTGAGGCAAGTCCTACCACTGAGCCCCAGCCCCAGCCCTCTAAATTCTATTTTAATAGCTACTTTTTTTTCCCAAAGGTGCCAACTTGCAAACTATTAAGTGTTCCAGGTAGAATTTTAAAAATTTTCTATAAGGTTACAGAAAAATAATGTTTATTTTCAAAATGTCTGCTTAATGGTGCTCTGCAAATCCTTCATACTCCTTCAAAGAGAATCATCACTCTTTGCAGTTCTGTTGTAACTTAGTACAGGTGGACCTTGATTATTATAATCAAGACTTTGACAACCCAGAAGTTGACCAAATCATGTAGGAAGATGATCCAGTTCCCCAATATTTGATCTTATATTACAATGTGACACATTAAGGATGGAAATCATTAAGTTGCTTAGATTCCACTAAGGGATTTTGGTGAAGGAGTGGCTTGACCAGAGCTGTGCTTCAGGAAAACTAAACAGGCAGTGCTGGGACAGGAGGCAGGGTATGTTGATAGGGAGGGAGGTTAAAATTGGGAGAAACCAGTTAGGAAACTGAGGTAATTATGTGGTTACTTGACAAGTATCCTCCAGAAGGTGAGATAATTCTCCAAATTCTTCTATAGCTCAGATAAAGCATTTCTTTTGTACTGGAAAATTTGCTATTTCTCATTTGGTTTTCCTACCTAAAATGGGATTACTTTACTAAGTAGATATGCATAGTCTGATGAACGGAAAGACAGAACCCACCTCTTTTACTTATTAAATTGGAATTCTGATTTGCAAATCAGTAATCATAAATATGTTACTATGCATTCATTCTAGAAAGAAGAAAAAATTGCTTGGGCCATAAAAAGGAAATGTTTCAAATATTTAAGATATTTTAATGTATAAAGGTAGAGCCATCTGTGAGATTCAGCATTGGCAGCCCACCCAACTGTATGGGTTCACCTTGATATGACTGCAGTCATGTTGCATCATAACCACCATGACTGCCCCTAAGTTACCTGGTTGGCTTTTTTCACACAGTTTTCTAGGATACTATATATAGACTAAACCAACAGAGTCATATGTAGAGCCTTATACCTGACCCTGGCACTAGAGGTGTGACTGACTCTTGAGATAAACCAGGTATATTCTGACTTGGAGGAAGTAACTTTTGTCCTGACCACTTTATATACCCCCATCCTCTGATATGTGTTGCATGCATCCTCCTGGTCTTGTTGCCTCAGAATCACGCTTCTATCAAGTCCCCACTAAATTGTATTCTGTGTAATCTTGGATCTGTTTGCCTCTTTAATTTCACAGCATCTTTGGGTTGGTTCTCATAGGCTAGCCTCATACATGGGGTTCAATGTCATTTAATCTCTGCTCTTCAGTTTCCTAATCTATGAAAGCAAGATAATATTTGTTCTGAAGTGTTGTTTTGAGGCTCAAGTTATCAATAGAAAGGAAAACACTTGGAAAAAATGTAATTTTTAAGATTTCTAACGGGATAAAAGGTCAACTTTGGAAATAGAAATTGTTTAACCCTATGTTCCTGAGTAGGCTGTACCAGGTGCTGAAAAAAGATATTTAACATATAAATAACCGTATAAATAATAATGTTTGCTCTAATGTGTTGCAATCGTAGACTTTGTAAAATGTTGAGAAACCCTGGAATTTAATATGTAATCTTTCTCGCATAAAAATTTTAACTGAGTGTACATTGGTAGCTTCATTTCTTTAAAGGTTGGAAACTTGTCCAACTGAGATGAACCATCTCAGAAGCTCTCAGTTTGGGGTAAGTTGTTCTCTGCTCACCACAAAACAATTCTTTTTAATAATATTTAATAATCTCAGTGCCCATGTCACCCTTTCCAAGTACTAATGCCTTACCTCAGCTGTACTTGAAAATCTATGCTGTTGCTACCACTGATGTATCTGTTCCAGAAAGAAGCAGGCTTTGTTTCCAGGACTGTCAAACCAGGAGCTTTCACAAAAACACAAAGATTCACTCTATTATTGCACATCATAGAACTCATGCCTGTAGCTTGAAAATAGAAGTCTTTGGTGTAGGCATTTGCTTGTTTGACAGTTCTGTTCTAAATTTTGAAACTAGTGGTACTGTAAAGTGCCTGTCTGACAATGGTGAACCAGGGCTTAGTCATGCAAAATAATTACTGTTCACGGTTCCTTAGCTACAGTCAATAACTCCCTGCAAAATACAACATAATGCAGAAATCTAAAGTTACTAAATCAAAACTGAGAAAAAGAAGAATTTTAAACAAGTTTGGCAGAAAAAAAAATAGATTCTACAAAGATTTACCAAGTGATTTCTCCACCCATGGAAGGCTGTAATCTTTCTAAGAGAAGTTTCATGATAGAAACAGTGGTAACTTTTACTAGTACGTTCTGGTAATTGTAGTCAGTAATCTTATGGGATGTCAAAGAAACAAAAGCAATTACAGATATAGCAAGTAGTGCACAGTGCCTGTTTTCTGAACTTGAAATAATATTTTCAGGTTTGCATCTGTGAATTCAATGTTTTAAAGCCATTAAAACATCACCTACAATGCTACTCTGAAGGTGTACACACACACAGAGTTCTGGTACGGGGGTGGCAGGATGTTTTCCCTACCCCTTTAATAGGATCCAGGAGTTAGTGGAGTGGTTTATTATTATATTCTGAAAAAGTCAATATTAATGCCACAAATGATAATTATGTCTCCATGTTTCCTGAAACCTTTGCCAGGGAATGTCTGACTACTTGAAGGAAAAGATGATCTCCTGCTTGACCCTCGGTAGACAATTGCACTTAAGAATATCCTCCTTCTTGGAAAAACAAGGAAACAAATAACAATATTTATTGTTTTCCTAGAAGAGGCAGAAAGACAGAAACTAACTAGGATTTTACAGACTCCTCTGTGACTTATTTACCGTCAGTATTCTCAATCTAATATGAAAGTGGCAGTACTAGTGGTGAATATATGATTATTTTAGTCTTAGTTTATTGCCACCTTTTATAAAGTTTATAAATTTTTTAAAGTTAATTTGTTTTCAGATACAATCTGTGTACAATGAAATGCATAGATTTTCAGCATCCAGGCCAGTGAGTTTTGACAAGTGTATACTCCCATGTAACCAATGCCCTAAACATGGCCATCACTCCAGAAAGTTCTTTTATGCTATGCTATGGTTTGAATGTTTGTGTCTTTCCAAAATTCATGTGGAAAACTAATCCTCACTGTGGTGATACGGAGAGATGAGGTCTTTGGGGAAGGGTTAAGGATGGCATTGGTACCCTTATAAGCAAAACTAGAACGCAGCTCCTTGCCCATACTTCCGTGAGAGGATGGAGTAAGAAGCTGCCGTCTTAACAAGCAGAGATCATGCCTTCACTAGACACCAGATCTGCTGGTACTGTCATCTCAGACTTCCAGCGGTCAGAGCTAAGAGCAGTGCATTTATGTCATTCATGAATTACTCAGTCCAAAGTATTTTGTTATAGCACTTTGAAGAAACTAAAGCATGCTCCTTTCCAGCCAATCACTTGCCTTCCCTTCAAGAGAAACGACCATTTTGCTCATTTCTATGATTATAAATTAGTTTGCTTGTTTTTGAATTTCCTGTAAATGAAATCATATTCTTTTCTGTTTGGTTTCTTTTGTTTTTCATAATATTGAGATTTAATCATGCTATTTATTTACCAGGTTATTATTATTTTTATTGTGATGTAATTAGTATATATCTTTTTATGCTTATGCATTTGGTTTTTGGTTGACATTTTGGTTTTTACAGTTTTGGACAATTATGAACTTATTTATAAAGCAACAAAGATCTTTTATTTATTTATTTATTTTTGTATTAGGGATTGAACCCAGGGGTGCTTCACCACTGAGGCAGAGTCTCACTAAGTTGCTTTGGGCCTCACTAATTTGGAGCTTGGTCTCAAACTTGAGATCCTCCTTCCTCAGCCTCCTGATTTGCTGTAATTACAGGTGTGTACCACTGCACCCAGTCAAAAATCTTTTTTGAGCTATCCTTTTTGAGGCTGTAAGTTTTCATTTGTCTTGGGTGAATATCTAGAAATAGAATTATCAGATTATAGGACAAATCCATGTTTATCTTTATAAAAAACTATAATACAGTTTCTCTAGTTGGTGTTCCATGACATGAGAGTTCCATTTGCTTTACTCCATTGTCAATATTTGATTTTGTCTGTCTTTGTAATTCTTCCCTTTCTAATGCTCCAGGTTTTGATTTGCATATCTTTGAAGACTAATGACATTAAATACCTTTTCATGTGCACTTAAACCGCCATTTATCTTCCTTTGTGAAGTGTCTGTTCAAGTATTTTCCATATTTTCTTCTTTTAATTGTATATTTCTTGTTTCTTATTGTCATTTTTTTGCATATAAGTTCTTTGTCAAATAAGTATATTGAGAATATTTTCTCATGGTCTGTGGATTGCCTATTCAGTTCTTTAATGGTATCTTTTGATGAAAAGAAGATTTTAATTTTTAAAAAGTCCAATAGATCAGGTTTTTGTTTTATAGACAATGCTTATAGACATGTACTGTCTAAAACACCCCTGCCTATCCCCAGGTCACGGAGACAATCCATGTTTTCTTTTAGAAGCTGTATAGTATTATCTTTGAATCAATGATCCATCCTGAATTAGTCTCTGTGTATGGTGTGAGCTAAGGGTCAAAGTTCATTTTTTTCCATATGGCTATTCTTGTTCCAGTGCTCATTGTTGAAAGTTTTTCTTCTTTCTCCTTTAAATTGTCTTGGAGCCTTTGTTGAAAATCAATTGACCAATTAAATGTGGTTCTACTTCTGGACTGTCATGGGTTCTTTTGACTCACTGGTTTATCTTTATCCCCTTACCATACTCTCTTGACTACCTTTAAGAATTCTATCATGTTTAGTTCTCTTTTGTTGTGGATACTTTTGCCTCTTGCAGATGTTAGGTTCAGATTTTATTTCAGAAGTTAACACAACTTTCACATTGCTCTGAATCTCATATCCACAGTAGGAAAAATAAGAATTCACTTATAGAGTTATTGGGAGCAATAAACTATTTTATATGCATTTATAATTCTAAAATAATATTTACATGTTTAGAATATTGCTTATTTTTATTTCATTTTTTTTTTGCTTCCCTTAAACTTAAGCCTTATTCTCAAGACATATTCTTAAGTATTTCTTAAGAAATTTCTAAGAAGGATCTGCATCATTAGATTGTGGGGGCACTTATTCTGTGGATATAGGGGAATGTTAGAGTCTGTAAACAAGTCTGGATGGCGCCTGGCAAAATGCCAGAGGGAGTGGTTTGTGAAGTAACGCCAGCGAGCCATTAAGTGTGGAGATTCCTTCTTGGTTGACTGCTGTATCTAGTTTATGTTAATTAGATAAGCTGTATGAAATGTATATATACACCTCCTGTCCTACAGTAAACGGCTCCCACTCCTGCTGTATCAATGTACACAAGTTCCTGGTCACCCCCAGTTAGTTTGCTGCAGCCGGACTGTGGCAGGGGAAAACAAAAATTTGAGACAATTGAAAGTGGTGATAGGTTGCTGATTTCCACCTGTTTGCAGGAAGCGTAGTCTAGTGGTTGTTCCTGAGCCCTAGGCCAGAGGCCTGATTCTGGGTATTCATTCAATCAGGTCTGGCCACTCACCCCAAACACCAAATACAAAAGGTAATAGTGAAGCATGAAAGTTGTTGGTGGGACTGCAAATTAGTGCAACCACTCTGGAAATCAGTATAGAGATTATTCTTCAAAAAACTAGGAACCACCATATGACCCAGCTCTCCCACTCCTTGGTATATATCAAAAAGATTTAAAATCAGCATATTACAGTGACACAGCCACTTCTATGTTTATAGCAGCACAATTCACAATAGTTAAGCTGTGGAACCAACCTAGATGCCTTTCCACAGATGCATGGATAAAGAAAATATATACACAATGGAGTATTACTCAGCCATAAAGATGAATGAAATTATGGCATTTGTCAAAAAATGGATGGAACAGAAGACTATCATACTAAGTGAAACAAGCTAGTCACCAAAGAATCAAAGATCAAATATTTTCTCTGATATGTGGAAGCTAATCCAAAATAAGCATGGGGGCGGAGAGGGGAGAAGAATTTTTAAAAAAGGAAAGAAAAAGAGGGGAGAGGGAATTACTTCAAAATAGCAGAAAAATCAATAGAGAAAGAGAATTGAGGAGGAAGAAAAAGAGACACAGAAAGGGAAGAACAGTGGAATAAATCTGACTGGACTGTTGTATTTGTGTGCATGGATGTGATATTGTGGGTCCTGGCATTGCGTACATCCATAAGACACTAATTTTTTAAAAAAGGGAACTGTAAATGGATTGAAGAGGGATCAGGGATTAGCAGGGGAGGAAGAGGAGGAAGAGGATGAGGGGGTGGGGGCTGGTGAAGTATTGGGGACTGAATACAAGTAGGTTAGTTCCAAGCTTTTTTGATTATGTCAAAGTGTATCCTGGTGTTGTATCATAACCAGAAGAATTAATAAACAAACAAATAAAAGACTACAGAAATAAAAAAATAAATAAAGGCATGAAAAGAAATTTGATCAGTGCAGCTTCCCTGAGAAGACAAGGGGACCTGTGTTCTTAGCCCTGCCTTCCAGGGGCTGACAATGACCCCGAAGTTTTATAGAAAGGGGAATAAGGGCAGGGTTGGAGAGTTTGCACTGTTGGAGGCTATTCACAGTTGCCAAAGCAGGTGATCTTGATCTGGCGTGGTCTATTCATTATCTCAGGATTTGCCAGGTGAGGCCTTGGGTAAGAAAGCTGTGTGGTGTTGCCAGGTGTGTGGGAGGGGAGTTAGCATCCACAAATCATAAGATATTTTTCAGATTACATTGTTCCTGGAATCCAAGGTGACTTGAGCAAGAAGACAGATGCAAAACAGGCAGAGACCCCAAATCTTTAATTCTGCCTTTAGCCCTCCATTGGACAGTTACAGGCAAAAGTGAAGAGTCTAAGTGCCTGTTATATGCTGGTGGCAATCCTGTCTGATATTTCTTCTTTGTCTGCTTTAAAGGGTAGGAACTAATGGCCTTCTAATGCTTTGTTCTTCCAGATATTTCTGATTCAGTCTCTCCAACAGGCAGCTTTCTTTTCTCTATTGTGGCAGCTACTTTTGGCTGAATGACCTTTGCTCTCCCCCACCCCAAATCCATGACCTTTAAAACTCTTTTTAAAATATTTATTAGGGAATTGTCTTGTCACTTGGATTGAGTTTCTCTGAAAGATTTTATTCTTGGGTTAAAATATGATAAAAAGAAGTATTGGTAATATGATCACTTCCTGTTACTCAAACTGAGTATTCAACTGAAACAAGTTGAATAATAGTCCTTTCCTCTCTCACTCATCCAAGAGGATTAAATGAAGATGAATATGAAGTATCTATTCCTTCCCAGCCTTTTCCCTGTTACTGCTTCCTGCTAAGTTGTCATTCTTATTTCTAAATTGAGATACTTTCCTCCATAAATTTAATGACAGCTTGCTAGGTTTTTTTTTTTTTTTTTTTTTTTTTTTTTTTTTGCCTTTGTTTTTGCTATATTATAAATTCTGTGAGGACAATTATTTGATGTTATTGATCTTAGTTTTAGATTTCTGGCATCAAACCAAATAGCTTGCAATCATCTAATGAATGTTTATTGAATTAATTAGTCAAGTGCTGATATTATACCAAAGCCAAGTGATTGACACACATGCGCGTGTGCTCACACACAGCCAATAACTGTTAAAACTGATTGCAGTAGGAATTCAGTATTTACGAATTGATTAGTTAATAGTTTGAACACTTTACAATTAGATTATTAGGATGAATCAGGTGTTCTTTTCTTTTCAAAAATATGCTAAAACTATTCAAATGCCATTCTGCCGATAATGTTATTTAAGTAATAGCTCTCTTGTACCTTTTCCTATAATCTTACCCATAGGATTTGGGCTGTTCACCTCATAATAAATGAAAAGAGTTTTCAAAAAATAGTTGTAATACTAAACTCTTGGAGAGAATTTTGTCCTTTCCATTTAGTTATGGCTAGATTCTAGAGTATGTAACAGAGGTAGGTGAATAAGTATAGTTTTCAAAAGGTACAGACATAAAAATGAAGCACTTGGGTCTTCTGATGCTAAAGTGCTTCTATTTATTCTGCTTCCATAGAAATAGTTCTCAGGACTGCCTGTGATTAATTTCTGCTTTCTTAGTAAACTGGTAGTTCTGAATTCCTTTTTTGGTAGAACATGGATTTGCTCGTTAAATCGTAGAAAGTTAGTCCTGGAGGTATCTCTAAAAATAAAAGGGGTTAAAAAAGAAGTACACACAGCAATATGTGGTGAACATGTGAAATGTATCACTGTGAGAAGAACAATATAGACGCAAAACATAAATCCTCAAAACTCTTCAGATAAACTCATGGAAGACAAATCCATAAATGTTATTGTGGGGATTGTGGAGAGATAGGTTAGAATATCCCTAATCTCAATTTTGATAGTAATCATGCCTTCCTAAAATACTTCCCTAAATGTCCTTGTAAAAACATACCAAGGTGATGGTGTAATGAACTGGTCCAGTATCATCTCCTCCCATTCTACTTTGGACCCTGAAGGTGGGGGACACAGTGACAAAACAAGTGGTTTGGTGACTTGGAACGCTGCTAGTGATCTTCACTAAAGATACTTTCTTCTGGGGCTAGTCTTCTAAGGAAGTCTTGCCACAGGTGCAGGGAAGATGAAGTTCAATGGAAGAAAATTTGGCAATGACTTCTCATCAGCCTCACCCGCCCCCAAGATTTTAATTTTCTGTAAAGTTTTTTTAAAGCTTTCAAAAATCCAACATTAAGATCTTTTAAGTTGTTTTCAGCAAAATAAAAATGGACAGGCTCCCTGTCCCTCCCCTCCCCCAGTCGTGCAGGGTGTGAGATGATAAGTTCCTTCGCAATCCCTGATGGCCCCTCCGCACCGCAAAGGGGAAAGTAGAGCTTCCACTGGTGCCAAACGTAAAGGTTCAAAGAACGGAACGGGCGGATCTGTGGTTTTGTGGGGAGAGGCATCAGGCGACTTGGGGGCGGGGCTTGGCAAGGCCGGGCTCTAAGCGCCAGGAGCTAATGAATTCATAGGAAATTAGCCCGAGAGGGGGCGGCGCATGCGTCCCGCCCTCGCCGCGCTCCTCCGCGCAGTGCCCAGCGCCCGGTTCCCAGCGCACGGCCTTGCCGACCTCCACCTTCGCGGACTCGCTGTACGTGCCGGGAGGGGATGCTGCGGGAGGGCGCCGGCAGGGTGGCCGCGGAAGGGGAGCGGGAGTTGGCGGGGTCTCTGCCAGTCTGAAAGTTCTTTGCTCCGCTTAACTCCCTGCAGCCGTCCTTTTGCAGTCGGATCACTTCTGAAAGGGAATTGCGTTTCTGTTGTTCCTAAGTTGCTTAAGTTTTTATCCTTTCTCAAACTCCGAGAGTGAAACTTGGGAGGATGAATCTTTCATGTTTAAGGGATGATTTCCTCACTTTTTAAAATTTTCAAGCCAAAGTAGTATTTCCTTTGAAAGGGTCCCGTGATCTTTGGGAGAGTTGTGAGTACTTGCAAGCTTTAGCAACACAGGAAATCGCTGTTAAGAAGCTTCAACTCTGTGCCGGCTCTGATTGGACGAAAGGCCTTGGTACCTAAAGAGGGACAGAATTTGTACTTCTCTATTCACTTTGATAGGCAAGAGAAACATCTGTATGTTTTAAAAATAACAGTGGTGGTAATGATGTTAGATAATGCAAGAGCACTTGAATGCGAGTGTTGTATTGTTTTGTGATGTTATTAGAGTCAGATGACTGAACAGCTGAGGGTGAAACCCCCTTGGCAGGTTCTAATGGGTGCATCCCCTCTACCCCACCCAAAATCCGAAGGAAGAAGCCATTAGTCCAAGAAGTAAAAAAAGAAAAGGATTCTTTTCCACAAGGCCTCAGAAACTGCTAACCCTGGACTGGGGAGGTGGAGAGAAGGTGCATACAAGCCTTCTAGTGTCTCTGCTTTCCGTTATTAGTCACAGGGTCTGATCATTTCCCCCAATTTTCCTCATCCTGCTTTCTCTGTTCGTGAGTACCATGGGGGTGTTGATCAATTTGTGGGAACAGCTGACAGTCTAATAGAGTTCCCAGGCTCTGGTCCACTGTGAACCCCAGCTGGACCCACCTTTTTTGCATGCTCTTCTGGGAGTTAAGGTGGTATTGCACTTTGTTGTTTTAAAATAAGCTTCTAAATAAAAAGGTCTTATATGCTCTGACCATCTTTATTCATTTTTTAAAACATGATAAATTGATCCATATTTGAATATTACTCTTCGTGCAGACAAGTAAGATTTTTCTAAGGATTTATTTTGGAGTAGAGCTTATTAATCCTTGAGATTGGAAAGGGAAATCAACACTGTCCTCTAAGAATGCTTTACACCACCATATTCTCCCCTCTATCCTCTCCCCCCCCAAACGATCAGTATTTGGCCTCTGAGACTTCCTTTGCCTGAGACCTCATAGGAGGCTCAGTCTGCAGCCACCACAGTCCCTTCTGAAAATTCTAGAACTGATATACAGCAGCATAGCCACTTACCTATCTTTTTTCCTTGTCCTACCTGTTGTGTTTGTTAGTTTCAGAAAGTACAAAATTGAAGAGTCATGGTCTGGTGGCTCTGTGCCCATATTTTCTGTGTTACACAATGTTGATTTAGAGAAGCCAAGTAATCCTGAGAAGAAAAGAACTTTGCTCTTTTTGACCAAGAGCCTATTAAGGGAAAGGGAATGTTCTTCAACTTAAGAGTTTGAAAAAGGTTCTGCGATAGATACTGGGGGAAAGAAAAACCAAATGGGAATGTGATTGGCTGGGGAAACAGCCTCCAGAAAACCAGAACATTCTAGCATTCTTAGCTTAGATGGTAGATAGCCCATGAATTATATGGTTGAGGAAACTGGGCCCTGATATTGGTCCCTTCTCTATGAATTTGGGTCTGGGTACTCATTTAATGCCTCTGGCCCTCAGTTTTATATATCAAAGGTAGAAAATATTATTCACTCTTTTAGGATTTTTGAGATCAAGTGAAATAAAAAGTATGCCACAGCTTTTTAGAAACAAATTGTATCCTCAGTGCCTAGAACAGTGTCAAAGTAGGAGCTTCTTTATTTAGCGAACACTCTTATAGCCCTTAGCCAGGTCTCAGTGCTTTTGAAGACACTTTTCACTAAAAGCAGTATTCATAAGAACCCTGCAAGGTTTATTTATCATTTACCTTTTTTTTTTTCAGGACAGGTGAGTAGGCCCTAGAAAAGTTAACTTGCAAGTAATAAGTGGCAGTGTTGAGATCTGCCAGGACTCCACTTTACCTCTAGAGTTTGTATGTGTGCATCATCTGATCTCTTGGCCTCTTAAAGAACATTCACCTCCATACCAGGGGGCTAGGAGCTGGTTTCTGGGCAGATATTCACTATGATGCCAGCCAATGAACGTATAATAAAACAAGTAAACCACTGTACAGTACGATTCATCATTTGTAACCATTTATTTTATATAATTTGTTCCGTTTTTCTCTGCTTTTCTAGATTATTTTTGAGACCCCTTTTGCGTGAAACTCATGGGAGGCTGAATCTGTAGCCATCATAATCCCTTCAGAAAATTCTAGAACTTGTAAACAGCAGCATGGCCACATAGTTATCTTTTTTTCTTCATGCCACCTGTTGTGTGTGTTAGAATATTCAAATCACCTAACACTTTACCCCTGCCCCCTTTTTGGGCCAGGGATTGAATCTATGTGTGTGCTACCACGGAGCTACATTCCCACAACTATTTTTATTTTGAGACAGGATCTTACTATATTTTCCACACTGGCCTCAAACTTGCCATCTTCTTTCCTCAGCCTCCTGAGTAACTGGGATTATAGGCATGCACCACTGCAAACTTGACTACACTTTACCTTCTTAGTTTTTACCACTACTTTACTCCTCTCTGCTCTCTTGGAGACTATTCTTGGGAGAAAGCTTTCATAATTTTGTTTTCACTGCCGTGCCTCACCATGACAGTTTGGGCCACTGGCTCCTGACAATTTGTTAACAAATTGGCTTTGGAAAAAAAAAAAATTAGAACCAAGTCTAGACCAACATCCCTGTAATCCATGTATTCAGTGACTCTAATTGCTTAATGTTCTTGCCTTTACTACTCAGTACCTGGGATGTGGAAGGTATTGTGTGGGAAAGTTAGTTCATGAAGCTGTACAGTGTGGTATATCACAGGCTCGATGTTGGCCCATCTCCCACAAATTCAGGCTGGAGGAGTTCTGCATTTTTGGCAATTGAGAAATGCTTACTGTGTGAGGTGTGCTTTCTGTGTGGGGCTCACCTATGAAGAAAAGACTTCCTATTTCCTTTGCCCCAGCTGTTGACATCTTTTGTGTATTTCTCCTGCTAAGGGTTCCAGAAGGCCTCCACTTTTTCCTCTGCTCTTTTAATGCTGAATTTTACTACGGAGAAAAGAAGTTTCTTGGACTTCTGTTCCATCCCTGAATACATTGCATTATGGGGAAAACAGCAGAGACTGTTTAAAAATTATTAAGTGGCAACATTTCCTACTTGAACTTCCTAATATTTAAATAGTTAAGGTCCCTGCTGTATTTCTTCAGATCTCTGTCCAGAGGCATAGGCCTTAGGGATCCTTTATTAGGCAAATGAACTTTACAGGAGCCCTGAAGGATCTTTGATCGCCACCCCTCCCATACTAGAACACATATTTTACGTGTTTTAAAAAGTATTATTGGGCACTGAGAACCAACCTAACATACTGTGCTTTCAAGACTATAAACTCATAGAGGTGGATTAATTTACTATCATGTGGGATTTGTTTTTTCTTTTTTAATATCTGGATTACCTTTGATCCTCCATACCTGTAGGTTCTAGCCAACTGTGGATTGAATTTATTAGGGAAAAAAAATCGTGTCCGTATTAAACGCATACAGTCTTTGTTCCTTGTAACTTTTCCCTAGATAATATGGTATATCTGCTGTTTGCCTAGTGTTTACTTTGTGTTAGATATTACAGGCCATCTAGAGATGACTAAAGTAAGGGAGGGTGTGTGGGAGAATATACACAGGTTATATGCAGATACTAGCCCATTTTATATTGAGCACTTGAGCACCACAGATTTGGGTTTCTACAGTGAGTTGTTCAGGGATTCTGGAACCACAGGACACTGAGGGACAACTGTATGTAATCAATCTCTCTTTCTCTCTCTCTCTCTCTTTCCCTCTTTCTCTTTTTTTCTGTACTGGGAATTTCATCCACTGAGCTGTATTCTCAGCATTACCCCTCCCCTTTTTTTTAAACATTTTTTAAAAATTTGAGACAGGATCTCACTAATTTGCATAGGAACTCACTAAGTTGCCCAGGATGGCCTTGAACTTGTGATCCTCCTGCCTTAGCCTCTTTGCTTACTGGGATTATAGGTGTGTGCCTGGCTGTATGTAGATTCTGTTTGCCTAAATTTACGGAGTACATTTTTAGTCTAAGGAAATAAAAATCATAATATACATAGGAAGCTTTGGTTTCTTTATCTGCAAATGGGAATGATAATACTTACTACATCGCATAACAGGAAGAGGAAAGCAAAAAACATATGCAAGGGGTACCTAGCTATGCCAGCCACAGTGGGCATCCAATTTTGGTTGAATCAGAATTAAACAGAATTAAGCAACCAAAAGCTAAATTAAGCAGGTCTCTTGAAGGAGTCAGTGCAATGTGTTAGCATACAGGATGTCAGGTCCGAGACCTGGGTTTGTTTTTCTTGGCTGCTTAACATCCCTAATTCCCATTTTCTTTATGTGTGAAATGGATGTATTTACAAGGGTTACAGTATTAAAAAGATTAAAAAGATTTTGTAAGGTACTGTATGTGGTATAATTGGACACATAGCACATTCTTGGGAAATTAAAAATGTATGTTTATGGATGTGATTTATATCACAATTCAACAGCAACTCAAGAACAACTACATGACCAGTAACAAAATATAGAAATACATATGTGGACTTGTAGATTATTTGTAAATGGATAGAATGATCAGAATTGGATAGATGTCAGTCTAACAAGGGTTGAGATTTAAGGGCAGGAAAGGACATCATTGAGAAGAGAGCACTGCAGTCTAAACAAATTATATAGGGTCTAAGTCGGGTAGGAGACAAGATAGGTGTTTATATGGAAGAGATAGAAGCAGATAGCAGAGCTCATGACGAAGCAAGAGGACATTACAAGGAATGACCACAAGATAAGGCTGTGATTTAAATTTAAGCATTATCCTAAATTCCTATCCACTTTGACTTCAGTATCACTAGTGTGCCTCACCTTTCCTCCTGACCCAATTATAGTTCCAATTCACTCTCAGTTTCATTCACTTTATCCTTGACAGCATTTAGATGCTGTAAATATGGAAGGTGAAATGACCTGAAGAGACATATAAAGCTCATCCTTCTTTCTTTTAAAGTACCATGCATGCCATTTCCTAAGTGTGTGTTTGCAAGCCTGTTATTTGGATGCCTCTGTTGTCTTGCTTCTCTTTCTTCACCTGTGTGGGTGTTAATGATGACCATGATCATGATGATCAAAATGATGCTAGGTTAAGGATATCATAAACTTTATCGAGGGTTTTCTATGGGCCAGCTGCTGTGCTAAGTATTTTTCTGCATGTTTTCTTAATTAAATCTTGCAACAAGTCAATGTTAGGAGCTATTACTATTCCTGTCTTATAAATGAAGACATTCATTTATAAATGAAGAATTTATCCTCAGAGAGGCTAAATTCCTCAAGCAAGGTTAATAGACACATCATGGGCCTGGAATTCAAATCATGGCACCTAAGATCTTGAACACTCCTGAAATGACACAAAGGAGTAAGGTGGGTTTCTAAAGCAGGACATACTTTTAGAACTTAGGCATCCCAATACAATATCAGTGGTACTGCTGTGTATATGGTTGGGTGTTTCCAAAGAGATCAGTCCATGGCCTTTTGTATTCAATCTGTGGTCCATCTTGATGCAAATATATGGTTGTGGTCCATTTTTAGGGCATTTGGGCTATTTGCTTTTGCTTGTAATACCCACAAATTTTTATTTAGTATCTTTAATCTTTAGGCTTAATGACATAGAACTAGAGAAAATATACTACTGTTTTTATTGAAAAATTTGAAACTGAATGATCATTTTTTTTTGAAAATGGCTCCCAGATATTTTTAAGAACAATGTGGTCAATGCTGCAAGTACACCTAATGATCATGAAGTTATTTTGCATATTCATGTCTGTTTTTTTCCTTCCTGTCTGAAATCTTTTGAAAATTCCAGAGCAAAATTGAAAAATGGCTGATCTCACCCAGCTACTGGAAAATGAAGTATTCATGGCTTTTGCCTCCTATACAACCATTATCCTTTCAAAAATGATGCTTATGAGTCCTGCAACAGCCTTCTATAGACTAACGAGAAAGGTAAGACATTTTTTGGACTAGTGTTTTCAGTTCTATTATAGATGTAGAGTGTAACTTTTGGGGTGAGAGTGGGGAGAGATGAAAAATATTGAATAAAAGAAAGAAAAAAGGCTAAGAATTAAAGTTCTTCTTCCCAGAGTGGGCTCTTATGACTGGAGTATGCTAACCGTTGGATTTTGTGTACTTCTGACTTAAGTTAATAGTATTTCTACCCGGCATTGTAAGAGTGAATTTAAAAAAGTCAAGGGGCATGGTCAAGGTGACAGAAAGATTTTGAAGTACACATCCCATGTTCAAGCAGGTCTATGACCAAGTGAGAGGAGCCAGAGAGGCTGCTAGACAAAGTGTAAAATTTTCATTGGTGCTATCCCTGTGCCTATTAAACATCTTCTTTCTGGAAGCCTCCTGTTTCTCTCTTAGGTTCCTGTCCTGAGGTTTTTGTCCTCTAGAGTCTTGCTCCTGTTTAGAGGTCCTGGCCCTCTCTGAGGTGTTTCCTTGTCACTGTTGGAGATATGGGGTTGATATCTGGAGAACATTCCCACATATTTAATTCTGTGATAGGGTTCAGTTGTCCTCTGGAAACAAAGTAGGAGCAGGGAAATCCTCCTGGTCTTAAAAGAAGGAGGGAATTTGAATTTGTGGAGTGGCAGGCGCCATTATGTTATTGTCAGCATAGTCAGGTGAAGTCCAGGTTGGTCCCCATTTTATAGAATAACTGAAAGACACAGAGGTTAAGGTCAGTAGCTGTCAGGTTCATCTTGAGCTGCCTTTACAGGATGTCTTGGACTGGATGGCTTAAATAGCAAATATTTGTTCCACATAGTTCCTGAGGTTGGCAAGTCCTAGATCAAGATGTCAGTAGATCCAGTGCCTGGTGAGGGCTGGATTCCTGATGTGTACATGGCCATGTTCTCCTTGCATCCTTACTTGGGGTGAATAGAGAAAGAAAGAAGCAAGTTCTGCCCTGTCTCTTTATAAGGGCACTAATCCCATCCATGAGGGTTCCACACATATGATCTAATCACCTCTTAAAAGTCTCCACCTCCAGATACCTTCACACTGGGGATTAGGCTCAAATATATACGTTTTGTAAGGACACATTCAGTCCATAGCAGGAGGGGCCCGACAGTGGCATAACAGTAGAGGACAAGGCTGAGATTCAAATTCAGATAGTTTAAATCCAGATCTCATACTCTTTCATTGTAATATATTAATTTCTTTATTTAAAATGAACATGTCAAACATCTCATGGCCAGGCATTTATTTAGAGGATACTGTGATGAGCAAGGCCAACAGGCCTGCCTGCAAGAGCTGTTGATACTGTATCCCAACCCTGCCTATCAGTTCCCCTCAATACTTTTTATCTAGAAAGAAAGCTCTTATCATATTAAGAAAAAGTTATAACATTTATGAGATGTTTTTCAAGCTTAAATTAGAACTAATTTTATAGTTTTTTTCCTTATTATAAATTATTAAACATTGGGACATACTTAAATATTTTTAAAATGCATCTTTCAAGTTTCAAGGGATGGGGAAATCATTTCAAAGAGCATAATAATCAGAGGAAGCGATACATGAACACATGCCATGCCCTCAAATGTTAACTTGTTCTTCCTAGGAAGCAATTCAGCTTCTTAAATTTAATATTATTTGACCCAACGTTTTATCTGGCTCAAGAGAAGAAGCATACATATCCTATCAAAGTACAAAATACCTTTACCATCCCTCACTTTCTTATGCTTCTTGCCTTTTTTTCCTAACATCTTTGGTAATTAAATGTATTACCTTCAGACTAGTTGGTTCCTTGGAAATGCTAAAATACTTGAGGGAGGGTGTGTCTACATGTCATTGTGAAAAAAATGCTAGGGTACCATAATAATAATGATAATAATTAGTGCTGACTCAGACTTATGCCTCTTTCTATTTTTTCCTCCCTTCTCACTATTTTTATATTCTGGTTTTCATTTAAATTCACATTTATGCTGCTTTTAGAAATAATTTGCGGGCTGGGATTGTGGCTCAGCGGTAGAGCGTTTGCCTAGCACATGTAAGACCCTGGATTCGATCCTCAGCACCACATATAAATAAATAAAAGGAAAGGTATTGTGTCCAACTACAACTAAAAAATAAATATTTAAAAAAATAGTTTGTATTGTTAATAAAGATTCAGGTTTAAACTGTGAATGAACTGTGGATGCTCCTGTGTGATTTATTGCTCTGAAATTTCTTTGCTTAGGGACCAACCTACAGGCCTGCATTTCTGACATTAAAATGCAGATAACTTAGGTAGAATAACCTCATGCTGTTTGGTGTTTGCAATAAGTTTTTTTTTTTTTTCCCCCTTGGCGTTTGGAATAGGTGTTTGCCAACCCAGAAGACTGTGAGAGCTTTGGCAAAGGAGAGAATGCCAAGAAGTATCTTCGGACAGATGACAGGGTGGAACGTGTACGAAGGTAAACCAGTGTCTCTGGAAATTACCTACTCAAAGAATTTTGGTCAAGGAGCTCAGTGAAGTTGTTTGGGCCTTGGAGAAAAGGAAAAACAAAAAGTCATCCACTCAGTATAACTACAGAAAAGTAGAGATCTCAACATCTCTGAATATAACTGTTATTGCACATATTACCAATTTAGTTGCACTTTTGTATGGACTTTTTATTTGTTCTAATTAGCTATACATGACAGTAGAATGCACTTTGACACATCATACATAGATGGAGTAAAATTTCTCATTCTTCTGCTTATACATGATGTAGAATCACACAGGTTATATAGTCATGTATGTACATAAGGTAAAACACCTGACTTTGTTGGGATTAATAACTGTGCTCTGTATAGCAGTAATGGCAGGTAGAAGGTAAAATGGAGAAAGTGAATTCTTGCAATTTTGTCATCTTTCTCCAGAGATGTGACTCATCCCATATAAAGGGTTGAAGAAACAGGTGTTTTTGCATAAGGTTTGAAATATGGAAGTTGACACTCTTCAGAGAAATGAGTACCAACTGAAGTGTCTAGATCATATTGGCATTATCCCTTTTTTGATTCCTGGTGAAAGTCTGAAGCCCATCTCAAGATTTTTGCAGATTCTCTCATGGTACATGGCGTATGGCCTCAAGATTAACTCAGGCTCTGGGTTCATGCATTTGTGCATGCTTTTGCATTCTGCATTTTGTTACACTGGGTGTAACCTCAGTCTTTCTCTCAATTCCCTTGACAAATCAGCTTAAAAAATGTGTATAAAAGTGGATTTAACTAAATTGAAGTGCAGAGGAGGTTACTGTGTGGCAACCTAAGCATTGTGTATTAGAGTTCCATGTCTGACAATGTCCTACAGAGTCCTCAGGGAGAATTTGCACCACACCTTCTTGTACCCCAAGTAGCATCCAGCATTTTATCTGGCCCCATATACTTTTTTGCCTTTCCTGTACTAAAATTAAATTTACTTTTTTATTTATGCAAAACCAGTTTTATCTCCAAGCTTTTTATCAAGCAAGTTTTTTTTTTTTCTCTCTCTCTCCTAACAGAAAGCCTGTGCTAGAGATTTAGGACAAAATGTTCACTTCTGTTTCTTTTAATTATACACTTGTTAATTCAGCAGCTCCCGAGTTAGTCAATTAGTCAATCTTGAAAATTGTGTAGAGAGTGTGGATCCAAAATAGTTTCAAGACAGAATCAATGTGAGGATCTCAAACAATATCAAAGGAAAAGAATTAAAACTAGAAAAGGTGAGTGGTACTCACTGTCATAGATTTCTCAAAACCATTAGACATAAGAGTTTAAAATATATCCTTTTTTGTGTTTGCCTTTGACAGCAGGACCAGAAAGTGCTAGGACCCTCAGTCGTATTAGGAAGATTGAAAGGAAGATCCAAATTTCATATATGAAAGTTTTAACAATAAAAGCTATTTTATTGGGGAAAATTTAGATTTTTTTCCCACTATCATTTCCTACTTCTCATCCTCAACCCCTGTGCCCACAGGATTGTATCTCTGAAAGTGAAAGCCATAATCTAAGCTGATCTCCAGTCAGGCTGCAATTGACCTGGTTCTGAAAGGGTTGTCCCTGAGGTGCAGGAACTGTGTGCACTGCGCCCCCTGGTGATCAGACACTGACCTTACAGTGTGGCAAGAGGAGGAAGAGGAGGGTATCTGGCAGAATAAGGTGCTAGTTGCCTGTTCTAGTTTTTGAGAATTTATTGGCTTTCTCAAAAAAAGCTCCCAATAACAATACACTTTTGAAGATAATTTTTAGAGAAGGAGTTTCAAGAATCTCCTTTTTCCATTTAGCCTAGATTTTCCCCCCTCTCTCCATCATTACACAATTATAACACAATTATAAATACATCACTATTAGCATATCTGCATATTTCAATGTCAAGGACCTACGAGGGGCACAAATGAAGTTAAAGGGTAAGCTTTAAGGAATGTAATATTGAAAAAATAAATATATACACATACAGATTAATTAGTTAAAAACAGAGTAATGTATGTTGAAATATCAAGGTTTGTGGCTCATAGTCAGTTGTTTTGAGCTGTAGGCAGACAGAATCACTGATTAGGAAATCATCTATTTAATCCTGCTTCACTTATTCTAGGAAGAATTCCAGACCATGTACATTCACTACCACAAGATAAGTGAAAGTTGAAAGGCAAATGGGGCAGCCACAGAACTAGTCATTCAAAAGAACTTGGGTTTGATATTTAGGGAAAGCAGAGACATTGATGACATACTACCACCCTACCTTCAAAGGTAATGCCCATTTACTGGTAGGGTTCAATGGATCCTCATTGATACTTGTTGGGGATTCTGTCAAGAGATTTAAATGTGGGGCTGGGCGTGGTGGCATATGCCTGTAATTCCAATAGCTCTGGAAGCTGAGGCAGGAGGAATGCAAGTTCAAAGCCAGTCTTTGCAATTTAGCGAGATTCTGCCTCTAAATAAAATATAGAAAAAGGGCTGGGGATGTGGCAAAGTGGTTAAGTGCCCCTGGATTCAATCCCCAATATTTAAAAAAAAAAAGAGAGAGAGATTGAAATGTGAGCTGGAGGTTGAACTGTGTGATCCCTCATGTGGTCCCAGTGTATGAACAAAGCATGAACAAAGAGAGCCTTGTGTATATATCACTGCTATATCTTCTTTTGAGATCCTGTCAAGGAGCTTTAAGACTAGGTTCCTGGCCAGGCATGGTGGGAAGCTGAGACAGGAGGATCACAAGTTCAAGGCCAAACTTAGTAGCTAAACAAGGCCCCGTTTCAAAAGAAAAAATAATAATTTAAAAAAGGGATGGAGATGTGGCTCAGTGGTTAAATAATTCTGGGTTCAACCTCTAGTACCACAAACAAACAAACACAAAACAAAATTTAGAAAACAAAACAAAACAAAAACAATTTCCTCCCCAAAACTACATTTCCTGCTAGTGTTCCTCTTCAGAGGTTTATAATGTTCCCCATGAAAATAAGATCAACATGTCTATAATAGAGAATATTATGTACTTAGGAATATTTTATGAAGGAGTAACCTGAAAAATATGATCTAGAAGTAGGGAGAAGAAAAATATGATAACAATTTGAGGAAATTTCTTTGTGGGAATTTGGACACACTGCTGTATGCTAAGACTGAGGTTCGGTGAAGACAGGTAAGGCAGGAAGTATGGTTACAGCTCCTTTTGTAGTTGGCCGACCTTTGACAGTTTTTAAATGCATGTAGCAACTCTAGTCCAGGTCAGGTGGATGCCTTGATCCAAGTTACTCTGATCTGAGACAACGCGTGACCATGGTCTCTGGAGCACAGAGCTGATGGTAGTCCATCACAGGGCAGGTGTGTTCCAAGGGGCATCTGTCCAAGGAGAAGGGAAACTGAGAACATGGACTCATGGGGCAGTGGAGAGTAGACCCGGGTTAAGAATGGTTGCTTGGGCAAACTGATGTTTACCTGGTAACCGATTCTAGCTGCTGTCTATAAATAAGGCTGAATGGAGAAGGCTGCCACTCTGTGAAGGGCAAAGGAAAGGACAAGGAGAAGGGTGGGGTGAGCTACATAGGGGTGTCGGTAAGTGTATACCCAGGCAGGTTGGCACCAGGTGTATACTTACCCGGCTGTGGGTATTGGGCCTTCCTAGGACAATGAGGAGTGTTATTTAGAAAAGCTTTTCTAGGACTGATGTAAGAGAAAAAGAATGGAAAAGGAGAAATGAGAGAAGGAAAAAGTTGGAGGTCCCAATAAGGCCAAGAGGACCCAGTCCTCGACTTTCTCCTTCTTCTTCCACATTCCCCCTATTGCCTGTGACTTTCTTCTTTGCTTTAACGTTGTGTTCTATTTGACAACCATCTAATAGAGGCTTAGGAGTAGACATGGTTTTCCAAGGGTATTCCTTTTGTCATTTCTTCCCCAACGTTGAAATCTCTGTCACATCATCATGAAGGAAAATCGTGACATGCCGGAGACTGGAAGTGAAGGCATCCTGGTCTTGCAGGAGAATTCAGAGGGACAAAGCAAATGGCACTGGTGGACGGGCGAAGCGGGCCCTTCCACACAGAGTTCCTGTCCTTCCTTCCCACTCCTGCCTGATTCTCATTGGTCCTGGCACTGTTCCGGGAACCAGAGGGGACAAAACCACTTCATTCTGCCTTTGCTTTTACTCAGGGGCAGGTGATTCTTTATTTCAGCCTTTTCCCAGGTGTGCCTTCTTCATCCTTCTAGGCTGTCGCTGTCTTTGTCAGGCAGCCTGGAGACTCTTAAGGAAGACAGAAGGGAAGGGAGGGAGGGAGAGCGATGACCACTGAGCAGGCAACATGGAAGAATTATCTTTTTGGGGGTGGGGCATACTGGGGATTGAACTCAGGGGCACTCCACCACTGAGCCACACCCCCAGCCCTATTTTGGATTTTACTAGAGACAGCGTCTCACTGAGTTGCTTAGCGCCTTGCTTTTGCTGAGGCTGGCTTTGAATTCGCTATCCTCCTGTCTCCGCCTCCTGAGCTGCTGGGATTACAGATGTGCGCCAGCAGCCTGTAAATAATTATCCTTTATGCCAAAGTAGAAGAGCCCTATAAAAGAAATGTTTTTCACGTTGGTATATGTATCAATAGCTGACAAACTCTATCAAAATCTCTAGTCCTAGTTTAGAAACTAAAGCAGTTTGGGGAGCTGGGGCTGTGACTCAGCGGTAGAGCCCTCGCCTAGCACATGCAAGGCCCTGGGTTTGATCCTCAGCACCATATACAAATAAATAAATTAAATAAAGGTATTGTGTCCAACTACAACTAAAAAATAAATATTTTTAAAAAGGAACTAAAGCAGTTTGTCATTCTGTAGGCTTAAAAGGGGGCATCAGATTTTAAGATTATGAACTTTTAAGAATGTTAAGTCAAAAAAAAAAAAAAAAAGAATGTCAAGTCAGTAATAGATGTGCCTTTTATTAAAAATTCTAGCCAGGAAAGCCCATGGGGCCTTATGGCTAAACTATACTTTTTGTTTTCTTCTAGTGGTGATATAAAGATAAAATTTAGGAAGTCTCTTTTATCTTTTTTAAATATTTTAAAGTTTTAGTACTGCAGATTGTGCTCTATCACTGATTTATTTTCCTAGCCCCTTCTATATTTTTAGTTTTAGACAGTGTCTTGCAAAGTTGCTGAGGCTGGCCTTGAACTTGAGTTCTTCCTGCTTCAGCTTCCCAAGTCTCTGGGATCACAGGGGTGCATCACCACACCTGACTTCTTATCATCTTTTGTGTATATTCTGTCTTATACTGCAAGCTTGTTAACTTATTCTTTTTGTGGTTTAAAGATATGAGTAGCTAAAGTTTTGGTCATCTTCAAGAGGATATTTATGTGCTGTGCTATTTGTATTTGAAGAGATGAGTCTTGGCTATTCAGTTGCTATTGCTATTAAGTTTGTAATCTAGTGGTTTGGGTAAATGGGCAAGCATTTTCTCATTCACCATTTTAAAGACTAGAAAAATTAAAGGAAGTCTCTTAGGAAAGATTATACCCCAAAAGTTTTTTTTTTCTTTGTGAAGAAGAGTTTTTAGTAGGAGGAATCTTGAATTGCAAAAAAATATATATATTTCATATTTATAAAAATGAAGTGACTTTTCCTAGATGCAATTTTGATATTCCCAAAACTATAAAATGACTTCAACAGACACTACTATGGCAGTATGTATAAACGTGGATACATAACCAATATGATCCTGCAATCTGTACACGTGGTAAAAATAAGAATTCATACCTCACTTGAATCAAATGTATGAAATATGATATGTCAAGATCATTGTAATGTTTTGAGCAACCAATAAAAAAAAGATACACCACTAAAATTAAAAAAAAAACAACAAAAATAATGAGATGATATAACAATGAAAGTCAAGTGAGTGAGGAAGCAAAGCAGTTTGAGAGAAAGGCTTTTACTTTGCAGTTTAAAGATCCATTAACATCTACATTTAATTTTTGAAGGGCGGGAAGAATGAATATGTTTCTGCTGATTTTGAAATTTTAAGAGACATTTTTTTTTCCACAGAGCCCACCTGAATGACCTTGAAAATATTGTTCCATTTGTTGGAATCGGGCTGCTATATTCCTTGAGTGGTCCAGACCTTTCTACTGCTCTCCTGCACTTCAGGCTCTTTGTTGGAGCACGGATCTACCACACAATTGCGTATTTGACACCCCTTCCCCAACCGAATAGAGCTTTGGCTTTTTTTGTTGGATTTGGAGTTACTCTTTCAATGGCCTACAGGTTGCTGAAGACTAGATTTTACCTGTAAAGAAAATCGAGTACTTCCCATGCAATTGGTTTTTAAGAATTCTATACTTCCAGTATATAATGAATATTTTCTGAGGCTTTAAGTGGGAAGGGAGCAGAGAAAGTAGGAATGGGGAAAAACCCAATTTAAAGATTAGCCCTGCTAATATCCTTTTATTCTTGCTTCATATTTGCTGTAGACATTCAACAATAATTTTTAAGTCTTTTGTGTGATTCTTTTAAGTTCTGATTGTTATAATTTTCAACATTCATCAACATTTCATATTATGAATCTATAAAAAATTGTGTGTGTGCAAAGTCTATATTTCAATACTGTGGAAATAGTGATATGAAATAAAGAATTTAATGAATGGTTTTGTTTTCCCAACTGTTTATATTTCAAAATTTCAAAACTATGGAAAAGTTGTAAAATGGAATAAAGGACCTCTATATACCGTTCATCTAGATTCACCAGTTGTTCACATTTTAGCACATTTGCTTTAGCTTTCAAAAACAATTTTTTTCCTAAACAATTTGAAAGTAAATGGCAAATATCATGATACTTTACTTTTTTATATTTAGACATATTTCTTGTATGAACAGCATAGTCTTCTTCACAAAAACCATAGTACCATTACCACACCCAAGAAATGTCACATTACCACAATGGTATTTGACATATATAATCCACAAATTTATCCAATTTTTCTAAAACCACCGTTATAACTTCTTTAGTTATAAGGCCTATATGTTGCCTTCTGTTACATTTTCATTAAAATGGAAGCATTCCTTCACTTTTTTGTTGTTTTTTGTCTATTGTGACATTGATTTTTTTTTTTTGAAGAGTATATGCCAGTTGTTTTACAGAATGACCCTTACTTTGGATTTTTCCTATTTAGTATGTTCTTAGTCTTTGATTCAGAATAAACATTTGGGGTCTGGTTATGTGCTGTTCACATTGTATTATATCAACAGGTTTAAGACATCAGTTTGCTCCATTATTAGTGATATTAAATTCAATCAGCATAGTAAGGGTATACTAACCAGATTTGTCTATTATAAAGATAACTTTTTGTCTTTATGAGTGATAATAAATTGAGACTATTTTCCTATCCTATCTCCTTATAATTTTTAACCACTGAGTTTAGTACCCAGTGATGCCTAATTTTATTTCTACAATAAAGTAAATAAGCATAAAAATTTATTCAGCATATATAAACCTATAAACACATTAATCTGTATAAATGTAGTTTTTTTTCTCTTGAATGCAACTAGGTGTACTTCAATTTTTACAGCAGAGGGTTAACTTTTAAATCTCAATATTCTTCTATACATGCCATTACATTTAAGTTAGTTGTTTTCCTTTCTACCTCTTGATTAATCTCAATTTAAAATGCATATTTCTTAAGTAGTACTTTAATGACTGTTGTGAAATGTTCATTTAGGTTTGTCACACAAGAGAAAAATTACTGCAATATTTTAGTTTTAATAGTTTGAACAACTCTAAAGTCAATAAACAAAACCTATTAGGCAGTTTTCTGTGTAGTCTTCTTCACAAGGTTTCTCTTGTTTTCCTAATGTTAAAAGCAGCTCTGCATACTGTGGACTGAACTGCAGTAAATCTTCATGGTGTAATTAATGGAAAAGAACATGAGTTCTAACATGAAAAATCTAAAATCCAAGGACTGGGTTTGAACACGCAAAACATACATATGCACACACACACACACACACACACACACACACCTGTTCTCTGGATTTGGGAAAACCCTCTTACCTTGTCTGAGCTACAGTTTCCTGAAGCTTTTTATATGACTTGTTCAAGATAATGTGCTTTTATGTATTTGAAGCATATGAAAAAAGTATGTTCTCACAGGTAAGTGTTCTCTCTGTGTGTCACTTACTAGAGCAATCTATTAATAATAAAGACCCCATTTTTAGTTGAATTTTCCTGAGCTTTCGGTAATAACTTTGTTTAACCCTTGTCAGTGTTCCCATTGTTTTCTTAAAATTTCTACTCCCCTGGTAATGATTCTCAGAACAGAAGCAGAATGGATTATGGTTATTGTATTGGTTATCTATTAGCTATATTTGATATCCATTACTAGACAATTATTAGGAAAAAAGAACATTTAAATTTTAGAGTTTTAAAACTATACATGCAGAGCATGCTTCAGGGGAAAAAAGCCCAGAGATTATCTACTTAAGTTTCCAAGTTTGAATAAAAATGATTTTTAAACAACAATAGTTTCTGTTTTTTCACTCATAAGAGAATCTTTAGATGTTGGGAGATTTATTAGTGAAACTGCTTTTATATAGGAGGGACAGGAAGGGAAGAACATTGGTTCATTCTCTACTAAGAAATCCCTACCTAACCACATGACAGCACTGGCTTTAGAGTAGTCTGTCTGGTAGGTGATTTTAACAGGGGATGGGACATAGGGATAGCACAGCTTGGGTTAGCACCATTACCTATGAAGGATGCTGTCATTGGAATGTCTCCCAAATGTCTATGTGTAAAGGCTTGGTCACGGGCCTGGGGTGCTATTGAGAGGCAGTGGAAACTTTCAGAGGTGGAGCCTAATGGGAAAAAGCACATCATGACAGTATGCTGTGCTATGATGTCACAGGCCCAAAGCAACAGGGTCAAGTGATCATGGACTGAAATCTTGAAACTGTGAGCCAAAATAAACCTTTCCTACTTTTAAGTTGTTGGTCTCGGGTATTTTGGCACAGTGGTAGAAAGATGACTAATACAAAAGAGAACATGTTTCTTCCCCTTAGTTGGACCTCTTTGAAATAAAATATTATGGTTTATTTATATCTGGATGTGCATCCGCATTTGTATACACAGAAATACACACATACATTTACACACACCACCATCACCTCCACCACCATAACCAGTACTAACCATTATGGATGCTCAGTAATTAAGTTATGTTGTTGCATCTTCAAACATACCATCTCTGTTTATTCATGCCTTGCTCACTTCTCAACTACCCCAAACCAACTCTATCATAAGTAAATCAAGTTCCTTCTACTGAAATCAGAAGATATTTTTCTGTACCTCTTACTGAGGCATTATCTAGGGCAATGATGGATGTTTTCAGGGGAAGTTTCAGACTCTCAAACGGAGAGTGGTAGAAGTTTTATAAAAAATGTGCATATATAAACTACATTAAATCTTCATTATGTAGCACAAAGCCCTATTGTTTTTCTCTTATAATGTTATATGAGGTAGAATCTTCTTATTGGAAATGTCTGATATTTGGCTTGGGCACATTGAAAGATGGAGATCCATCATGAGATTTTCATGTATATAGAAAGACTGAGGTTTTAATGAGGTTGAGGAAATTTTGTCCAATCAATATCAGGTGGACAAGTCCCTCTATTTTTGAAGAATGAAAAAGTTACTCTTTTCAGGGTGCAGAAGTGATCAGGTGTGAAGAGGCAGACTCATAAGAACCTAAACATCAATGAGACTGGAGTGAGTTTCAGAATGGCAGGAATTTCAGGGAAACTCACACTTATACTTGTTCCATGGCCAGATATTCTGAATTCCAGAGTTTAGACCCTTTTTTTTTTCCTGTAGTCAAGTTGCCCTGGCAGATACATTGTGATAAGAGAGGAGAATCCATGTTGGTACTCTTTGCAGAATTGCTGTTAAAGACACCAGAGTCATACCACACCACAATGCTCTGCTCATTGCTGTTCGTGAGTTTATGTGCAAAATGCAGACGCTAGTCCAAAATAAGGAAAAGGAAAGGGGACAGAATTCTATCAAAATAGAAGAAAGATCAGTGGAGTAGAGGAAGGGGGTTGATGGGGAGGGAGGAGGGATGGGATAAAGGAAGAAAAATGGAATAAATCTGACCTAACTTTCCTATGTACATATATGAATATATCACAGTGAATCCTACCATCATGTACTAAAACATGAATTAAAAGCACTATAAATAAATAGCGGAAAGATCAGTAGAGGGGAAGGAAGAGGGGGAAGAAGAACTGGAGGGAAAGGAAAAGGACTGGGGACTGAATCAGAGCAAATTATATTCTGTGCTTTAATAATTATGTCAAAATGAATCCTAATGTTTTATAGAACTAAAAAGAATAAATTAAAAATTAACTTAAAAAAAAAAACATGTTTGGTGAGTGTGGATTTAGTCTACAGAGAGTTAGAGGAACTGAACTTTAAATGGCATGGAGCTGAGATAGTCTGACACCCATTCCAAGATGGAGATGATTTCCACGAAGGGGACTAAAAATACTCATTGTCAGTTGGCTGCAGCATCCCACATTCACCTCCACACTTGGAACAGCCTTGCAGTCAGGACCGGGGAGGCCATGTCTAATGACATGTACCCCTTACTACTGTGGACAGCATGGTCCAAGGCTCATTTTTGTATCCTCCTTTTTCTGTTTCCTGGGCTATCTTCTTTCCTGACTGAAACATTCTTTCTTTCAACATATCAAGATGCAGTGGCTACGTCTTGGGTCACACTGACCAGAAAGTCAATGACTCAACATACAAATGTTGTGGCTGGCTGGAAGGTCAACTGTCAATGGGTAATTGTATAATTTTGGTCCCTCTTTTTTAAAGCAGACCTCTCAAGATTCCCTGAGCATTGCTAACAAGTACCTTATGGCTTCTTGGTTTAATGTTTGATGATTTTAAGGCCAGAAGTTGATCCAGGTAGTGAGGAGAAGGGCACAGAGTTCTGGCACCGAAAGCATTAAAATTTAATAGAGAGGACACTCCTAGGGAAGCCTGTTTGGGTTCTATAAACCATTCACCTGAGGGCTCTACTTTATAAATTTAAAAAAAAAAAGTTTTTTTGAGTTGCATAGTTGCATCCCACTGACTCTTCGTGAAGGCAGATGGTGAGAAGTGCAGTGATTTGCCTTGGGAGTCCGTACGATCCATTCAGAAGCAGCAGCACAAAAATCCTATGATCATCTCCCCCCTGCCAGCCTGAAATGTCAGCCCTGTGGGAAGCTGATAGGTGTTCCTGCTATCAGCTGAAGCAGCACCTCTACATTCGTACCTTTCAGGGTACTTTATTCACTATATATTCTATGTAAACTGTTGGATTTGACAAGGAGGAGTTGTCGAAGGCAGACTACTGGGAAGGGGCTGTGTTGGGTTGAATTTGGCACCAATCTCTCATACTTGACAGCTCAAGTACAAGATTGTGGATGAGCTATAGGACCTATGAGCCTCCTCAGTCAGCAAGCGCAGGCCCTAAGTCACATTTAATTCAGAAAGCTCTGACAGCCCTGCATAAAATGTGAGCCGTAAAATGGAGAGATAGGAGCTGTGTGCAAGAGTAGGCCATTTACGTTATTTCTTTTTACTGGAGTTTTGGAAAATACTAACCAGGACAATACAGACTCTGATATATCATGAAGACATCTGCATTAGTAACCCAAAGAAAATATTCCAAACTTCAAGCCAGGGCAACATGATTTTTGAGGGCCAAAATCTAAGAGGGGAAATCAGAGGAGTTAAAAGCTACCTAAAATTCTTTGTGTTTTAGACTAAATCATACATATCTATCGATGTATAAATTAAACTACCCAAAATAAAGACAGAAGTTTAGGGTTGAAGCAGTTTTTAAGTGATAAATACCGGACTTGAAAAACACCTGTATCTGAGTCGTGGCCCTGAGACTTTCTGGCGGCTTGAGATATGACCAAGTTATTTAGCTGCTTTAAGCCCCATCTTTAACTCTAAACTGACAAAATTAATACTTTTTCCACTGAGTTAATACTCTATTGCTATGATCGTTCTGCATGACACACCATCCCGTGACTCAGTCACTTTGCTGACATTTCTACAGGGTTGGGCTGATCACGGCTGGGCTTATACCTATGTCTACCATACATTATGGTCTGGGCAGGCAATTCTGCTGGATTTGTGTCAGGTCTGTCCCAGATTTCTGGAAATTGATTGAAGTTTGATTGATTCAGAAAGATCTCAACTAGGATTACTGAGGTGATTTAACTATACTCAATGTTTCATGGTCCAGTATCGGGCTCAGCAAACTATGGCCTTTGGGCTGTATTCACTCCATGGGGTTTTTTTATAATAACACTTTCTTAGGACACACCTGTACTCATTTGTCTTTATTTATTTATTTATTTTGAGACAGGGTCTTGTTATGCTACCCAGGCTGGACTTGGACTTCCGGGCTTAAGCAATTCTTCTGCCTCAGCCTCCCAAGTAGTGAGACTACAGGAGCACAAGCATGCTGGGCTACTTTGGCATTTTCTTTTTCTTTTTTTGGTACTGGGAAATAAACTCAGGAATGCTTAACCACTGAGCCACATCCCCGCCCCTTTTAAATATTTTATTAGAGACAGGGTCTTTTTTTATTGATTTAAAAAAATGGCAGCGTAATGCATTACAATTCTTATTACATGTATACTGCACAATTTTTCATATCTCTGCTTGTATATAAAGTATATTGACACCAATTCATGTCTTCATACATGTACTTTGGATAATGATGTCTATCATCACCATCCTTGCTAATCCCCTGTCCCTCCCTTTTTCTATCACCCCTCTGCCCTATCTAGAATTCATCTATTCCTCCCATGCTCCCCCTCCCTACCCCACTATGAGTCAGCCTCCTAATATCAGAGAAAACACTCAGCATTTTGTTTTTTGGGATTGGCTAACTTCACTTAGCATTATCTTAAACGCTATCCATTTACCTGCAGATGCCATGATTTATTCTCTTATTGATGAGTAAAATTCCATTGTGTATATATGCCACATGTTTTTTATCCATTCATCCACTGAAGGGCATCTAGGTTGGCTCCACAGTTTAGCTATTGTAAATTGTGCTGCTCTAAACATTGATGTGGCTGTGTCCCTGTAGTATGTTGTTTTAAAGTCTTTTGGGTATAAACCAAGAAGAGGGATAGCTGGGTCAAATGGTGGTTCCATTCCCAGATTTCCAAGGAATCTCCATACTGCTTTCCATATTGGCTGCACCAATTTTCAGTCCTACCAGCCATGTATGAGTGTACCTTCTCCCCGACATCCTCGCCAATAGAGACAGGGTCTTGATGAATTGCTAAGTGCCTCGCTAATTTGCGGAGACTGGCTTTGAACACATGATCCTTCGGTCTCAGCTTCCTGAACCACTGGGATTACTGGTGTGCACCACCATGCCCGGCTATTTTCAATGATTACTTTCATACTACAATGGCAGAAATGAGTAGTGGCAACAGAGACCATCTGGCCCCCAAAACAAAGGATATCTAGAGAAAGTTTGCTGAATCTTGTTTCAGTAGGTTAGCCTAAGTGTACTATCATGGTGATGGCCAAGGAGCAAGGGAGGAAATGAAATTATGTAAGTCCCCTATCAAGAGTCTTCATGCATCCACATCCATCAACAAGCCATTGCTTTAAGCCCCACCTATATTAATTCTAAACTAACAAAATTAATACTTTACCCAAAGGAAGTCACATAGTTGACTTCAGAACAAGCTCTGGAAACTGAACTCCAACTCCTCAGTGAGAACAACTGTAAAGTCACATTGCACAAAGGTGTAGATACATGAAAGAATAAAAAAGTTCTTTTATTTATGCAATTAATCACATATGCCCACTTTGTGATCATGAAGTTAAATTCAGACACATGTAAAAACATTTTATAAGCATTATAACATTCTGCAATTACAATAGCCTTTATTCTAAGGTCATTATTTTATCAGATTGATGATAATTGTGATATGCTCAGAAAGATAGTAATACTTATAACTAAATAAAAAAAATACAGTGCCGATTATGTGAACTTGGCCCTCTCCCTCTCATATGCAATGTGCTGCCTTAGGAAGACAGATGGGACAAGGAACAAATATTTGGATAGCCTTATCGCCTCTATAACCAAGTTGGTTCCCAAACTGTGCCCAGTCTGTTCTCCTGAAATTATCATCTGCACCCTGCTCCTAACCAAGTGTTTCGTCAAATTTAATCTGTTTCTAACTATTGGTATATTCAATGTAGGCCAGAGAATATTACTGGCCTAAACATGAAGTTATTGTGTAGCATTTGCTGAAATAATTATATATTATCTTCTATGAGTTGTATTCATCATGAAAATAAGGGCTGTGTTAAATCTTTGTTTGAGCTACTCAATCTATAAACCCGATAATTAATGAAATGTAATTTCCTTTTTAAAAATAACTTTTTTGACATATAATATTTAATAATATAATATAATATAATATAATATTAAAGACGTGATCCACGAATTTTAACAACAGTTTTGCCATCAACATACATGGGAAGTAGACAAATCACCTTCTCCTGCTCTCTCATAACTTTACATTTAAAATGAAGATATTTAATTAGAAAACTTTTGAAACATCTGGAGACTCTGTAAATTCTGTTTATTCTGGAGGCAGGTGTTGTCTATGGTTTCTCCAGTGATAAAATATGAACATCAACATGTGAGAATAATAATAGAAAACTTGTAGCCTCTATTAATGAGGTAAAAACTGAATTTGTAGCCCCATCCAGTAGTGCACAAATGTAATACTGGCAATTTGGGAGGCTGAGGTGGGAGAATTGCAAGTTTGAGGCCAACCTCAGCATCTTAGTGAAGTTCTAAGAAACTCAGCAAAACCCTATCTCAAAACGAAACATAAAAGGGGCTGGGGATGTAGCTCAGTGGCAAAGCACCTCTTGGTTAATACCTAGTACCAAGAAAAAAAAAAAGCGGAAATTATGAATTAAATAGAATTTTTTAAAAAATTATCTGTCTTAGATTAACAATTTAAATTTTCTCTGAATCACTAATGAGATGTCACCAAAACAAAATGAGCATTTGTTAATTTTTAGAAAAAAGTTAAATAAATGTATTGTTTTTTTTTCTATTAATCTTTCTTCAGAAGTTGAATATGCTATGGTGGAGTAGACCAGTCACTGGTACCGGTGGTTGATGGTAGAACAAACAGAATGACCAGAAATGAATCAATAACATAGCTTTCCTTATTCATTCTGGGTTCCCAAAATCTTGACCTTGACAGGTTCAACTTAGTCCAAATATCTACATTGCAAGACATGTCTATTTTTTTATGAAGGTATAATTTACTAAGGGCCTCTTGTGTGCCAGGCACTGCTGAAGGTGCTTAATATACAATTACCTTTGTAGAGTTTGCATTTAGAGGGGGTATTTCAAGTTGGGGCTTAGAAAGAAAGCAAAAGATTTGTTGAAATGACTGACCTCACACTATAATGAGAATTAGCTATGCCAAATGTCAGTCTGCCACAGTGTGTGGGCCAAATCTGGTTGGCCATGTTTGTAGATGATAGCCCACAAGTTAAAAGCCTGTTTTGTTAATGAATATTTGCAGTCAGTTTGATGACCAAGAATACTAATCTAGAACCTCAATTAAGCAAAATGTTATTCCCTGTATTAAAAATTCCATTTTTCTTCTCATTAGTTTCCTCAAATTACCAAAAAAAGTGCATGATTATTACTGTTATCCTTTGAATTTCATTAAAAAACTACATGATCATTTATATTTTGTCTTGTTTTATAGGTACCCACATATAATACATTCAGCTTTGTCTCCTGTCTTTCAAATTCTACAGTATTTACTTTGCCTATTTACAAAGTTTGTTTACCCCCAATATATACAATCAAATAAAAAGTATATAAATAGTACTGAATTTCTTCATTTTTTTTTTGTTACTGATACCAGGATTTAATCAAAGTAACCAAGAAAATCACTTGGTTTCAGTATTTACCCTCAAACCAAATTATCTATTTTTGTTGTAAGTTACTATGCACTGTATATCATGGTAAATTCTGGACTATCTGGTAATTTTTTAAGCATTTTCTCAATTGTTAAACAATTTAGATACTACCAATTTTCTTCCTTGAAAACAGCTTTTTAGCAGAATGCCTTGAGTTTCTGTGTGCTCTCTCTGGTAGCTGAGCTTTTTTTCTGAGATCAGTACTTTTGGTGTTACTGTGATGGAAATTGAAGTTTTAAAGCCCCTTTGGCAGGAAAAGTCTCTTTTTGCTTGGAGTAGATATATAGAAATCATGACACTTCCAGCATTCTACTATTAAATCACTCACTTCTCAGAAGTGGTAGTTAAAACCATTAATGTTTAATCACTTCATACCCAATGCCAAAGAGTTTACATTAACTGAGAGCAGAATATGCTATGGCCAAATGAAAATGAACAGAAAACTCAGAAACAGCTGATGATGTCTAATTTAACATCTTTGTTTTTTCCTGGGACATTTATGCTCATGGTGGTGATTTTATATTGCACACATATAATATAGTCATGGTTATTGCTTTTAAAATTGCTCCTACTTTCTTTGATGGATTTAAATTTATCACTGTTTTATGGAGAGAGAACATATTGTTCCACTAGGAGCATCATGACTTCTCACTGCTCTGCCACACAAATTCTAAATCTGCTAATTCAAACATCACCCCAAACTCCTTTGCCAAAAACAAAAACAATGACCATTATGTTTAGACTTTAGAGTTTTTTGATATGTATTTCAAAATATGAAGAATAAAAATTACACAGATTTCTGTTTCTAGGGGTCCATCCCAGAGAAGCATTAGACAAAAAATATGAAAGTATTTGCAAACAAATCTATTCATTGAAGACTTTTTTTGTAATAGCAAACTAGTGCAAATAATTAAAATATTCACTGATAGAGAACTGATAATTCATACAATGGATTATTATGGATCTACAAAAATGAGAAAAATCTCAATATGTTATTGTGTTTCCTATGGAATAATCTCCAGAATACAAGAATATGTACATATTCTGATAAGTATGTGTGTATTTGTGTTTATATTTCAAAAATCAAGGACAAACCATAAGTTTAGAAAAATAGGTAACTATAGAGGCAAGAAGAAAATATCCTGGAGGGGAGAAATATATAGAAACTAATTTTAATTATTTTGAAGATATGGCTTTTGAAAATGTAAATATTTTACATAATAATAAAATAAAATTAAATACAAAAAGCAATTTTTAAACATTTCAAATAAAACAAATAAATAAAAACTCTCTATATGATTCTTTTGATGGCATAACCTCCCTCAGGAACTGTGACTTCAAAGTATAACTTTTTATTGTATATCCTTCATGGAAAAAAAAAACTTAAAAAATCAAATCCTTCTTCCACCAGGAATGATATCATTGGTGGTAGTGTCAAGATTATTCAGAGGCTGTAGTTAATGGAGTGTGGAATAAAACAAATGAGTAATATTTGAGTATCTTAGTGTCACTGAAAACCAGATTTGGGGCATGTCAGAAATGAGATAAAGATATGAAATCGATTAGGTTAAGGAAAAACTCAGCATTCTTGAATTTGAACTGGAAATATTAGTTTGAACTGCTGATGTGTTTTATCTAAAAAAATTAGGCTAACTTTGTGTATGGGGCCGGGGGAGGGGGAGACAGACACACAGGAGTCACCACTAAAAAGAACTAGTAGCCAGATGCAGGAAATATGAGATGAACCTGGTGTAACTTGCCATATAAGCATCAATAATATTGCTACTCAAGATTAATAGTGCCATGTCAAAAGGACTTGAACCTAAATGAATAAGCTCCCATGTCAATAAATTGTAAGGTATCACTGAATCCATGGATTCATAAAATATGTCCATATAAGTATATACAAACTTTATATGAGTATGTGTGTATATATACACACATATAGTCTTCTTTGAAGATGTTAGGGAAGATATTACTTTTGAAAACTGCTTATAGACAAAAATGTCCAAACCTTTTTCTTACCTTTCTTGTGCAAACTGTACCTTGGCACAAGCTATGATTGATGAAAGGGAAATGTCTCTGTGTAGAAGAAAACCAACTAATAGTTGAAGAAATAATTTATCTTTTCAACATCTAATGAGATAATGGATTTAAGCAAAGATTATCAATGGCTGTTCACATCACAAAATAAAAACAACCAGAAGTTATTTATTCCTGAATGAAGCACACAATAAAATCAATGAAGTTGTGTGGATAAAAAAAGTCAACAAAAATCTGCGTGAGCCTCTAATTTTGAATACAAATTTACCAGAAATCAAAAGGAAACACACACATACACACATACACCATGAAAATGAAATCAGAAAAATTTCAGATTGAGGAAAATTCTAAGTATATGAAGCTCATTTATTCAACAAAAGCTTGCAGAGAGAGGAAAGAGAAGGAGAGGAAAAGAAAAATCTATAGATGAAAAGAAATGAGACATTTATCATCATTTGGTTGTAGTGTATGGATGTGATTTGAGTTCTAATTTTTTTCAAAAAAGTAAAAAGATTAGCGATTGAAGAAATAGGAATGAGTATTGAATATTAAAAAATTATTTAAATATTTTTAGGTGTGATAGCTATTGAGTTTGTAAAAAGCATTTCTATCTTTTATAAACACCCTTGGAATGTTGAGGTGTTTGGGCTCCAGAGCTAAAAGAGAATGTATTTCTGTTTCAATTGATGATAATTTCCTATAATAGGCCTTAGAAAACTTTTCATAGCAAATTCTGGGAGAAGTCATCTCATAAGGTATCCAAGTGCAATATGAGAGGCCCAAAGGAATAGTAATACTGGTGTCAGGTCGTTTGGAAGAGTAAAACACAGAAGTTAGGATCCTGAAATCTCTCTTGACTTCCTTTCATTCAGTTTTCTGGTGTCCTGACATGCTTCTGTGGGCAGCAGGAGATAGCCAATAGCGGAGAACAAGTGGACCCATCACAGGGATCCCTGCAGTGAGGGATGACTCTCATGAGGGCCATAGCAGAGGTGGTAGAAGGATGTGGGTTGCAGAGCCAGAGAACAGAGAAGGAACTGAGGTTGGATAGGAATGGGGAGATAATATGTACTAAATATGCTGTGGCCATATGATTTCTTTACCTAAGCTCTTGGTACAGGGGATTCAGGTAGACAGAGGCTGAAGCCAGAGACCAGGAGAAATTAGTTACAGCTCATCAGAAAAGCAGAAGCCAGGAGAAGAATTATAACATAAGAATTAGAATTCTTAGCTGTATAACATAAGAATTAGAATTCATTAGCTGTAGCTCAGTGGTAAAGTGCTTGCCTCAAAAGTGTGAGGCACTAGGTTCGATCCTCAGCACCACATAAAAATAAATAAAGATACTGTATATTCATCTACAACTAAATAAATGTTTTTTAAAAAAAGAATTAGAATTCACCTCCTCAGAATAACTTCCTTTTGTACCCCAATTTTGATTTGGGGAAGGAGGAAAAGAGAAATTTTTCTATTAAGTAGTTTCCAGAAAGAGTTTAACTACAATAGACTATTCTAATCAAGTGAAGATTTAGCAGCATGCATGGACAAGCTTAAGAATTTTCTTTATTTTAAAATATTTTTTAGGTACATTTTATTTATTTATTTTTATGTGGGGCTGAGGATTGAACCCAGTGCCTCACATGTGTGAGGTAAGCACACTACCACTGAACTACAACTCCAGCCCTTAAGAATTTTCTTCATGGGTGAGGTGGGGCATGCCTGTAATCCCAGCAACTCAAAAGGCAGGAGGGTTACAAGTTCAAGGTCAGCCTTGACAATTGAGTGTTCTTCAGTAAATTAGTGAGACACTGTCTCAAAATAAAAAATAAAAAGGACTGAGGAGGTGGCTTAGTGGTAAAGCATCCCTTGTTAAATCCTTAGTACCAAACAAAACCAAACACAAATAATTTTCTTTTGTCACTAGGTGGAGTGGGGGTTGGAGGGTTGAAAGGAGTACTTTGAAATTACATCAGTTAGAAAATTTCTTAAAAACTACATTTGGGTGCAAAAGTTGTAGCATATAAATATTTGACGTCACATATAGAAGTAGCAAAAATAAGTTGTTGTAGACTTTGGATATTTTTTCTTAAATAAAATCCATGATTTTTTTTTTTTTAACCAGGTAATGTAGACCTTACTTATTTGCATATCTGTCTGCCTGTGGAAGAGTCAGATTCAGACAAGGAAAATCTATTGCAATTCTATCTATTTTAGCTTCAGTCTTACCTACTATCAGAGTTCAGGAGAAGCTGGTCTCTTTTGGAAGGGCTTCGTTGAACAATCTGGGGGGCTACTTTTGATGTGGTTTAGGAGTAGTTATTAAGACACTCATGAGTAACTCTCATTAAGAGTTTTACAGATGCTAACTGATAGATCAGCAAGTTTGGAGGGCTGTTTTTAATGTATTTGGTTATTTTGGAGTTTTGCATCTTTTTAATTTAACCTCTCATGGGTCAGGTCACTTTTACAGTCAACTAGAAGGAGAATATTGAAACAATTGCCCATAAATTGAGGGTCTCCTATGTGTACCCCTGCCTGTGGGTACACATTTGCCTGAAAAATCTGCCTCTTGCCCTCACTCTCTGCTTTGTTTTGCTCTACAGTGGACTGTTAGGTGTGGATTCTTTGGCCAGCATGACAGTTTTATTTCAGTTTTCTCTAACGCTTGTCTGTCTTTCTTCAAATGTAGGAAGTAATTTGCTAGGGTGTGAGGTAAAGTACAAAAAAATGAATCTAAAACACCCAAGCAGCTCATGGTCTGGAAATTCTTGAACTCCTTTGAGCAGATCGGTGATTTCCCATTGCCACTAGATGTCCCTGTGTGGCTTTTCTTTTGGACATCAGTGCAGTACATACGGCAAGATATTTCCACTCTGCTGGATGAAAGGAAAGGGCTCCACAGGCTCTGAAGAAGCAGTTTACAGTGGAATGTCATCTAAGCTGCGACTCCACACAACACAGCCCTAGTGCACAGATTTGATGAACAAGGGCACACAATGCAGGGAATCAGGAAACTGCTTACAAATCAGGACAATGTATTGGTCCTGGCCTCTTTCCAACTTGTATTCATTAAGCTTTCCCTGTCTCCTAGCCCACTCTTGATAGCCTAGATCAAAGCTTCTAAAACTGTCTAACATGAAGAAACACGAAGAACATGCTTCGAAATGTGGAAGTTACATCACATGCAGCTCAGCATGTGAGTTTGATAACACCCAAAGTGGGTATTCCCTGATGAGTGACATCAACTCACTGATTAAGTACTTGAATGGTCCATCAGTGTTAGCTGATAGTGAATGTTTTTTTAATAAAATGCTTAATTCCAATTTTGGGATTTATTTCGTTATAGATTGACAAGTTTGTAGACCAGCATTGGTCTGAGGGTTAAGACTGACTTCTATATCCTTGAATTAAAGCTAGCAGACCTTGAGAAAAGAGGCTCAAGGCAGCTTCAGGAGACTTGAATGGAAACTAATGCAATGCAGAGGGGCTGTGGTGTGTGCTCTCTGTCTTTCCAGGGATCCTGCTCCAGGCCAGGCCTGGATCTTTCACTGAGCCCCTATGCTGAATCTGCAAATGAAGACTGCTTTAAAAGAAATCAATGGGTGATCTCAGGAAGCAGCAGCAGTGGAAAGTGAATGTGAGTTGTTGCAGTTTCTGAATGTTCTGGGGAAATAAAACAAATTTTTAATTAAAATTTTTTTTTGAATGAGAAGAAACACATTTAATTGTGTCAAAATTATAAATAAATTTTGGGTTGATGCTCTCCTTTTTTTTTTATCACACTATTGAGATACTCACAATAAAGAATAAGAAGAAAAGAGTTACAGTTTCCGAGTCTTGTATGGGTATTCAAGGACCTCCTTTGGTAGGTTCAAGATAAGTTTTAGTTTGAAGTCATTGAGCTCAGGACTTTTTGCTCCCAAATTTTATCCATACACTTTAAATGAGAAAGTACCCACTGTGAATTGAGTAAAAATACACAAACTCAGTGATATAGATGTTATTTTGTACCAGGGACAATTTACTGATTTAACGCTAGGCTACATCCCTAGCACTTATTTTATCTGGAGATAAGATCTCACTAGTTCACCAAATGTATAATGTACTTACATTACACATTTCAAGAGAAAAAGCACAAGTACTTACCTTTTTCAGAAAATGCCATTTCACTGCTATCTTTATGAGAATAAATCATTTAATAAATAAGGAAACTTATGTGAACAATTCTAGGATTTGCCAAATACAATCTCATGATTTAGTATTAAATTCCAATATTCAGATAATAAGACTTATAGTAGATGGTCACAATTCATCAAGAGAGAAAAACTGATGTTTTACTGAATTTGTGATTCAATTTGTCATAACAATTTTGAGGAAATGTACTCATTTTTCTGTAGCCATAATGGAAGAGAGATTTTCTCTAGTTATACAATGAAGCTTTTAAAGTGCCACTTCACACATTTGAAAAAATGAAGATGGTATAGGGGTGGCAAATACCATGTACTTGGATTAATTTTAATGATTAGTCACAGACACACCTAGGTGATAGTGTGATGGTTTACCCTGCAACCAGCTTCAATTATAGAATTAGTAGAAAGGAGTCTTTTAGCTGTGCAAACTGAAAAGAAATAGTTTGTTTACTCTAGGCATCAAGAGTTTATGTCTAAACAATCATTTATTAAGCCCTTTATTTGTAAGGCAAGCATATAATTTGCCTAAATAACAACATTGAGAATGGTGATTAATTGTCATGTTTACTGATACAAAACCATTTAAACCAGACTATAGTTTAAAAATATAATTAAACTATATATTTTGCTTGCTTATTTATGTGTTTGTTTATTTATTTATTTTTATGATTCCATGGATCAGGCCAAATCAAGACTGCAAATATATTGCCTTCTAAGCTCCAAACTCTTGGAATCACAATTCCACATTTTGATGAGCGGGATTTTCCTCTTCTTTCTCAGGCAATAGAGAACTGCAGTTCTTCTGAACTACTGTGCTTTGATAGGGCAGCGGTATGTTATGAGTCCCTCATGGGAGTAACCAACAGAGTAGTAAATGATCCAGAGACTTATTTCAGAATACATGTATGTATGCACATATGTGTGATATCATATCTATCCCTATATTATATACACACACACACACACACACATATCACCTTACTGCAGTTCTTAAATATTCCTCACAAATAAATTTCTAGGGAAATAAGTTCTTCACATATTTCTTTGTGAATTGTTCAAGGAAATTAGGCATCATAAATAAGGACTCAAAAGTATCCACAAAGACTTTAGATGTTTATCAACAGATTATAAAATATGAATGTCTAGTTGATCAAAAAATAAGATTTAAATTTGAAATATTCAGAGAACATAAACTTTAAAAATGAAAAGTAATTCACAGAAAAAAACTAAACTTCTAAAAATGAGAAATACAATAATCAAAATTTAAAATTAAATATATGAATTTTGGAGTAGATTAGAGTTCAACTGACAGAGAATCTATGAATTGAAGATAGGTCAAAAGAAACTATCAAGAATGTAGTCTGGATTATCAATGAGTAAAAAAAAAAATGAAAAAGAGAAGAGGAAATATGGGAGAGAGAGTGATCCAACACATATTAAATCAGAGGTCCAGAAGTAGCAAAAAGAAGAGAATGGAAAGGGGAGAGCCCTCAGTATTTGAAAATATAATGAATAAGCAAGAATTTTCCAGAAGTGATGAAAGATACCAAAACACAAATACAAGAATCTCAACAAATCCGAAGTAGGACAAAAAAATTCATAATGAAAGCAAAATGCTAGGAGAGATAGAGGCAAAGATTAAATGTAAATGACATTTGAATGGATAGTGTTCATTCTAACAGCTTCCATGGAAGTGAGAAGGCAGTAGGATGAGAGATGGAATATGTTGAGAGCAAAACATTATTATACTACAACTCTGTGTTCATTAAAATAACTTTCAAGAATGGTAATACAATAAAGATGTTCTTCAAAAGAAAACAATGGAGAGCTTGTCACCAGGAGACCCACACTGAAGGCAGTTCTATACGATGAACCCCAATCCAGAGGAAACAGTCCTCAAAATGATTAAATTATAAAGAGAACAGGATAACTTTACAACAATAGTGGAAGAGTTTAACAACGTGTCCTCATAATTGATATCTAAAAATCAGAATAAAATTAGTAGTATAATTAAAATTTGATATATATAATATATATGTTAAACAATTGAAAACTCCACATTGTTTTAAAACACACAGAGAACACTTGTTAAATTGACTATATAATGGTCCATGAAGAAAATTTAAACAAATGTCAATGAGCTGAAATCATGCATATGTCTTCTAGCTTCAGTGTATGTAAGCCAGAAACTAAAACCAATAAAACACAAGAAAAAGAGGGGAGTAACTTCACATGTTTAATATTGAATAAACATACCTCTGTGTAATCTATGAGCCAAGGAAGATTCTGGAATGAAAATTTTAAACATTTTAACCAAATGATAATAAAAATCCTATATATGAAAAATTTTAGGGTAAAGCCCAAGTTATACTTTTAGGTAACTTATGACCTTAAATTTTTACATTAGAAATTTAAAATTATACATTTTAAAATATAGGTAAAAATGCAGAAAATAAAATCCATAAAAAGTAGAAGAAAGGAAATAGTACAACAAAGAGCAGAAATTAACAATGTAGAAAATATATAGAAAAGATAAAACTAAAAGTTGTGTCCTTAAAAAATTAACAAGAAAAATTTATAAATATTGTCAGACCAAACAATAAAAAGTTTAGAAAGCACATGTAAAAGGAAAATATAATGTAATCTATTATATTAATAAGAGATTTAAGCTAGTTTATTAGATACAAAATAAATTTTACTCTCTTTACCTGTGAACATAGTGTAAAATAATTATTAAGAGCATAGGTTTGGGAATTAGGTGAGACATATTCAGGCTCAAACAGTTATTTGTTTTGTGGTCTTTGGAGAGTTACATAGTTCCATAAGTCCCAAATGACACTTGGTGTAATAATAATACCATCCTCGTAAAGCTATTGTGGGATAATGTGTTAAATCATATAAAGTACATAGACAAGTGCCTGATGACTAATCATCTATTGATAAATGTTAGCCATTATTACTTGGTAAATTGGAGCTATCTTAATTCTGGTTAGTTTCTTTATAGAAATCAAACCTTAAAAATACACCAGACTTGCAGTCAGAAGACTCTGATTTGAATACAGCTCACTGTGACCTTGGGCACAACATGAATCTTAACAACTACATCGATAATGTGGGGGATAAAAACACTCACTTGAGGATTGTTTTAAATTTACAAAATATAGTAGATAATGCAAGTTTTCCAATCAGATCGTCTACTTTCCACATTTTCCTCCCTGTTTTTGTACATTGCCAAATATAGTGAGGTATCATTTTGGAATATTAATCTTTCCAGTTGGAAATTGGTCAAAGCCATTGATTACTTTAAAGAGCATTAGAATTGTGGATAACAAGCATTTAGAGAAAGAAACAACACAATGTTTTACTTTGGACATCTCAGAAAGGTTTTTGGTGTCCCCAAACAGTAGTTCTGAAGACTGTATTATTCAGGGTTCTTTAGAGGAACAGGATCAACAGGAAGTATGATTATCAAAAGGGGATTTATTAGATTTCCTTGCATGACCAGAAGCTGGAGTGTCCACAGTGATTGGCTGCGGGCTGGAGATATGAGAGAACAAGTAGCTGTGTTGTCCAAGATGCTGACACCTCAGAACAAGAGGGATCAATGATGCTACCCTAGTCCAAGAAGGAGGGCTTCTGGAAACTCCCTGGAGAATCACTGGCAGAGTCTGCTTTGGAAAAGTGAAGAAGCAAGAGTCTGATATCCTCAGGAGATTGCAGCAGCAGTCAAGAACCAGTTCAAGAAGAATACAGCTTGCATCTGCTGCTGCTTCCTTGATCTTCCAACTTTTATACCATCCAAGCCTCCAACCTATTGGATGATGCTGCCCATGTTTAGGGAGGATCTCTATTTCAGTTGGCTGTCCCACATGCCAGTCATTCCTAGACACACCCTCATCTACACACCAAGAAGCCTTTAGTCTGCACCATTTCTTAATCCAATCAAGTTTGCAATTCAAATTAACCATTACAAAGAAATATCTCTATCTATCTATCTATCTATATATATGTATCTATCTATCTATCTATCTATCTATCTCTATATATATATATAAAATACGCGTGTGTGCATGCGTATTTAATTTGGAAGACCTGGCCTTTTATGGAAAGAAGAAAACAATCTTAAGATTCAGAAGGACAACTCTGAAGGAAGCAGTATATAAAGTATCTGTTATAATAATCAGCTTGGAAATAAGGAGGAAACTTCTACTCTGCCCACCCTTGATGCTGTGGTGCTGGTGGTTATTTTGGGGTAAGTGTTATGGCACACAGTGAATACAGCTTAGAAAGAAGAGAGAGGAGAGTAGATGAGGCCTACAAATTAGCATCAGAAGAAACTCTGTCTGTCCTTCTCTAACCCCAGTTTGTTGTGCAGGAACTAAACTAATACTTGCAGGTGCTGTGTGGCCTTGGATGACTACCACATGTCACTAGTGGTAAGGAGCCAGGCTAGCTGCTCAGGTAGCTGTTAATCTTGTCATCAATGGCTGCCTGCATGTTGTCTGTGGATTCTTCAAGAGAAAAGATATCTATCTCCTGCTGACCTTCATCAAGCAGCCACATTGTGAAGAAACAACTCAAATTTCAATGTCTTAGTCATTTTGTGATCCCTGGGGTAGTAGGTGAGTGGATGTGTAGAGTTTGACCGGGGAAAAATCTCCCAGCATCAGTATCTGGATGGAAAGGACAGTAGTCAAATACCTTTCACACCAGAATCCTCTTTTATCCCCTCCCCATGTCCAGTAAGTGAATTCCTATTTATCCTTATAGATAAATCTCAAATGTCTCAAATACTCTTAATTCTTTCCACACATTCCCAAGGAAGTGTTGACTACCCCCTCCCTTTTGGATAACCACTGTATCTTGCATTCAAGCACTTGTTAAAGAATGTTGCCAATATTTGTTTACATTTGTTTTCACTTTTAAACTATGCAATTAATAGTGTTATTTAATCTTGGCATCTCCAGCATATAATTCCTGGCACACAGAAGAATCGTAGTAATTGCCAAACAAATGAATGAATATATATATGAATATTATATTTTTATTTTTCATAAACATTTTATTAAGGCTTACTCTTTGCAGAATTCTTTTTTGCTTTTTTTTTTTGTGGAGTAGGGCGAGGGTGGTATAATGGGGATTTAACCAAGGATTGATTTACCACTGAGCTACATCCCCAGCCATTTTTATTTTTGTATTTTGAGACAAGGTCTTGCTAAGTTGCTTAAGGTCTTGCTATGTTGCTGAGGTTTGTTTTGAAGTTGTGATCATTTTGCCTCAGCCTCCTAAGTTGCTGAGATTACAGGTGTGCACTACTGTGCCACGCTCTGCAGAATTCTTTCAGTCTGAGTGAACATAAGTTTTTTGAAAACTGTAGGCAAATATTATATTTTCCTGGTAAGAGTTGCACCCATCCGGTCCTATATAAACAATGTAAGCCATTTTCTATGCAGAGTAACTTTTACCTGTGATTCTGGAAACCTCTTTTTGAGGCCTAATCATTAGGGCACAAGAAATTCTACCACATTTTCATCTCACATATGAAAGCTTGCCAAGATTCAGAAGTCTGAAAACTCCAATCAGTAGCCTGGATGTGAGGGAGTTGGTAGAAAAATGGAGAAACAGTTACAAGTTTCAACAAAAATTTTGAGTGCATTGTAAGTTCAACCTCATTATATACTAATAATTGGCTTAAAATAAAAAGTAGTTCAAAGTACTCCCATTATTTCTTTAAAATCATACCATCTTGCAAATGTTTTAATAATAAAAGCATTGCTCTTTTAAAGTAAGGGAATTTTAATTTTAAAGTTGAGGTAGTTCTTGTTTATTATTCTCTTATTCATTTATTTATGTCCTCCTTTCTAGACCACCTTCCCAATGGCCCTCACTAACATAGTTCCAAACACTTTTTACTCTCTGTTTTCTGTGTCAAGCAAATACTAGGATTTGCCTTCATATTGCATACTCCTGAAGGCCCATGAACAGTCCAGAGCCAGGAGGGCAGGGACCCACAAAGAAGAGCCACCCATGAACTGGAGACATGAGTCAGCGATGGACTGCTTGCCCAGCATGTGAATGTCTTGGGTTCAATCCCCAGTAAACACACACACACATACACACACACACACACACACACACACACGGGGGAAAAAGAGGAGAGATCCAGAATTAGTATAATGATGAGGGTGCTGCTACCAAGTTTGGCAAGCTCTGTCAGAATTGGCTGTTCAGCACTTCATTGTGGTCAGTTTGAAGCAAATTGTCTTAAGAAATTGTAAATATATATGTTAATTTCAAATCTAGTAATTTTCAAGCCTGACCAACCACATGGAGCTTATAAAAAATATAGATTCTTCACCCTTTTGGAAATTTTATTTTAGTAGGTTATAGAAGATACCTGCATTTTTTAAAAGTCCCCAACTTGATTCTGATGTTCTGTCTAAATGTAAGTGTAATACTCAAGGTAATACATATGGATCATGTTTTTTATTTCACAGAAGATGTTTTATACAACTTGTGAACCCTATGGGTGGTGAAAATTCAAGTCTTTCCAATTACAGATGCTGGCTTTTTGATGCCTAAATAAATGTTTCAGATGATGTCTCCACCAGAGTTTAGCCATTTCGGAGGCAGCACTCATTCTAGCTTAATACCACCTTGGTCGTTTTCCAAGGCCCTCTTAAAAACTTCCCTAGAATGAAGACTTTTGAAACTATTTCTACTCATACAATCTTTTTCTTCTCCAAACACCTATATCAAGGAGACCTATAGTATGAAACTCAACATTTATTAATGAAATGTTGAGAATTCTTTGTAAATTGCAAACTGTGATTCAAATGCTATTTTTTATTGTACCTTGTGTTGTTTGTTGTCATGTTTCTTTGCTTCTAGATTTCCTTTCTATATTTTGGATTCTCTGAAAGCTACTAGGTGTTGCACTTTTCCCATCCAAATAATGAAAAAGCAAGAAGAGTATGCTAGTTAACTTGGGAATAGTATTGTAGGCCGGGGAAGATGGGCTACTAATTCTACCAAGAGAAGTAATATTGAAACCCGAGCAGACAAGTAAGTCCCCTAAGCTTTCATGTTCTCTTATTGCTTTGGAATGGCAATTTTTATAACTACTTTCTTTCAGTTTTATGTACACAGATTTATTATTTTCTATCCCCAAAATGTATACTCTATAGGTTAGGGACTCAGAATCAATTAGTAAAACATTTGTTTGGTTCAAAATATTGATGTAATGTGAAGAATTTATGTCTTCTTCCATATTACTTGATTTTCCTCAGGCCTCAAAATAGTTATTTAAAAATATTTTTGATAATTGCTAAATGTTTTCACATTTGTGACACATTAGAACATTTGTATAAGAAACTAAAATATTAATAACTAAATTTGCATTTCATAGTTGGTACATACTTTTTTTTTGAAATACACAATATTAAGATTTCAGATATTTATTCTACTCTTCATATGGGTCTTGCCATCTTTCTAGTTTGAATACAGATGTGATAACTTTGCTTAGTAACATTTGAATTTTATATTGTTTATTTTATAATGTATTAACTTCCATAGTGAGTGAGAATGCATTCTAAATGATATAGATCTGAGGAGCTTCTCTTATTTACTTACCAGATTTTCCTGGCAATCAATAAGATATATCTGACCACAGAAGTGAGAGGAAGTTTTAATTCTCAATGGCAGCATTGGCTTGCTTATATTCAAACATTAGTAGTAGAAAACACAGATAAAATTCTCTAGTCTTTTATGAATATTTGTATCTGTATTCTAGAAATGACATTTAAATCCATTTCATATACAGAGATTTTAGCAAAAAGAAAAATACATGATTAGTGGTCCTTTCCATGTGTATTTACACACAACAGCCATCCTTGGTGTCTGGAGGGGATTGGTTCCAGGATCCCTCTGCAGATATCCAAATCTGCAAATGTTCAACTCCCTTACATAAAATTGTACAATATCTGCATATACACACATCCTCATTTATATACCAAATCATCTCTAGATTACTTATAATACCAAAATCAAAATATAAATACTAAGTAAGTAGTGGTTATAATGTGCTGTTGAGGGAGCAATGGCAAAGAAGTCTGTACCTGTTCAGCACAAATGCAATCTTCTTCCCAAATATTTTGAATCTGAAGTTCATTGAATCTACAGATGTGGGACCCATATAGGACCCATTGTAATAACTGAATAATTTTCTTTACTGTATATCATAGAGTCAGATGGAGCTACCATTTTCATTTGATAATTAAAATATTGATCTGAGGAAAAGATTTAAAAGAAGACCAAGAGGAAGGAAAAGAACTTTGCAGTTACAGATTTCACTGGTTATAAAGTCAAATTGTATTTATTTTAGAAACTTATTATATGTTTCTGCTTAAACCTATTGTTTAGCTGGTGCTGTGGTGCACACCTATAACACCAGCGGCTTGGGAGGCTGAGATAGAAGGATGGCAACTTAGCAAAGACCTCAGCAACTTAGCGAGAACTTGTCTCAAAATAAAAAAGGAAAAGGGCTGGGGATGTGGCTCAGTGGGTAAAGCACCTCCATGTTCAATCCCTAGTACCAAAACAACAACCAAAAAAACTATTGTTTACAAATATTCTGTTATAAGTTTGTGGTTTTAATGATGTAAATTATGGTTTAAAAACTGGACACAATAGTTTCAAAACATGGTTTAACTCCATCTTTCAGAACAACCTGGTCCCAGTACATGAGAACTGACCCCAAGGTACCCTGAGACTGAATAAAATAGGTAGACACATGCAGAATACCACAGAGTACAATTTATTGGGGAACTCACTGAGAAATGCTCGGTCCTGGGCAGCACCAAGACCAAACAGATCCCTGTGATTTGGATAAGTAGCAGAAACATGTTATATTGGTCAGAGTAAAACTGACTTCATTGAAACAAGGTATCTGATTTATCTCAAGCTAACATCAATAGGTCAGAAACATACCTGGCACCAGGGTCTGGGTGGAAAGTTCCACATACCACTATAATGGTCATGTCTATTTATAGTACACTAGGAAAGTGTGTGGAGAACACCAGCCTGGGTTACGCAGGGGCAAACATGGAGGTTACCACTCAGGATGGCTGCAGTCGCATTCAGCTGAATCCATACACTCAGCCTGCAAAGAAATTAAAAGGTGTATAATTAAATATTGAACTAGCGTGTAGTGCTGGGATAGAAGGTTGGAAACTAGTCATTTTGAGCTGCCATAACAAGACACCATAGCCTGAGAGTCGCTTAAACAACCCAAATTTATTTCTTAGCATTGGAGGATAGAAGCACAAGGATAGATAGCCAGCATGCTCAGGTTCAGGTGAACACTCACTTCCTGATGTATGTTGGGGTAGTCAACTTCTTAATTTTCTCACGTTTATTTTTATAAGGGCATGAATGCCATCACAAGGGCTCTTCCCCCATGACTTCTTTAACTTCCAAATATCCCATCTCCAAATGTCACCACATGGGAGATTAGAGTTTCAATATTCAAATTTTGGAAGAATATCAACATACAGTCCATTATACAGAGGACATAAACGAAATGGATGAGGATGAAGATAAAAAAAATGTTATATGTTGGATATATTTGTGTGAAGAGAAACCATAGAGATCATTTTCAATGAATACAGAAATATGATTGAACATTCTTGAAATTTCACTGTTGAAAATTGATCTTGGCAATTTTGCAGAATTAACATTCCTCATCTCATCTCCTATAATACTTCCAGATCAAAAGCATGAACCAAAAGCATGGATCAGAAGTATCACAAGGTAGCCAGCTGAAAATGAACCAAGTTATTTAGACTACAATTCTTATATTGATTGATTGTGATTGATTAATAAATTATTTGACTCAACAACATTTTTTTTGGTGATTTTTACTTTGTTCTAGGTACTCTGCTGGACTCCAAGTATGATAACGAGTGAGAAATGGTATGCACTCTGCAAGGAGCTCAGGAAGCTGTTAGCTCAAGGGCTTGTTGTTGGAGAGTGGCACAGCCAACATGAGAACCCAGGTGAAATGGTTTCTGATTTATGCTCTTTTCAAAAAGCTGTCTGGCTTCTTGTTTTAGTCAGTTTTTTTTTTTTCGCTGCTGCAACTAAAAGACCCCACCAGAGAAATTGTAGAGAAATAAAAGTTTATTTGAGGGTTCACGGTTTCAGAGGTCTTAGTCCTCAGAAGGCTGGCTCCATTCCTGTGTCTTCGAGGTAAGGCTGAACATCATGGCAGAAGAGTGTGTCAGAGTGACACCATTCACATGATAATCAGAAAGCAGAGAGAGAGAGAGAGAGAGAGAGAGAGAGAGAGAGGGAGAGGGAGAGATCTCCACTTGCCAGATACAGATATATACCCCAAAGCCACACCCCAATTCCCACTTCCTCCAGCCACACCCTAACACTTCAGTTACCATTCAGTTAATCAGGGGATTAATTCACTGATTAGGTTTAGGCTATAACCAAATCATTTGTCCTCCAAACCTTGCATTGTCTCATATATGAGCTTTTGGGGGCACTTTACATCCAAACCATGACGCTTCTGAATTTCAAAAGTCTGTTCAATATCACAGCAGAATGCTTGGCAGTGAAGCAAACAGATCAGCACATCTGACTTATGGTAGGTTAACGAGGACCTGGGTATTTGGGACCATGAAAAACAAACTTGCAGAATCTGAGGAAATGGGCCTTTGAGTCCCCACAACATGGATCAAATTCTAAACCTGAGAACCGTCCTCAAACACAAGTACTAAAGCATCAAAGGTATTAGTTTTACAATACGAAAGCACTAAAGCACACATTTTAAGTATCAAGACAAGTATTTAAATGTAATTGAGGTCCTGTCTTAATTACTTAATTAAAGCACATCTACATATGGGGAATAGGAAATCTGCAATTTCCAGCTCGAACAGCGCTTCCTGCTCCTTGCTGTAGGGAGAGACTTTTAAGACTTGTTGGCTGATTGCACATGTGTCCCTTCATCAGGAAAATAAAGCAGTGAAATCAGGGCAAGAGGAACATCCAGTTATTAACTATCTTCCAGGGTCCTGAGCTTTATGTATGTTATGACATCTAATCATCAAGACCACCTTACAGAGAAGACATTATTGTCTTCATTTTATTGAAAACTAAATTCAAATATTTTAAATACTGTGCCCAAGGACATACAGTTTGTAAATAGTAAAACCAGAAATGGGAACTAGGCTGGTCTAATTTTAAGGTTTATATTCTTTGCAGCCTATCATGCTATCTCCAAGGATTACAGCAAGATTTGAATGACAGAAAATATATCTGATGGTGAAATAGGGAAGATGGAAGTAGGGAAAGGCAAACATTATGATTTTTGTTCAAAATTGACAATTATATCAACAAAAAAGGTCTGGGTTTGTAATCTTCATTATTCTCTGATCAAAAAGTCACTTTTCAAAAAGTGCTGTCACATCCACTCTTGGTTCCTTCACTTACCCGTGCTGACCTGGGAGCAAACCCTAATACTCATAGAGAAGTTTCTGAGAGATTTTAATTCATTAGGTAGTAGGAAGATAAAACCCTGGGCTCAGGAGGCAGATAGTCTGTGCTTAAATCCCATTCTTGCTTCATCTAATGAACATAGACACATTATTTAACCTCTAGGTACCTTTGTTGTCTCCATGGAAATGCTAGTAATAATACCTAACTACTAAATTCATGAAGAATAAATAAAATGACACATACAAAGAACTTAACACACTATCTAGTTCATGGTGAGTGTTCATCAAATGTATATAATAGAACATATAATAGATATAAATTGCTCCTCTATTTTTGGAGTGGAACATCATCCATAAAATCTTCCAACTTTTGGAGGACATATGTTTAGAGACTATGTTTCTTAAATAGAAAGAGGATCATTTGGGGCTCATATGGCGCATTCAGTATTGGTGGCTGTACTCCCCAAATTAGGCCTCTTCTCCAGGGCTATCCCATACTTCTTAAATTGCAGCCATTTCTACTCATGATTTTACCACTAATTTGATTAGGTTCAGTTCACCACCAATCCCAGAAATCCAAATATGACAATCTTCTTTCTAGCTTTAGGGATCTAACCATAAATTTTGAGTTTGGACCATTCCCTCTTCAAAATCCTCTATCTCTTCCTGTTCTCAGATATCTCAGTCTGTATCTTCTTAACACACAAACATCTACGGCCAAACTCTCCCGGATTTTCTTTTGTCTGACTCTGAAGAAATACTATTCTTTTTTTCCTAGGGGCTCGTTGTGGTGGTAAGGTGGATTCCAGAAGTTTAGAAATAAAATTCTGGTAGAAGGGGACCTTCATTATTTTCTGATGAGATTGCTTTAGGAAAAAGAAGAAATCTCAGGGTAACAGTGAACTTTCTCAATAATGTACCTTGTTATGCAAATATGGATAAAACCCTGCTATGTATATGATACTGTAAAGAATACTGAGAGGAACATGATCTATTCATAAAAGCTTATCCTCTAATTAGGGAAATGAGATGCAGTCAAGACAAAAACAACTGAGACATCTCTGAGCTTCCTGGAATTTCTATCAGAAACATGAATATCCTTGTACTCATTTAAATATCATGACAATTTTAAATAAGAACTAGTTTGGAGAGTTATATCTGAGCCTGAAGATATACTTTGATGGCCATAATCTTTGCCATTCTGCTTCAGTGACATTGAGATGGATCAGATGCTGGAATGTCAGAGAATCTTCCTGGCTGATTAGGTTGCTAGAGACAAAGGCCATACTCTAAATTAGCTCCAACAGTCTAATCAGAATGAACAGACCACTTGAGTCTGTGATGGAGACATATTGGCAGCTGATGAAGTCTGCCTGCAGAGATTTTGGTGAAAAACCAAAGTATATAAATGCCAAAAGCAGTTTGATTTCGGTGGAAGGACTAAAGATGATTTAGAAGGAAAAATTTATGTTAAACAATTCATTTCTTTTTAAATTTTATTTTCTTAAATGTTTGCCATATAAGCTTTAAGAATCATGCAAAATAATTTTTATCACCTCTTTGATGTGTGACCTAAAATATGTATTTTAAAAAATCATGCTCAGAGGCATTTTGATGGCTCAGACCACATCATTCAGATACCAACTGCCATCAGGGGCAAAATACCCTACTTGCAGATCCAAATCTTTTGATCAAGGAGGCCAATGGCATCTTGATTTTGAAACCCTGAACACATTTATAATCTATGGAAAATTCATATCACTTGTCATGAAAAAGCATATATATCATGAAAAATTATACCAATAAGCTGATTCTCATAATAAAATCTTTCAGAATATAACTTTTTTTTTCCATATGATTTTTAACCTAAATAGAATACTATCCTAAGTAAGGTTTCCTGGGAAATAAAATGTAAGTAAAGGTTTCTATGCAGGGCTTTTGGGGAGTGCCATCAGGATCACACTGGTGGTTGAGTGGGAAGGAGAGTGGGCAGAAGGAGGAGCAGAGATGTGTTGAAACACAACACACCTCATCAGATCCTAAGGAGAGTTCTAAAACTGAGATGATTCTCCAGAGCTAGGACCTACATCCTCGTTCATCAAACAGTCAACAGACATGGCTGTCCACTGGAAGTGGAGGGGAACTGGGATAAGACTGCATGTTCTCCTCTGCTAAGGGCATTTTCCAGAGGATTCAACTGAGCTCCTTTAATCATCAGCTTAGGCTCCTAGCAGTTTACTGAGTTTCTTAAGTCTATTTTTTTAATATGGCGAATTTTGTAAAAACAAAAACAAACAAACAAACAAAAACTCCTCCAGGAGTCCATCTGATCTTTTGGGGGCAAAAATTACCTAAGGAATTTTAGCGTGATGTATTATAGCTCTGTCCTTAATATTGTAATCGATACTGGTTGTCTCCTTCCTCTACTACCCTCTGCTGCTTACTCCCCACAATCTTGGCTACCATCTCTTTTGGTCTCTATTATGTAACTTGATGAAACAATCCAGCCTTTAAACCTGAGGAGATGGCATCCCTAATGACTAGACCCAGAGCTATTGCACGTGTCCATTTACCAATAAAATTGGACACTCAGTGAGGTCCTTTGTAGCAAATGTATGCCCCTTGTTTGAGAACCTCACCTCCTCTATTGATCATGTTGTATCACTTCTAACAATATGGCTACTCCTTTCCTTGCCTGCTGGTCTCTTGTCATGGAGAGCCTGATGTGACCAGGTAACAGTCTTGGCATTAAGTTTAATGAAATTCTTGTTTTGTTCTCTAGTGAAAGCATTCTTCTGGAGGGAACTATACTACTAAACCTACAGAGCTCAGAAATGTAAGAATGAGAAGCAAAAATTCCCCAAGTGGAGCTACTGCTATACTGAGTTTGTGGTTTCTAGATGTATATATTTTATATACTGAGGATGCAATCCAATAAAACGCTTGAAGATTTACAAATATGCACTTTGTTGTGAAGGATATTGTTTTCTCCATGTATAGAATCATTTCCTAATTCTTACCTCACTTGTACTTTTATAAAACTGTTCCATCACTGTATTAAATCAGTAGGTTCTGAACTGTGCGGTATGTGTTATTTTCATGCTATAATACTCACACTATGTCTTCTTTGGTGTACAATGGGTTTCCTGGTTTGTAGCAGTGTTAGAAGGAATCTGTTATTAGTGGTGTGAAATACTTTCTTACTACTGGAAAAATAATTAAGGTAATCCCATCCTTGAAATATGTGTCCATTTTGGTAAAAAAAAAAAAAAACAAAAAAAAAACCCAAAACAAAAAGGAACACTAGCCCCTTCCTGAATACATGGTCCAGTGTATTTTCTTTTTTTCTATGCTGGGAATTGAACTCAAGACCTTTTTCATGCTAGGGTTCCATCATTGAGCCCTCAGTACAATGTAATTTACTTGACATGAAGTGGTTGATTTGGTCTCACTGAGGGATGGAGCCCTATGTGGATTTCTCATTGATGTCTTTCCATCACTGGTAGATCTCTGTAGCTTCTGAGGGACATTTATCAGCTGTGTCAGTAGTGAAAAAGGAGGAGTGTTCATGCCAGGTCTATGCTTAGTTTTTATGCTACTATCATGGATACTGCATTCTTATGTCCATTATGTTAACACTGAGGTGACCATTTGCTGAAGCTAACATCATCTGATCAGGTCACTTTATCAACAGTTACTGAATTCTATTTCTGTGAGACATATGCTCTCTTCTCTGAGAAGCCAATCTGTTCTCCACTGTCTACATATGAATCCACATGTATTTTAATCCTAGACACTTGTGTTTTTAGCAGCCTGGATTATCAGATGTACTACCCAAATCTCTGTCCAAGGTAAAGATTTCCTCTTACTGCTCTCTTTCAGGTAGTTCATTTTCAGTTGGTTATGCCTCTACTAACAAGACCATCCTCAGCTGAGGCCATAAGACCAAGAGGAGCCTCTTCTATTTCCATTATCAGGTCAAAATGAAACCCATATGAGGCCAGAGGAGGGAGCTGAGAGGCAAAATTGTAGCTGACAACAGAGTCTGGGCTACTCAGTTATAATGGATGATGCTTTTGCCTCTAGACTTGCTTGTGTCTGACATCCATCGTCCTATTTCCTTTAGATTTTTGAACACAAAGTCATTTCATATAATTAAGTTACTTAGAGATAGCTTTATCGTCGAAGTTTTCACATTGAAGACATATTAGTGGACACAGGAGCAGAATTTATTCTAAGACTAATTATTGAGAAAAGTCTTTTCTGAGTGTTCTAGCTAAAGGCTCATGAATAATGAGACTTTCCATTCTGGCTGGAGGAGACAAGTCTTCTCTGCGTGTGAGCTCTAGCTTTTCTAAGTTGGGTGGTTCTTTCATGGGTCTCAGGTGGTTTCCTGCCTTATTTTCCCCTCTCAGTTTATCTCCTTAACTATGTAAGTCTCCTGAGTTCTGCCTCTGCTCCCCATCTTTGAACTATAGCTTGAAAACTCTCTAAAGAGCAACCTGGAGCAATCACAGGGCTCACCTTTTTCTCTTTTCTTCTTCTTCCTTTTCCTTCTCCCCCTTCCTCTTAGGGACTAATATCTTTCAGAGCCTAAAATTGGATTTGTTTAAAAACAATTGCTTCATCTAATTTGGTTGTTTCACGTGGGGATATAAATCTGGTCCCCCATTCTGGCTCATGTCCTCAACTTCTAATGTCATCTTAGATTCTACAATCATAACATTATCAGTTTATTTTCTTTTTCTCATTATTTGGGATTGGACATAAGGCGAGGTCATAGCAATCATTTTTAAAGTGAAAAAAGAAACAATTCTCAGATATTTTATTATCCCTTATGTCTATAATTTATGAATAGAAAATCCACATTGTCCATGTTTATTATTTATCCCCTGGGATTATTTCAGCCATCTTCTGTCCTTTCATAGTACCTCGTATACTCTTTATGATGCTCATTACCTGTGGGCTTGTTATGTAGTTGTGCAGAATTCATTGCTCCTTCCTAATGGTTCCCTGAATTCTGTTATTGTAATTATGGTTTCTCATTCCACTCCTCTATCCAAGGGCAACTGACTCAATGTAGGTCAATCATGCACTCCCTCTGTGGGCAAAATATGGCCATTCCACCTTGGTAAGCAGGTCCTTCCTCATCACATCCTTCCTTTTATTACTCCTCTGTGGTGGCATCTTAGCATCCCATCTCTCTCTCTCTGGCATGTCAGTGCTCTAGCCTGGTTCTCCAGACTCCTATCAGTTCTGCATATCTTCTGATCCATTCAAACATTTCCTTTTCCATAACACACTTGCAGAAACTTATTCTGTTTACATTCAGTAAAACAACTTATCCAGATTTGTATTCTGTGATAGTTTATTCTGTGATTATTTATATTCTTTGTGAAGAACAAGAACTATGGTTTATTCATCTTTATGACTTCTGAAGAACCAAGAACAACTGAAGGTGTGAAATAAATGTTGCATTAAATTTAGTTAGTCATAAAATGTTCTTGGCACTTTTTTGGGGAGGGATATATTGTCTACTTGCATGACTATATTATGGTCTTTACGACATAGAATCAGCTGGACCTTGATGAAAACATAATTGAAAAAAACTTTGAAGAAATGGACAGTATTTTCCCTCCAAAAGTGTATGGGGATAAAATTTTTCATATGCCACTTTACTAAGGGTTCCAATCTGTGAAAAATCTATTGGTCTAAAATATTCTAAATCTGCAAGTTGCTATTGATAACAACTAAGTCTCCTCTCTCCTATACATCTTTTCATGTCTGGGTGTTTGTGTTGATGTTTTTTATCTTCTAGTTAATTGTTTGTTCTTCTAAGGCCCAGGATTGAAATCTATGCTCTACTACTTCTCTACTTACTTTCTGTAAGGATGGACCCCACTCTATATATGAACCTTTATCCAAGGCCTAATTTCTCAGCTGTGCTCAGTTTTACATCTTCTTTTGCTTGTGTGACATGGGAACATCCATATACTGCCACCCCATCAAAGCTAAATCTGGCACAAAGTGAACTCAACTCCTCACCTTTTAAACTGTCACCTTGTCATTTTACCACATCATTAAAATGAGAATCATCCCCCAGACTTGGAAAATAAGATAGATTTTTGACTTCCTATTTTATTACCCTGCTCATACTGATCAAGTCCACATGAGTTATGTGTTCCCAAAAGTCAGGCTTTTCTTCAACTGGGTTCACCTGTGCACGTTTCCAAGGGAGAAATGAAGCAGACACGTTTAGCACTACGTAATCAAATTAATCTATAGGAGAAAATGAAGTCTGATTCATACAACCGTTGGTATTTCTGGATCTGAAAATATTTTGCTTTAATTAATTGAGAAAGGAGGAACTCAGGTCTAGAATGAATGATCTTCTACCTATAGTCATCATAGTCTTTGAGTTTAGCTTAGTTTTGGTGTTTTGTATCCTACCTATTAAGGACAATAAGATAGGTGAATCCAACAAAGGCAGTAAAATAGCCACAAAACCCTATATGTAAAAGTACTAAGAAGGACCATGTAAAAATATAAATACAGATACTTTGGAATCTAGAATTTTTTCTTTATGTATTGTTGTTATTTTATACTGTGTGAGCTATTATTATATATTTAAATGTGGTTAATATTTTGGCTTTTTTTATTATAAATATCTTACCTTTATATAAGCATTCTCATTTACTAAATGGACTATTTCTTTGATTCCAAATCATCATTAATTCTTAAACTATAAAGTGCCATGCCTTTTAATACAGACCTTTTTCCTAACCTGATAATAACAACTAGGTATAGAGCTAGTGCTCAAGTACACATAGCAGGACCTCAGAGCTCCCTTGTGTCTTAGTCCTTATTTCTACCTGACTACTTTTTTTGCATATACTCAGAGTCAAGTTCCTGATTTTCCCCCAAACCTTTCTTAATTGTATATTCTCTATTCACTCAAATGTGAAAACATGAACATGTTTTCAAACCCCTTTATCTCAACTCAGTGAGTTGTCATGTCGGTTTTATTTCTGAGATACCACTTTCATTCATTTTGCTTTTTCTTATTCCATTGTTACTGTCACTGGTAAGTTTGGGCATTATACATTGTGCCTTCATTATTACAATAGACTCTTCATTGATCCCTTGAATTCAGTCTCTTCTTCAGACCAGTAACCTTCCAACACTTAACAGATTTTTCTCTCTAAAGCAATATCAGATCACTTTATTTCCTGCTTAACAAAACATTTATGTCTCATTGCTGTTATAATGAAGTTCAAACTTCATAGCATGACATTTATTGTTATGCTCTGAAACCAGTCACCAGTTAAGGGTTGAACTTCATGTAGCATAATTTTTCTTCTGCTATCAAGATTCTATAACTATATATTTGCAATGTACCCTTTATCTCTTGCTTCCCACCATAGGGTTCCATTCACTTTGCCTTTTGGCTAAACTAGTTCTTTTCAAAATATGTACCAGGCTTCCCTGTCTTTGTGGCTTTGTAACACCTCTTTGTTTTTGTTGAAATACTCATTCAGTCCACTTTTCTGTGTGAGAAAGTCTGTTTATTTTTCCTGGCAAAACTAAAATAACAACTTGTTTTGATTCTCCCAGTTGGAATTAAACACTTCTTACCTCTGTGTTCTTTTAATCATTTTCCTGTACTTATACCAAATAAGTTTAACACTTACTTAATGCCTGTTGTTTTCCATTGCATTGATAAGACATTGTCTGGCCAGAGACAAGTTGTCTCCTTGCTCCTCTACCTCTCAGTCCCTGTTTACTGAGGCAACTCCTCCTCATTTTCTAGATCTCAGTCTAAGCACCTCTTCCCATTGGGAAGTTTTCCCTGAGCCCCAGGAATATGTTGGCCTTCTTTGAAAAACACTTGTCATAACATAGAAATCTCCTTCATGGTGAATGATGTGTAATTGTTTAATTCATTGCCTGTCTGTAAATTGTCTATTTCATTGCAGTGTGTCCTATAATTGGTCCAATGTTTAACATATGATAATAAATATTTACTCAATGATTGAATGAATTTAATTCTCGTTTGTTCACTTTTGTAGCTACAACAGGACCAAATCATATGCATTTGACAGATTTAATATCCAACAAATAGATGAAGTGTAATATACAGATCCTCTTCCATTTAGATGGAGTTACATCTAATAAACTCATTGTAAGTAAAAAATGAGTAGAAAATGCATTTCGTAACTAATAAGTGTGTTATAAAGTCAAAACAATTTATGTGAAATAATCCTAAGCCCAGATGTTTCTTGTGTTATCATGGGGTTATGTACTGGTAAACTCACCGTAAAGTCAAAAGGTCCAGCCGGTATAAATGGGGACTTCATAAAACAGAATTGAATACTGTAAGAAATCACATCTAAACTGAGCACTTGATAATATTTGTTGAATGACTGAAGAAGCAAATGGATAAACAAGGCATCCATGGGTGTAATGACAATGGTGGGCTGAGAATGAGAAGGCCTCCGAGTGGTTGTAACACACTTTTCCTGCAGGACTTGGAGTAATGTGCCCAGCCACTCTGTATCTGAGTAGTAAATCCTGTAATATTTGCTGGTAAGAAAAAAAAATGAAGCAAAACACAAAGGCAAGGGGAGGGACTTCCTAATGCTACAGTTTCTAGGTTTAGAGAAAATATGTGCAGAGAATGTCTCCACAAACTGCTCAGCCCTGTAGAGTTAGGGAAAAAGCTTTTCCCTATCTGTGTTGAAAAAAGAGTATTAGATTCAGGAAGTTCAGAGAGTTGCATTTTCTTTCCTCTGGAAAGTACAAATCGCCTACTGGATATAACCGCTTTCTCCTTTACCAACACAGGACCGTAGATTCCTTCATCACAAAGATCCCTGTCCCCCAACATTGAAGATTGTCAAGATTTAAATAGAGACTTTAATCTCATGCCAAAACTGTGATACTACTCTGTATATTTCATGACCTAAGAGTTTACATACTTCTTAACCTAAGGTCCATATGTCTTATATATGTACAAAAATCCATGTATTAACCAATACTTCAAGGGTTTAAGAAACTCCCTAAAACTCAAGGGAAATTGTTTCATTTGTATTTTTCTGGGGGGAAATTATCACAGTTTAAAAATGAGGCTTTCAAGTGTGTTAAAAGTCTTATCCTACCAACTAGTCTCCTTATCAAGATATGAAAATGTCAAAAAAATTGGAAAAAAATCCCAAATATTGGAGAGTGAACTTAACAATAATAACAAAAGTGAAATCAGAGAAATTTGAAAAGGCATAAAAGAGGTAAGAAAAAATCAGTCCTGGATTCAGTCCATATTTGATCTTAATTTATACCCTCTAACAATCTCTGTGATTGGATTTTGCAGCCCAAAGAAAATCAGCAAAATCATGTAAGAAGGGTGGCTATCTTGCTCTTTTGTGATGCTATAATGAAAACAACCGAGACTGGGTAAATTATAAAGAACAGAAATTTATTTCTCACAGTTCAAGGTCAACTCCACGATCAAGGTACCAGTAAATTAGTCTGTCTGGTGGGGCCTCTCAGCTTCCAAGATGGTGCCACGTGCTGAATCTTTCAGAGGGGAGGATCACTGTGTCCTCACATGGCAGAAAGCAGAAGGCCAAGTGCTGCCTGAAGCCTCTTATAGAGGCCTTAGTCCCACGTATGAAGTAGGAACCCTCATGGCCTAATCACTTCTTAACACTATTATGTTGGTGACACCTAAATTTTGAAGGGGACACATTCAAGTCATATCAACCCTGGCCATCCAAATCCAGAAGGATATATGTCCTTCTCACATACAAAATACATATGTCCTGTCGCAACATCTCCAGTCAGTCCAGCATCAATTCAAAAGGCTAAGGTCAAGCCTCATCTAGATATCATCTAAATTAGATGTGAGTGAGACCCAGTGGTGTGGTTCATTCTGAGGCAATTTGCTTTCCAGATGTGAACCTGTGAAATCAAACATTTTAGGTGCTTCTGAAGTACAATGGTGAGACGAGAACACAAGTTAGATATTCCCCATCGTAAAAGGAATAAAGAGAAACAAAGAAAGGTGTCATGGGCACCATGTAAGTCTAAAACCAAACAGGGCAAATGATATTAAAAACTAAGGAGTGAGAATAATCTTTAACTGGTTGTTTTCCTCTTCAGACATATCAAGGCACGGGTTGGAGTCCCCAAGACATTGGGGGACGTCACCTCACGATTTTTCTCGGTATATCCCACACTATAGCTCTGATAAAATATAGAGTGAGATGCTTCAGCTTTACCAGGCTGGCACTGTAACCTGTGATCTGGAGTTGTGGGGACATCCCTGCCCCTATGGCTCTGACAGACACTGTCCTAGAGAGGGCTCTTTATGGTGCCCCTACTTCTACCATAGTTCCCTTTTGGGGCCCCAGGGTCCTCTGCAATATCCTCTGAAATCCAGGTGGAGGTAACCATGCCTCCCCAGGTCATGACCCTGGCACCTGCAGATTAGCATCACAAGGATATTGCCAAGGTTTATGGCCTACACTTATCAGAGCAGTGGGCCAAGCCACACCTGGAGCCACTTGAACCAGAGTTGGGAAGCTAAGGAGTCGCTGCACCAGAATTCACAGAGCAGAGACTTGAGGTGATCTCAAGCCATGAGTTCAGAGGTCTCACTCACGGGTGCCTTGGGCCCCTCCCTCAAAACTGTCCTGCTCTCCAGGTCGTGGGGCTTGAGAGGACAACCTTGGAGATCTCTGAATTGCCTCTGAGGTCAACTTTCATTACCTTGATGAATAGTATCTGGCTTCCTCCCACCAACTAGTCTCCTTATCAAATAGTTGCTTAACCAAGTCCTAGGCTTCTCCTCCTCAGCACATATTTTTATCCTTTACATAACCACTCAATTTCCCAAATCTTTCTGTTTTGCTTCTTTCTTGATACCAAAGCCTGTCTTTAAATCATTTCTCTCTTCTTGCATTTACAGGCATTTAAGAGAAGACAACATTGCTGAAAACATTGCTGCTTTGAGATTTCTTCCACCAAATAGCCTAATTTATAGCTCCTGAGTTCTGTCTTCCACAGAGTGCCAGGATATGAACATAAAAGTTCTTTGCCACTCTATGAAAAGGTTGACCTTTTCTCCAGTTTCCAATATCTTGTTTCTCTTTTTCAGGTCTGAGATATCCTCAGAATAATCTTCATTGTCATGAGCACTTAAGTGACCTGCATGCAAGAGACCTCCTCTAGAGCGGGCACCAGAATGACTCTCAGTACTGCACTCACGGCCATACAGTGGTTCCCAGAATCCACCTCAAAACTGTTTCAGCTTCTACCCATCACCCAATTTCAAAGCCACTGCCACATTCTTGGGTATTTGTTATGGTAACACACCCTCCTGTTTTAATCTGTTTTGTTTTTGTTTTTGTTGTTGTTGTTGTTGCTGTGACTAGAGGACCTGACCAGAACAATTTTAGGGGAGGAAAAGTTTATTTGAAGGCTCCTATTTTCCGAGGTCTCCATCCATAGACGGCCTGCTCCATTCCTCATGTCTCCAGGTGAGACAAGTACAACATGATGGAAAAGTGGGCAGAGGGAACCAGCTTTCCTGGTGACCAGAGAGCAGAGAGAGAAAGAGGCTCCAGTCTCGAGATACAAAATATACCCCCTATTAACATGCCCACAATGAACGAACAGTTTCCTCCAGCTATACCCCACCTGTTCCCAGTTATCACTGATAATTAATCCCATTAGGGATTAATTCACTGATTAGCTTAAGGCTATCATGCATTATCTCATACTTGAGCTTTTGGGGAACACCTCACATCCAAACCACAACACCTCCTCTCAGAGCCAATTTCTGCCTTAACCATTTTTGGGCTGCTGTAACAAAAATATCTGAAACTGGGTAATTGAAAAAGAACAGAAATGGATTTCTCACAGTTCCAGAAATGGGAACATCCTAGATCAAGGTGTCAGAAAGTTTGGTTGTGCAGTGAGAGCTATTCTATGCTATTTCATAGTTTTTAAAAAATGTTATTTCCCATGTAATTTGAAAGTTATTTAGTAGTATTTTTAGAATTTCCTGGTAGAAGAGGCTTTAAAAAATAGTTTATTTATTTCTAATTTGATTGAATCATTGTCAGCCTTGATACTATATCCTTCAAAGGGGAAGAACACTGTCCTCACATGGCAGAAGGCAGAAAGGCAAAGCTCTTTGATGCTGAGTAAAACCTCTGCTGGTATTATGGATCAGGTTTGTCCCCCCAGGGCTTATGGGTGAAAAGCCTGGTCCTCAGTATGGTCTTATTAAGAAGTGGAGGAACCTTTATAAGAGTGGGGGTCTAGTGGAAATTGATCAGATCACTGGGTGTACTATCCCTTGCAAGGAATTAATGCTGTTTTTTTGAATGAGTTCCCATGAAAATAAGTTGCTATAAGACAGCAAGTTTGACTTCTAATCTTAGATTTCCCTTTTCACTATGTGATCGCTCCCTCTCACAGATGCTCCCCAAAGATCCTCACTAGCCAAAAGACCCTCAGTAGAGCCAGTAGATATCAGTGTGATGCTTTTGGACTTCCAAAATATGAGCTAAATTAGCCTCTTATCTTTTAAACACATCTAGCCTCAGATATTTTTGTTATAGTAACAGAAAATGGAGTAGTATTCATTCCTAATCCAATTCATAAGGGAGGAGACCTTATGGCTCAATCATCTCTTTTATTATTATTGTCATCATTTTGTTTTTATTAGAACATTAAAATTATACATAGTAGCTGGGTTTATCCCAACAAAATCATTCCTGCATGGAATTTGACCAACAGTATTTCAGTCACCATTCTTCCCTTCCTCTCTACTTCTTACCCCACTTCCACTCCATTGATTCTTCTCTTGCTCATCCACACACACCTATAAGTGATATTCCCTGTGGTATATTTATATATGTACATAACATGAGTTATTAAATTAATTCCACATTTTTCTCTTTTCCTATCTGTCCTCCCTATCTTCTTCTTCTACTACACTACCTTATCTTATCCCTTCATAATATCTGATCTCCTCCTTCTTTTCTTTAGCTTCCACATATGAGAGAAAACATTTGACCCTTGATTTTCTGAGTCTGGCGTGATGTTCTCCATTTCCATCCACTTACTGAAAAATACTATGATGTCATTCTTCTTTATGGCTAAGTAAATTTCCGATGTGTATATTTACCATATTTTCTTAATACATTCGTCTGTTGATGGGCATCTCCGCTGTCAATCACCTCTTAAAGGGACTACCTTTTAGAACCGTCACATTGTTAATAGCTAAATTTTGGAAGAGACATATTGAAACCATAGCAGTGATATTTTAAATAGCTTATGAAAATTTCACATTGAGGCCATCCAAGTCTGGTGTATATCACAGAGAAAGCTCAATCTTTCTTTCTCTTTTCTACCATAATTAATTTGTTTATACTTCATGCTTCCACTAGAGATAGTTTTGATGAGTTGTATTTTTCTACAAAGTATTGATTTCATGTAATCCTCAATGTGTTATGATTTTTAGGCTTTAATTGTTTTGCTATTTTCAGTTTTGTATATTTGTGCTTTCTTCCTGTTTTCAGGATTAGACAATGATTTTTCTAATTTATTGATATTTTTATCTTTGATATACTTTTTCCTTTGTTTTCTAACTCATTTTCTTCTTTCATCTTTATTAATTCCTTTATTTTGCTTTCTTTTGATTTACTTTGTTGTTTCTTCCTTCTTTTTATTTGATTAGTTTTTATGCTGTGCTGAGGAGCGAACCCAGTGCCTCACGCATGCTAGGAAAGCCCTCTGCCATTGGGCTATAACCTCAGCCCCTTCCTTGTTTCTTGATTTGCTGTTAACCTATGTATTGTTATTGATTTGGGTATTTGATGCTGTGTGTTGTTCTCCGGTAACTGCTTTAGTTCTAGTCCATAGATTTGAAATGTTTATTATCATTATTTTGAAGCTATTCTACAACTTTATATTATTTCTCTTGTAACCTAAAAGTTATTTGGTAGTACTTTAAAAATTTTCAGATAGAAGGACTTTTGTTTTTAAGTTATTAATTCTATTTTAATTGAATTATTGTCAGAGGGTTTTCTTTTTTGATACCATTTATTATCTTTGAAACACAAATTTTATTTTGAGATCTACAATATAGTCAATTAATGTAAACGTTCTCTTTGTATTTGGAAGAAAAAGAGCTATTCTCTATTACTGGGCTGAATTCAATGAATACCTATGAGATTTACCCTAATGATTGCATCATTTAAGTCTTCAATATTAATACTATTTTTTTGTCCATTTTATTGGTCTTAGTTTGAGAGAGGGGTGTTCAATTTTCATACTATTAATGTGTTCTTCCTATATTTTCTAGGTGCTGGTTTATGAAAATTGCTGCTGCATTATTTGGTGGATAGATATTAATTACTGTTTTTTCATTATTATGAATTGTGGTTCTTAGCAAAGTATTCTTTTTGCTTCTATTAATTGTTTCAGCTCTCAGTTTATCTTGTCAGACACCAATATTATAATCCTTGATTTTTGAAATTTTATATTTGTCTGAAATATCTTCAGTCATCTCTTATACTCAACATTTTTTAATCTTTTTTAGAAATTCAGTCATGGCTCTTCTGTAGGGAGTAGTGTTTGATATATTTTGTTATCAACTTTAAAATGTATTTCTAAGCCTATGTGGGTTAAGCATCTCTGTTTTTATTGTTCTGATTGCATAAATGAATTTAGTTCTGTCATTTGGCTTTAATGTCTGAATGTATACATGTTTTAGTAAATATTCTTTCAAATATAGATTATTATACTTGTGTCGATCTTTTGGTATTTAGGGAAGTTTATGCTTTTTGTTTTAATGGCTACCTTACTATTACTATCTTCATATAATATTTCTCATTAACTCTTTCTACTTTTTTCTGGCTATTGTCTATTGGTTCACTCCTATCAACAAAATTGAAATAACTAATTGCTTCTTCACTTCCTTTCATTTCCCACCTCCCAACATTTAAAATTCTTTTCTTCATTTAAAAATTAATAGTATTATATCTAATATTTATAGTATTTGGCTATTACACATAATAATATTGCCTATAAAAACATTTATACACATATATAATTTAATTAATATATCTAAGCATCTCACTGTATAAGTATATACACACTTACATGTACATATATACATTTCAAAAATATATATTTGTTACTGACCATCAGGTTAGTGATTTATCTAAAACTTGTTCTCTAATAGATTCCTCAGGAAGAGCTTGTGAAAAAATATTTTAGAATTCTTAAATATTTGCAATAGTTTGCCTGTGGTCTTTGTACTTGTGTTCACTTTGGCAGGATAGAAAGTCTTTGCTTACATTTTGTTTCCTTGTGTATCTTAAATATGCTAGTCCATTGTTTTGAAAAGTTTAATAATAGACAATTTTATTTCTCTTATGTATGAGTTGGTCTTTTCTGCCTGGTTAATTAACCTTTTGGTTGTTGTTTTTCCTTTAAAGATCAATACTTAGAGGAAAATGGCTTGGTACTTGGTACTTACTTGGTACTTGGTACTTACTAATGTTAGGGGTCATTTTTTTCCACTTAACCATTATGACTTTTTAAATATGTAGTTTCAAGTTTTATTTAATTCCACATTTTTAAACTTATTGATGTTAGCATTCTTTTTCAGGGAACAATTTAATTGGATTTGTAAGCTATTTTTATGACTTTCACTGACTCTTGAATAATTTTATTTATGTCTTTATTTCTATTTTTGTTTTTTGAATTTTCCTTTTTGATCTTCTATTTCTCTTGAAGTATTATATGTCATTTTTATTCTCCTGTGTTCCTTCTGTTTTATTGTTCATTTCTTAAATTGCTCTGACATTTCCAACTTTCCTAGAGTTCTGTGACTTCTTTTTGAAAAACTCATTTTCTCAAAACTCTTCAAATCTGAGTTTTTCTAATTCTGATTTATTTTCATAAATGTTCTTTCATGTATTCTTTGTAATATTTCTTTTTTAAAGCTCACTTTAATACACACACACACACACACACACACATTGTCTGTTTAGGAGGGCCATCTATTTTGCCATGTTTTTAATTAATGATATGCTACTTTTCATCTTTCTTATGACTTTGAGAATTTATCGCAATATTTCTTATTACTCATTTTAAAGTGAATTAATTATTATTATTATTATTTGGTGCTGGGGATTGGACCCAGTGCCTTGTGCATGCAAGGCAAGAACTCTACCAACTGAGCTATATCCCCAGCCCTTAAAGTAAATTAAATTTTCCTTGGGCTGGAGTTGTCGCTCAGTGGTAGAGCACTTGCTTAGCACGCATGAGGCACTGGGTTTGATGTGTGGCACCACATAAAAATAAACAAATAAAATAAAGGTATTGTGTTCATCTACAACTAAAAAAATTAAAGAAAATAAATGTTTTCTAAAAAAAGTAGAACAGGCTAATGTTCCTAGGTACATGTTTCCAACACTTCCTCTTTTCTTATTCGAGACTCCTTTCCTTACTTTTATTTGTATATTTCTAATTTTTGGTCTCTCTTTTGGATGTTGTTGTAGGTTTTTTATTTTTCTCTTCTAGGTTTTATAGTGAATTATAGAAGATTCCAAAAAGTTTACAGATAATGCATCTTCACAAAATTTTGTTTTCCTTTTGTTTTAAAAATTTTGATCAATTTTATTTTATTTTTCCATTAAAAATATTTTAAAACTGATATGCTTCACTAAGTACATTATACCATTTAGTGTTATTGATTTTGTTACATGAAAATATTTCATTTAAAATCTTTTTCAGATTTCAAGTGTTGGCTTGTTCAAAACCCATACATTTTATTTTTTAAACCCTTATGAGAGCTGTTTTCACTTATGAACTATTATTTGTTCCTGATCATTTATTAAATTTTGTGCCAGAGGATAGAATTCATTCCTAGTAATTTCTAATCTTTTCTGTTTCCATAACATCATCTAAATAGGATAATAAAATTTAGTTATCTTTTCCCCTTTGCTCTTTATTCTCATCATTGGTGCAAGGAATTTATAAATTACTATGAGTAGTTACGCCTTTTGATGCTCTATTTCTGTTTTTTTTTCTTTTCTCCTTCCTTTTTAAGAAACCGATAAACTTTGTTATTTGAACATCATTAAATCCCAGAACTTTCTGGTTTTATTTATCTTTTTTCATTAAGGGTATTTTTAAACGTGATTTCCACGTGTATCATATGTCTGAATTTTTTTTCTTTCTCTTTTCCTCTTTTTACAATGCTGGGGATCAAACCCAGGGCCTCCTGCATGCTTAGTAAATGCTGTACCACCTACTTCCACCCCCAGCCTATATGTCTACATTTTTACTTCTGTAAATATCTTTATTGCACATTCATTTAAATATAGTTTGACTACTTCAAAATAATTTCCTTCAATGTTTTTATGTAATCACTCATGCTGTTGAACATTTGAAGTTCTTCTTATTTTTTGTTGGTTATTCTTTCTTTGTGGTTACAATCTTTTTAATCTTTTTATATTATTAACTGGAATTCTTCCATTTTTTTTAATATTTCCTCTCATTTCATCCTTTTCTGTTGACTTCTAGAATATTTCTTCAATCACATTGTTTAGCTTTTGCTAGTCATTCCCTGTCATTTTTTATTATTTATTTCAACCATTGAATGTTTGAACTTAAAATTTTTTTCTTTATTGTTCTTCAGCATTTACAAAATCTCTTCTTTAATCTATTTGAGGGATTTACTTTGATTATTTCACATTTCACTGGTCATTTTCAAAAATACTACCTGATGTGGTTTATGTTTCATTTGTTATCTGTCTCTACTTGAAATTCTTCCCATTAAGTGGCTAATTACTTCACTTGTTTTTTCATCTTATCCTGGAGATATCAGAATCTGGACTAATCATGTGTATCATGGGTCCACAGTCATCTGGTAGGTTTAATGAGAGATGAGGGACTGTGTCTTATAGTAAAGACCCCAAGCTCCACAAGGTGTTCACATCAATATTTGATGTCATTCTACCAAGTCACTTCTCAGATAGGGATTCTACCTTAATCTCTTTGAAAGAAGTATCCCTGGGAATAGACCAGCATCTAGGTTTAAAAACACATAGTCATTCAGGATTTAGAGTGGTAGAAGTGAATAAGTAAGTTTCTGGCCAACAGGTAAAATATATTCTTTTCTATATCAGGCCTCAGCAATTCTTTTTCTTCTTGAATAATACCCAGTCTACCCTGAGTAGTTGAATCTTTTTTTTTAAATTGATTTCTACCTTGCAGTCATGATGGTAATTATGGGGCAGCAACTCTCTCAGGGACAGATAGGAGAGAGCCAACAATACAGTTTAAAAATTAGTCAACATCCTATCTTTCTACTAATACATTTTTGTCCCCCTAATACTATGCTGTCTCCTTTCTCTCTCTCTCTCTCCCTTCCTTCTCTCCACCTCCCCCCCCTCGCGCTCTCTCTCTCTCTCTCTCTCTCTCTCTCTCTCTCTCTCTCACACACACACACATACACACACACACACACAGAGTATTAGGTTCTATAGAAACAGAGAACCAATAGCATGTATGAATAGACAGATAAAGAAATTTATTCTAAAACCTTGACTCATGACATTACGGAAGCTGACAAGTCTTAAGAGCTATAGGGGGAGCTGGCAAGTTGAGCGCCAGGGAGTCAGTGCATAGTTCCAACCTAATCTGAAGGTCCGAGGACCAGGAAAACCAGCAGTGGAGTTATAGTCCATAGACCAGCAGGCTTGAGAAAGAAGAAGAGCCAATGTTTCAGTTCAAGTTTGAAGGCAAGAAAGCCTATGTCTCAATTTAAAGACAGTGTCAGATAGAAGACTTCTCTTATCCTGGAGATTTTGTTCTGTTTAGGCCTCCAAATGATTGGATGAGACCCACCCACATCAGGGAGGGCAATCTACTTTATTTAATATCTACAGATTTAAATGTTCATCACATCCAAAAACACTTCACAGAAATATCTAGAATAACATTTGACCAAATATCTGGACATTCTGAGGTTCAGTCAAGTTGACACATAAAATTACTATCACTCACACACACACACACACACACACACACACACACACACCCCAGTCTGAGGCAGTCTTCAGTGCTCTCTAAGGCATTCATTTAGGTCCAAAGTTGCTTTCCTATATTTATGTTTCTATTCCTCTTTTCTAATACCTGCAGGGTTGATTTTGAAAGATGAAGCCAAGAGCCTATACTAAAACTTCCTGCCTTATCAGAAGGAATAAGTCTATTTACAAACCTGGACTTTTAAAAATGTATCAAGAACTTTCTCCTATATCTGAGAAAATTGCTATTCTTTTCCCAAACTCATTTTACTTTGTTGACCTCTTTTCCTCATTCCTATTATGTTACACATTACACTGGCTAGTTAAGAAGCTATATCTCATATATATGTTAGCATGAACTTATTTCCACTCTACCTGGACCAGTAAGAATATTCCTCATAGAGGGACAGAGAAATATTTATGGATGAATAGAAAAATGAATGAGCAATAAATAGATGAATGAAATGATCATTGAGATAAAATCTTTAATGCAAAACTCATGAAACACTATGCAAATGAAAAAGAAACACATTATATGAATGGTGCTAGAAAGTCATGTAGTTGAGTTGTAAAACATAAAATACTTCCTAGGTTTAAAACACAAGATTGAACAATGGAAATTGCTGGTTCTTGTGATCACTTGTTGCGTCTTATTGTAGTTCCAAGTAAATCTTATTTATTTCAAATTGTGTGTATGTCTTTCTGTGTATGTGTCTGTTCAACTTTTATCATGCTTCAACTGGATTTGGTTAGTGTCTGTATGACGGATCCTAGGAAAGACTCCTAAGAAATTATTCTGTGACTTGTTAAGTCCCTGGATGATTCAAAGAATCATTGTCACCTTATTGAGTAGCCTTTCTCTTTTGTCATCTACCTCCTGTAGCTGTCTTTCTCCTCTCTTTTTTTATTTTTCTAGTTGAAAAGAGTGGGAGCTCTGAATTGGTTTTGGAACATTCAGTCCTCTCTGGGGAATTATCCAACATTCTTGACTTCCAAGAACTTAGAGTAAAACGATTTGACAGAATGTAAATTTATCCCTACTTTGATAGCTTCTGCTCTGTGTTTTTCTCATAAGCACAGATCACATTTGATATTAGTTTGGTTTAGAAACAATTGTCTTATGAAATTGAAAGAACATAAGCAATGAAAGTTGGAGAAGTGACAAATTTGGCTTTCTTAACTTGGCATTATTTATTTCTGAATCTACCTGAGATCCTCTTTTAAATATTCAAATAACAGGATATCTATCTCTTTTATCAGTAAGTTTGCTTTTTACAATATTTATTGAGCACCTACTATATGCCAATCTACCAGGCACTATTCTTGGACCTGGAAAAATAATTAACATACTAACATTTAATAGCACACTCCTGTTATTTATCCTTAATTAATTTTATTCATTTGTCCCAATTGCACACGAATAGTAATAACAGACAAGAGTAAATACAAATCAATGCATTTTGAAATAGCCTGGGTAAATTCATAAATTATTGTTCATAATTTCACCCTACAGTAACACTTTTGCAGTATTAGTACTAAGTTTGTTGCCTTTTGTAATTCCAGGGAAAAACATCTACAAAAACATTTGTCCACCAAATTTGGCATTCTAAATTTTATTTTCTTTACTTTTTTACAGCACTTTTCACTCAATGGAAACTCAAAATCATAGCTAAAATAAATATTGCTTCAGTTAAATTTTGCTATTGAATTTTGATTTATTTATGTTACAACACATGCATCAAATGAGTATCTTGTTCCTCACTATTCTGATATTCATATAAGAAAATTTTTATCCATTCAACATTCAACAAATATTTATTTATCCCTTCTTTCTTACATGCTGAATTCTGGAGATAGGATAATAAGAAGATAAGGCATGTCAGCAAATCAGAGCTATAATTCTAAAAGTTGAGAAAAGAGTTGTAACTTGAGACCTCGAAGAAGATTGATTAAGCAACTAACCACTTAGGCTCAAATGTGGAAAATTAAAAATTATACATGATTGTGTTGTTTATTTCTTCATCAGAAGATGTAGAAGCAACTGTTGAGTTTGTGCTTATTGCATTATTACTTCACACACTACTCTGGGGATATTTTATGGTAGATATGAGTTTTCAATAGCTTTTAGTAGCCCCTGAGTCATAAGATCTCTGTAGGAAAACTCAAAAAGAAAAAGCATGTGTGATATCTTTGAAAGAAGTTATTTCCACAGTAATTCAACTATGTGTATATGTACACACACACACACACACACACACACATATACACACACATACATGGCAGGTTTTTGAAACTGACTTATTGCTTGGCTGTATTAAAATTATTAGAACACTTAATCCATTCACTGCAAAGATCAACAAGGTGGAAACAACCTCTTTCAGCAAGAAGGAATTTTTAATAGAACTAGCTATTTGCTTTTCTTGAGATTTGCACTGAAGAAATAATAACAAATAAGAAGAACTCAATCAAATATTTACCCAGTGTTTACAACATAAAAAGCTTCCTGGTAGATGTTGCAAGTGATGAAGTGGACCACAGGGGAGGCCCTGTCCTCAAGCATTTTGCATTCTAGGTAGGCAAGCTAAGATCTGTAGTGTAATACATTCAGAGGAGGCTTTCCAGAAGGACTAAATGAAGGAAGTGAGACAAGTTGCCCTTAAAGGACAGCAGTTCTCACTCTCGGTTCATTGAGAGAAAGAAATACGCTGCACATGGCTTTCTGTCTCAGTGTTCCACACAACAGTGCTTTTCACTCAATGGAAACTCAAAAAACATTTTTTTTCCAGAACATCTGAACCCATATATAACAACAAAAGAGGGTCTTTCAGAAACAAAAATGTGAACAGAGAATGAATAATGATGATCATAGTAATTGTTACTGCAGTTAACGTGTATTAGGTACTGTTTTACAGTGTTCAGAGATACCCATCTAATTTTCACAGTAACTTTACTGACACAATTGCTATCATTATGTTTGTATTACACAAAAGAGAAAACCAAGGCATAAAAAAGTTCAGCAACTTGTCATGCAGCTCATGAGTGTTGAGGCAGGCCCCTGACCCCAGAAATCCGGCTGCCATATCTGTGCTTTTCACCAGTACACAATACCGCTTGTCAAAGCACCATGTATGGGTGATCTGAAGAACCGTATGACATGCTCACTAACTTCAAAGAGCTTAGAATCTAAACAGAACATTTGAAAATTTCAGTGCATTTAAACAGCTAAATCACAATAATTACAGTAAAGTTAAAGCTGTTGCAAATAATCTTAAAATAAGGAGCAATGGCATAAATGGATCAATTAGAGAAAGAGGAGACTATTAAACCTGGAGTCCTCTGGAAAGGGTTCCTGGAGGAAGAGGAACTTAGATTAGTCCTGGGAAACTAGTCCAGTTAGAAAGAAAGTATATCCCAGAGAGAACACATGTCATGAATTGTAGAGTGACTCTAATATGGAGGAAAGGTATAGGCGAGATTGCCTGGAATGATGGCTCTTGACTTGCGAGTGCTAAACAATGGTCAACAACAAACAAACAAAAAACCAAAGCCTATGGTAGAGGTGCCCCAGGGGCAAGATGACTTAGCCCCTGTTGATCCTTCAGGTCTGGTGGCTTTTGGATCTTTGGCAAAACAGGGACTCCTGCACCCTGGGGTCTGTGGCTTTCAGAAATTCTTCCCTGAACAAGCCCCGTGGGCCACAGTCTTATCATTGCCATGAATGTTGGCAGAAGTTGGTTTTCCACTTCTTTGTACTCTGGAGACCTGAGACTTGTTCTCAGCCTGAGGGAAAGAGCTTTGTCTTCCTTTGGATCATTCTCAAAGGCAAGCCACCCTCTTCTCTCCCTGTCCAGGCACTTTGCAAGATGGCTTCCAAAAGTTTAGGTATTTCTAAAAGAAAAGGAAGACACCTTTCATTCTGTTTCACACATGCTCTGAGGCAAGGGATCACAAAGACTAGAAAAGAGAAGCAAGGGCAGAAAGAGAAAGTAAAATTTAGAATAAACAAATTAATCCCTAGCAGGTGTATTTGTCCATGTTTCATTATCAGGTGACTCATTGGTAGTTTATCATATAAAATGTCAACAACCTAGATAATTTCAAGTATCTTTGGGTGTCTTTCTTTTGAGTCTCAGGTTGTCCTCCTAGCGTTCACATTGTTTTAAGAATAGTTGGCATGCCCCGGCTTACCTCTGTAAGAAAGGAAAAAAAAAAAAAAAAAATTAAAAGCTTTTAACTGCTTTTGGAAGACAGAATTATGCTAAATATAGCGCAATATTCCACAGCTTGTAAAATCAACCAGGTAGCAGAAACCTGACGGTGTCCTCAAAAGAAATATGGCAAGAAAAGAACATTGTCTGCTTTAATCAAGCCTGCCATTTCCCCTGGAATTTCACTGAAATGGCTGGACGTGTGCATTCCACATCCTGGCTGGTGTTAATATAGTTTTCTATAAAAAGAGAGGAAGACAAAAGGAAAGGCAAAATGTGCCCTGCAATGGAAAATGTGATCTTCAGCCACTGGGATAAAATTACATGGACAGTGGGGAGTTATTTTCTTCTTCCAAGAACAATGTTTGATGTTGGAACTAGACTCTGGTGATGAAACTAAAACTTGGGAGATAAATCTGATTGAAATTTAGAAAAGGGGTATCAGAGGTTGCTTAGCAGGGTGACTTTAGGGGTTAGCAGATGAAGAAAGGCTACACTTTGCCTTGTCTATCTGTCCGGTCTTTGTTGGACAGAGATACTGTAGCCTATTCCCCATGGTTGCACATAACAAAAGAAATTTGAATTCTGACATAATTATTCGTTATAAATACTGTGACATTTTAATATCTAGAGAATGTTTAAATCTTGTCTAGTTTCTGCTTCTTTTCCTTCTTTATGTTGATTTCTACATCTCTTCCTATTTATCTCTTCTGTGCATCACGCATATTTCACTATGAACTCGATTTTGTGGGTGAAAGGCCACAACTAACCGTTTGCATGCCTTATCTCTGCCCTAGAGAGTGGTGTCTCACAAATGAGCTAGCTGCACCTACTGTACATAAAACAGCAACATCACTTTGATCTCTCCTTAATGTGCTAGGTTTAGATTACTTTGTGAGCAAAAGGGGTGAGAGGTGGCAGGATACGATTTTAACTAACTACTGGGGGCAGTATTTATTCATGGTGCAGGTTTTTAATGGGAAAGATGGAACATGAAAGCCTGTCAAATGTACTGCTCAAAGAGTCTGACAACACAGAATATTTTTTATAGATGAAACGTGAGGAATCTCCAACTTCTTAGTGTAATATAAATTGTATGGAGAAAGTAAGACATGTAAAAAAGCCAGATAGAAAGCTATCTTTATTCTGTTAGGACTGCATGGAACCCTGCCACAAGACCAAATGACTATTTCAGAGGTGCATTTATTAGATACTAAGTATGACATGGTGAACAACAAAAATATATACTTTGAGAAAGATTTTCATCACACTTACAATTAAGGTAATTTTTTTTTTTTATTAAGAACGAGGTGTGTTAGAAAGTGTCTTCCAATGTGGTAACAGGAGAGAAACTCAGAAGGAAATATACAAAGAACATATTCTTCATGTTTGGAAGAGTTGCTTTATCTTTTACTTCCTAACAGACTCTAAATCCTATTATATTTAATTCAGAAATTGCTTGAAAATTTCTGCCTTTGACTTTGGTGAATCACTCACAAAAAGTGGGTTCATTTTTTTCTGACTTGCTACAGCCTTGCCCCCAGAGTGAATCTCAACCCTTCTTTCTGTCCCCAAACACTGGTGGGTATCTGATATACTTTAGACACAGTGGCTATCTATGGCAACATTTCTCAAGGTGGAGAGGTAGAAGGTATAAGAGAACTTCTGCAATAATTTGTATTTTAGAGAATTCTCCAGGATGATTTTGATTTCTGACTTGTGCCTAGGAATCATTTGTGTTAAATTATTTAGCCCTTTGTAATATGGCTATGACTCACTGCATTAATTACCTCAGCATCTGTGAATTGCACTTACATTTTATGAATTTCATATTTTGATACATTATTTCATCACTGGAATATCAAATTCCACCCTCCCTCATAATCTCCCTCCCTGGAATACTTCTACTTCCTTTTAAATTCCAAGCACAAAACTAATCCTCCAGTAAAGTTTCTCCATAAGTCTCCCCCAAAGATATGATTTTTCTTACCTTAGATATTTTCACAGCAACATGGTGATGAAAGTGCATTTCTAATTTGTGTTTTAAAATAGCTATCTTAATCCACCACCAAACTGTGGACTAGGATGCTTATTCATTTTTGTGAGTCCTGATTCAAATACAGTAGCAAGTTCAAATACAGTGGTAATTTTAAGAGAGACTCAATGATTGCTTATATTATGTGATTAAATTATCCCTTAATGCAAATATGTAAACCTTGAGTATAGAACTCATAATTTTTACATTTGCATACAGACACAGAATCACAACTCAGCTGAAGATATAGAAAAATTTCAACTTGCCAGAGATTCCTTCATGATCCTTCCTAACCAATATCTTCCTTCTGCCACCAGGGATAACTTCTTTTCTGACTTTTATGCAGTAAGTTAATTCTGCTGATCTTGAATTCCATATGAACTCTACTAGTGTAACCAAATGGTGTTTGTCATTTTGTGACTAATTTCTGTAACTCAACATAAGGTTTTTTTTTGAGTCATCTATGTTACTGCATGGATCAGGAATTCATTCATGCTACAGAATTCTACTTTATAAATTATGTCATGATTCATTTATCCACTTTTCCTTAATGAGAATATGTGAAATTTACAATTTTTAATTCTTTTTTATTTATTCAAATAATAAACAGCTCAGCATTCCATAGCAAATAATAATTTTACAGATAACTAACACTTATCTCTTAAAGTTTTTCTCTCATTTTCCCCCAACTTTTAGAAAATCAGTTCTAATCAGTTAAAAACTTGACAGTAGAAAGATCTTCAATTCATTGTACACAAATGGAGCAGAATTTTTTACGTTTCTGGTTGCACATAAAGTATACAATTTTTAATTCTAAAGAATGAAGTTACTATGAATATTTTTCTATTATATTTCATTGATTTTTTTTCTTTTTTGTTCTAATTTGTTATACATGACAGCAGAATGCATTTTGATTCATTGTACACAAATGGAGCACAACTTTTCATTCCTCTGGTCATATAAAATATAGAGTTGCACCATATGTGCAATCATACATGTACCTAGGTAACTATGTCCTTCTTATTACACTGTCTTTCCTGCCCCCATACCTCTTTCCCTTCCCACTCTCCCCTTTTCCCAGTCCAAAGTCCCTAAACCCAGCCACTTCCATTATGGATCAGCATCCACTTATCAGAGAGAACATTTGGCCTTTTTTTTTTTTTTTTTTTGGATTGGCTTACTTTGTTTAGCATGATATTCTCTAACTCCATCCATTTACCTGCAAATGCCATAATTTTATTCTCTTAATGATGAGTAATATTCCATTGTGTATATATACCACAGTTTCTTTACCCATTCATCTGTTGAAGGGCATCTAGGTTGGTTTCATAGTTTAACTATTGTGAATTGAGCTGGTATGAACATTGATGTGGCTATGTCACTATAGTATGCTGATTTTAAGAACTTTCGATATAGATTGAGGAGTGGGAAAAGGCCATGCTACCAAAAGTATTATGCAAATTTAATGCAATTCTAATTAAAATCCCAACAACATTTCTCACAGAAATAGAAAAAGCAATCATGAAATTTATTTGAAAAAATGAGAGGCCCAGAATAGCCAAAGCAATCCTTAGCAAGAAGAGTAAAGCAGGAGACATGACAATAACAGACCTTAAAGTATACTATAGAGCTATAGTAAGAAAAATGGCATAGTTTTGGCACAAAAATAGATGTATAGACCAATTGTACAGAATAGAAGACAGAGACAAACCCACATAAATACAGCTATCTTGTACTAGAAAAAGGCACTGAAACATACCAATGAAGACAGCCTCCTCAACAAATGGTGTTGGGAAAACTGGAAATCCATATGCAGCAAAATGAAATGAAACCCCGTCTCTCACCATGAACAAAACTCAACTCAAAGTGGATCAAGGACCCAGGAAGTAGTCCAAGACCCTGCGCCTAATAGAAGAAAAAGCAGGCCCAAATATTCATCATGTCAGCTTAGGACTTGACTTCCTTAACAAGACACCTAAAGCACAAGAAATAAAGATCAAAAATCAATAGATGGGACAGATTCAAACTAAAAAGCATGTTCTCAGCAAAGAAAATAACCAATGATGTGAAGAGAGATCCCACAGAGTGGGAGAACATCTTTACTACACACACATCAGATAAAGCACTAATTTCCAGAATATATAAAAAACTCAAAAAACTTAACACCCCCCAAAAAAATCCAATAAATAAATGGGCTAAGGAACTGAACAAACACTTCTCAGAAGAAGATATACAGTTGATCAACAAATATATGAAAAAAATGTTCAAGATCTCTAGCGATTAGAGAAATGCAAATCAAAACTACTCTAAAATTTTATCTCACTCCAGTCAGAATGGTAATTATCGAGAATACAAGCAATAATAACTTTTGGTGAGGATTTGGGGATAAAGGTACCCTCATACATTGCTGGTGGGACTGCAAATTGGTGCAACCACTATGGAAAGCAGTATGGAGATTCCTTAGAAAAACTTGGAATGGAACCAACATTTTCATGGATTTTTTTTTTTTACTATTCTTCTTGAGTATATACTTAAATATTGGATTGGTGGGTTGTATAAAGGGTTTTTTTTAATTAAAAATGACTTGATCAAATTTTACACTCAAAAGTTAAATTCCAGAGTTCTGCTTTGTTCTATACCTTTGTCAAAAATTGCTACTATCAGCTGTTGATTTTAGCTATTCTGGTGGTTTTATGGTAATATCTCAATGCAGATTGAATTTGCATTTCCTTAATGAGAAATAGTGTTAATCAATTTTTTTGTACTTCCTAGTCATTTGGATATCATTTAAAAACTACTTTTTTTTTTAACATGTTCTTTTTTCTAGTTGGGGAGGTTACCAAAAGATTGGAGCACTTAACCACTGGGCTACATCCCAGCTTTTTAAAATTTTATATTTTGAGACAAGGTCTTACTAAGTTGCTTAGGGTCTTGTTAAATTGAGGCTGGCTTTGAACTTGTGATCCTCCTGCCTCAGCCTCCCAAGCCTCTGGGATTACAGGCTCACATGCTCTTTATTGAGATGTCTATCTTTTTCCTATTGCTATGTTGGAGTTCTTTATATATATGGATACAAATGATTTGTCCAGTGTACATACTGAAAGTATACTTTCTCAATTTTGAAATGCTGTTCTTACTTTATTGACTTGGTAGATTTTATTTATTTATTTTCAGAGCTGGGATTTGAACCTGGGGTCTTATATAGAACAGGCAAGTGCTCTACCACTGAGCTTCCTCCTCAGCTCTTTCCAAATTTTATTTTGAGACAAGGTCTTGTTAAGTTGCCTGTATTGACTTTGAACTTGAGATCCCTGTTCCTCGGCCTCCTGAGTAGCTCTATGTACCATGCCCAGATAATAACATAATATTTTTTAGAGCAGTTTCAGATCACATCATAATGGAGTAGATGGTATAGAGATTTCCCATAGGCCCCTTCCCTGATACATGGGCCTCCTCCACCATCAACATCTCCCATAGAGTGTTATTTGGTCTGTGAACCTGCTGAGATAGGTCATTCTCACCTGAAGTCTGTATTTGACTTCATTGTTCCCTCAGTGGTATTCATTCATGGGTTTTGACAAAGGCTTCATGAGAAGTTTTTACCATCATAGTATCATACAGAAGAGTTTCATTGCCCTAAAAATCCTCCTGGCTCTGCCTAACTACTCCCTGCTTCCCTCCTACCTCTTGACAATCATTGACCTCTGTACTGTCTCCATGGTTTTGGCTTTTCCAGAATTTCATCGAGTTGGAATCAGTATGTAACCATTTTAGACTGGCTTGTTTGTCTTAGTAATATGCATTCAAGTTTCTTTCATGTGTTTTCATGGCTAAATATCATGTTCTTTTTAGTGTGGGATAATATTCCATTGCCTTGTGTATCCAGTTCATGTTTGCCTTCTGAAGGACATTTTGGTTGCTTCCAAGCATGGACAATTATGAGTAAAACTGCTACAAACTTCTATGAGTAGATTTTTTGCGTGGACTCAAGTTTTCGAGTCTTTGGGGTAAATATCAAGGATAGGAATTTCCAGACTGCCAGACTGCACAGTGAGAGTAATATTTAGCTTGGTCCTTCAATACCATCTTTGCTGTTTTGGGGTTTCCTTACTCTATCTACTATCTATCTATCGTCTGCTGGTTCTGTTACTGAAGAGAATTGGACTGAAATCTTATAACATTCTATCAATTAAATTAGTTGGGTATGTCATATTGTTCAAGTCTTTTATACTCTTACTATTTTTTTGCTTATAGACTCAGTTGCTGATAAATGTACTAAAATTTCCAATCATAATAATGTACACAACCTGTCTGTACTTTTAGTTCTGTTATTTTTTGCTTTATATATTCCAAAACCTTATTTAGATTTATACAAATTTAGGTTTATGTACTTTCTTGTAAAATGATTCTTTTATCTCACTTAAATGTCTCTATCTTGTAACACTTTTTATTTCAATGCAATTTTGGTTAATATTGATTTAGCAATTAGAATTTCTGCTAAGTATTTGTATGAAATACCTTTCTTCCATTGTTTTATTTTCAATTTTACTTTTATATGTAAGTACTATCTTTGTAAATAGTATACGATTTGATCATTGAAAATCCTGCCTGATAGCCTTGTGTTTTAGCAGGAATTTAGTCAATTTACATGTAATGTAACTATAACATGGTTAGATTTAAGCTTTCTATATTGCTTTCTATCATCCATCTGCTCATTGTTCCTTAATTGTTTTCCCTTTCTGTTGGATTCATTAATTTGTTCCTTATTTTTCTCCTCTATTAGTTTTAGTTTTTGGTTATAACATTTAATATCATGGTTTTCTAAAATAAATTCTTTAATTTATTGTAGTTTGACTTAAATTAGTATTTTACAACATTCTAAATAATGCAAGCTATTTCTATCACTTGTACCCCACTTAATGCTCTCTCATCTGTGCTGTTTGGCTATTTTTGTCATGCGTTTAATTCCAGTGGAAAAAAAAATGAGCAACCTCCAAAATGTTACTACTGCTGCCCTAAGTGGTCAGTAGTCTCATACTCATCCATCTCTTTTCCCATTCCAGAGCTGTTTACTTTTCTTGACCTTGATTCTTTTATCTTGGTTGATTTTTCTTAAGCCTGGAATAAATGTTGTAATATACATATTTTTTAATATGAGGCTGTTGGTGATACATTTTCTTGCCTTTCTTGCCCCTTTGTCAGAGAATATCATTATTTAGCTTCATTTTTGAAGGATAATTTCATTGTATCTAGCATGCTAGATTGACACTTTTTTTCCTTAGCACTATACAGATGTTTTTCAGGTTACATACTGTGTCAGATATCAGGGCAATATTAAGGAACATGCAAGGTTTACTGGGGGTTGAGGGTAATTCTTGTAAAAAAGTATAAAAGGAGAAAGCAGAATTGTCATGTCCCAAGGCTAATGTGACACTTTTGAATATAAAAGAGGAAGGAAGAATGCCTGACACCAAGACACAAATCTGATAAAGCCTTGGCCAACTCTTTGGGGAGTTCTCTTTTGAAAAGTCCCAAATTAGTTAGAAATGGCCAGGCCATACTCTCTCTTCTGTGCTTAGTCACTGGGAAAGCACAGCTTTGGCTCAAAAGTTAAGTACAAAAATCGAAGTGTGAAATATGATATGTCAAGAACTATGTAATGTTTTGAACAACCAACAATAAAAATTAAAAAAAAAGAAAAAGTTAAGTACAACTTTGAAGCACTGCTGTGGAGGCTGATGCTATATTGAATACAATTGAACAGCAAGTGCTCCTTGAAGGCGATTAGAGAGGCACAATCCCATGACTACCATCATTCCCCTCTGGCATCACCAGTAGATTCACTTTTTCATACTTTTTTAAGGAGTAGCTCTTTCCTGGGTGGGATAAAAGAAGCACCCAGGTCCTGTGGTGCACACCCAAATCACCACAATTCCTGCTACTTGGGAGAATGAGACAGAAGAATTGTGCTGGGCAGTAGCATTCCACGACACTGTGCAATACATAGTCTCATAGTCTCATAGGTACATATGTCCCACGGTGGGCAATTCCTCTGCATGTTCATTGAGCCAGTTCTGAAGTGGATAATGACAAAGGCTCACTTCAATCGGCTGAATTATTTTATACACTTTTTTTTTTAACACCTCTTTCACTGTTGATGCTTTCTTTGGGCATAAAGTTATAAAGATCTTCACATCTTACATGTGTTCTCTGTGTCCATGCCCATGTCTTCCTCCTGACCATTTTATGTTTGATCTTCCAACACACTTTCATCAGTTGCTGAGCTGTCTGTCAAGCCATTTACACTGCTCATGAATTCTTTATGCATTTTTAACTCATTCTAATGTTGATATTTAAGATCTTTAAGAATTGATATCAATTTAAAGCCTGTGTCCAAAAGACCAATATCTGGGTATGCTCCTTTGCCTCGTAAATAATTACCCAAATAATAGCCATAGATTTGAAACTATTGGGGAATAATTAGAGATTATTAAAATACATGTTTATAAGGTACAGAAGAGACCTTTCTTTTGAGACATAATTACGTTTTAAGTTAAAATATTTGGATCTGAAATTTTTTTCAAGTTCAGGAATTGGACAAAAGGACATAATTTTTGATTGTTTGTTTGTTTCTGAGGTAGTTAACCAAAACCTCCTGCTTATCCATTCCATTCCTGAATTCCTTTGTGTGTGTGTGTGTGTGTGTGTGTGTGTGTGTGTGGAGAGAAAACATATATATCTAAATATATCTATATGAAGTATACTTATTAGCTGTTCTATGCTATAAATCATTTCCACAACTTTCCAGAAATTATCCACCCACCCACGATTACCACTCCACCCTCACCAGTCGTTATGTTAACAGACTTCCAGGCATCTGGTGGTTAAAAGTGATTTTTTAGCATTTATTGCTTCCAGAGTTTTCTCTATTTAGTTTTTCAGCTCTTCCACAAACGAAACTCGATGACAGTCCCTCCTATCCCCCACTATGGCCTTGGGAACAGAGCCACAACTGAACTTTTTATCAATTCCAAGGTTCCTATCACCAGGACCCAGAGCATTCCTGATGGTCTTGTTGAATGTGTGTCCTCTGGACCTTTCCATGAATCATGATCCTCTGGTAAGACTTCTAGCCCCACATATTGTAAGCCCCCAGCACACTTACTTCCCCAAGCCTTTCTATCCCTTTCTTATTCAGTTATAGTAACTAAAGCATTGTAATTTCACTCAGTAGGGCCCACTATTTTCTCCAAACTTCTATGTGCCACTGTGGTAGCAAGTTTACACTATCTTTAGAGACCTTTGCCAAGTGTTACTTTCATATCCAGAAAGAAGGTCTCTAAATCAATGAACTCACTTTTATCTAGTTTCTGTCCTGTTCCCTTGATCAGGACCCTCACACTCCAGTTGCTCAGATATTCCCCAGGCTCTTTCCTACTCCTGCTGGCTAATTATTGGAGCTCATGTTAGGTCTAAACATTTTCCTCACTGCTCAGATTCAGTATTTCCTTGAATTTCTTTGGATGACTTAACCCCAATTTTTTAATCTGACCTCCAGGACAGGAGATAATAGGAAATCCTGAAGGTAACTCTGTTACTTTGTGGGGACAAAAATCTGCTATGAGGAAGTGTAACCCTTTAAAGGGAGGGCTAGACTACCTCTCATGAATCTGATTTAGAAGAGTTTGGGGAACCCAAGTTTTCGGGTATATTTGTGCAAAGGCTTATCACAAGAGTCAGGGTCCCATGTTTTCCTTGCAAGAGCTCTAAGCTGACATAGATTAAAGGACGACACTGAGATACGCATTCTATGCACTTTCCAGGCAGCCTCTCTCAGCCAGGAATCCTGGAGGCTCTCCTGGCACATGTTCAGTCCAGGAGATATTCAAATTATAATGGGTGATCATGGTACTGACCGCTTGCCTTCCCTTTTTCATGGGTTACAACTTTACCCCAGTTGTTCAACAGTGTCTACAAACAGTTCCTTTATATATTATTCCATATTTTCTAATTGTTTGCTTTGATAAATTAGCTACTCTATGATAACAACAATTGAAAATCTCTTAATAAATAATTGCTGAATAAATTGATTTGCTGCATTTGAGAATCTTCTGATATATCCTGAGGGATATATTGAGAAGGCATTGGGAGTCATTTGTATAGAGTAATAATTTAAAGAAACTATATGAATTGTTGAGATTTTCCAAGAAATAGTGTATTAAATCCAAGGAGACAAAAAATTTAACAACAACAACAAAATTAAGGAACAAAAATATTTATAGGACTGTGGGATAACAATTGAGAAAAGACTGAAAAAGAGAGAGTAACAAACATTTTCTATGTTGCGATTTACATTAACAAATACTTACTGAAATTATTCTATAATTAATATAATTAACAAAGAAGGGATAATGTGAATGTATAGGTGAGTCAAAGGTTAGGGTTCAATAATGCATTTTTACAAGAGTAAGAGTTTAAAGTTGAAGATTAATATGTTATGAAATGGCATAGGGGGCTAGGGTATTCAGCCATCAGTTAAACATGAGCAGGATTACAACTTGCTACTGTGATGCACATGAGGAAATCAGTTTCAAAAATATCAGGGTGGAATAAAATAGTAACAGCTCCAGCGTTTTCATACTGTGGGAATTTTAGGTCAACAATGTGGTTGAAAGCAGATTCAGGTGATATAGCTAGAGGCTGTATTTCTCTATAAACACACTTCTAAAATTTAAAGTCTGGGTTACAGATAGATAAAATAAAATCAGATTGATAATTTCAAACACGTGTTTGTGAGTTCACTTCTTATTTAAATAAGTATAGTGACTTTAAATTGAGATAGCTTTCAAAGGTACTGAGGATTTGGGAGGACCTTTCCTTCTTTCCATCCCTACCTCGCCCCATGCTATCTTGATTCTGCTAATGAAATGCATTACTTTGTTGGAAGAAGAGTAGAGTGGAAAATTCTAAATGAAGGAGAAAAGTGGGAAATATTATTCCAGTTGATTTTAAAGAAAAATATTCACTTTAAATTCAGTCTCTTAGTAAGCAGAATGGGGGAAGGATAGATATTTAAATATGAAGCTAACAATGACAAAAAAAAAATCCCATAAGAATATTGGTGATTTTAAACCCAGTGAGATGGGCAGAATAACGATGCGATGCAGTCTATGCTGAACTCTATGGAAGTTTGGCTGCTAGGGTGGTGTGTGGTGAGGTACGACACTAGGTGATATCCTAGTGGATATGCTTCTTAGCATATCTGCATGGAGGTAAGCCCATGGCTCTATGCTTGTGACATAATTGCTCCATGATGGAACTGTTCATCAGAACAGAATGCCAATGAGCTGGATAAGCTATATTATGACACCAACACGGGGCTCTGTGGCTTTGTGATAAAATTGTGCCCATTCACATAAATTCTCCCCTCCCCTCCCAGAATCATACAATTAGTTTTGTTAATAAACAATGGAGTCCTTCCATTCATTTCTCTGTCTCTCCTTCTTCCATGTAATGCGTTCACCTCTGTTCTTCATTAGTTAACAGTGGGAATACTCACTAGGCAAACAGCTCCCCGTTCTTTGCCCACCTCACTGGAATTGTGGGAACTCTTACTGACTGGTGAGGGTAAGGGTAATGAAAGTTGGAAAAACGCCATCCTAGGATCCCTCTGTGCTACCAATATGCAAATAATTTAATAGTAATGCAGTCAAGAGTTCCCTGAATAAAGACTCTCCATTTTCATCACTGTTGGTAAGTGCCAAGAGGGACAGATGAGAATAAGTTATAGCCGCATTGTGACATGTAATAAATCTTCCAAAAGAGGTTTACACGTACTCAGCTCTTTGGCTTTTATCCTGTGTACGACACTTCTGTTTGCTTTGCATCTAAGCAACAGAAAGTAATCAGCCTCTAAGAACTTAATTATTGGTTGCATGGATAACCCTTAGGGTGTGTGTGTCCAGTCACTTGGGCCTCTTCGACATTTCTCATCACATAAAGCAATATGCTTCCATGGTGCATGCCTCTCTGGAAAGCATGGTGGTTCATTTCTCCTTCAAGAGGAGGACAAAAGGCTGCTGAAACAACAAACACAACGGAAAGCGGCCCTTCCTTGGGAAAAAGAGCTGCTCACAGTTTCCGATGATGGAAACAAAGGAAGAGTCTTAGGGCTAGAAATCACTCAAGAACGGAGCCTTGATAATAGTTAGAAGCTGAGAGGTAGAAAGTGTAAGGAATTCCAGGGAGAGGAGTGAGAAAATACTGTAACAGGCTTGCAAAATTCAACTTGGAATCACACTAGTATATTAATGAGACAAGTTTAAACTGGTCACACTCCCACCTTTTAACCAAATTGTTAGCACAATTTAACACACTTTCAAAGGGGCACCCCTAGGATGTGCTAATGAAGTCACTTTCTTCTCAGCGTGAATCAGCGGGCTTTCCCCCTTTTTTTTGAGCTCTCTTTGATCAGGCAGTCAAAATACTTGAATATCTTGTCAATCCGGGAGGTTGTAAGGATGCTTTTCATTTATATACATGGGGAAACTGAGGCAGAAAGTACCAAAGGTGAACTTCAAAGGTAGTACAATTATTTGAACGGGAGTTGATTTTCTGCCTAATCTTTTCCTACTGCTGTTTAAATGAAGGAAATTAATAAACACTGTTTAAGAACTTTATCTTTTAGGATTATGAATAATGTGGAGAATAACAATAGCTGTGAAATGCTCTGTAATTGTTAAGCACTGAACAAAAGGTATGAACTGTCATACTCCAGTTTTCAAAATTACATTGTAAATTGTTTGTTTCAACTGGACTTTGACAATCTCTCTCTTAAAACTAGGTAGTAATGGATATACTCTAGAAATTCATACCTTAAAACAATCAAACAATTTCATGTAGTTTTTTTTCAGCATAGTTTCAAGATTAAAGCAATCTCTTAAAAAGAACTTGTTCCAACCAGGCAGCTCCAAAGAAGAGACCATGTTCTCTTGGGTGAGGACAGGGGAATACAGTGCTATTTATTTACTCTTCTTTTAACCGTATACACATTGTATCCATACAAAAACACTTAACATATACTACATATTTTAAAATTTAAAAGAATTTTTTAAAAAATCAGTCTCATAGCTGAATCTTAAAGTAAATCAAGTAGAGATAATGCATTTAGCATTCTTCAAAGTTTCTGGCAAGATTTAATAGAAAAAACCACCCATTATTTTATTTGAAAACAGACATATGATTTTTGAGACAAACAAAAAAAAAGAAAACCTGTAAAAAACTAAAGGGTCATTTTAATTGGACCGTATAATATACAGATCACCACTTGTTATTTTTTATGAGCATCTAGGCTTTTTATACAAAAGGTTTTAAAATTTCTTAGTACTCTTATAAACCTTTGTGATTATCTGACAATGATTCATGTAATATTATTGTGTATCTGACTTTGGCAGTTACCCATTACACCATGTTAACATATTTCAATAAGTAATCAATTTGGTTTCCAGTACGCTGATTTAATTCAGGTTTCATTACTCGCCTAGTATTTATTTTTTAGGCATGTTGTCCATCTTAGTCTAGGACTGCCCTTTTTGCATTAGCCATTTTAGGATAAAATACTTAATAAGATTTGCATTTAAAAAATGAACTAGAGGAACTGGACCCCCTCCAGCCAGAACAAGTAATTATGTCATTTGTATTGCAAAGCAGGAGTGGCTATAAAGCAATGGTATACTTTTTTAAAGATTGATAACCTTAAGCAGTATTATATTACACATAAAATGGCAGGTCTGACAGAGGAACTAAACGTGGGCAGTGTATAAAATCATGAGAACTGTAGAGAGTTGCAAAGTATTTGCTTTTCTTTTCATGAGATATTCAATTAGAGACAACTGTTTACAGTTCATGTCTTTATTTCTTATTATATCTCTCTGTAATAAATTGATAATAGTGTGCTTTATCCACTAAAGAGGAACCTCTGCTCACGTAGATTGCAAGAGTGCCATGTCATACACCAGCAAACCTTCTCAAATCACATCTTAACCTTCAGAAACTCAAGTTAGTTTGTGTCTATAATGAAGTAGCCAAACAAAAATTGAACCTGGTTAGTTGACCTTATGATCACCTGGAAGCACCCTGTCTACCAAACTAAAATTTTTCATTGCTAAACACAACTCAAAGCTCGGCAATACTGTTAATATCACTACAGACGTGTTATCAAGCATTTGATAACGTTGTTTCCTACTGTACAGTATTATTTCATCACTCCTCTGGTAGACTTTCAAAGTTGCCAGTATTAGTAATACACATACATACCTGAGCTAAGTTAACTCCAGAGCTGATGTTCTTAATTACTATAATAAATTTATGTAAAGTAAAAAAATGTCTTAAAAGATATTCCTGAGATATTTTTTGAACAGAAGCATCCATTCCTACATTTCAATGAGTGACAAGGCATTAACACTTTCTGGTCTTAAAATGGAAACTTTTCAATTAAAATAGATCCTCTAGTAGTTTTATGGAGAAAGATTTTATGAAAAACTGGGCCTAAATTATCAATTATGCTATTTTTTATGATGAAATGTATATAGCTGGCTGTTTCTTTTAGTCACTGGCCAATCAGATAGAGTCTCAAATTTGATAACAGTATTCTGAATCTTACCTTCACAGGACTTGCATCCTCACAAAGGGAAACAAAAAGAAATGCAATATGTTTCACACATTTTATGTGAAAATTCTGGAAGCTACACAAGAACAATATATCACCATGTATGTATGATATGTCAAAATACATTCTACTGTCATGTGTAACTAAAAAGAACAAAAATAATCAAAAAGACCAATATATCAAAATTATTCAATGACAATATTTAATCTTCTTAAATTTTTTAACTGTGTCACATTTTTTTACATCACAGAATAATTTGCAAACATGTAGAGGAAGCAGAAGTCAGAGATAACTCATTTCAGACATGATTTTTTTTTTTGTTGGAAAAATAACAACTAGGTGAGTAGAAATGCTCCTTTGATGAAAGTGTATGAGGAGAAAGTTCAGGGCATCAAAATTAACTGTTGGTGGAATTTGTGGTTAATGCAAAGAGTAGTCAATAAGATTGAATAGGCAAGGAGGAAGGAAGTGGGAGTTTGAAGAGAACCAAGAAAGGAGTGTGAGGTATCTCACATGAATATGAAAGATGTACTGAACTAAATTTCAGACTGGAAAAAGTCTTATTCAATTTTGTATCTCTAGTGTCTTAACTGCAATAATTGATTAATAAGTATGTATAAAAATGTTTGAATGAAAACATTGAAATGGATTATGGAAGGGCATTTTTCATAGAACTTTGCAAACTATAATTGGATGTGAGTGTATCAAACACACATAGTTTTATAATAGGCTGACCTAGTGGTTTGAAACATTAATTCATTCAAGAGAAAATAGTAGCTGACATTAATTGAGCACATGCTATGTTTCAGAGCCTGTTTTAAATAGTTTATAGACAACATTGCATTTAATTCTCTCCACAAAATTATGATGTGGATACTATTTTGATCTCCATTTTATAAATGTGAAATACAAGGTTTAGAAGCCCCACTGTAAGGGGTCCACTGGATTATGAAGAGCAAAGCATTCTTAACCACTGATTTCAGCAAGGAAGAGAAAATGTTATAAGAAGGAATTTAGTTCAGTTTTTTTTTCCACCTAGCACAGCACTTGGCAGGTATTTAATAAATGTTGGATAAAGCACACTGAAGTTTTAAGTTATGTTTTATTAAGGATTGGGTGCATGGAAATGCTGTAGAGCACAGGGGAGTCTTCAGAGGATAAAGCAGATGATGCTAAAGAATGAAAGGAAACAGCAGAGTCAAGTGAAAAATAATCTATGTATGAGCATGGATAGACATGGCATCTTTGTGTAGAAAGAGAAATACCTCATCATTATTGCTTCATCAGATTTTGAACTTCAGAAATCAGTAGAGAAATTTAAGATAATAATGGCCATGAAAGCCAAGGAAAGTGGTTTATTCCTAAAGTTCATATATGTCTTGCAATTATCTATTTCAAAATGTTTCAAATATAGAGTTTCTAATACTGTAAAATCACACAAATGTCAACTGTAAGTTACTGAAATAAAGTGGATAATGTGTGAATTACTTTGGTGTATTTGTGTGTGCATGCATGGGTGTGTGCATGCCTGGGTGTGTGCATGCATGGGGGTGTGTGCATGAAGAATCATATTGAATTATTAAATGTCAAAATAACTTCATCAAAATTGTTGGATAATGGGCTTGGGGTATAGCTCAGCTGGTAGAGTGCTTGCCTCGCATGCACGAGGGCCTGGGTTCGATCCCCAGCACCATACACACACTCACGCTGGATACCAATAACGATTATTGGATATATGCACAATTTCCTTAATATGTGGAAAAGTAAATATATGGGTAATTGCTTTTATTTCAAATGTACATACATATTTAGCTTTATTGAGTTTCTACTATGTTCCTGATATGGAACAAAATGGCTCCAGGATGTCTTCATATTTTTTAAATGAAAAAAAATTGAATCTTGTAGTTACAGTTTGTTAACCTTTTAAAAATATCAACCCTAGAAACATTTACCTTTATTATTTTTCTCTAATTGGAGAAATTTTATATCTTCTTCTTTAAATGAATATAAATTTCTGACAAATGTCTTCCAAATGCTAGACAAAATATTTTGCAACCCAAAGTAGTACGCATTATGTTTATTGTTAGATTTTCAGGTGTTGAGTAGAAAATGTACTATATCTTACATTTTCTTTGAATTTTGAAAAGAAAGTGATAGTATGTCTTCAATTTTTTTTGTACTGTGGATTGAATCCAGGGACAGCTTGACCGCTTAGCCATATTTCCAGCTGATTCTTATATTTTATTGGAGACAGGGTCTTGCTAAGTTGCTTAGGGCCTCACCAAGTTGCTGAGGCTGGCTTTGAACTCACGATCCTCCTGCCTCAGCCTCCTGAGTCACTGGGATTACAGACATGAGCCACAGGTCTGGCTATCTCCAAATCTTAAATTATAATCCTAAAATACCTATATTTTTAGTTTGAAAAAGGAATCTGTTCAAGTACAGAAGCTGTATCTTCTAAGACAATGGACTTCATTCACAGACTGAATTTGACAGTGTACTCTTCATGCATTTATTGAAATATTACATCAATATCCATTAATATGTAAATTAACACATGTTCATTAAATCTTTTTAAGTTAAAAAAACTTACATAGGAACATGTAGAGACAAACCTACCTAAGGAACATTAGTGGTTATTTCTAGAAAAATAGTGGTCCCAGGAAATAGCAGTAATCTAGGTCAGAATTTTGAAAATATTGCTAACTAACATAAAAACATAGTCCCCTTCACTACATGCTCCTTCATGTGTATTCCCTAACTCCTCAATAGAACCATCAGCCTTCCCTGTTTTCCAAAATGGAAACCTCAAGCTGTCCTAAGTCCTCGGTCTCTCTTCTCAGCCAATTATATGCAAAGTCTGTCAATTCAACTTCTGAAAACTGATGATATTCATTTCCTTCTCCATCCTTCCTTGATTCAGTGCCCATCTCCCAGCTCAGACTTCTGCAGGAGTCATTACAGCTGTCCCTCTGTCTGGTCCACTCTCCTCTTTTTAAAGTCCTCACTGCACCTATGCTCCAAACCTGACCTGTCTTTTTCACACAGACACCTTTTAAGTCTCTCTACTATCAAAAACATCTGAACCATTCTTGTATGGAATTGTTGTATAGAGACTCTTGGATTCTGCACTGGTCTTTCCAGATCCAAGCATTAATGAAAAAAAATGATATCAGTTTTACTAGACATTTTCACTAAAATTTTCTTATGAATGCATTATTGTTAAATATTTAGAATTGCTCCAAATATAGTCTTAAATTCCTTTAGAAATATTTGTACATACAATATAGTGTTTTGTGTGTGTGTGTGTGTGTGTATATATATATATATATATATATATATATATATATATATATATAACATATATGTATATATTTACATTTTATTTTATTTGGGGGGAAGAAGTATGCTTTCAACCTTAATAATACTGCAAAGATGTTCATCTTATTAGGCTGCAAAAAATGTGCCCTAAATATCCTAGTTTATAATTCAGTAAAGTGCTTGGAGGAGGCACAGTGGGAATGATGAATGGTAAAGATGGGATTATTACTCAAGTCTCATTTGTGACAGTTGACTTCCGTGATATTTATCTTACATTTTTCTTTTGGGCCGTGTGTGTGAGTGTAATACACTTTATATATTAGCATTGGTCCATCTATTATTATATTGGCAGCAGGAGATTTTCATTGATTAGTTTCTCTCTATTTGCTTTTTCTTTCTCTAAACCTTCATGCTGTAATGCAGAAGATTTATTTTCAATGATTTATTAAAATGTAATTCTAAGGTGACTCCTTATCAAGGAAGTAATCTGTAGGCTATCTTTGTTTAAACTTGCAACCTGCTTTGTCAAGGAAAACTGCCTATGAAATTTTCATTATAATAGACAGCTTTTCATAATGAATGAAAAACAGCTATTATGATTGAAAACAAATTGCTCTGAAACATATTCTTTGAAACAATGTGCTGCTTAATTGTATTTTGGAGGAGGGGGAGGCTAAGGCAATTCTATTTAATTGGTTACATTTTTCAGTTCTATAAATTAATTTGCACTACCCAATATCACTTAATTTTTCCCTAGGAAAGCTTTTGCTTGCCCTAGCAATATTATAACTGCTAATTCAATTACACTGAAATTGTTTAATAGAAAATATAATTGCTTATTCATACAGAATACCCATTAAAGGAGTGCAAAAGCGTGAACCCGAGGGTTACTGCATATTAATACTTTGGGAATAAAGATGGGAATGTTGTGCAGAGAAGGTGCTGGCTGATCTTTAATTGTTCATCACCTGCCTCCAAAATAATATGAATGGACCCAAACTAAATGACCACTCATTACAAGTTTCAATTTAGGAGCTTGGCTGGGGTCAGCAGATTGCTTATGCTGATCGCAATGATTTGAAGTTGTGATTACCATAAGCAATTTAAATTTTATTGATCTCCCCTTCTGAAAGTTGTAATTGAGCATAGATGTTGGACCCAGAGCTCTCCAAACTAAATTGTGCTCTGAAGCCCTTGCTGGATTCCTGCAAGAATCAATAAGCAGTCAGTCACATTAACAATGAAATAGGTCCATTAACATACGGTGCTATTGGTGAAACTTTATTTAGGAAGGGTGTTAGTTCACTTCATTGTTTTATCAATGGATCTTGGCTGTACAAGGAAAAGTATTGCTTTAATATGTGTAATAAGCTTGTATGGAAATGAAATTATATATTATAAATATATGGAAGATGACTAGGTAGACAGTTGAATCCTTATATGAGAGTCATTGTGATTCATATCATCATTTTACTGTAAACAGAGGTTTTATACGACTGGAATTGCAGCTTGCCTGCTGCAGTGCTTTGCAGTAATTCGGAATTTTTATTCCTCTTTATTAGATACAAGGTTTCCCTCCATCAAGGTTAAGTACATCTTGAAGTCTCCATGTTCAGTGGTAAGTAGTGGCTTGTTAGGGAAGCTATACAACCTACCCTGCTGAGCCAGGGACAAAAAGCTGGGAATTCTAACAGAAATCTACGAAGTTCTAAGCAAGTTGGGTCTGTATTTAGTACCCAGAGCACTATTGGGCCTTGTTAACGACTCTGGCCTACTTATTATTATCAAATTATTCAATATTTTAAACTATAGGAATCTATTAAAACTTTATGACAGATAGGACATTAGGCCTAAGATTTGTGAATTTTAAGGATGGTTAAATAAACTAAGTGTTTCTTTTTTAAAAATTAATTAATCATTTGCTTTTTTCACATCATTATCTTGGCAACCTCTTGTTATTCTGTGAGTTCCAGGGTGTCAAGATGACCTACTGCGTGAGGTTCTTCAACTTGGTACAAGGTGTTAAAGGAGGAAGAAAGTGGGATCAAAAACCTCTCTGGCCAAATTTTTACTGCTCAATGAACTTGGATCAACAATACCTCTCTCTTTGTATAGCTTCGTTATAGTTGATCATCTCCTTGGAGAGCTCCGGGTCGTGGACTCTGCAGTACCTTATTAAGAATTAATTTAATCATAGTACAGATGGCCAAGTTTTAATTTCAGATCTCACTTACTGACATTGTTTAGTTCAGCGGAGTAACAAATGACCAGGAGGTGGGAACAGAATGTCAGATCAAGAGCCAGGGAGTAAGAAAAAGAATATTATAGGATCTAGAATATGGTTCAAGTATTTACTAGAATATTGCTGAGAATCCTTCTGAAACTTGGCTTCTCAACAATATTCTTTGCCTCAATGATCTTGAAGATACACATAAAACTCATCAGGAATTTTATTTCAAATTTGGTCTTAGGTTATAAGTCTCTCTTTATAGGGAAGCCATACATGGGAGCTTTGCTTAAAGGATTTAAATCAGGAATAATGACCCAGAGAACTATGGAAGAGGAATATTCTATATTTCTATATGAATGCTATATTTTAAAGCCACTTATACAAAGAAAAGATTAATGGATTGGAAATGTTACTTACTCTCTCTATGCCTCAGTTTCCTCAGTTACATAATGATAATAGAAGATACTTTGTACATGGGGTTGATGTGGGAATTAAATGAGATAATTCATGCACAGAATTTAGTTTGTGCCTTGAACAAAATGAACTTGCAATAAAGATTGGTTATTAGTAGGATGACCCAGATCCAGGTTTCCCAGGATAGATATGGTTTCTTCTTAATAGTGAGCCTGAACAATGGTTTGGATGAAAAATGGAATGTCCACCTTGGCTATTATCATTCAGCAAAGTGGTAAGGAAGATCATGGCAGAGCAATAATCTAAGGGAGGAATCAGAAATTGAGAACCTGTGGTTGGTGGGAGGATTTGAGTTCAAGGTGAGGTGAGGTGGGCTTTCCAGAACACAGACAGGTCTAGACAAAATGTTAGTTGATAAATATCTTCTCTTACATGCCCTTACCTTCTTCTTAGGGATTCTGCCCCCTTGGCCTGTTTTGCACAAGTGCTCTCCTTGTCTGTGAATGGTTCTTGCAGTGCGTGAGCTTGCCTAGGGTTCCCAGAGGTGACATCTAATCAAGCTCAATGCTTTTGGAGAAGCATTTCATATTCTGGTTGGTGGTGTTGTTAATAACCTTCATGGAATTGCTCCTGACCCATTTTCTATGTTCTATCATAAACAATTTCACATTTAAACTTAGACTAAATTGCAATAGCTTTGCTTTTTAAAATAAGTGTTTATTGAGTGGATGATTAAATGAATGAAGGCTCATTGGTGTATTTGCGTTTTAATCAGTGTCAAATGTTAACCTTAACAAACTATTCTTAAAAGGTAACTTTTAGGTTCTATAGCTGGCCATCAAAGGAGGACTATAAAACAAGAAGCTTTCTGGGTATCTCTTAAGTTATATGGTATTGGTGATTTTTTGACCTTTTTGCATAGTTGAAACAATTTAAGAGAGAGTTCAGAGGAAGATGGAGGATGAGTGAAGTGGATGTTGAACAAATTAACTAAAAATCAAACAACATAGAAAACATAAAGTAATAGGAAAAACATAAAGAAAATAAAACTACATTGCTTTGGGGCAACTTGGCTAAAGCTACAAGAATAATGTGTTATTTCAATCAATGAGAATATTGAAAAAGAGTGCTCATGGAAAAAAACAAAACACATTATATTATCATTGACCTTGTTTACACTCAGACTTCCTAGGTTATGGATGGTATTAATGATGCAAATTATTCATCCCTGGTCACCCTGAATGGTAAGGGAATTTGAGTTTGTTATTTTTGAGCAGTCAGCTTAAGTTATTATTCTATTTTACTTGACTTCTGAATTCTTTTTCTCAGATTTTACTAAGGCGTTTCACTCTAAATATTTTCTCAGATATACAATCGGAACGGTTTCCAAGCACATGTTACACTAAAACTTCCCTGCCAAAGGAGATCTTTCATACCCCTCTGATGTTTGAAAGCTTGCCAATTTATTATCCAGTTGACATTTTACTTTGATACTAGCAATATAAAAACTCTCTAGGAAAAATAGACTCTTTGGACAATAGAGTCTGTTTTTATATAAGTAGGAGAGATGAGAAGGAATTTGAAGCTATGAGAAAAAATAATCTCGGCTCTTCTTGTGAAATCATGTGCTTTCCTTGCTTTCCAATCATTAACAAGAACAGAATATTAAACATATATGTCTCAGTTATCTCACAAGAATGTTGACAGAATAATTGAAGTATCCTGTGCCCAGAGCAACTGCCCCAAACAATCAGTTGTTTGGGATGGTTATGACCTTAAAGGCACTGTTATTGCTTTAATACTGCGTAATCCCCAATCACCTTCTAATCTTATTTGGTTTACCAAGATGATTAATTGGCTGGCAATAGCTATTTCTAACAATAAAATATTACAGGGAATTCTGGATATGCTTTGTTTCATGAGACTTGGGGACACGTTAAGCTTGTTTTTCCAAGGACTTGCCACACAGGTTGTTAAGATGTAGGACTCCAAACTGGAAGCTAAAGTATAACCAGTCGTCACTGGTATCTCCTGCCTCATCTAGAAAGGCCATTTCATCATTAAAAGTTACTTGGGATACTGCATCTTTGGAATAGATATATGGATATCTTTAATTTTCTAGGTGTTTTTACCTTTCACAGGCATTTTGCATCAGTTCAATGATCAGTTCCACTCAAGTGTCTTAGAAGAACAGGGTGCATATCATATCTTCATCAGTTTTTCTCATCTGTTAAATAAATATAAGATAAAAAAGTAAACAGAAAAAGTAAAAAGGTGCCAAGTATAGTGATACACACCTGTAATCACAGTCACTCTGGAGGCTGAGGCAGGAAGATTACAAGTTTTAGGCTAGTCTGGGCTATTTAGTGATAATTTGCCTCAAAATAAAAATAGTGGAGGGTATACCTAGTACTTGCCTGGCATGTGTGGGGACGCAGTTCAATCTCTAATACTGCAAAAAATTTTAAAAAAGTAAAAATATTACTTTTATCAGGTCACAGTGGTCTATGGAGCCTTCCAGTCCTCAGACCAAGACCTTTTCAATGACATAGTTTATACAGTATTTGTATCCTTGAGTCACACAAAACAAGCATATAAAATAAAATAATGTACCAATGAATTATTTTACAAGTCTTTTGAAAACGATCTTTTAAAAAAATGTGTAAATACAGCAGTATGAGGGTACATTAAAAGATGTCTCCAAAGAAAGAGGTGGAACAAAATATCCTTGCTGAAAGTAAAATCCTGAAAAATTCTTAAAACCCATCTTGTTAAACTAATGAAGAATACTGGCAGAAGTTGTTCAGGATACAGATTGTTATGGCTTGTATGTGAGGCATCCCCCAAAAGCTCATATGTGAGACAATACAAGACGGTTCAGAGGAGAAATGATTGGGTTGTGAGAGTCTTAACCCAATCAGTGATTTAATTCCCTGGTAGGGATTAACGGAGTGGTGACTGAAGTGGTAGAGTGTGGCTGGAGGAGGTGGGAATCAGGCGTGGCTTTGGGTATATATTTTTATCTGGTGACTGGAGTCTCTCTCTCTCTCTTTTCTGATCAAGATGTGAGCTGCTTCCCTCTGCCACACTCTCCCACCATGATATTCAGCCTCACCTCTAGTCTGGAGAAATGGAGCCAGCCTTCTATGGACTAATACCTCTGAAACTCTGAGCCCTCAAATTCACCTCTACAATTGTTCTGGTCATATCTTTTAGTTACAGCAGCAAAAACACAGGTGTAAGCCCATTATTTGTTAATTATCTTAATTTGATTCTTTTGTGATGGTAGGATAGGCATCATTTTCATTTTATGTATTTATTTATTTATTTTTGGTACAAGGAATTGAAAACAGGGGTGCTTGACCACTGAGTCACACCCCATCCCTTTATATTTTTTATTTTGAGACAGGGTCTTGGTAAGTTGCTTAGGGTCTTGATAAGTTGCTTAGATCCTCACTACGTTGCTGAGGCTGACTTTGAACTTGCCATTCTCCTGCCTCAGCTTCTCAAGTTGCTGGAATTACAGGTGTGTGCACTGAGGCACTCAGCATCATCTTCACTTTATAAAAGTAGCAACAACAACAAAAAAAGTAAAAGATAAACCTGAAAATAACACTCATCTCTTTGATCTCTAGATGTGGTAGTGTTTCTATTACAATTTAGGAAAGTGCAACTAGATTTCAGTCCACTTAGGATAAAGCTTTGCCACTCCTTTGCTTCCTTTGTGAATGATAACTGCCCAATCTCATATATTCACCATAGACTAATGTGTGTAATTTCTCCATTCTCTAATTCCCTCCCCCAAAGCAACTTCATTTTTACATGTTTGATCTATATTCTAAAATTATCTTATTTTGGGGAAATTAAACAAAACGATATGTAGAAAATGGAAAGAACAATATGGCTCACTTCTCCCCCTGCTCATTCCCAACACAATTTTTTTTTCCTTAAGAAAAAGAAGTTGGCACTAATTTTAAAAGCCTTGTGGAGGAATTTTTGTGAGGTGGTACATGCTCTGTTTAACTTAAATATAAGCGAGCCAGATTGACCTTAAAAATATTTTCCTGTTACACACAGTTTCCATGTTGATCGTATGAAGCATCAGTATAAATTTGGAGGCTCTACACTTGCTTTCTTCTTTTCTTCTATGAGAAGCATGGAGAATAGGACACAACTCAACAATAAGCCTGCTATATTGTCTAAATACCTCTACTCTGCTCCCGCTTCATTCTGAGTAATTACTATAACACAAATTAAAAAGAAAGATTATATGTAATTTTTAAAATACACGTCTCAAATTTCAAAGCATCTTTTCTCTGGCAATAGGAAGTCATAATGTGCAAAGTTCTACTGGCTCTAGTGTCCTCACCTTTAAATACCACAGGGCATGGTTATTGAGGACCATATTTATTGCTCAGTGTCACATGCCTATCAATTCAGAAGGACAAGACAGTAGGATCTCAAGTTCGAGGACACCCTCAGCAACTTAGCAAGGTCCTAAGTAACTTAGTGAGACCCTGGCTCAAAATAAAGGTTAAAAAGGGCTGGGGCTGTAGCTCAAGTAGTAAAAGCTCCTCTGAGTTCAATTTCCAGTCAAAAAAAAAAAAAAAAAATGGAAGAAGTAGAAAAGTCAGGTTTGGACTTGGTGGGCCTGGGTTGAAATGCAAGTTTGCTAATTTTATTATTTACTGTGTAAATAATGTGAGCAAGTTACTCATCTGTGAAGTTGATATAAAAATATATTTCTTTTATAAGTCATAAAATTATGCAAAAAATATATGTAAAAGTACTCCTCAGACTTGGACACAATGAATGTTCAACACTAGTTATTATGAAACACTTAATGTACTAGGAACACAAAAGAATGTTCCTCTCACTGCATTTTTCTTTTCCCCTCCTGCCTTAGTATTATTGAATGTCACTGATCGGAATGGCTTCCAAGATTCATCTTTCTTCTTTTCTCTGACAGGTAGCAGCTAGAGAAAAATTTTCTGTTGTCTTTCTTCCTTTGAAAGAAATGGGTAGTTTTTCTGGTGAAAAAATGATTTCTTTACCTTCACTTTGATTTAGTTTCAGATAATAATGTGATTTAAAATTCAAATCTAAGAGCTCATAATAATAATTAGCCAAGAGCTGTGTGTATTTTGCTAGAGGGTAAGTGTAAAGTCCAAATCAACAAGTTATTGATTGTTGGACTTATATTTTAGAATAAGGCAAGGGAACCCTTCACGAACAATGTAGTATTCCCTGGTTTCCTGTACTACACACTCACCCATATGACTGCGGCATTCAACCTCAAGATCTCAGCACCTTAACGTAACAGTTGTGTTTTCCATTCACCAGAGAGGTCAACATTCTTGGTCGGTATAAGGCTTTATGTGGTAGTTCTCACAACTAAGGTCCTTTTATTTTGAAGACCCTCGTGTCCTGGGATTTCACAGTCTTTTATGATGTATGTGACAGAATTAAAGAAATGATCAGATAATCTCTACACATAAAGACAGGGGAACTCTGAAAGAATACTCCTTTTTAAATATTAATCTGAATATATTCTATGAGACCACATCTTCTCTTCTCCTGTGAATGTTTATCTAATACTGCTGTCCTCTGCCTTGTATAAACCCAGAACAACAAATTAGAAATACAGTTGTCCTCAGTGTTGGTTCCAGGACCCCCAAAGACACCAAAACTTACAGATGCTCAAGTTCCTTATGCAAAACAGTGAAGTATTTGCGTGTAACCTATGCATATCCTCCTACATACTTTAAATCATCTCCACGTTCCTTATAATACCTAAGACAATGTAAATGCTATGTTAATAGTTATTATGCTATACTGTCTAGGGAATAATAACAAGAATAGGAGGCCTGAATATGTTTAGTACAGACATAATTTTTTTTTCTGGATACTTTTTGATCCACGGTTGGTTGAATACATGGCTACAGAGGTCTGACTGTACTGTACTTCTGTACCTACATGGCCTCTTGATAATCAAGTATGTGTGCCCAGGTGTGAGACTAAAAATTGAACAATGGTGAGTTGAGGGACGGTGGTTGGACAGGGAGGAAAATCTTCACTGACCTATGGGAGATTGTGATAAGTGACTCCTTTTAAAACTCAAAACAATTATAAAAAGCAAGGTAAAGAACATGAAATTAGGGGCTGGGGATGTGGTTCAAGCAGTAGCGCGCTCGCCTGGCATGCGCGCGGCCCGGGTTCGATCCTCAGCACCACATACAAACAAAGATGTTGTATCCGCCAAAAACTAAAAAATATCAAAAAAGTTCGCTCTCTCTCTCTCTCTCACCTCTCTCTTTAAAAAAAAAAAAAAAAAGAGAACATGAAATTATTTTTTACATTCACTTTTACTCTGAAGGCCCTACACTTTATAGTAGGTCCTACCTACAGATTCATCCTACCCTTAAAGGAGTCCACAAAATAAAAGGACTTTAGTTGTGAGAACCATCACGTGAAGCTTTATACCAACCAAAAAATGTTGAACTCTCTCATGAATGGAAAATACAACAACTATTATGCTGAGGTGCTGAGACTTTGAGGTTGAATGAATGGTACAGTCATATGGGTGAGTACCTTTGCATAGGAATCCAGGGAATGCTACATTGTTCATGAAGTCTCCCTAACCAGATTCATCCTACCCACATTCTGAAGGCCTAAGCTTAAATGTTCAAAATGACTGGAGATATCAGTACACACAGTTATGATGGGCTTTGTTGCCAGCTCTTCTCTATCTGTACAGCCCTTCAATCTCTGTTCTTGCAGCTCCTCTTTCTCTCTTTGTGTATGGCTAATGGCTCTCCTACTTTTCTTGTTTTTAACTTTTCAGTTCTATCTGAATGTAAGAATGAATACCCACTTAATGGAAATGTTTGTGCATTTTAAAAATCTTGGTTATTTATATATTCAAGATTAATATGTGTAATAAACTAATTTCTATAGTCATTACTTTTTTTAAAAAGACACACTATTTCTGATTTCTGCTCACTTTCATTGACAAGTGGTCCCAGGAACATACTGGTAGAAGGCTGGAAAATGTAGTGAAAGAGATGAAATGGTTTGTGTATGACTTAGGACCATTGTCCCACCATGTCTGTCATACAGTTCTGGAATCTTTAAACAGTTGGTGAGCTCAAGCACAATTCTGATGAAAAGCAAAGGATTCCACTGAGTGCAACTGGACTTTGGTGTAACACTTTTATAAGGAATAGTTATTATGAAACCAAGGGAAACTTGAGCCAACCCTATAGCTTCACTTGCTTAGTCACTTGCTTTTCTTACCAATTTTAGAGGTCACCTAGCTGAGCAGTGTACCCCATTAGCTTTGCTTAGACAACACTTCTGACACACAAGTCATGATGGTAATGGTTGTCTAAGTTGGTTTCCAGAAACATGAAGGTATCTCAGATTTGTTTGAAACCACCAATCTTTCACTTCGACCACACAGGGGCATGTTTGATGTCAGTGGGCTGAAAAGCCACCTTCAGAGCATGCTAAATGCTGCATTTTCTGAACATGTGTTCTATGAAGAACCCTGAAGTTTGGTTAGGCGCTTCTAGACTACCAGTTGCTTCACTTTTCCTTACTTGCAATCACTTTTCTCCATGTTGTGAGAACCAATACATGAAGCCTTATACCAACCCCAAATTCTCAGATCTCTCTGCTTCTTTACCTCAAAAATACCCCTGAACTTCCTTGGAGAAGCAGATTTGAGTTGCTCTCTAGCCTTCACACACTTTGATGCCTGGTGAAAACACTTGCAAGACTTATTTCAGTGATTGGCATACTGCATCTCAGGAAAAATGAGTCTGGTTTGGTAACAATTATTGAAATTTGGCTATGATGAAGACATTAATTCAGTTTACTCTTGTCACCTCATCTAAAATTCATAAACTTGATTTAAGAAAAGTTTTGATATCACACTGAAGAAGAAAAGCTTGCTTTTAAAGAAGCTATTAAATATGAATCACTTGAATGAAAGAAAGCTGGTCTGTGATGGCTACTACAGAGGGTATTGTTTATATTAACATAGGACAAAATGAGAGGTGACAGCAATCTACAAGAATCCTAATTGCATGCATTTTTCCTCTGGATGGGAACCAGTAACAAAGATAAAGCAGAAGTTCAATACTTATCTCTCTAGTTTTCTATTAACATACATCCTCTCTGTCAGACATTAAAAGGTATGCCCATCCTGAAATCTTGATCATCAAATATCTTGGTATTTCCTATTTTCTTAAATATTTCACATTCTCCACAATTTGATAGCAATGAGGACAAACCAGTTAAATATCAAATTTATTTTTTATCTATTATTTATTTATTTTTTGGTACTGGGATTGAACTTAGTGGCTCTCAACCACTGAGCCATGTCCCCAGCCAATTTTTATATTTTATTTAGAGGCAGGCTCTCACTAAGTTGCTTAGGATCTCACTGTGTTGCTGAGGCTGGTTTTGAAATCGTGATCCTCCTGCCTCAGCCTCCTGAGCCGCTGGGATTACAGGTGTGTGCCACTGTGGCTGGCAGTTAGATACCCACCTTCCAACAATCCCAGTTCTATGTAATTTGTAAAAGGCAGTCTGAATCTGATAAAATTTGTAGTGGAGGCAAATGGCATTCGTGAATGCCTACTTCTCCTATTAAAATAAAAAAAAATTTTTTTGAGTTGTTTTGATTCAAATCCAGGAGCTTTTGGCAATCTCTAACTTTGTGTAGTGATTTTCACTAGAAGGTAAATGTAGCACCACTTTTGGAGCTGTGTCAGATGCACTGCATGAAAGGCAAGATGGTGCTCCTGGACTACAGCTGACATGTGTGGCAATTTGTGGTACAAAAATGCAGAGTATAATTCAGACAACTTTTGAGTGTTTATTGAAGTTGGTAGGCAAAAATATCTCCCTCAACAGTACATTAGCATTTTCTTGTTTATGCCAGCTGATCTTTTTGAATTGGGTTGCCTGAACCACCACATCCAATATATACATTTAGCATGTATATTTAAATGTTTCCTTTCAAAACAGAACTAAACTTCATATTATACCTAACATATTCTGAATAAAACAAAAAAAAAAAATAGTGAAACTATAGCCTTCCCCCCCCCCCCCAGATATTTAGGAATCCCAAGGACTCACAAGAATAATACTGAGAGGATCAAGTGTATTTTTATTATAAAGAATGTCACCTATTCCACTTTTAAAAAGTTCTTTTATATCATTAATAATTTTATATTCCATAATTGTTCACCTTAGGCATTTGATATTATACTTAAAATATTATTCTGTACTTAATTGTTTTCTTCAAGTACTTTTATTGAGCATCCACCAGGCGAAAAAGAACCATTTCAAGTGCTCTGGAACCTTCTGCTTTCATTTATTAATAATTCCCAAACAGAATGTCTGCTTCCGACATTAGCTTCTGAAATAGAATGGAATCTTAATTAGTTCAAGAGAAACTCCTACTTAAGTAGTCTTAGAGAAAATGCACTCATTTCCCCCTCTAATAGATCCTCCTGTTGTTTGACTGTGATGAGAATGGTCTTTTAAAAGAGGTCTCAGGTGTGAAACCAACTGTTCAGGCTCATTGTCAGCTGCTGGTTTCTAGAGTATTAATTCAAAATTAGTGAAAATATAAGACTATGTCTACATTGGCCAACTCTATTGCAAAATTGAGCAATTTTCAGTTAAGGGTGCAGCATCCTCTACAATGCCCTTGAGGAAGATTCAGAAACTCATTCTATTTCCATCTGCTTCCATCATTAGAGAATGCAGTTGATTGATTCAACCTCTCTAACAATAAGAACGGATGCCGTTTAACTAAAAGGTGAGGACAGGCATATCTTTGTCAAAATGAATACAAATAAGTAAGCTCTTTGTCAATTATATACAAACATACATATGCAGACATGATATGTACGCATGGGTATATTGTATGTAAGTCTTTAAAGAGAGAAATTATGTTTTTTCATGGTTTGGAGGCAGAAATGGCTTAATTTTTGTCAGGTCCTTTTGTGGCTGGGTGGAAAGTATGTAGGAAGATGAGCCAGTTTAAAATGGCTACTACCTCTCCTCCAATCTACCTTCAAGAAATGATGCTAGATACTAATTTTATCAAGCTTCCACACTACTCATTTTACATGATATATTTTAATCAACATTATGATAAATATTGTGGTGGTCTTTAGTGTATATAGCTTATTTCCCTAAAAATATTAAATATTTCTTTTGGGTAAAAAGTGATACATATTTTAATTCTCTTGTGGGGCCTAATAGACTACTACATACTAAGAAGGTACTCAGGAAATATTTGTTGAAAGATAGATTAATCAAAAACATTATTTTACAAGTCATTATTAATTACTTAAAGCAAGATGCTAATTGGACCCCATATCTACTTCCCTTCTCTTTCTTTCTTTCTTTCTTTCTTTTTTTTTTTTTTGGTGGAGGGGAGTTACCAGGGATAGAACTCAGGAGCACTTGACCACTGAGCCACATCCTCAGCCCTATTTTGTATTTTGTTTAGAGACAGGGTCTCACTGAATTGCTTTGCCTTGGCTGGCTTTGAATTTGCTATTCTCCTGCCTCAGCCTCCAGAGCCCCTGGGATCACAGGCGTTTGCCACCACACCCAGCTCTCCTCTTTCTTATAGTAATAGAATCCTCACTGGCATCCTTTATTTGTAGCAGGGTCTGCAACTTTCTGGCTGGGGACTGCATTTGTCAGCTTTGCTAGCAGTGAGATACTGTTTTCACATCTGGGTCATTTCTTTAATAATGACACTCATTGCTTCCTACTCCTGTCACTGTTTTAGGGATGATGGTGAGCCAACTTTGTTCATGGTAGATGAGAAACTCCGAGGGGATGGCCGAAAACCAAGGTAGAAAGAAACTAGGTGGAACAAAGTTATTTTTGTGTTCTGAATCTCACTCCTCTGTCTGCACTGTTAAGTGAGAGAGAAGTAAAATTTTACTTCATTAGATAAATATTTTGAGAAATCGTATTTTGGGCTAACTTTGTTTCTGTAGTTCAGCTAATACTAAAATTTACTTAAAATCCATACTGCCCTATAGACGATATTCTAGAATTGCATAGACCTACTCATTATCTTCTAGTAGATCTGTGAGAATCTGAGAAGCAGCTAGACTTTATTTGTGACTAGAGAAGATCAGAGACAAATGTGGACAAAACTCATTAAGGCTGAAGTCTTCATTGTGAGAAAGACCACTGTTCAGTAAGAGGAAGTCAGAACTGCATGGATAATCAGAATACTCTGCCCTTTATTGACTGTGTAATTTGTAAATGCTACAAATAAATTCAGCAAAAATTTAAGTTTCATAAACAACTAAAAATGAGGTTAGGATGTCTGGATTAATAAACATTTTTTATTCTAAATGCCTTTGTGTCTTCACAGAAAAAAATGTAAACAAATATAGGGAAAGAGATTATTTTGTATTTTTGTTTACATGGATATTATATTTCTATACACAGTGAAACAGCGAACTCCTCCTAAGTGCTCAATTGAGCTTTGTTGAATTGATTGTTCAGAATACAGAAACTCAAGAATATTATACATATTTTATTTACTATAACTATTAATTGGAATAAGTTCCAGTACAATTTATTAATCAAAAAACTGGTCATTATTATTACACTGGTTGACTCTCAAAGCAAATGTTTGGGAGAATTTTCTAAATGCAAATAGTCAAGTGATTGCTAGTTATTTGGGCTTATAGCTGTCTTTCAACTGGGATTTCCAGAAATATCTGCTAAACACTTCATCTTGCATTTTAGATCAAGAGAGCAGGATTTATTTCTGATCAGTGTTAATATGTTTACAGAAAAGAAAAAATCTCCACATACCAATTAGGCCGAGTTTACTTTTTTTGAGCATAAATTTAGATATCAAAATAATAAAATGTTTTCCTACCATAAATAGCTTTTGACAGAGGAAGAGCTTTCTTTTGGTAAATTCATAAATTTGATCTGGTGAATGGGGTCACCCATGTAGCAATTGTTTGGGGAAGGCTTTCTTTTATTTATATTATGTTGATCTTCATCATGATAAAATAATCTTGGATGGGTAATGTTCTTGACTTACACTGACTTAGTTAATGATTAAGAATTCCATCTTAGCTCTAAAGAGCTAATTGAATCATTAAACATTAAAATATATTCCTTTGAAGAATTTTGGCAACTGCTTCTAAAAAAATGATATTTTGACATTTTTTTTCAAATTACCCAAAAACTAATATCAAAAATCAATAATGAACTCAGAGGCAAAAAATAACTTATGTAAGAGTTAATCCTCCTTCTGAATTGAAACTGCATATTAAGATCTTCGCATTTGGGAAAATCTCTACCAACTTTCCTTTACTTGAGAGCATTTTTTAAACTAAAAACAATTAAGTTCTTGAGATCTATTTAATTTTTACTTCTTTTACTTACGTAAAGCATAAACATCTGCCATCTGGCATAGAAATTACTTCATATGGCAGGAGGAGAGATGAGATTTATTTAAAAGTTCTTTGCCTTTGATACTTTTCCCTGCTGCATTTTCAATAGTGTAATTTGAACCCGACAGTATTTAAATAACCATTTATCGCCATAATGGAAGAGCGGACTTAAAAATACATAACTGCTGTCATTCCCGGAGACTGTAGTAAGGAAACATAGAATTTACCATTCTAGATCAGACCATTAGTCTATCTTGTCTAACCCTTGCCTCTGGCAGAGGTCAATGCTGAAGACAATGGAAAATAGCAGAAATATGCAACATGAGCACAAACCATTTTTTAGGAAAATAATTATTTTCTCAGTTGGTAACCTTACACTATAGGATTTTGGAATTAATCATCCCTACCTGTTTATATTATTAATAGTTTTATCAATGAATAAACTAACCAGTTCTGTTAAAATTATTTTTCTGAATTATACTTAATGATCTATGGAATATCCATACATGAACTAATCTTACAGGACCAATGTTAGCTTTTTTAATGTCCTGCTTTTTAAGTATGAGGAAACTGTAAGAAAATTTAAGCTATATAGTGAAATAGACCAAGTCCTTTAATTTTGGCTAGTACTTCAAAGTTTAGATAAAAATGTATTTACTACGAAAGCTCAGCTTGCAGGTCCAGAAGACAATTTAACACTATCTAATTTTATACTGAATTTACTATTGATAGTAGCAGAATAATCCTATGCTGGGTGATTAATGGGTTGGCTGGAATGTAGGCCTACAAATTTTTATCTTCCTTGACAACTCACCAATGTCATTGAAAAATATTACAGCAACAAATTCATCTCTTGATTTATCTCTGAATTTACAGGTACATGAAATGAACAAAACCCCAAGTGTAGAGCTCAAACACACACAGATACACACATACATGGATGCATATATGACCATACATGGATGCACACCCCCGCCATCTCTCCAATGTGCCATTCAGATCAAACTTCCCCAAGCCCATAACTTTCCTTCTCTTTGTCCTTTGCTAGTTGTTTCTTTATCTCTCCCTAAGTGCATATATATGACTTTCCTCTGTAACTGCATAAATTATGCACATTCTTCTATTTAGACTACTGTAATCCCTCAAGGAATCATAACTGCATAAAATTTGTGTAATCTCTCAGCCAACTTCTCACCTGGGCCATAAAAGATACTTATACAGCAGCTTTTTTTTTTTTTTTTTTTTTTTTTTTTTTTTAAATATCTCCTTTACAACCAGAGAAAAAGATTGAGGGTTAAAATGAATTTTGCTAATTAGTAGTACTACCAAATTAAAAGTACCACTATTGATATGACCCCTGTCTTGAATAAGACCTCAATGGATAAGATCTTCAGAAATCAAGAGTTTAAATAACTTGGTAAACACCTGCACATCTGGTTACTTAGTTGAGTAGGCCCTTACATCTGTTTTTTTTTTTAAAAATCATATTGTTTCGAGTATTAATACCAAATCCTTTTGAAAGTTTAGCAAAGTATTTTCAATTTTGAACTGAAAAATAGTGAGTGCTACAGACTGGAGATGGTATCTCATGGCATTTTCAGCCTCCAGAGCAATGATGTGTCAGCTGCTAATTTAATAAACTCTTCTCCTGAAATGACTAGTGTCTTTGAAGATATTTTTTTTCAGTGTTTGTTTTTAATCTTTTTTTGGAGAAATAATGAAATCAGACATGACCATGGAAAACTAAGAATATCCAAATTGCTTAGGTAGTGAATGAGTTTTAAAAGTGTTATTTAACTTGGTAATCAGTTAAAAATAATGTATTTCATTTGGCTTTGTACTGAACTAGCAGCAAAAAAAAAGGGCAAGATAAATGAATAATTAAAAATTAAAACCTAAAACCTGAAAACAACAAGAGCAAAACAACAACAAAACCTCAAATAAGAAAAATAAAACCAAATGAAAATAAAACACCTCATCCTCTCCCCAAACCAGAGATGGACCCTTTACTTTGAGCCAAGCTCTACAGGAGTCTGGAAACTGCGTCATCTCCCAGCTCCTGGCATTTGCAGGTTAGAGTTTCCATGGAGGCAAAAAGAACTTCCTTAGAGTGAACACTTCTTCCAACTAAGATCAGTACCTGCCTTTTACATGAAATATACCTATCAGGAATAAACCTTGCCAAGATTTCACCTCCAAAACTACTTGATAACTTTTAAGTCTGTTGGCCACAACCTTGACTTTAGTGTGAGACAGGGAAGAGATCTCTCCAGTTCATCGGTTCTCAATGGGAACATTTCTTCCCTCCCCAGGACTTCTGGAAACATCTGGAGACATTTTTATGGTCACCACTGTGGAGTTGGTATTGGAAGACAGAGAGTAGAGGCTGGAGAGGCTGCTAAATATCCTGTAATGCACAGGATAGCTAACCCACCACAGAGAATTATCTGGCCCAAAATGTCAATAGTGCTGAGGTTAAGAAACCCACTTCGAGATGAACCGTATTAGAAGAACAACCAGAAAAAGCACCAAAAATGTCTGACCACATGCTTTGGGATGAGAATTATATGTGCTGTACTGAGAATTGAGTTAAGCATAGCTACATACAATAAGAAAAATAATGCAGTATGATTCTAATACCTGTTTTTTAGTACTTGTCTCTAAGAAATGAGAAAGAACCTTTCCATTTATTTCTGGTTGATTACACAATTTTCTGGTGGTGTTGCTATTCCTCCTATTCCATTCTTGACTATTATCTGTGTTTTGATTGGTCCTTGTTTTACAGTTTCAAATAAGTCTAATCACCGAGAATAGAATAACATCAAGTCAATTTTAAGTAGCCATGTTTGTCATCTTACTTTTGTAGCAAATTTTCTTGCTTAGCAGCTGTGTCTAACCTGAGCATTCTGTGCCCTTTAACAGGAAAGATAACTTCTTGAGTGTGCTCCAGTTGGAAAGGCACTCTTGGTTGACTGTTTACATAAAAACCTGAGTTTCTCATTTAAAATCACCAAGCATCTATTTGTCCTCCTCACCTCACTTGCTGTAGCTCTTCAACTTTTTTTTTATTTAACCATTTCATGAACAGTAGCAAGAAGGCAAAATATCACTAAAGTGATAACACATGTAAAAACATCTTTGGTGCTCCATATGAAGAGTCTAAGGTAAGTGTCTAATCTCAAATTTCCTGAGGAGGAGGGGAAGTAGCACTATCAGATATCATCCTTCTTTTTTTAATTTTTTAAATTAAAAAATTTTAATTTAAAATTTTTTTAAACCAATAAAAAACATATAGTAAAAGAGTGTCCTTGCTGGATTTAATTCAAACTTGCCAAGGAGGGCTCTTGGAAGTCAACACCAAAGCAGACTTTCGAAATTGCTCTACCCCAAACCTGAAGATGTATGTTGAATATATTCTCAAATGACTAAGCCTGAAAATAAGCATTGTCTTGCGCAGATGTCTGAGCTGATTTTTTCCATTGCATTGATCTCCCCACTGAACATGTAAATTCATACAATCTCCATCCCCTCCCTACAGCTCTCCTTCCTCCACTGCCACATTTATCTCTTGACCACTCTTGAAGAAATGACAAATGGTTATTCTCAGATCATTTTTGAATGAGAGCAATAATGATAATATTGATAATAAAATCCAGATGCAGAGAAGACATGTGTTTGATTCAGAAGCCAGTGTATTTGTATACGATGTTAAAGGGGACTAAGTAGGTATTAATCTTATTTTCTCCTTTCATTTTACATGAAAGCTGTCATTATTGGGATAAGAATAAAATGAACATAAGTATGATAAATGATAAGTGCACATGGGAGTCAATATACCACTTTGAGAGAGCATTGCTAATCAGCCCGTGCAGTAGGCTAATGCACCATGTGAGCAAGCACCTTGGAGAGATTCTAAATTTGTAACTCAGGGAAGCTTGGCATTTAGCTTGAGCTGCCTTTGGCTTAAGGTGAAACAAAGGGTACAATCATGTGTGGATTGCAGTAGCAAATCATGTTTCGGAAGGTGCTTTTGCAAGACCATGTAAAACACAAAGCCAATTCTATATCTGTAACAAGGTTCAGCATATATATGAATTGCTTAATGAATGTTAAATAATGTTAATAAAAAGGGGTGAGACCATACCATACCTTTTTAATTAGCAGTGAAAAGGAAAAGGAAGAAGATGAATTATTTCTCAGTTTGAAAGCTCTGCTTTATGTGTTAAAGCTGATGAACCCAATTTTAAAAATGCAAGTGCTGAAGTCTCTATGCTATTGGGGGTATGCTACTTTTAAAACATATGTTTAAAGCTTGATTCTTAATTATTAATACATAAATGATTATCACTGCTTTTGATGATCTAAAGATCTCTTACACAGATTCTTTGTTGTCAATAATACCAGTTCTGGTTTTCTTATTTTATTAGCAAGAAACTGGAAAATTATGAATTTTGTGTCCTGGTGTTTTAATAGAAAGCATTTCTTAGGCCTTTGAGAGGAGTGGAATTGCTACCAATTGAACTACATGGAAATATGGCAGGCTGGTGATTTGTGTTGGTTGAGGATAGCAATTCTATTGCTGGTTCTTTGAATTAATGGTAACTTTTTTTTAAACATTGGTCACCGTGGCTCTGGCTTCTGATACTTTAGAAGTGTCTCTGTTGCATTCCCAGTCCAGGTAGCTGGTGAATTAATTAGTATTTATTTAGCATCTACTATGTGTCAGATTCATTGTGAGGTATCTAGAATCCATAAAATGACCCACAAAAACATAAAGCCCATATCCATTTAGAAATGCTGCCTTCTGGCTGACAGTTTAGGAAAGAGTTGAGACATCTGAAGGGGAAGAAAACATGATCATGACTAGGAAGAGGAAGTAGCTTCTTCACTTTTTATCTTATTATCTGCCACTACTTATCTCTATTCTCATATCTGTGCTTCAAAAACGGGTCATACATGAGCAACTGGTAGAGAATAACCAAAAGAGTGGAAAGGAAAATAACCATAGGGATTGAAGCTGGAGACCAGGATGATGTAATGTAGTGAAAGCAGAAATAAAGACTCTTCACATTGCTAAACATTAGAGGGTAGCTGACAGACACGGAAAACTTTGCAATGCAAAGATGATGCAATGATAGTGAGACAACAGTGCTTGCCAGCTGTATTTACCAGCAACCAAATTAATATTGTGCTCAGTTACTTACATTTGTGTTCATTTATGTATTTATATAGTTCTTGGTTTAAATGCCAATTATCTCCATGAGTATGGAGGACAGTATATCAACATGATCATATATATAACCCTCTCAGCATGTATTTAGCTTCTCTGTCTACGCTATTTCTAACCCCATGTAGATACTGGAAAAATGGAAACTAAGATAAGACCCCTGCCAAGAAACTCCACCTATTTAAATACTTTCTTTTGAAATTTGTTGGCATTGCCACACAGAGTCACGGTCATGGATGGTTAAAAAAAATAAATAAAAATAATTATTTTTTTATCTTGTTAAAATAACCACAGGTGAGCCTTGTTAGAAATAATCTGTAGATAAAGTGGGTCTTGAAAGATTTTAATAGAGTCACAAAAGAGCATTCCATACAGAAGGAAATATGTAGGTAAGATAGAAGCCCAGTTTTTGACAAATAGCATAACACGTGCCTGTCCCGACAGAGGGTGAAGTCATTTACTGAAATGAGGTGGTAGATTAGATTTCTACATTGTATATGGCATAAATAAAGTCCTTGGAAAAAGACTTGGCTCTGAGGTCAGGAGATATGGGTTTATTTTTGCAATCTTGAGACAATCAGTCTTAATCTATCATGTTTTAATTCTACTTCTAGAATGAGGATGAGAATACATGTTTGTTTATAATGTAATGCAGATCGGTTTCTAGACTAATTATGAATGTGAAACAAAGTGCTTTGAGGTCTTGGAAGAAAGATACTATTCAAATCCAAGGAATTATTTGAAGATCTAATATTCACCCACTTTTAAGTGTGGTTTTGCTATAAAAAAAGTTCATCCTGCTGTTTTGATGAAATTGGTAAAAATATCTTTCTGTTTTTTTTTTCTGAGACTAAGATAAAATTTATTGTCCTCAACTAAATAAATGATCAGCCATTTTCTTTGAATACCCATCATTCAAAAGTAGAATCTCTTTTATTTACATATAATCTAAAAAAAGTGACAAGTGAATTGACAAAATTTCATGTAAAAATAAGCAAGTTAAATGCATGTGATAGTTCTTAGTTATGAGTTTGTCTTTCAATTCCATGTAATACAATTTGAATCTTCCCTAATTTGAATATCAACATTTTCACAAAAGGTTAATCCAAGTTAGTTTCTTTTGGGAATATATTTTAGGAATATATTTATATTTTTTTCTAACTTACTATCTTTTATCCTCCTCAACTATATTTTGATAACAGCTGTGGAATGGGTAGATGGAAATTTCTTCATTCTCATCCTATGCTTAACTCCTGCTCAGCTACTTGTTGAGGTCATACTGCCTCTTAAAATCTAAGGAAGATTGACTTGAATGCTTTTTTTCAATGAGCTGACAGAGGAGGTTGTGTTGATATGAAAAGGGCTGAAGGAAGTAGAAACAAAGGGAGTTGGTCATTTCAAAGTTACTTTCCTTGTAAGGTAGGAACAGTGAAACAGAACTATACAAAAATAACTGGTTAACATCTGATGATATTAGATTGTATCAATGAAGAAGGCACTTTATCATGTCAATTGAAACTGATCTGTTTAGGAAATTTGATTGTTTTCTCTCTAATCCTGATTGCCCAGAGGTCAATGGACAGCTCCGTTTCAGCTGGGTGACATGAAACTTTAGCATGAGTGTCTCCATTTAAATTTTTAACTTGGTCTTTTGGAACCCAGTGCAAGAGCATAGTCAAAAACAATGGCCTCCTTCATTCTTTATTTAACAATTACATATCAAAATAGATTTCAGACTGGATAAAACACAAAACTACTAGAAAGAATTTTGGTTAAGTTTTCAAATTTCGGAAGATAGGACATTCCAAATATAAATACAATGCCCCAAATTTTTAGATTTAACTACATGATACTTGTTTTGCTTTTATGTCTCCAAAACAAATAAAAGAATTAAGCATATAAGAACTTCATCCTTGATTATTTTTGAAATATTTTTTCAATATATTGAAATAATATTCTCATAATAAAAGTATTTTCTTTAAAATGAATAATTCAGTGGCATTTAGTAATATCACAATTTTGTTCCAAAATATTTCCTTTGCTCCAAATTAAAACCCTATATCCTCAAATGGTTTCTCCCTATTCTTCTCTTTAGCCCTCTGCATAACATCAGTCTGCATTTTGTGGCTATAGATTTACTGACTCTTGACACTTCATGTAAATTGAATCATACAATATGTGACCTTTTTGTCTGACTGCTTTCACTGAGCATAATGTTTTTGAGGTTCACCTTTGCTCTATCAGGTATTATTACCTCTGATGATTGAGTAATATTCAATGTATATACAAATGCAATGTTTTGAAAAGACATTTTTCTTTTAGAGCAACTTTAAGTTCAATTAAGAAGGAGGTACAGAGGTTTTCTATGTGTGCCCCCACCGCATAACATTTTTAAAACACCTGTAAGTCTCAATAATTAACAATTCTTAACAATAAGAACACAAAAAGGTTAAGATATTAAAGTAAAAGTTAAGACTATGACACTTCTAGAAGAAAATATAAGAATAAATCTTTTAGATTTATTCTTAGATGTCCCTTAGATAGAACATAAAAATTATAAACCCTACATTTCATCCAAGTTTGTTTACCGTGGCAGGTACATCCTGCTAGCTAAAATCACTCCGTAGATAAGGATGACTTTGTAGGAATTCTTAGTGTGTCTTTAGCATGTTTCTGAAGGAGTTTTTCAAAGTTGCCTTATTGTTTTTCATCTTTCACAAAGAGAAAAAAAATTGATTCATAATCTCCTGCTACCTAATCATTTCCTTCTCAATTATTAACTATAGACAACAAGTATGTATTATAAAATTGTAATGCCAATTCCAAAGAAATAACAAAATATAGAACTTCCAACTAATACTGTAAAAATAGTTGGAATTGAAAGTAATAATCTGACAGGTGCAGTGGTATACACCTGTAATCCCAGTAGTTTGGGAGGCTGAAGCAGGAAGATTGTGAGTTCAAAGCCAGACTCAGCAAATGAACAAGACCATGTTTCTTAACTCCTCCTCCTCCTCCTCCTCCTCATCATCATCATCATCATCATCATCTTTCTTTAACTAAATGAATAAAATAAGTAAGGCTACTTGATAGAAGTACAAAATAAGATCTTAGATAATATTCTTGAATGTATTCACAACCATAATTAATGTAAATTGACTAATGTCTCCAGTTGAATGTACTTAGGGGTGTGTATTTGTGTGTTTTTGTGTGTGTGTATGTGTTGGGCGGGGGTGTCCAAACTATATGGTGTTTATAGAAAATATCCTTAAGAATAAGTACACAGAAATGTAAAGTTTCAAAAAAGTAAATGTTTATACTACAAAACACCAAAAGAAAGTTAGTGTAGATATACTAATATTGGATAAGTTAGAAACTAAAGCAAGAGACATTATTAGAAATAGGAAAAATTGCCTTTATTGGCAAAATGTTTTCATCAGTTTAAGTTTGCCAGGAATATAGAACGATTTGGAACTGATATGTGCCAATAATCTTAATACTCGTAAAGCAAAAATGGCTGAATAAAAAGGAGAAATTATCAAATTTCATTACCATAGCTGGAAATTTGATCACATCTCTCTCATAATAGTTAATAAGAATATAGATGATTTGGGCAATATAAATTTCCTGCTGGATACAATGAACATTTTTAGGAACTTGCACTCACAAATTAGAATGCACATAATAGGCATAGTATATTCTTGGGAACACACAAACACTTATAAAACCTGGCCCTATCAAGACACAAAGCAAACATCAAGATATTTAGAAAATGCAATCTCATAATATACATATTCTCTGACTGCAATGGAACTGAGTTAGAGATCAATGAAAAAAAGATAACTAAGCATAACCCCTAACTGCAAGTAAAATCATCCTCAATCTAAAGTGCCACTTGCCAAAGTCCCTTGCAGCTATTACTCTTCCAGATGTGATTTTGTTTGCAATGATCATGAGCACTATTCCACATCTAAAATTTGGAACTGAGCTGGGGAAAGAGGTAGGAAAAGAGACATCCATTTGTTGGCAAAAGCTGAAGAAGATATATTGTAGTTCAGGAACTGTCATCTATAGCTGGAATTTTACAACATGATATGTGGAATTCTGGTTGCCCCAGGAACAGGATATTCCTTGGTGCCTGGCATGCACATGAGGATTAGTATCTCTCAGATTTCAACCACAATTGTTGTTTCTAACATTAAGAATATTGAAGAACTAAACCCTAGAGTTGTTTTCAACATTATTGTACTCCCTCAGCAGCATTTTACACTTTTGAGCACCCTTTCCTCCTTAAAACACTCTTGGACTGTGTGAAAGCATGTTATACTGGTATTTTAAAAAAACATATTAATTTAATTTATTTGTTCCAATTAGTTATATATGACAGTAGAATGTATATTGACACATCTACATAGATGCAGTATAACTTCTCATTCTTCTGGTTGTACATGATGTACAGTTACACAGGTCATGTAATCATATATGCACTTAGGGTAATAATGTCCAATTCATTCTATTGTCCTTCCTACCTCAAACCCCCTCCTCTCCCTTCCCTCCCTTCTGCTTAATCCAAAGTACCTCTATTATTCCCAGGCATACATACATACACCTTATGTGAATTAGCATCAGCATATCAGAGAAAATATTCAGCCTTTGGTTTTTTGGGATTGTCTTATTTCACTCAGCATGATATTCTCCAGTTCTATCCATTTACCTGCAAATGCCATAATTTCATTCTTCTTTAAGGCTGAGTATTATTCCATTGTGTATATATACCAGATTTTCTTTATCCATTCATCTGTTGAAGGTTGGTTCCATAGTTTGGCTATTGTGAATTGAGTTGCAATAAACACTGATGTGGTTGTGTCACATCATATGTAGTATGTTGATTTTAAGTCTTTTGGGTATAAACTGAGGAGGGGGATAGCTGGGTCAAACAGTGATTCCATTCCAAGTGTTCTAAGGAATCTCCATACTGCTTTCCATAATGGTTGCATCAATTTGCAGTCCCATCAGGAATGTAAGAGTGTACCATTTTCCTCACTTCCTTAACATTTATTGTTGTTTGTATTCTTGATAATTGCCATTCTGACTGAAGTGAGATGAAATCTTAGAGTAGCTTTGATTTGCATTTGTCTAATTGCTAAAGATGTTGAACATTTTTCACATATTTGTTGATAAATTTTATTTCTTTCTCTGTGAAGTGTCTGTTCAGTTCCTTTGCCCATTTATTAATTAGGTTATTTGTTTTTTTGAGTTGATTTCAAGTTTTTTAAAAATATGTCCTGAAGATTAGTGCTCTATCTGATTTGCATGTGGTAAAGATTTCCCACTACTCTGTAGGCTCTCTCTTCATGTTATTGATAGTTTGCTTTGCTGAGAAGAAGCTTTTTGGTTTGATTCCATCCCATTTAGTGATTCTTGATTTTATTTCTTGCTCTTTAGGAGTCTTGTTAAGGAAGCCACTTCCTAAGCTGACATAGTGAAGATTTGGGCCTACTTTTTTTATTGGGTGCAGTGTCTCTGTTACAGTGCTAAATATTTGATCCACTTTGAGTCAAGTTTTGTGCAGAGTGAGTGATAGGGTTTAATTTCATTTTGCTGCATATGGATTTCCAGTTCTCTCAGCACCATTTATTGAGGAGGCTATCTTTTCTCCAATGAATGTTTTTGGTGCATTTGCCTAGTCTGAGATAACTGTATTTTTGAGAGTTTGTCTCTGTGTCTACTATTCTGTACCATTAGTCTACCTGTTTGTATTGTTGCCAATACCATGCTGTTTTTGTTACTATGGCTCTATAGTGTAGAGTTGAAGGTCTGGTATTGTGATGCCTCTTTCTTCACTTTTCTTGCTAAGGATTGCTTTGGCAATTCTGGGTCTCTTAATTTTCCAAATGAATTTCATGATTGTTTTTTCTAGTTCTATGAAGAATATCATCAAGATTTTAATAGGAATTGCATTAAATCTGTATAACAGTTTTGGTCGTATGGCCATTTTGACAATATTAATTCTGTGTATCCAAGATCATAGGAGATCTTACCATCTTCTAAGGTCTCCCTCAGTTTCTTTCTTTAGTGTTCTGTTGTTTTCATTGCAGAGGCCTTTCACTTCTTTTGTTAGATTGATTTCCAATTATTTTATTTTTTTTGAGGATTTTGTGAATGGTATACTTTTCTTAATTCCTCTTTCAGTATATTCATATCTGATGTACCAGAACACATTTAATTTATGGGTGTTGATTTCATATTCTGCTACTTTGGTGTATCCATTCATTAGTTCTAGAAGTTTTCTGGTGGACATTTTTGCATCTTCTAAATATAGAATCATGTTTTCAGCAAATAGTGATAGTTTGAGTTTTTCTTTTTCTATTCATATCCCTTTAATTTCTTTCATCTTTCTAATTGTTCTGACTAGAGTTTCCAGGACTGTGCTGAATAGAAGTGGTGAAATAAGGCATCCTTGTCTTGTTCCAGGTTTTAGAAGGAATGCTTTCAATTTTTCTTCATTTAGAATAATGTTTGCCTTGGGTTTAGCATAAATAGCTTTTACAATGTTGAGGTATGTTCCTACCGTGCCTAGTTTTTCTAGTGTTTCGAACAGAAAGAGGTGCTGTATTTTGTCAAATACTTTTCTGCATCCGTTGAGATGGTCATATGATTCTTGTCTTCAAGTCTATAGATGTGATGAATTACATTTATTGATTTCTGTATGTTAAACCAACCTTGCATTCTTGGGATGAACCTCACTTGATCATGGTGCACTATCTTTATAGTATGTTTTTTGTATGCGAATTTCCAGAAAGTTTTATTGAGAGTTTTTGCATCTATGTTCATCAGGGATATTGGTCTAAAGATTTCTTTCCTTGATGTGTCTTTGTATGGTTTTGGTACCAAGGTAATACTAGCCTTATAGAATGAGTTTGTAATGGTTCCCTATTTTTCTATTTCATGGAATCATTTGAGGAGTATTGGTGTTAATTCTGCTTTGAAGGCCTTGTAGAACTCAGCTGAGAATCCGTCTGGTCCTGGGCTTTTCTTGATTCGTGGGTTCTTTGTTAGATTGATTTCTAAGTATTTTACTTTTTTGAGGCTATTGTGAATGGGGTAGTTTTCCTAATTTTTCTTTTAGAGATTCATCACTGAAGTACAGTAATGCATTTAATGGTGTCTTCTATTTCATTGCTTGAAATTGCTCTATTTAAATTGTGTATGTCTTCCTGATTTAGTTTGGGTAGGTCATATTCCTCTAGAAATTTGTCAATATCAGGCTCATCATCTTGGCCCTTAAATGCTACACTGCCTTGGGTTTATTCCTAGGCCTTCACTTTAGAACTGTGAAGTTCAATATGATAGCTTCTAGCCAGATATGGATATTTATAGTTATTTAAATTAAATTAAATTTAAAATCTGTTTCCTCACTTTGCATTTCTACAATTAAAGTGCTCAACAGCTACACATTGCTCAGCAGTAATTAAAAAGACAATGGAAGGTCTGAGCACATTGCCATATTTATTTTGTTTTTTATGCTTTTATTAGCTCATTATAGTTACATATAAACATATTCATATATGCATGGAATATAATTTGCCCATTTGAATCCCTTCCATACTTCTACTTTCTTTCATCTCCTCCTCTCCCCATTCCCTTTCCTTTCCTTTACCTTTCTCTTCTCTTTATTTATTATTTTTTAATTGGTGGCTTATAGATTTATACATAAAGAGAGAATTGAATGTGATATATTTATTTGTGTACATGGCATAATTTTGCCAATTTCATTTCATATTTCCTCCTTTTTCTTGTCCCTCCTCCTTCCTTCTTTTCTTCTACTCCACTGATATAGCTTCTATTTTCATAGGATCCCCCAATTTTGTTACCTTATTCTCTCTAACTTCCATTGATGAGAGAAAACATTGAATTTTCTGAATCTGGCTTATTTCACTTAGCATGATGTTCTCCATTTCCACCCATTTACCAACAAATATGATAATTTCATTCTGTTTTATTTCTGAGTAAAAGTCCATTCTGTGTATGTATAACAATTTGTCTGTTGGTGGGCACCTGGGCTGGTTCCATGATTTTGTAGTTATGAATTGTGTTGCTGTAAACAATGATGTATCTGTATTACAATAGTATACAATTTCAGTTCTTTTGGGTAAATTCCAACCAGTGGAATAGCTGGATCATATCATGGTTATATTCCTTGTCTTTAAAGATGTAACATATTACTTTCCAAAGTGGTGGTTGTACTAATTTGCAGTCCCACCAACAATGTATGAGTGTACCTTTCCCCCTACATTTTCACCAATTTTTATTATTATTTATATTCTTGATGGTTGACATTCTAACTGGAGATAAAATCTAGAGGTAATTTTGATTTGCATTTTCCTGATTGCTAAGGATGTTGAACATTTTCTCATGTATTTGTTGGCTATTTGTATTTCTTCTTTAGAGAAATGTCTATTTAGTTCATTTGCTCATTTATTGATTGAGTTATTTGGTTCTTTGGTGTTAAGATTTTTGTGTTCTTTGTATGTTCTGGATTTTAACTCCCTGTAAAAGGAACAGTGAACAAAAATTTTCTTCTATTCTTTAGGCTCTTTTTTCACAGTCTTACTTGTTTCCTCTGTTGTGCAGAACTTTTTAATTTGATTCAATCCCACATATTGATTTATGGTTTTATTTCATGAGCTTTAGGAGTCTTGTTAAGGAAATTGGTGCCTGTGCAAATGTGTTGGATTGTTGACTCTTTTTTCTTCTAGTAGTTGCAAAGTTTCTGGTCTAATTCTTAGGTCTTTAGTCCACTTTGAGTTGTCATTTATGCAGGTTGACAGATGAGAATTAGTTTTATTTTTTTCTACATATGGATGTCCATTTTCCTCAGCACCACTTTGTTAAAAAGTCTAACTTTCTCCAATGTGTGTTTTTGGCATCTTTGTCAAGTATCAGATAATTGTGTCAATATGGACTTGTCTCTGCATATTCTGTTCTAAGCCTTTGGTCTTTCTGTCTGTTTTGATGATAATACCATGCTGTTTTTATTACTACAGCTCTGTAGTGTAATATGAGATCAGGTATTATGGTGCCTACAGCATTGCATCTCTTGCCAAGTATTGCTTTGGCAATTCTGGGTTCTTTGTTCTTCCACATGAATTTTAGGATTTTTTTTTCTAGTTCTGTGGAGATTATAATTGTTATTTTGATGAGGACTCTGTTGAATCTATAGATTGTTTTTGATTGTATAGCCATTTTGACCATATTAATTCTATCTATCCATTAACATAGGAGATCTTTTAATTTTCCAAGGTCTTCTTTAATTTCTTTCTTCAGTATTTCTTAGTTTTCTCTGTAGAGACCTTTCACCTGCTGGATTGTATTTATTCTCAAGTATTTTTTGAGATTATTATAAATGGAATGGTTTTATTGATTTTTTTCTCTGTTTCATTATTGGAGTATAAAAAGCTTTTGATTTTTGTATGTTGATCTTATATTCTGCAACTTTGCTGCATTTGTTTATTGACTCTAGAAGTCTTCAAGTGGAATTTTTTTGGTCTTCTACATATAGGCCTATGTAATCAGTCAACAGATGATTTTTTATTCATTTTTTTACCTGATTGCTCTAAAGTTTCAAGATCTATATTGCATAGGAGAAGTGAGGGTGGACATCATTGTCTTATTCCTGATTTCAGAAGAAATGTTTATTCAGTTTTCCTCTGTTCAGTGTGAGGTTGTCTTTGCATTTTCCATATATGGCCTTTATTATGTTGAAGTAAGTTCCTTCTATCACTTGTTTCTTTGGAATTTTTAATATGAATGAGTACAGGATTTTGACAGTGTTTCTGGCCCTATCGAGATCATCATGTGATTCTTGGCCTTAATTCTATTTTTGTGGTAAATTATGTCTACTGATTTTGTCTATTGAACCAACCTTGCTCCCCTGGGATGAAACCCTCTTGATGAAACACAATCTTCTTAATGTGTTTTTGAATGTGTTTTGCTAATATTGTATTAAGTATTCTTTGTCTGATTTTGGTATCAGGGTGATAATAATTTCTTGGAATAAATTTGGCAGTGTTTTCTTCCTATTTCATGGAATAATTTGAGGAATGTTGGCATTAGTTCTTCTTTAAAGATCTGATAAAACTAGGCTGAGAATTCATCTGGTCCTGGACTTTTCTTTTTTTGAAAGGCTATTAATGACTTCTTTAGTCACATTGCTTGATATTGGTCTGTTTAGGTTTTCTATACCCTGTTGGTTCAACTTAGGTAGGTCCTATGTGTTTGTGTTTAGAAATTTGTCAATATCTTCTAGCTTTTTCAGTTTATTGGAGTATACATTTTCAAAATAGTTCATAATGACCCTTTGGATTTCAGAAATGTCTGCGTGGTATCTCCTTTTTTCATCTCTTATATTGTTGATTTGAGTCTTCTCTTTCTTTTCTTTAATTAGTTTGGCTAAGGGTTTATAAATGTTATTTATCTTTATAAATAACTAACTCTTCATTGCATGCATCCTTTTATTGTTTTTCTTTTTAATTCTCAGTTTCATTAATTTTAGCTCTGATCCTAGTTATTTTCTGTCTTTTGATTTTTAAATTAGTTTGTTCTTGTTCTTCTAGAGCGTTGAGGTTTAACATTAGATTATTTGGTATTTTTATTTTCTTTCTTTTTTTCATGTAGGCACTCAATGTAGTTAACTTTTCTTTTAGAACTGCCTTCATACTATTCTGTAGGTTTTGATATATTCATTTTCCATTCACATTTGTTTCTAAATTATAAAAGATTTTTCCCTAATTTCTTTCAAGTCTATTTCTTGTTCAAAAGTGTATTATTACTTAATCTCCATGTGTCAAAATTATTTCTGTTTTTTTTTCTTGTTATTGATTTATAATTTAATTCTATTATGATCTGGTAGGAGTCAAGGAATTGACTGTGTGTGTGTGTGTGTGTGTGTGTGTGTGTGTGTGTGTATTTGTTAAGTCTCACTTTGTATACTAAAATATGGTCTATTTTGGAGAAGGTTCTATATACAGCTGAGAAGAAAGTAAATTTGAAATATTCTATATATCTGTTAGGTCCATTTGATTAAATGGTACTTTTTAGTTCTGTTAATCAGTCTTTGCCTAGTTTATATCTGGGTGGCCTATGCATTGGTGGGAGAGGTGTGTTGAAATCATCCAGTATTATTGTATTGGGGTCTCTTTAAGTCTTTATATTGAGAAGGCGCACAAACATTTGGGGAATAAATATCTATGATCATTATATCTTATTGTTGGATAATTCCCTTAACCAGTATGAAGCAACCTTCTTTGTCTCTTTTGATTAGTTTTGGCTTAAAGTCTACTTTGTCAGATATAAGAGTTGCTACTCCTACTTGCTTTTGGTCTCTATTTGCCACAGCATATCTTTTCTATCCTTTCACCTTCAGTCTATGAGTATCTTTGCCTGTAAGGTGACTCTCTGGTAAACAACATATAGTTGAGTCTGGTTTTTTGATCCACTTTGCCAACTTATGTCTTTTGATTGGATTCTTTAGACCATTTATATTCAATGTTATTGTATAGTGGTGATTTTTATTTTTTTGCTATTTAAATCAATTTCCAATGTTTAATTCAGACTTTATTTTCCTTTAATTGATTATTTTACTTAGATTAATTCATTTGTTGTTTTTGATGTTTATTTTTTTAAATCTATTCTGTATGTGGTATTTCATTAAGTATGTTTTGTGGCATTTCATTAAGTGTTAGTTTTTTTTTTTCCTAGTTTCTGCTTACCATAAAAGGTTTCTATATCATCTTGAATTCTGAAGGATATCTTTGCTGGATATAGCAATCTTGGTTGGCATGTGTTATCTTTAGAATTTAGTATATATTATTCCAAGTCCTCTAGGATTTTAAGGCCTTGCCTGAGAAATCAGTAGAAAGTCTAATTGGTTTAGTTCTGAATGTGATTTGTTGTTTTTCACTTGAATCTTTTAAAATTCTTTCTTCTGTATATTAGACATTTAAATTATAATGTGTCTTATAGAGGATTTTTTTTTATCTTGTTCATTTGGCTTTCTAAATCTGTATTGTGTTTGGATTTCCATCTCATTTCTAAGGTGTAGAATTTTTGATATGATTTTACTGAAAAGGTTGTGCATTACTTCAGTTTGTATCTCAGTGCCTCATTCTTCTATTGGACCCCTTGACATTATCCTTGATTCATTGTAATTTCTGACCATGGCCTCTTATCATTTTTTATTTATTGTTCAGTTTGTTTTCAAAATTATACAATTGGTCTTTGAGGCCTGAAAACATGTCTTTTATTGGTTTACTCTATTGGTAATGGTTTCAACTGAATTTTTAATTTTATTTATTGAGTCTTTCATGTCTATGATTTCTGTTTGACTATTTCAGAGAATTTCTACCTCTTTATTGAAATGTTATTCTATTTCCTGTATATTATATCTTGATTCATTCCTTAGATCTTCCTTTAGTTCATTTTAGTTATCGATGTGTATATTCTTTTTTGTGTGACATTTCTTCAATTGTGGTGACAATAGTGTTAGTATTTCTTTCTTTCTATTTCTTTTCTTTTGTTTTTTTTGTACTAGGAATTGAACCCAGGAATTTCTTACCGTTGAGTTACATCCCCAGCCCTTTTTATTTTTTATTTTGAGTGAAGGTCTTGCTAAGTTGCTTAGGACCTTGCTAAATTGCTGAATCTGGCCTCAATCTTGTGATCCTCTTGCCTCAGTGCTAAGAGCCACAGCCAAGTAATATGATGCATGGCATTTTTGGTTGAAAGGTGACGCCAGCAAGCCATTGAGATGATATGATTATGTTAAGATTTGCATTCATATGGATATTGGACTCCTGCTGTTCACCTCAGCCTGCTAGGGGACTCCTGGAGAGTTCCCATTGGTTGGGGAAGTGCAATAGGAGGGAATTCCGAAGAAGGAACCTCCTCTTGGGTTCTGGGAGAACACCACGTGTAATCTTCCCGGGCTCGTAGGGGACATTGGTGGCAGTTTCAAAAAATAAAGTTTGTTCCTGCTTGAATGGCTCATGATTTTGTGCCCAGCCAGACTGCGGCACCTCAGCCTCCTGAGTCACTGAGTTTATAGACATGTCCCACTGTGCCAACTCAGTGGGTCAGTATTGTCAAAAGCTTTTTGGGGAAACTTGTTCTCTTGATTTTTTACATTTTTAGCATTTCCACCAATCTTCAGGGGATGAATTTCTTTTTTAGTGAGCTGATTCCTCCTTGCTATGTGTCCTAGGTTGGACGAATGTTTTAGTGCCAATATTTTGGCTCAATTTGAACTTGTTAGTATCTCCGGTCTCTTACCCTCACACTGTGAAGAGATACTAATCCACAGTATTTACAGCCACTTCAGAACAATGCCTTATATTAATGAAACTAAAAATATTGTTTAAAAAATATTGTTCCTCATCAATCTATTAATCTGAGTGGTAAATGGGAGTGGATTTCTTGTATTGATCGAGAAATTAGATAATAAACAAAGTATTTGGTTCTCTGGTCCATTGTTTTCTCACTGCTTCAATTCTGGATTGTGGAGGATTTGAAACTTATTATCTATTTTCCCTCCACTATTTCCTAGGAGCTAGTTTATTTATTTATTATTCTTACTGAGGTTTTATTAAGTACTTTCTTTCTGGTGTTTCAGTTATTGTGCAGTTATTTACTTTAGCTCTGGTCAAAGGTGGTCAAACTTGTTAGGGTAGTTTGTAGACAGCATTTCATTCTCTTTTTCCCCCTGGCCAGCTCTGAGAAGCCCCTCTTTTTTGACTCTCAGACCACTAGATTTGGTCTGGATTTAATTGGTCTCTTTCTCCCCTCCTCCCCAGAATTATCCAGGATCCATATTTCAGACCTCAGACTGGCTGCTTCAAGTGAAAGAGTTCTTCACTTTTCTCAGCTTTGTAGACTAAATTTGCTGGAGCTGAATCACTGTCTTGAATCACTCTTGGGGAGCTGCTATGATAATATGGCTTCCTTTGAACCACCTTATTCCACTCCCTTAAGGGGTAAACTAAATGAATAAAAAGGATGTTGAAATATAGTTTACTAAGAGTAAAGAAGTTGTGGAATGAAGGCAATAGAAAGGTTCAAATATTCAAAAGGTGAGAGGAGACAAAGTATAAGAAGAGAGAAAGTCAAAGTGGTAGAGCTTGTAAACCCTAAACAGAGAGGAGGAAAAAAGAAGTAGAAGAGAGAATATTTTTCTTTTAGAGGGAGAGGTGAGGAGAGTAACAGGAATAAATCAAGCAAACAAGTAGAGCAAAACAATGCCAACCCCTACAAAATCTAAACAAACAAAAAGTAAAAAAATAAAAAACAACCAAAAAAAAACCTAAGCTAAAATATGAGCAATCATTACCTCTTAGAAAAACAAAACCAATAGTAAATGTTTAATAAAACAGAAATAAATGATAAAATAGAAAAAAAGCACCCAGAAACACATGAGTTTATGTATACATTAACCAGTCAATAAATATAACCAGAACAACTAAAAATTATTAATTATAAAAAAGAAAAAAATTTTAAAATTCTTAATTAAAAATGGTAGAATTTTTCCATCGAGGTGGCTGAAGTTGTGAAGATTTACATCCTATTCCAAACTGTTCTTCTGTCTCCTACTTAGCAAAAAGAGTGAAGCCTGGGCTCTGGTGGGTTGGCTGGGGCAGTCTTAGTCCTGGGCCTGAACTTCAATGCTATATATTTTGATAAAAGACGTAGTCCCAAGTGCTTACATTAGTAAAAAAAGAAAACTAAAAAATATTTTCACTAAGCAAACATGAAGAAATGATTTACAGTTAACTCCAACGTAAGTTAAAAAAAAAATACATAAAATATGGAATGGAAAAAATAAAGTAAATGCAAAAATCTTCCTCTTATCCACTTATTTCTCTTTTGCTTGTTCCACTTGAGCCACTCAGGCTCTGGAGGACACTCAGACATGCATGCAAGCATTGCGGATGGCCTGTCTCTCATGTTTCTCTTCCTGAAGTCGGCTGGCCCTTTCCCTGCTCTTATTCAGGTCTTTGCATTACGGTGGTCACCTCCATGAGGCTTTTCCTGACCTACTCCCCTCCCCAACAACAACAACAACAACAACCAACTCCTTTTTACCCTGATAGATTTTTTTCATGCATCTATACAAAAGTATATTATGTTTCTTTTAATGCAATATGCTTTTACATGTTTATTTGCTTATTTATTTACATTAAAATTTAAATTTCATCAGGTAAGGGATTTAAAAACATTTTCTTGCAGCACCCTAAAGAAAACTGGACTAATATTTGGAAAACAATGAATACTTGTTAGGACAATGACATCAAAAAATGTAAAAATAAGCTGCAGTATTAACAATTTTTTTTCAAATGCTTCGTTAAAAAATATAAAAATAAACAATTGTGTACAGTTGAAAAATAACTATTGGATAAGTAAGTGATTCATGTACCCAGTCCTGAGTACTGGTACTTCAAACAGTGAAAGAACTGCTGTTCTTCCATGCTTGGAAGCTGGGCACACGGTTCCATTGGATCATACTGTTCCAATTGTAGGACATACGGTAGCACCCTTGATCACATCAAAGTGCTCTTCCAACCTGTGAATGCTTAAGAAGGTTCCATATCTTTCTTTTGTAACCTTTTCCTTGATTTCACCAGAGAAGAACCTAATCATACAATTGGGATCATCGGATCCAAGGATTAGGTCTTATGTATAGAATCTAGGCCTTATTCCTGCACTATTCCATCCCTTTTTCCAGAATTCACAGGGTAATGATGGAACCTCAGGTAGGTACTGATCCTGCCTCTATGAGGTCTCTTCAGAAAAGCTTTCCAGACACCAGTTGTGTGGGATATCTGGACATTTACCCATAACCTGAATGGGTTTATCAATAGAAGAAATCAATTCTTACAAAGAAAGCAAAAAATCCTAAATAAATTTGTAGTTTAATTTGAAAAAAATATTTTAGAAACAAATAATTCTAACTTTACACAAATTCTTCCATATATAAGAAAAGGAAAGTCTCTTCATTCTAATTTTTATCAGATTATCATATTTTGACATCAAAACTAGACAGGAACAATACAATCAAGAATGGTCAATACTATAGATGCACATAGATGTAAGTGGTAGGAATAGAAATAAAGAGGTTTTTTTTTGTTGTTGTTGATTGTGGTGCTGGGGATTGAACCAGGGCCTTGTGCATGCAAGATGGTCACTCTACCAACTGAGCTATATCCCCAGCCCAATTTGTGATAATTTGTTATAGGAGCAAAAGGAAACTAACACAGGTGGGAAGACCATTTTGAGATGATAGCAACCTTTAAACAGCCTGCATGATCAAAGTCAATAGAAAGTTTGATCTGCTAGTAATTCCAGACTCATTACTTAACCTAATCACTGATGTAGATGGAAGAGCATGCTCTGTAGAATTACAGATTTTGAGGATATTCAAATAATTTAGCATTGTGTATATGATTTCATGATGATGATTCAGTCAAAGCTCTCAGAGTGAATCATTTTGGTTTTCACTTCTGTCTGGCATGGAGTAAAAATGGCCACTTCAAAAACAAAAACCAAACCAAACCAAACCAAACCAAACTAAAACAAAACAAAACAAAAGAAAAAGAAGAAATAAAGAGGGGATGAAGCGGAGAGAAGAAGACAAGGGTAAGGATAGTAATATCTGAATATAGTAATGACATTACTAGAGACACAATATATTTTTTCTAGAACAAATATTAGAAGGTTAAATATATTATTTACAGTTATAAAATAGATGATAAAAGCTTTTAGATAATTTAAAAATTGGCTAGTAAATGAGCTAAAGAATGGTGGAAGAATGTGAATTAAATTTTCATCTTTAGTACTAAGAAGTTAAAATATATATTTTTATTGCTAATAGATTAGGAAATGAAAGATGAAAAAATTTACTTAGAAATATTCTATTAACCAACAGAAGAATTAGAAATAAAGTGGTTAAAGATGGTTTCTTCTGGAAAATGGGTCTTTGTATAAAGTTTCAGTGGAATCCTGCTGCTTTTCTTTATTCATCTTTCTGTGCAATTTGATATTTAGCCAATGCCTGTAGCATTTTCATTAAAACATAAAATGTAATTATACTAGGTCTTGAACTCTCATAATGATAGACACTTGGAGACTTTAAGATCCTGGAGAACTCAGCCTCCTCCCTCAGTCCATACTGTCCTCACTCTCCCCTCCCTATTCTCCAGACACATAGATCTTCTTGTTTTTAAAGGGTCTCATTGTCTCCCATTCCAAAGTCTTGTTCTTGATGATGTCTCTGTTTGAGGTGCTTTTTGTCATCAAGTCTTCTTCCTCCCCGTTACGTAAGCCCAGTGAGATGTCATAGTCACTCTTCAAATCTCAGTTCAAAATCACCTCTTCTAAAAAGTGTACTAAGTTTAACTTTCTCCCATTTGTCAGATTTCTCTTTCGTGCTCTCCCCACAAATCAAGTTTTTCTTTAATCGCACACTTTTAATTTTGAAATTGCTTATTATTAGGATCTGGTTAATATTGGTCCCAGTGATTAGCCACTAAGGATTGTAATATCGTGGATGTGTGTGTTCATCATTAGTTCCCTGCTTCTTAATTGTGTACAGTTGAAACATAACTATTGAATAAGAAAGTGATTCACCAATTGAACAATTAATGATGAATTAAGAAAACAATGTTGGGCCACTGCATATCATGAGAGTTTCTAATTCATTTTTTCTCCTTCATCTTAAAACGGTAGTTGGAATTATGGTTTCTATGTTAAGATTTCTAGTTCATGTTTATTTTTGCTGAAGTTCAGCAAGTTGGAATTCACTTTTGATATTTTTAGTAGTAAATAGTTTTAATATTGCCTATATATTCCCAAAGCATATATTATTGATTTGTATGATTGATAAGCACCAAGAGATCATAATAGGATATGTTTCCTTATTCACAGTTCAACACAACACTGCTCAGTCTTCCAAAGTATTCATCACTATACTGGATTTTTCATAACAGCAAATTCTTCAGGGGCAGATTTTTTTTTTCCTCAATATTTCTCTTATTCATTTCAGGTCTTTATTTGAGTTTTTCTTTACAACATTTAATCCTTAGAATAGTCCTGTTGCAGATGAGGAGTCTAAAATTTAAAGATTACATGTCTTGTTGAATATTATATAACTAGTAGAAATAGAGTAAAAATATGATTCTTCCAATTCTTTGTAAAGTGATCTTTTTCTTAATCTTCCCTTTTACCTTTTGTTAAAGAATCACTAATTAAGGTAGAATGAATTATTGTTCCCAAGTAGTTGTTGCCTCCCCATCCATTGATACATGATTCCTTTGCTTCCCTGGGGAAAAAATAACCTTTACCACTTGTTCATGTGAGTTACTTTTGCCAAAAGAATGTGAGGGGAAGACATACGGAATTTTTAGATTCCATGTCTACACAAAAATTTTAAGATTCATTTTATGTGGCCATTGCTCTTTTCCTTTCTACGATGGGGACAGCACATTTCATATATGTTCTACGTCCTCAGCCTTCTTCCCAAAGTGTGGAAGAAAGAAAGTGGAGCTAAGGTAGAACTTACCCACAGCTGTAATATAACATGGACAAAAATGAATATTTGTATTTCCAAGCTACTGAGATATGTATATTTTTACTAAAACATAACTGAGAAAATACTAACAAACTAGCTAATTTAGCAATTACTGTATGCCAGGTATTGTGCTAAATATTTTGCTTATATTATCCCACTTAATGTTTCTCAAATCTATGAAGCTGATGCAATTAATGAAGAAATCAAGCTTGGGAAAATAATGTAAAAGAGTAGGATAGAATTAGGAATGAAAACCAGACTGAATGACACCTGAGCCTGGGTAATTAATTCCTTTATCAAAGTCCCTCCATTCATCCCAGCAAACATGAGACTCAATACTTTAATGGATTAAACTTCAAGTTTGAAATACTTTGAAACATTAGGAAATGATATGATTTATTAAGTACTTCCAGGATATGAATTACTCAAGTGGGTAGAATTAGCACAATGAGAGATATATCCACTTATTACACTGGGTGAATGATAATAAGCCATAATTTCTGATGTATGCATGCTGGAGTGTCTTCTATAATATGACATTTAGTCAAAATCTCTTTATGTAACTATTTATATGTGTTAGTTTTAGCTGCTATGTTAGGGGTGCAAGCTCCTCCAGAGTTATAGTTATTTTGAAAGGGAGTAGTCATATATCTTTAAGGAAATTTTGTGTATGCTCTTCCTTCCAAAGAGTTAAATTTTAAATATCTAAAATATCACCCTCTCCCAATTGCATTATGTGCAAAATGGAGCTGAAAACGCTTCACTGCTTATTGACTAGGAGCTGGAAATAAAAGATCACTGCAGGAATTATAGAACTCTATGCTTGGTGATTAATTGTTCTATGTTAGCCCATCATAAGATGGTTGAGACATGACCCATATTCTAGTTCTGATTCTGCTGCTAGCTTCTTTGGTAATTCTCAGCAAATCTCTCATGCTGTATGGACCTTATTTTCACCATTTCATTGTTCATTTTTCTCTTTCAAGTAATGAAATAATAGAAAACATTCCTTTGTTCCTGTTAGCTTGAAAACCACTGATTTTAAACTGGATAAATGTAAATGCATTCAGCTTTTCAAATGCAACTATGGGTTGAGCTATTTCCAACATATATCATGTTGCCAAGTTCAAGACGATATAGAAATTTCTTATAGATATAATTATGCTTAGCCATATTCTTTGCAATGAGTATGCTTCTTTGGTCCTTGACCAACTGGGTTTAGTATGAATTATTACAAAAGAAAAGTGATCAGTTACTTTTGATTTTGATTATATTAATATTTTCTGATTTTTAATATTTTGAAAGCCATAGTGTTTCATCTCTAAGACAACAAGTAGTTTCTGAGGCAAAGTTTCATTTTAGAATATCAAGGTGCTATCAACTGTCATCTATGTATATTGATGGCCTTCTATATTGTTTTATTGGTTCAGTTTCCTTATTCTCACTCTTCAGAGTATGTAGTTATATGAACTATATTTGATAAAGCCATTAAAAAGTATTAAAGTATATACTAGTATGATTTAAAATTTTATCCTTCATTGCTCATATGAAGAAAATCCAATGATCTGTAGAATGGTGGATTCAAATTAGAATTCTCACCTAATATTTACGAAGTGTGCTTTCTTATTAAGCAACTAAAATTGTCTCTGTTTAAAATAGGCGATAATGTATTCAAATCTTACTCCTGTGCCATGCTCCATAGCCATTCTATGAATGCAAGAAAGCACTCAGGGTAACATCTAAGCCGCCATGCTTTCCTGCATCTGGGGAGCATGTCACAAGGTGCTTGATTACTTTACCTAACAGGCTCTTAGAAAGATGGACCCTCATGTGGCAGCTTGTAGCTATACATTAGCGTGGCTTGTGTTAGAGCCAATTGCCGTCTGACCTCTCCTCCCAGCAGAGGCAGTGTAGTGCCATCTGTACATCTTTTAGTCACATTAAATCATGTCACTTAAAGGACCTCTGAATGTGAATGAGTTTACCTTATGCTTAGGAAAGAAATTAGTCGAACTGCTGAACTACAAGTCCATGTTCATTTGCACTCTCCAATTTTCATATTGTTTTAATCCTTCCTTTTCTAGGCGGGTAATAGTGCTGTCAGAGACTGTATCTATTTAAAATTTGCTACTGTTATAGCTAGGATATCACTAACGGTAGGAAAAAATTATCACTAAGATAATTCAAACTCTATATTTATGTGCCAAATAGGTCTGAGTGTTGGAGTCCAAGCTATTTTTTTTTTCCTAATTAGATATGTATGTTTTCAGGAACAGTGTGGCAAAATGGCTGCCTTGCCAATGTGTACTTAAATAAAGATTCAAGGAACTTCATAAGCCACACATCACTGCAAGGGAAGAGAAATGAAATTTCCAAGTCTGTTGAAGGAACCCCTTCTGGGCCAATGGGCATGTGTGTATCCTTGGCCTGCACAATCACCATGGCCTGTTATGCTGGGCACAGTCATTTTATTTGCCCCACAAGAGTGGAAATGTGAATAGGCTGAGGGGAAGATTGTCTCTTTGAGGTGAAACTTGCTAAACTTGCAGAACATGATCATTAGTGTCCCGGTGACCATCTTAATGGTTATATAGGGTATATCAGAACGAGAGAGTCCTCATTGAAGTACTTTCACTGCATCTTTTGGGACAGCTAGAATCAAAGCAGGAGTAGGATCTCTGGATCTCTGGCCTTCAAATTTGCATGAGCCTTTTTGTTTGCTTTGCTTATTCAGGTCATTGTGCGTCAGAGTGTGATCTCTGGAGTAGCAGCATTAAATCACCTGACAACTTGTTTCAGAAATGCTCATTCAGGGGCCTCACCCCAGAACTTCTGAATCAGAACCTCTAGGAAGAGGGATTCAGGGTTTAACAGGCCCTTCAGGTAATTCTGATGCATTAAAGGTTGAACAACACTGGTTTTATTTTAATTGCATTTCTGCTCATCTTTGGTGATAAAAAATTCATAGCAGTACTAATTATGGATTAGAAGAAATTTAGTTTTGGTTTAAAAAGTGTTGTCACTTGATGATGTCAGAGACATAGAATAGAGAGACTCTCAGGAGATCTCTGGAATCTCTGGTCTCAGGTTAGCCTAGTACTAGCTTAGCCTCAAATGAGTCACAGGCTGTTTGGAGCTAAACATTGAAGCACCTGCTTCAATTGGGACTTAAAATCACTAGAATTTTAAGACAGGAAGATACGATTAGGAGTCATCTCTGCAAATTTACGTCATCTTGAACACATTTTATTAAACTAAAAGAACTGCTTAGTTTTAGTTTCAGTATCTAGGTTTAAAAGAGAAACTTGAATAGATTGTTTCAGGGGAAGATTTAGTTTCTCAATCTAAATTTCTCTACCTTTAAGTCAAATCATTCCAGTTGACTTTAATATGAGAGGATGACTTTTTCTAACTGATTTAATATTGGATACTGTGTCATAAACATAAAAATATAGTCAGAAATCTCTACTGAGCTAATGGTATAATAGCAGTATGTTCTCTGATTAATAGTAAAGAATATAAAAATATATGCTTCTAAGAAATACTGTATCACTGAAAAAAAGAAAACCCAATGTCCTTCACATGCTTATGAATGCCGAATAAGCCATGTGGTAGGCACTGAATTATCACTTAGTGTTATTTTTTAACATGAGACATCTCTGTGATGCATATTGATGACTTGGAACATGGAATTCTCTTGACACTTTCTTTTGAAAGGATTTATGCTTTGAAACATGGTATGTACAATCTGATAAATTATTGGCTTAATTACAAGACTAATATCTCATTGTATATTTTGTTAAAAAATTTAAGTATTACTATCAGTAATTATTTACTAATTGTAAAATGTGGACTAACAAGCAAAACTATACTAATGTATAAGATTATTTGCAAGAAAATTGACAAAATTGAAAAAAAATATATAATAAATATTTAATTGTAGTTAAAGTTTAAATGATACAAGGTTGTTTTTTGCAGGCTAAGAGGCCATTCAGGGGATGTGTCTATGGCTGTTAATGGTAGCCAGTTTCCATTAGAAGTATAGTTAGTATGCTGCATGAAGTCTCATTTTCTATAGGCTCAAATGTACTTCAAAACTCCATTGGCACATGGAAATTTCAAGGAAAACTGGAATATTTTGGTAAAGATGAAATCGTCATCATTAAAACAGAATACCAGATTGCCTTTGGTCTTTATTTAATCAACTCCTATGTTACTAAAACAGAATTCACATGCTCTATAGAAAATTCCTATGCCAATTTCTTACTGTTGTTAATTTGTCCTTCTGCCCACCTTTTTTTTTTTAACCAGAACAAGAAAAAAGCATGGATTTTGAGGTAAAACAGCTGTATGGTGTTGGGCAAAATACAAAATGAAATGGTTAACACCAATACTCCCTGCTCAATGAGAACGTGCACATGAAGAAGGTAGCACATTTCCAAGCTGGTGTCCGTGCTGATCTCTGTGGCTGTTGTGTATATTATTCTCTTCCCTCTGCTTTTGTGTGTGCTGTTCTTTCTGTTGAATGCTTTGTAATGCCCAGCATGAAAACCCTGCTCATCTTTCAAAATGCAAGGAGATCTGGAATGTCGATGCCCATTACTGATGGCACTTATAGGTGTGACACCCTTCTATGCACTTTCTGTCAAAGCAGGTATACTTTCCAAGCAGAAGAGGACCATTCCTCAAGGATCTGGTAAGTGTACTCACCACTTCAAGCCTCAGGGTCACCATTCTTTGTTTTAAAGACCATCCCCTGGGATTCTGCCAATCTGGGCTACATGACTGCCATTTGTGTTTCCCCCACATTGTGTTCATTTCACAGTCCACTGCTATTCCAATATATTGTGTCTCCTTTCTCTCTCTCTCTTTTTAAAATTATATTGCTTGTTACTTAAATGCAGAATTGATATGTTATTTGCTTTGAAATTTCGCTACCTATTGCAATGTGAAGCAATTGTCATAATTAGTAAGAGTCGTTGCTTAGTCACAGTTCCCTTTCCTTTATGAACTGTTAATGTATATATACCACAAAAACATAAAGTTAGAAAGCTGGATAAAGCCAAATGTTGCAGGGATATATTTATATAAGTGGTGCAGCCTTTCTAAAGGGTCACCTAGTATATTTAGCTAAGTGAAAGATTAGCCTTCCAATGGCCCATCAATTCCACTCTTGGGTATAAACCTGGAGAAATTCTCAGACAGGCATGTAGGGGATTTTTTAGATGATGATAATTTTAGTGTTATCTACAGTGGCAGAAAGTCAAATGCAATCTGGGTGTCCATCCCTAGGAGAGTGGACATATGTGATGTGGTGGCTCACATTGCATGCTGTTCTGTGCAGCATTCAGAGATAACAAAACCAGATAGATGAACTCCCAGCAAACATGGGTGAATCTTAAAAGTATAATGCTGAGTAAGAAGATAAGGACAATAATTCATAACAACATCATTTGTAAAACTTAAAAACTCCTGCACAAGCAATGCACATTACCAAGAACACATAAAATCAAAAGAATATATGCTTAATACACTCAACTGGTTGCTTTGATAGGAAGAAGAAAATAAAAATGAACAATACTGATAAAAGGAAAAATATGTTTAAAAATATAGGAATAAAAGTAGAAGGAGATTGAAAAAAAGCAAGCAAAAGCCCCACAAACCCTTTAAGAAATTTGTATTAGTAAAAAACAACAAAACAAAACACTGATAAAACCTCAGAGATATCTAATGTTTAGCAACTATTAATTGATACAGCTAAAAGAGGAAGAGGTTACAGATTATGGAAAGGGGAGAACCTGGGAGCTGTTATCAAAGAATAACCTTTGGCTTTTTAAAATAGAAAGATTCAAATGCATGCCAGGATGCAAAAGGTGAGAACAAGGGAATCTTCATTTTTTGCCACCTGAATCAAATGCTCTGAACTTTTGGAAGGATCTCTAAAGGGTCAGTTGTCTTGAAATCAGAACCCATCATTCACAGGCTTTTCCCTTTCGGATGCAAAATAAGAAATAAAAGTTAACAGTTACGGAGAGAAAATAAAAAATCATGGAACAAATACTTCTTTTTTAATCCTGAACCGTGAGGTTGTGTTAATCAAACACCAAAATCCGCTTCAGGAAAGCAATAGCCACAGTAAGTGGAAAAGAAGCAGAAAGCAAGCAGTAAGGATCCTTTCCAGGCATGGTCAGAAATCAAGGGAGGACAAACAGGACTGCAGCCTTTTCAATGCATGCCTGATAAAGTGCAAAGAAAGGGCAGGGATTGGTAGTGATACTATCTTCTGTTATATGCACCACTATATTCCAATTTTTTAAAATCTCAATTCATATTTTATTTCTAAGTCCAATCAAAACTTTTCTAACTACTTTCTGAATTTGCATAAAAAGCAGCTTTAACTGGGCTAAACACTTTTCTTGGGAATACTTGGTCAATCTTCTCTGCTTCCTTATCCCCAACCACCATTTTCTACCTGTTAAAGCTATGGTTGTAGCTATTGTTTCTGTAATTTATAAGCCTCTAGAGCAGTGGTTCTCAATCTTTGTGCATTTTTGCATGAATTGCCTTGGTAACTTTCTTTGAATATACCTTCTAGAAATTCTGTAGTATGGCCCAGGAACCTGCATTTCTACCAGTTCTAGTCTAGATGATAATGTTTGTAAACCATGTTGTGTGGAATTTCCCTAAAGGGCTGGGCTTGGAAATCAGAATCTAATATGTAATTGCAAATGTCACATTCTTTACTGCATAATCATCCCATAAGCAAAGGTTAGAAGCATTGGGCTGTGAGCCCACATAGTGGGTATTTTTGATTCTCTTCTGTAAAATATCACTGTGAAGGATTCCAAGCTACTTATAAACAAAAGGAAACACCATTTTCTAGTGTACTTTTGAGTTATCATTACTGCATTAATATTTAAGGCTTCTTTAAAAGTTTAAAATCATGGGCTGAGGTAGGATCTCTATGAGTTGAAGTGGAAGTAGTGGTGTATTGTGAAGATTTCTTCCTGGAATGCATCATTTACCAATGAATGTGAATTTACTCTGTTACATGAAACTTCATTTTTTATAGCAGCATGAACTTTGAAGAACATTATTACTATTGTGATCCAGGAAATAACACGTTGGAAAGATTTGTACCCCATTTCTTCATCTCCAGCCCCTCCAAAATATCATGCTTCAAAATAGATCTATGCTGCTAAGGCTAAGGTAGAGCACTAGTCACTCCAGGAAAAGTGGAGAGGTACATTCTCTTCTTGGGTAGGGTTTATGCCAGCACATGTCAGAGCAGCATTCCTCTTTTGGAAGGACAGAATGTGGAAGACTAATCATCTCATTCTGTTGAAGAAGTAGGCTGGGCCCTTACAGAACAAGCATGCTATTTTCTACTCTACAGCAGACCCACTTTCTATGATCAAATGATATGTTAGAAAAATTTAGGAGCAAATAAGTAGTGAATAAATAGATTAAACCAGACAGACTAAGGAGAAAAGAAACAAGCCCAAATCTATAATTTAAAAACATCACTGCTCATCTCTTTTCAAATTGTGTCCTTTACTTTTGCCAGCCTTAAAGTAGCAACTTTAAAATTTGGAACCATGTTTGTCTTAAAAAAGGAGAGTCAGGTGATGTAAAGTACGTGGGTTATATTAAGATACAAAAGATCAGAGTTGCCATTAGAAGTTGTCTAAATAATATTTTTAGAGATCCTCTAAAAATGTGTATTTAAAGGGAGGGTGTCTTTTAAAAGGACTGATACTTCACCAAAAGTTGTTGAGTTTCTTACAGTAATTAAGCAGTTTTATACAAGCCTCCAGATTTTGACATATAAATTCTTCCACTTAAGTATTTTCTTTAAGATAGCTACGATTTACAGCATTTACAATTATTCTTAGTATGGTGAACTAAACCTTACATGTTTAACTCAGTGTGTGAATGCATCAAAATTATTTACTTAGGGTAGCTATTTGCAATTTAATCAGGTAGGATGAAGTGACAGGAATTCCTTTCCTTATCTTTCCTCTATGAAAGAATATTTAATCTCTTGGGCAGCACCTCTCTTCCTTTCAGATAACTGTAGAGGTATCAGATCCAGAACGTTTTACCAGTACCCTGTGAGGAGCTTCAGTTGCATCTGTGGGTGTTCTGTCCTCCCTTGTTCCCCTATTCCTGTAAAGTATGGCTCCTGTTAGCCCCTTCGATCTGATTTACGGGGAAAACAACCGTTTCTCTGGCATACCCCCCATTCCTTCTTCTTATTTCAATGGTGCATTACCAATGTCTGCACTGAAAAAAGAGACAAGAAGCACAGTTGTCAATGTCTCAGTCCAAATCCTGAAACCAATGAGGCCTGTTTTTCCTTCTCTCTCTCCTTACACCATTTGATTCACTTCTTATAAAGTTAAAGGCAGGCTTGCTTAAGTTTTATCTTGTTTTCGTTTGCTCAAGCTCTGTTTCCCGTTCCGGATGTTCTGAAGATTATGTGCAGAGATCTGACACCCATCTTTTCCTGGCTATGGAATCCTGGCAGATTAAACTATGAACACAATAGCACTACATTCTTTGTAAGGCTACCAGGGAAACACCTCCCACCCCTGCCCTCAGTTTAGTAGTACAAATTTTTTTTTTAAATAAATTGGATAACTTTGAAGGGTTTTTTAAAAATAAATATTAAAGGTAGGAAGATATGAAAAGAAGTATTTAGATAGTCAGTTCTTGTAAAGGAGTTTCAGAATCTTAAGGAATCTAGAGTTCAAAGGGATCATTTCATAGTGAATTTGGACTTTAGACATTCATGAACAATGAACAATTTCTTAAAAATTATAGCATTGCCAAAAAAATATTTTTTCCCTCAAATCTAATGTTCACTTTCTTACTTTAAAACTATCCTTTATGCTTAATCTTGAAATGGGGTCTTTTTTAACCTTAAAAATTTTAAATTATGCCACAAAATAATATGCAGTAATGAAGCAAAGTACAACTACAATAGTCAGAAAAAAAGGTATGTTTAATTGACATGTTTAAGAGACAACAATAAACTAGAAAAAGACAGGTTCTCATTGTAACAATGGCAACTCTCAGCCTTACTAGCTGAAGATTATCCTTCCATTTTTTTCTTTTCTAACTCATCCTCTTCCTCTTTTTTCTTGCAGTTATTATAATGACCGGACTCTGAACTCTCTAAAGGCAGAGAAAATCCTTATTTTGTTTTTGGTTACATTGCCTTAAAATGTAAACTAGATCCCTTAAAGGAATTTGTTCACAGGTATATTTCTGACTCTTAGCAAATGCACAATAAGTATTTGTTGAAAGAATAAATAATTGAATGAATGAGTGAATCTAGCCCTCCATTGGTTAATTGGTGGTCTTCCAACCAATATGAGTTCTTTCCTACTACATTTTTCCTTAGATACTAACTACAAATTTATGTCATAATTAGCTTCAAGTTTTTGCATATATGGATTCTCTGATTTTGAAAACCACCAACTGAAACCATTCCCGTACTTTTTGATAGAATGAGAAGCATGTCATAAACATGTCATCGTAATAACGATGAAACTACAGAAAATAACTTTTGTTTTTGGAATCAAAGAAAGAACCCTTAATTTTTGATTAAATAATTTTTTTTCAATTCATATGGCTCCTTTGTAGACATAGCCAAACCCAAAATGCTGCTCCCTACAGACCTCCAAAAGTGATCATGCTATTGCTGTATTTGGAAATGTTGCTTCATGTTTCACATGCTCTCTTTTTGTACAAACTAAGTTTAAATTCCCTGGAAGTGTAATCCTTTGTTCTGAGGCAATTCCACAAAAGAGATATTTTAGCTGAGTAATCGTGTATCTGTTATGCTCCAATTGAGTCACTCATCAAATTTCATTTAACTTTTTTGCCAGCACTTATTTATCACCTCTTTAAAGTTTGCTCATAACTCTCTGGCCTCTTTCCGTGAGTTTGGTAAAACTTCCTAATTTTAAAAGGTAGATAAAAAGTGGGGTAGATGATTCTGTAATTCTTTGTTTCTTCTCATTCAACTTCATAGTGATGTTTTTGCTTATCTTCTGGGGAACATGGTCAATGCGCTGACACATTTAAACCAGTTTCAACCTTTTTAATGTGAATTTATTTTAGAGATATAAGTTAGATTACATTTAAGTTTGATTCCATTTTGTAGGGTTTCATTTCAAAATGGAAGGACTATTTGCTTGGTGTGCCAGATATCCTTTCCTTTAATGGTAGTGCTTATTTCTCTAGACTTTTACAGTTATTACTTCAAAGCTTTGGGGCAAAATGAATTCAGAATGGTCTTTGCAAGAGCAGAGACCTACCTCCTTTGAAGGACTTTGCCCAGTATGATACCTGTACATAGTAGGCACTCACTAAATATGTGTGACTGGTTGTGAAAGGCATTGTTGCCTACTCATATTGCTATTATAAAAGTGAAAATTATGTGGAGAAAAATCAGTACATCTATTTATTGTTCTTTCTTTAAGTAAAAGCATACTTACAGTAGATTAAAAATATACAGAAATCCGTTATACATTTTCTTTTAACCTAAACCTCACTGTGACATGTAAATTGACTTGTTTATGTTAATGGCAGCCATTTAGGAGTAAATTTCTAAAGCACTGCATGATAATTAGATTGGGCGTAATTCACATATTGTATGCTACTTTGAAAATGGGCTCCTTCAAAATGGCACAAGCCAGAGACAACATGCACCTCCAAACTATCTCTGAACAGATTCTCCTTACATAAAACCACACACACAGTGTGGCAAAGATAATGTTAGCACTTAATGCAGAAAAATAATGCAACATGTTCTTTTTTTTGGCTCATTTACTGCCATATGTTACTTGAGTAATGAAAACCTATTTGGTAGAGAGACAGAAGTGTATGTAGTCTGAAGACCCGAGTCAATAATGAAGCCTTGTATTTTCTATTTCTGGAATGACGGCTGAGTTTTCAATTATGAAACAACTCCAGATTATTAGGAAATTTTATTTGATTTGTCTCCTATATGGACAGAGGAGGATTTTGAGGTTTTTTTCTTCGTTATCCAGTTACTGAGTAAAGAAAATTCTTCCAAATTTGGAAATGCCTAATAACTATGCAGTTCTGATAGTACTAAATTAATTTTTAAACATTTTTATCTCCATAAGAGAATGCTATTAAAGAATTACTGGTTGCCCAAATACTCATATTTATCATTACTTTATATGATATCAAACAGAATTGTGAATTAAATATTAATTTAAATTATTCTAAAATGTATCAAAAATTCTATTAATTATCTAAATTATTCTAGGTTATGGAAGAATCTGGAGTACAAATAATAAACTTTATCAATATTTAAACAGAAGTGAATTAAATAACTTATTTAATATACTGAGAAGCAATGTCTACAGCTCAAATCTGAATAAATAAAAACCATGTTTTACTGTTTATTTTATATGATTATGAAAGACAAACTGGTACTAAGACACAAAAATAATTAGAAATATACAGACAAATGCTAGCAAATAATTTGTGAACGTGGCTTTTAAACTTTCTGTTAGTTTATGAAGAGGTTTTATGGTGCACACACAGAAAAATAGTTCAACTTTTCTTTATCGACTCATTCCATTAAGTTAGCAAGTTGTTTTTTTTTTCAGCTATTTAGGCTGACTTGAGACCAAATTATAAATCTACAGCCCTTGGTCTCCTTTGAAATTATGTATCCATGTCCCTGATAAATAGGCACAATTGTGTGGGGTCACATCCTCTGCTTATATTTTCCTGAAGAATTTTTTTCCTAAGGTGAAGTTTTAACCCCCACATTTTTTATAGTCAATGTTCACTGATACACCATCTGTTTTTGTACAGTGTTTGTATAAATTAAAATATGGTGAAAAATAGGTACTTGAATATAGCCTCTAATGGCTCATACAACTAAAAACAGTGACTGATAAATTACAAAAGGGAAAAATAAGCTAATTCACAGTGGCACTTTGCTAACACTGATTTTTAAGTAGGTATCAAAGAGTAGTGAAGTTGTTGGATGTGGTGGTGCATGCCTGTAATCCCAGCAGCACTGGAGGTTGAGGCAAGAGGATCTCGAGTTCAAAGCCAGCCTCAGCAAAAGCGAGATGCTAAGCTACTCAGCGAGACCCTGTCTCTAAATAAAATACAAAATAGGGCTGGGGGTGTGGCTCAGTGGCCAAGTGCCCCTAAGTTCAATCCTCGGTACCCCTCTCCCCCTCAAAAAAAGTAATCAAGTCAAACGAAGACAATGTTTTAAAACAAGGGCTAGAAAACAAACTGAGGCTGTCAAAATTGAAGCAGCATTTTTCTTGCTCCTTCCTGAGTTTATACATGTTATATTGAGTTTTATCTAAACACATATAAATTATTATTTTTTTTAGGATATGAAGAGAATTCAGGGAAGAAACCACATGACTGGGGGAACAGGAATTCAGAACTTTAAATTTGGGTGTCAGAGTGTGTCTTGCTCTTGGAGTCCCAGCAGGGATTCTGGAAGTCTTCCACATGTTAGAGGAAGAAGGAATTTCTTCAGCTTCAAGACACTGGCACTCACACTGTGATTCTGAGGTAGAGGAGCGTGACATTAAGGAGCAGACACACCAATGACAGGTCAAATATAGAATCTCTGAGGGTGGAAAATGCAGGGTGAGGCTAAAGTGGATGGTGTCAAGGTGAATGAAGAAGGAAATCAAAGTTAAAATAAGAATTTGGGGAAGACACGGTTTAGCTTCTCTGTCTCTTTTTTTGATGTTCCTTCTTCTCTTATCATTCACTAAAATAGTTTGGGTGAGACAGGCATACGGATGGTTTCAAAGGAAAAGCAGGAGGAAAGAATGGTAGATCAAATGGCATTTTTCCTACTTTTCTCCTCATTCTTAGCTTTGTTTCACTTATAAGCTTCTCCCCCACCTTTTTTCATTTCTATTTCCATTCTTTGTTCTCTCTGCCCAAGCTTGAGCAAACATGGCAGTGAGGATAATCAGTAAAATTCTAGTCAAAGTGCAAAGAAGGCAATCCTTTAGTCATCTCTCTTTCCCTTTAGCTCTCTGGCTTTTAGGATGAAAGATGAGGCACATGAAAAATTGTGCTATCACTTTATTTTCTCTCTGCTGTTACCTTCTTAATTGTCCATCCTATCAGTGTAACTATTGTTTTTATCCTTATCCTGTACTAGGATTTATGGAAGGGAACTTTCTGATCTTCTTCAAGGCTTTAGTTTCGTGTCTGTGTGTGTGTGTGTGTGTGTGTGTGTGTGTGTGTATGTAACACATACAAACTCTGCAGTCCCAAATGTCCAAATGGTCTAGTGTACGCACTGTAGGATACTCAAGAAACATAATCCCAACAGACAATATGGGTAAAAAGTCTTCCAGCTTTTAAGAACCATGAAAGGAAATAAAACAATATGGGTAAAAAGTCATCCAGCTCTTAAAAACCATAAAAGGAAATAAAACTTGTTTAAAATTCACATTTTCAATCTATTTTCTACCATTTTCCCTGCTCTACTACATTCTCACACTCTGGAACCTCTTTCTCTACCTGTAAATTTTCAGTTCCCCACTACAAATTGCCCATGGTGAGGGCCTTTCTTTTCTTATTATTTCAAATTTATTCTGTGTTCTATTTCCAGTAAATTTCTACCCTTCCTGATACAAGTCTCACAGTCTGATCTGGCTCTCCTCCCACCCCAATATGTCTGACAGGGCTGGGGCGGAGAGAGGATGTGAGGCTTGAGGTATAGAGAAGCAAAGATGTCAGAATTGCCTTATTAGGTAGAGGAATTTAAAGATACTGAGAGCACTACACATTAATATTTTTCCCCTTATTATAACATCTTCAATTACCTTCCTCCTTTGTTTGCCTCTATTTAATTACAAGCATATTTATATCTTTTATCCCCTTGAATAATCCTGACAAACCCACTTAAAATTAACTTTTTATTCAAATTTCAGACAGCCCATAAAAATTGCTTATTCACAATGCCTCTACTTTTGAGTCTCTCTTTTTGAAGAAATCCCACTGAAGCTTGGCTTCCCCACCTGTTATAGTTTACCAGTTGCTAAATTTAATGGCTTCTTTTCAGGTCTTAATCTAATTGATTTCTCTGAAGCCTTGACATTCATTCTTAAAACTTTCCTGTTTCTATTTCCACAAGATACTTTGTATTTATCTTTATCTTGCTTTTTCTTTGCCCACTCCTCTTGTCTTTTTACCATGTGCAGCCAGCCCTTAGTACTTGTTGATCCCACATCTGTGGATTCAATGAACTGCAGGTCAAAAATAATCTTAAAAAAATTATATCTGTACCGAATGTGCGCAAACTTCTTTCTTACCATGATTGCCCCCAAAATACAACATAACAGTTATTTACATAGCATTTACATTGTACTAAGTATTATAAGTAATCTAGCAATGGTTTAAAGTTTCAAGAGGATGCTCACAGGTTAGATGTAAATACTGCACCATTTTGTATAAGGAACTTTAACATTCACAGATTTTGGTATCTGAGGAAGTCCTGGAACCAGTCTCTCATGGATACTGACAAATAACTATGTGTCCCAGTGGGTAATCTCAACCATTTTGAGGATGACTTCTCAATCTACAACTCCAGACAACTTTTTTTTCTAGTTACCACAGACCCCTTTGGAAGTTTAATGAAAAGCATCAACATTTGTCACAGGCAAAAAACATAGAGTTTTCTAGTCAATATCTCATTTTTTATGAACTCCCTAATATCTATCCATAGGCGGCCTACATGTTTTAGTTAACATTTTTGTCATTGTGACCTGAAGACCTGACAAGAAAGACATAAAGGAGGAAAAGTTTATTTTGGCTCACAGTTTCAGAGGTTCAACCCATGGTTTGTTAACTGCATAGTTCTGGGCCTGAGTTTAGGTAAAACATCATGGCAGAAGGGTATGGTGGAGAAAAGAAGCTCAGGATATGATAGCTAGGAAGCAGAGAGAGAGGTCTACTCACTAAGGACAAAATATCACTCAAAGGCATACCCCAGTAACCTATTTCCTTGAACTACACTCTACTTGCCCATAGTTACTGCCCAATTAATCCTTATTAGTGAATTAGTCCACTAATAAGATCATACCACTCATAATCTAATCATTTTACTTCTGAAAATTCTTGCATTTTCTTACACATGAGCTTTTGAGCGCTGCCTCATATCTACACCATAACACTACTCTAGAGTTACATTCTCAGCTGCTTACAAACATGTCTAGATGAATCTTCTTTTTTTTTTTTTAAAGTCAGAGTATACTTTCATGTTTTTAATCACTTTTTATACTTTAAAAAATATTTTTTAGCTATCAATCAATCTTTATTTATTTATATGTTGTGCTGAGAATCGAACCCTGTGCTTCACACAAGCCCTGCAAGTAAGTGTTCCAACACTGAGCCACGACCCCAGCCCCTTCTTTAGGTTTCTTAAGCTGGTCAGGTCTTTAGCCTTTCCTGTGGACTTTCCTACTTCATCAAAGATGTATCAGATTCCCCTTGATTTTACTCTCAACTAAAGCTTCACTAAACAGATGAAACTAAAACCTCCGGCATAACCCATTGTTCTTCTTTCCCACACAAGATATAGCAAGATGACACTGTTACAGTTTGGATCTAAAATGTCCCCAAAGACCCATGTGGTAAGGGTTTAGCCATCCACCTGTGGTGCTATTGAGAGGTGATGGAACCTTTAGGAGGTAGGGCCTGGTGGGAGGAAGTTAGGTCACTGGAGGATTCCAATGAAGAGGATATTGGTACCCTGGCCCTTTGCGCTCACTCTCTCTCTCTCTCTCTCTCTCTCTCTCTCTCTCTCTCTCTCTCTCTCTCTCTCTCTCCCCTCTTTGGTTCCTGGTTACTATGAAGTGAACTGGTTTTCCCTTCCCCACCATAGGCCCCAAAACAACAGAACCAAGCAACCATGGACTAAAATCTATCAAACTATGAGATAAAATAAATATTCCCTCCTTATAAATTGTCTATCTCATATGTTTTGCCACAGCAATGGAAAACTGACGAACACAGATTCCAAGTCCTGAAAATTACCCAGAATCATTTTTTATAATCCACTACACCAGCCATTATATTAATTTAGGTCTTTTTCATATGTTTTCCTGGAATATTATCTTATCCCCCAGGATTTCATTGTGGATTTCCTCCACTCTTAAGTATTGCCAATAACTATAAAGAGCTGTCTTTCTAAAACACAGATCCATCCTAATTCCATGCTTAATTACATTTGTTGACACCTTATTGACTTGAGTGGGGTCACAAACTCAAAAGCTCATAAGAACCAGACAAGGAATATGAATTATGGAAATAGTGACTGGTCAGGAAATAACCCAGAATTGTGAGGATCCTAGAGATTGGTGATAATCAGTTATTGCCATTTGTTGCCATCTGCAAATACAGGTCCCATCATTGTCAGCAATTTCAATTTTTCAAGAGAAGACTAAATTGGGATTTTTAAAAGTAAAATCTCTCAATCTTAAATAATTAGCTCAATTATTTAAGGTATGGTGTGGGAAAAACTGTCAAGAATAATGAAGAGTCTGACATTTTATTCTACTGGCAAGCTAACAAGTTAGCCAGCTACAGTTTCATGGGAGTTGGCAGAAGACATGAGAAATAAAGGAATTTATTACTCGTGGCAATCCCAGAAGCCTGTGTTATCATGTGCAATCATTCCCTGAGCCCCGTTCCTATAGAATGACATGGCCAGGGTCAGGAGATATGTGCATACACTGTTTATTGTATTAAAGAATAAACTTGAGTTTGGGGACCTGAATCTTTTATAAAGGGCAGTAACTTTATCTTGTAGGAGATTCTAGCTCTACCTTTCAAATGGGTTAACTCTACAATCGTCCTTGTAAAGACCGTGAGGAACAACAGAGACAGAATCTCTGCCTGTATGGTGTGCAGAAACTTGAAAGACCCATTGAGTCTTTCTACAACTCAAAACCCACATTTGTGGAACGACTCTAACTTATGAGATGATTGTAACCTATGGTAGGGCGTTAATTTATAGCCTGCATGATGGCCATCTATTTTGGTAACTGAAATGTGTTGTCATGGGCCATGCTCATCCATTTACGTTTTACCTGTGGTCATTTTTGTGTGATCAGAGCAGAGTTAACTAGTTAAAACAGAGATCAAATTTAAAATATGTACTGTCGGAGTATTTATAAAAACGTGAGGAGGGGAATATTCTTGAAAGGCTTTGAATGCCTTGCTGAGGAGTGCATCCTGAAACAATGAGAGCCTTTGAAGTAAAAATGGTAAGGCCTTGTTTGGAAGTTATCAAAACCAAAAGTTAAAAGGTCCTTGAGAATATGGTTTCATTGATTGTTTTAGTCAGCTTTTTCTTTCCTGCAACTGAGAGACATGACAGAACAACTGTAAAGGAGAAAAGGTTTATTTAGGGGCTCATGGTTTCAGAGGTCTCAGCCCATAAGTGGCTGGCTCCATTCCTTGGGGCTCAAGGTAAGGCAGAACATCATGGCGGAAGCATGTAGCAGAGGGTAGCAGCTCACATGATGATCAGAAAATAGGGAGGGGGGGGTGGAGGGAGAGAGGGAGACAGGGGGGTCTTCAATTGCCAAATAAAAATATATAATCCAAAGTCATGCCCCAATTACCACCTTTTACAGCCACACCTGGCCACTTCAGTCACCACTCAGTTAATCCCTATCAGGGGAGTAATTCACTGATTGGCTTAAGACTCTCACAACCCAATCATTTCTCCTCGGAACTGTCTTGCATTATCTCACACATGAGCTTTTGGGTGACACCTCACATCCAAACCATAACATTGACTTAAAAATAAAATAACCAACACCTGAATGAAACACAAAACATAAGAGGAAGAAGGAGCAGTAGCAGGAAAAGGGAACAGACAGAATTCAATATTCATATTTCTCCAAGGACACTGTGCTCTAGTCACATTGGATTATTTATCATTCCTTGGATTCAGCATCTCCCCACCCGCCCCCCTGTGTGTGTGTGTGTGTGTGTGTGTGTGTGTGTGTGTGTGTGATGGGAGAGGCAGATTCTTCACATGCTTGGAGTTCAGGCCCTACCGGAGTACAAGCAATTTGGCGGGGTAGGAGCATGCTTTGATCATCAGTATACTCCTTAAACCCTACTAAGTGCATGATGGTTAATAGAGGCTCAGGACACAGGTGGTGAATGAATGAGTGAATGATTACACAGATGCAGTTTCACCTTCTTTTCTACTCATTCACTAAAGCTTGGATAGAAAAGAACTGTTCTTTATGAAGGCGGATTTCCCTTTTCTGCTCTTGCTACATTCCTCAGAGTACTATGCTCCTAGATATGTTTGATTTATTACAACAAATCAAATAATTGGAAATCAGATAATTTCTGTTAGCTCTGGAAAAATTTTTGAACTCAGAAGGGAAGTTTTATTCTTTTTTAAATATAAATATATTCTTATTTAATTGTACATATTTTAGGGATATAATGTAGCATTTCAATATACAACGTATAATGATCGCATCAGGGTAATTGGCATATCTGTTACCTTAGGTGACTAGTGTGTGTGTGTGTGTGTGTGTGTGTGTGTGTGTGTGTATGTGTTGAGAACATTCAAAAAGTCTTCTCTATTATCTTTTTTGAAATACAGAATTAACTGTTGTTAACCATGGTTATCCCAGTATGCTCTGGAACAATCGTTATTTCTTCTAGCCAACTGTTCCTCTATGCTCATTAACCATCCTATTTCCATTGCTCTCCTCTCCCAAATTGTTTCCCCAGCTCTAATAAATACTTAGTTCATCCTATCACTAGTACCTGGCTCAATACTTGACATACTATATTGTCACTGCTTAATAAATGTTAGCAAAATGAGCATGTACTTACACTTGACCAGGTTCGTCTTACATCAATCGTCTTTCTAAGCAATTCAGACTGAGGGTTCATCTGTCTATTTGCTAATGCAATTCATAATTTAGTTTTCATCTTCAATATATCTCTAGCCTGGCAGTGGTTTAATTACTGGGCTGTGTATATCTCATTAAAGACTCACTGTTTCTGTGCCTAATCAAATGAGCATATGCTTAATACAGTGAAAATTTTAGACAAATTGGATGGCATCAAGATAGCTAAAACCTATAGCAACAAAGAAGAATACAAGCAGTTACTTGTTTGTGTTTTAATTGTGTGGGCACTGTTTTAGCTTACCATCTGCAGAATTAGAACAATATTAAGGTTATCCCGAGTGTAAACTATGAATAGTAGGTGGTTAGGGGGTATTTTGGACTTACAGTATCCTCTGCCAGCAGTGGTTTGAAGATTCTCGATGTTGCAGCTATGTGCTTTTATCCCCTCTGAGAGCACTCCATTTGCCTCATTAACCATAGGACTTGAATTAATATGAATTATTGAAGCTATTTTTTGTTGCCTGCTTTTTAAAACCATTTGGCTAAACATCATTGTTTGTTCCTTTCAAAGGAAATGTTGATTAACCCTTTAGCATGAGTGTTTAAAATTAAGAAAACATAATATTGCCATTTTTTTCAAAGCCTTAAAAAACAGTATTAATAATTAAATTAATGGTACATTATTATCACCCTGCTTCTTACTTCTATGGTAAAGAAGAAAGTGCTATGAATTGTACAAGCAATGGAATTCTTATGAATTATCATATTTCTTCTCCTTCCTTTTCTTCTATCAATTTTCTTCGATCACCACTCATATAGTGTCACGATTCATCTTGGATTTCATACTGTTGGACATTAAAAATAAACCTGCATGGTCTTAGATGTTCAACACACACAAAAAAACTCTTTAGTTTTCCCATAAAGTAGCATTAGTAATTCACCACTACGGAGCTAAAGAGTCTTAGGTGTTACTTGAGATAGATGTATAAAACTAGGTGACCCCAAATGACAACAGTAATCAAGATCCATAAATTCATAGTGGGCAAAACCCGAGAGATGGTGGGTCTTACACACTAATTCTTAAATATATCTACTTATGTATGTCTAGGTGAGCTCCCATTACACATCCGTTTACAGGGGCATATTTTCTGCAGTCAATTGTGTTGATTATGTTTATCTCTCATGACTGAAAGAATTTTAAGGGCAAGGGATAAAAGTCACTTCTCCAGGTTATATAGCTTCTCTCTAGAGCTATCAACTGGGATACATATAGATAGAAATGATTCAGAACTTTGTGCCAAATCTGATCACAGGGAGAAAGTATAAAGAAATGAATCCCGACTTCATAACTATTATCAGTATAAATTTCTGGACAAGTAAATATAGTTCTCTTGAACTTCAATTTCCTCACGTTTGTAAGGTGAAGGGTTATGAGGATTCGATAGGAATTTTTATGTAAAGGGTTAGAACAATGCTGGCACATAGTTAGTCCTTAATAAGTGTCAGTTTTTGTTTGCAAACATGCACCTCGAAGAAGCTCCAGTACCCCTGGCTTTTTCTTGATGACCTCTAGAACAGTTAGAAAGGCTTGGCAACTTGCAGGGGTCTCCACAAAGCAGGATGTCCTGCTTTGATCTGCAGGCATGACAGAAGAGCTGGTCTTCCTTAAATGTTGAAGACAAGAGGGAGGGAAGGATGAAAGGGAAGAAAAAGGGAAGGAGAGAAAAAAGGCAGGAAAAAAGGGAGGGAAGGAGGAAGTGAAGTTTGAAGGAAATACCTTTCCCTCACAATCTGATGGTCCATTGTGAAGATTACTAAATGTTAATTAGCAAGCTGTTTTAAATTTGTATCAAGAAAAAATGAAACAGCTGGGCATGGTGGCACATACCTGTAATCTCAGTGCCTAGGGAGGCTGAGGCAAGAAGATCACAAGTTCAAAGCCAGCATCAGCAAAAGTGAAGTGCAAAGCAACCCAGTGAGACAAATAGGGGACAAATAGACAAAATACAAAACAGGGCTGGGGATGAGGCACAGTGCTCAAGTACCCCGAGTTCAATCCCTGATACAAAAAAAAAAAAAAAAAAAAGAAAGAAAGAAAGAAAGAGAAAGCTATGTTTTAACACATTGCAATATAGGCTGATTTGGTATTGCCAACATTACCTTATCAGCATGCAGAACTTGGTTTTCCATTTTGAATTTTTATTTTTGACATTTATATGAAACATTTCCCTGTAAATCACATGAACTTCTCATATAATGTTTTAATGATAATTTTTCTTAATTCTGAAACCAACCAATAGTTTTTCTGTAATATTATAAAATAATTTTATGTATTATTATATAAAAAAACTGTTAAACACAGTTAAAAATAAAAGTGTTGGGTATTTCTTCCTGGTTCTAATCAAGAAAGTTAATGACTATATTTGGCTATGAGATAATTTAAAAAAGAGAAGCAAAAGCAATTGTTATGATTTTTTTTAACTCTCATGATTATTTAATATGATACACATAAGTTTTTCTGTAATGGAGAACGTTACAACAAGAAAAACCACAGTATGAACTCTGAGACAAAAAGTAGATTATTTGGTTTAACTTTTAATAAATAAATACTAAAATTCTGCCTGCAAAAGAAATACCTAGCTGTATATTACAAATGTCATGTTTGCACAGCCGTTCATGGATATGTTTATATTTAAAGTTGATTTGATTTTAAAATTACTTCCAATTTTACATATAAATATATATCTATATTGTTTTTGAAAATTGTAACAGTCAAGCTGAAAGTGATAGGCAATGTTAAAACAAGCACCGAGAAGACACTTTTCTATTCTTCCTGATGGTCATTGATCTAATTAACTGCCAGCAGCAAAGTTAGATATATATTCTATGGCCTTGAATTTGAGTCCAGTTAACTGGCCCCTATGGGGCTAATGCCCATGACTTTGGCCTTTTTAACTACACTTAATAGTACAGAAACATAGATTTTTTTGTTTGGCTCCTAAAGGATTAGAGTTTTTTCCATCTAGTCTCTTCACTATCAATGCTGATTATTTTTCTTTTCTCTTAGCTTTCAAGAAGCTAAATTTGGCAGTAATCATGAGTGCTGATTTTTAAAACTTAAAAAAAAAATCATATTGGCAATCTTTTCTCTCTCCACCCCTAGTAACAAAATATATGAAATATTAAAGAGAAAAAATGGAGATGTCCTAGAATTCCTAGAGAACATTGTTCCTCGTGCTACCTTTAGGAAAAGAAAGGGAGAGGTACATCTTCCTTGTTTTTAAATATATGAGAGAATGTAAAAAGAACAGGTCAGGAGAATGTTCTACATTTTTCAGTCTTACTAATGTGCTTTTTTCCTACCACTACTGGACCTTCTCTTCTTTTCCCTCCCCTTTCTCTCACTAGCAACAATTTCCTGAGGACACAGAGACTGAAAGTGCAAATAGGGTCACATTTGGAGATAGTTTGGTGATATATGTTAATAGGTACTCTGGACTAGCTGGGATCACCAATTTCATTCCTCTTGTTATCTATACTCTGTGAACTGCAGCCTCCAGGGCAAGACGTATTTAACCTGCAATGATACATTGCCCAGGAGCCATTCAGTATTTATGTCATTCTGAATTTTTATTTAGAAACAATTAAAGCTACTTGGAATTTCAAGAATTTTCTTGAGTTTCAGGTCAAAGTTTATTTTTTTAAAAAGATAGAATAACCTACAACTTTATCAGCATGCAACTAAAATAAGAACTGTAATTTTAGATTGTTCTTTTTAGATTAGTTCATTTTTCCTCTGACTGCATTTATCCCCTGCCACCATAAAGTATGCATGGCCCTGCATGGTGAAGGTTGGCAGGTGGATGATTGGGAGGGTTGGTGAGAGAGTTGTACTTGGTAGCAGTAAGAAATTCCATTCAGTATAGTTTTCATAGAATAATCTCATTCTGGAAAACAGTAGGTATTTTTTTAAGATTAAAAAAATCCACTGATTGAATTTTCAAAATTTTAGGTAATCATAATTCTGACATGTTGCTGAATTAGAAAATGTAATGGCATCATTTGATACCAATGGAAATTGCTCCCATTGAACTTTTGATTCACTATGATAACTTACTAATAAAAGCATGTAAAAGCTCCTTCAAACTGCAAAATGTTGATTATCCCAAATTATTTTCTACCTACGACTCTTCTTTGTTTCTGAAAATAAATACTTCTTTATATGAACTTTTCATTAACATATGAAAATATCAAATTCTTGTATAGATGTCACAAGACAAAATATAAAATCCATATAAGTCAGATTCCTTGATATGGACTGAGGTAAACAGAAGCCATACCTAGTATCCCTGGGCTTCCTCACAAGGCTAATCTATGACATAAGTAAAATAACCACTTTCCAAGGAGGAAAATTTGTGCACACAGCACTGAGACATGTTATCTCATTTTATTTAGGCTTTTCTTTTAAGAAATGAGAAAAAATTCATCTATTTATATAATGGCATATTAAAATAACATATTTGTAATAAGGAAACAATGATCTTTCGAGGATCGAGGGATGGCCATTCACCCATGTAGCCTGATAGCCAGTATTCAGAGAGAAATGGAGTTTACTAACAGGATGTATCTCCAACCAACACCAGGGACCTCAGAGCAAGTATTTGTGACACAATTTTTTTTCTTCTAGTGAACAAACAATAATTATTGTTCTGCACATTTACTTTCCTTTGTATCATCATCAAACAAATCATTCTTTTGTGTGTGTGTTTAAACATACACATATCTTAATCTCTTGCCTACTAGTATTTTCTTCTTTGTCATCTTAATTCTACTACCTTATAACTTCAGTTTTTTATAAACTGTATCAATTGCTCCCATAATTTGTTTTGTTTTAATAGCTTTCATTGTTAACTCTGATTCTCTCATTTCCTATTATAAATTTTATTTTTTTAATGTCATTAGTCCATAGCCAGACTTGGGTTGCATGTAGTACTGATCCAGTCATTTCTAGTTTATAAACCTGGATTGGACTGTCATAGCCTGTCTCAGACTATTGTCCCTTTAACTCAACATGTTTCCTAGTTACTCTTTCTATTCAGTTTTACAAGAGAAGTAACACATCAGATCATTATCAGCATACAATTCCAACTCAAATAACTTGAGTATATAAATTGAGTATGTCAAATACAATGACTATACAGTCACTTGGTAAGGTCCTGAGAAACATATTGTGGAAAGAATTTTTAACGGGGTATTAGGATACCTGGATATCAGCTTTGTAGGCCATGAATTGGATCACAAAATTAGGTAAGTTGCTTAATCTCTCAAGGTCTCAATTGTGTATCTTCAAATTTATGGGATGAGTTGCATAATTTGTAGGGTGATGTGAAATTCTGTGAGTCCACATCAGGAGGTTTGAGGACAGAATGAATTTGGAGTAGGATAAGACAAGAGGCCAGGAAGGAGGCTCCAAATAATAAGATATCAGAATAAGAATATTGCTATTTTAAAGAATGCATATCAGGAGTGGTTTTCTAGCATTGCCATGTGCTCATGGGTCTAATAAATGTTATGACTATGCTTATTGACTGTAGTCAGTAAGGCTGAGAGAGTCAAATTCTGAAAAACAGATTCTAGAGGAAGGAAAGAACTCAGCATGTCAACTACTTCCACATATCCCTTAACTTTCCATTAGTGAACATTCCTGCTCGGAATAACAGCACTCACTTATAATTATTAGATTTAGTCTCACATTTCCTTTCTTCCATTTGCTTTCAGGTGGCTACAGAGAAGTTTCCTAAGAATCTAGACATGAATGAAAGTAGAGTTACACTGAAAGATCAATATGTATTCTGAGAAGAGGTATGTAAAGCCATTGGAAGGAAACAGAATGGCTCCCAGGCAGCAAACTTTAGTTATCCAATTGAATATGCAAGATGAAAGACTAATTTTTTTATATTTTTTTTCAGAAGGCAGATTAGCTAATTGTGAAAAAATGACCATGGGAGAATGTCACAGGCAAACTTGACTTGCACTCACCTGAGTGCTATCCAGCAGGCATACTACGTCAGCCAATGGACTTCCTTATTTCAGATTCATTAGCAAAGTGGAGATAAATCCAAGAGTTGTACCACATGGACTTTGAGCGTTTTGATCTCTCTGATAATCTCTTATTGGATATTAGTATCTGGACATTCTGGTTTTGTACAAAGATCTCCAAGTCCATGATTAGTGTGTGATTAGTTCTAAGATATGAATTTTCATTTGATGTGATAGGAGTATTATCAAAACTTATCATTCTTAAAAGACCAGACTTTAGGCAGTGATACATTTACCCAAGTAATGAGTGCCACACTACCCCTTCAACATAGAAGAACACGGGTAAACAGAGATAAGCTTCCTGTAGTAACTACCCAACATCCATTTGCCTTCAGCTCACCTCCATGCTTAATTTTTAAAATATGTTCACATTTCTACTTAAAGTGAATTCCAAATATTCTACATGGCCTTTGAGTTTCTACCTTATCTGCCTGCTATCTCCTCTTTTCTGTCTCTGCCTTTCACTTGTATCATCAAGCTATGCTACTCTTGTTTTTGTTCCATTGACTTGTGATGGTTGCCTCTATCTTGAAGCTTTTGTATTTATCATTTCTTTTGCCTGAAAATTAAGTTTCCTATGTGACTGATTATTGTTAACCACTTAGGCCTTAACTAGATATAATGAGAAGGTATATGGTTTAGATATGGAATTTCCCCCATTTAATGTGATGAAGGCCTTGTCCCCAATGCAGAGGTGGGGCCTTTGGAATGGTGATTGGATAATGACGACTCAGTCATCATTGCTGAGTTAATCCACTGATGGTTTCATAATTTGATGGCATTTTTGGGAGGCGGTGGAAACTTAAGGAGGCAGGGCCTAGTTGGAAGTAGGTCATTGGAGGCATGTCCTTGAAGGGTATTTCTTGTCCCAAACCCTTTCTTGCTTTCTTTTTCTTTCTTTCTCTCTCTCTCTCTCTCTCTCTTTTCCAGTCACCATGAGATGAACAGCTCTGGTCTGCCATGCCCTCTCCACCATAATGAGAACATCATGAAGAGAGGAGGAACAGAGGAAAACCTATGTACAAGCCTACATCAGGTCCATAACAATGGAACCAGCCAACCATGGATTGAAACCTCTGAAACCATGATCACAAATAAATATTTCCTTCTTTAGGTTGATTTTCTCAGGTATTTGATCTCAATGACCAAATGACACAGAAGGCTTTAGTGACCTGTGACAACCCTCTTTAGTATGCTTCCCTATCTATTTTTCTCTTTTATTTTTGAAAAAAATTACAGCTAATACTATGCTAATAATTGCATTCGTTTCTTTTCTTTTGTAAAAGCCTATTTCCTCACTAAAATATAAAATCCACAATGATAGGCTCTTGCTTACTGTCATATTCTTAGTACCCAGGAGACTGCCAGAAATACAGAACACTCAATCAATATCTTTTAAATAGATTTTTATAACTGCCATAATCTAAATAGCTTAAGTGTTGCATTTCAAAGGGCACTTTCTGATTGTTTTGGTCAGATGATGGCATTCTCATGGGGCTTACAAATGTTCCCGACTTTTAGAACAAGATGAAGTAGTTTAGGTTGTGTCTGCCTCCAGAGCCTTAGCCCAAATCTAGCTGACACTTGGCACTACAGAAGGTGGATTTCCCTGTTGAAGGCCTAATGCTGTCACAAATGTCTCATTAGGGAATACCTGGGTCAGGAGAGCTATAGGGATAATGCTAGAACCAAGGATAAATCGGAATTCTTTCACATATTTCCAGTTGAGTAGATACGTTATATATGATTTATATAAAGTGTCTCAAAGTAAACTTTTCTAATTCCCTCTGTCTTTCTCTCAGTGATTGAACTCAGAGGTGCTTAACCAATGAACCACATCCCCAGTCCTTTTTATAATTTATTTTTAGACAGGGTCTCACTAAATTGCTGAGGCTGGCTTTGAACCTGCAATCTTCCTGTCTTAGCCTAAACATTTCTAATTCTAATGGCACTTTGCATTTCAGGGATTGAGGAGGTCCAGAGTCGTGGTGGAAAGAGGTCAGACTCTGGAACCAATAGGGCTGGGTTTTCATTTAGCTTCATCACTTACTAGACATGGGTCCTTAACTAAAACCTTCCATTATTTCGGAGTCCTAGTTTCCTCTTCTGTAAAGTAGGACTGATAATATCTCCCATAACTGCCTTAAAGGAGATTAACATTATGTACAGAGTGCCTGGCACACAACAGACACAATAGATTTATTTTGGGAACCTCACAGCCTTTATTGGTATTGTGCTTCAATATTTGTCTTATTCAACTGGCTTAAGTTATATTATCACTTGTACGAATATTAAGTTATAGTGCATTATAAGAGAAGAAAAGTATAAAGCCCATATCACCATTGGGTGTCACTGGAATTTGGCAGTGGATATGAGGCAGATGTGGGGACTATGGTAACCAGCACTCAAGGTGTACACCTAGAAACTTCAACATTACCAAGGCCAAATTCCTCACCAAGAAGCTATTCTAGTCTTTCTTTGTGCTTAGTCATTATTTAATGTAAATGTATCTTCTCATTACCTCATGCTTTCTGCTTACAGACTAGATTTTTTTCCTTACAATTTCAATTTATAACTCTAGGTCTCCATAATTCCACTTTCCCCAGCATGACTCAGCCTCTGCTTTGTACCTCTTGAGCCCATATTCAGCTTCCATATTCTATCAACTTCCTGTGTTATGGTTACTGTGTGAGGTGTCCCCCAAAATCTCATGTGTGAGACAATCAAGAAGGTTCAGAGAAGAAATTATTGGGTTGCGAGAGTCTTAACCCAATCATAAGTTAATCATAAATTAACCCATAAATTAATCATAAATCAACCCATAAATTAATCCCTGATGGGATTAACTGAGTGGTAACTGGAGGCAGGGGAGGTACAGCTGGAGGAAGTGGTTCATTGAGGACATGTCTATGAGGTATATATTTTGTATCTGAAGAATAGAGGTTCTTTCTCTGTCTCTTTCCTTCTGATCGTCATGTGAACTGTCTCCCTCTGCCACACTCTTCGGCCATAATGCTCAGCTTCACCTCAAGCCCAGAGGAATGGATCCAGCCTTCTACAGTAAGCCCTCAAATAAACTTTTCCCATCTACAATTGTTCTGGTTGGGTCTTTTAGTAACAGCAGTGAAATAGCTGACTAAAACAACCTGGTTCTGGGTATGTTTCAGTATCTAATTCTAAAAAAGAACTCATACTGGTATTACTCAAGTTTTATTACTAAGCTCTATCATGCTCTAAATAGTCACATACTGTTTGACCCCCTTGAAATCAATATTTGCATATGTCAAAATGGGAAAGTATCAATAATTTTGTGTGGTACAAATTAATGTCTGAGTTTTCTGGTAAGGGAACAGTTTTAAAGCCAAGAGTGAGGTGGTATCATTTAGTACATGAAAAATAGTAAATAGTTTTAATTTATGCCATTTAGAATGAGTTGAGGCTGGGACAATCATTGTGATTTTTTGTAATTTACAAAATATTTAACCATTTTTATTGGCTGAAATTTTAGACCTGGAAGGGAACATTTATTTAGTACAATACTTTCACTTTAGAGAATAAGGAAACCAAAACTCAAACAGGAAAGTACCATCTGATGCATGGAAAATTAAAAATTAGAAAGCTGAGTCAGTGAAAGAACATAATAAAGAAATTCATTTATTAAATGGTGGTTCCATTCCCAATTTTCCAAGAAATATCCACACTGCTTTCCATATTGGCTGCACCAATTTGCAGTCCCACTAGCAGTGTATGAATGTACCTTTCTCCCCACATCCTCACCAACACTAGTTGTTGTTTGCCTTCATAATAGCTGCCATTCTGACTGGAGTGAGATGAAATCTTTGAGTGGTTTTGATTTGCATTTTTCTAATTTCTAGTGATGATGAACATTTTTTCATGTATTTGTTGATTGATTGTATATCATCTTCTGAGAAGTGTCTGTTCAGGTCCTTGGCCCATTTATTGATTGGGTTATTTGTTTTTTTGGTGCTTAGATTTTTGAGTTCTTTATATACCCTAGAGATTAGTTCTCTATCTGATGTATGAGGGGTAAAGATTTGCTCCCAAAATGTAGGCTCCAAAGGATTTAAAAACAGCATACTGCAGGGACACAGTCATATCAATGTTTATATTAGCACAATTCACAATAGCTAAACTGTGGAATCAACCTAGATGCCCATCAATAGATGAATGGATAAAAAATGTGGCATATATACATAATGGAACATTACTCAACAATAAAAGAGAATAAAATCATGGCATTTTCAGGTAAATGGATGGAATTAAAGAAGATAATGCTAAATGAATTTAGCCAATCCCAAAAAATCAAATGCCAAATGTTTTATTTGGTATAAGAAGACTGATTCAGAGTGGGATAGGGAGTGGGAGCATGGGAGGAATAGATGAACTGTAGATAGAGCAGAGGGGTTGGAGGGGAAGGAAGGGGGCATGGGGTTAGAAATGATGGTGGAATGTAATGATTGTTCTTATCCAAAGTACATGTATGAAGACACGAATTGATGTGAATAAACTTTGTATACAACCAGAGACATGAAAAATTGTGCTCTATATGTATAATAAGAATTGTAATGCATTCCACTGTCATATTAAAAAAAAAAAAAAAACTAAGCCAGGAGTTATCCATCATGAGGTGAAATGGAATATCAAAGATGGGCGTGAATAGAACCAAGGACCAGAACAGTCTGTATGAGCAGGTAACTAGTAGAATTCTCTTTTGAGAGCAAAATAAAATAAAACAAAATTTCAAACAATGAAAAATAAAGAAATTTATTTATTAATGCTGGAAAAAATCCTATTGTACAAATATTTTTTTGTACAAATATTTTAAAAAACAATTCTATCAAAAATGTCATGGTCTAGTTTGTAAGGAAACACGAATTTCAGTATAATAAATGCTATAACCAAAGTGTACACAGGGTCAAAATGCCTACTCATGAATTTGAAGATTCAGGGAAATTTTTCTAAAAGAGTAGGTTTCCGAACTGAGACTTGAGGAATTATGTGTTAGTCAAGAAGCTGGAAATGCAAAGTCTGTTTGAGAGAAACCAGAAAGGGTAGAATGTGAGCAAATGTGGCCAATGGGGAGAAAGGAAGGAGAGAGGGTCCTGGGTTACCAATGAGAAAAAAGCATGTCTCTCTTCCCTCCTCTTCCCTCTCTCATTGCTTTCTTTTCTTCCTTATCTCTATTATGCCCAACTCTGATAAATCCTAAAATAACTTTGCATTCTGCCTCCTAATCCAAACAACAGTGAAAAAAATTGTTGAAGAGGTGCAGAGTGGTAGAAGAAAATCAATTTGAAATTTGAAGTTTATCCTAATTAAATCGTAAGGCATCAGTTATACCTTCATTTGGGGGTGCCAAATAAAACTTTTCCCTTGCCCCTATCCTTGAGGATGCTGTCATTTCTGTGGGGAAGATCACTTTAAATATTATTCAGATCTCCTCAGTGTTTGTAGTCCAAGGTGTTGGCATTTTCACACTTAATACGCACACTTCAATCTCTTCACCCAGTCCTGATACCCTACAGAATGCCTTTCAATACATCCTCTCCCCAGGATGACAGCAAGCTATTATGGCCTCTGTTTGGGTACTCCTCTTTGGCTAGTTATGTACCACCTGCTTCAGTTGGGTTTGTATGGTGTATTCTTAATGCAGCTGCTTAATTTCCTGGCATGTGTGACTGAGGTTATAACAAATGATTCATGTGTGGAAAATCAGAAGACAGTCTTGTCAGAATAGTCACACCACAAATAAAAATCCAGAAAGACCCATGCTGATTCCAAAAAGGCAATTATAATAGTACAATATTTTGAACTTTCTATACAATAAGACCAAAAATGACCATTTATTGAAGAAGCAAGAATTTCACATAAGCATTTACATTTTCCACTTCCTCCTCTTTCTGTGGATTAAAAAGTAAATCTTTGCCCAAAATAAGAACTTATTCAGAGGCAGACAAGAAGGAAAAGCTGAATACTAAGCATTGCTTAAGGCAGTAAAGAGTTTGATTCAATACATTTTTACCCTAAATTTAACTACAGAGTTCAGCATTTAAATGTATTGAAAGATTCAAAATCAAATCTTAGTGAAACTTTTCAAAAATCTACCAAATTGTGTGTGTATGTGTGTGTGTGTGTGTGTGTGTGTGTGTGTGTGGTTTTTCTTTCATTTTATTAAAATATAACTTTAAAAAATCATTTCTCTTTAATGATGAGAATTAATTTGCGAAGAAATTTTAAAAATGAACATCAAAGTGAAAAAAAGAAAAAAAATTATAGGCTGAGATGAGCACTCCAAAGAAAGGAAACTGAGAATACAGCAATAAGATACCACTCTTGGTAGGCTGTAAATGCCCCTCTGCTTTTAAAATTCCCTAACAAGGTGAGCGAAACCATTCCAAGAACACTATTGTCAAGAGACACCTTTGAACTGATCTATCCTGAAGAATAACCCCCAGAAAGGTAGAAAAAAAAAATAACTTTCATATGTTTGTGGCCACACAGTGCAGCTCCGACTTCTGAACATTTTTCCCCAATTATTTTTGTAAAGTATTGATCGCAATTTAATTTTGCAGTCCCAACATGAGAGGCGCTTCATGCTGAAATGTCTCACAGGAGATTGTAATCAGGGTCTAGCCTGAAGGTGAAGCGCTCGTACATAGGTTTTACTCTATTCCTCCACTCTTCATCAGCTCGGGGATTGGAGCAGAGGGCATTCTCAGGCAGATTAATTTTTGACGATGGGATCGATGGAAGATGTTTTTTCCTCCTGACATTGAGTCATCTAATTTGCTGTTTATCTTTGGCTTATTGAGTTTTGAGCATTGTTAAATCATACCTTTCAGCTGTTTAATTTCATATGTGAATTTTGCATTCCCCTCTTGTACTTTGGCATAACTCTTTTACCTAAAATGAGCGGGATGATGGGCCTTTTTTGACACAGGGTTACTGCTTTTGAGTCTGTTAAGTACTCCAAGGTAATGTTATAGTACTTTCTAGCCTTTTTTCTTTGCTTGTGGCCATAGATCAGCTCACCTCTAGGGAAATCATTACTTGCCATCATTATTATCCCTAGCACCTTCATCTATTCTCCCTTGTTTCCTGACTCCATGGCTTGATGAAGTGCCTCGGTGTGCGAACACCTTATCGCAGGTCTCATAATTAACCCCTTCATAACACAGGCCGAGGAAATTATTTTCCCTGTGATATGCTCCATCTAGTTCAATATTTGGGGTTCTTTGTAGTAATCACGCAGCTTTAACAATTCCAACTCTTTTTGCAATAAGATATGGATGTTGTAGCTGTGCTGATGGCGGTGAGAAAAATGCTTTCCTAGAGAAATTTGGACTTATAACCTTTTTTTTTTTTTTTTTTAGGTAAAGAAGCTGTTTCTCAAGACAGCACCTCATCTGTACACTGAATATTGCCCACGGTGGCAATGCTAAGTTAAATGTTAGTCATTCTATAAATTTTCCTGACTATACTCATAATTATCTAGACATTAATAAAATACAAAAAAGTCTCTTTGTTTAGTTTGAAAAGTATGACATATCTTATAATATACTTGAAAACAAAATAAAAGATATTAACAGAATATACTTCAAGATTTGAATTTAACTGTAAAACAACGTGTCAGCTCTATTAATTCAGTAATAAAACTATTCCATACTCCAAACCACTTATGAATTCAATTGAACAGAAAGATATTATTCTTAGTCTCTTGAAAACGGCCATGGACCAACCCTTTGTAAACCTGGCTTTGCTAACTAGTTGAGTTTCCTTGAGAAGATCACCTCTCTTTGGCTATTCATTTCCTCATCAATTAAATTAGGGATTTAAAAGCAATATTTCTTTTGAGTGAACCATGTATGATTTGTGACATTTTTTCTGCAATGTTACATAATTGTTAGTCTCTGTTTATCACTTAAATTTAGCTCAAATTCTTCCTCCTCTGTGGGGTTTTTGTGCCTGTTGTTCCATATTAGTGGAATCACTAAAATCTAGTTATAACCAGACACCTGTTTTTGTGTTAGTTCTTATGATGCTTTCTGATACTTTAAAGATGTCTTCATAGCTGCATATTACCAGAAGGGGCTAAGCTCCCATTTAAAATCTATTCTAATATCTCTAGGAAATGACCAATGTTTATTCTGTGAGGCTGCATTTTATTTTTGGAATAAGCCCACATTTACTTGTAGGCTTTTGGGTCATGAATATGAATAATCAAGACCAGAAACTTGGATTTCAGTTAAACCTCTGTATGATTTGAATTTTTTTTTAACCGACACTGATAATAAACACCTTCCCAGGCAGAAAGATCTCAGAATGCACTGCATGATGTCAGCAATGTTAGAATAAGCATATACTCGAGTGAGGTGTCTGCTTTGGAATAACAACATCTATTTCGATATAATACAATATAATTATTTTGTTAATCAGTTTCATTTCCTTATAGACACATAGCATGTGTCTTGTCCTATTAAGATGTAAATTCTTTCCAGGCAAGAAAGTGCTATTAATTGTAGAACATTTGACTTGTAAACATTTCAATTCTTTCCTTAATTTAGACTTTAAGTTGTTATTAAAGAATCCATCAACTGAAATTTGTGAGAATGTGTTTGTACTTTATTAGCTGGCACTAGAGCTCAGGATGAGGTAATATTAAAAAGAAAAAAAAAGACAGAAGAAACAAATTCTCTTCTCCACAGGAGGATATATGAATTGTACATGTAAATAATAATTTACAAATTAACATCCACATCCATAAACATTAATGTAGGTCAATAGTTTTATGAATTATATTAAAATACTTTAGTCCAAAACTTTTTTTGTTTAACTTGTCAGCAGGAAAAAGAACTGTTTCCCAAACTGTGAATGTAAAGAGCTGGAAAAGAAATACTCTTCTCCCAGAATGTACCTTTCTTTTATATCTGAGTAAGTCATGGCACTCAAGGGAGAATATTGGGCTTGTTAATGGTGCTTGAGGCCAAGTAATTATAGACTTTAATTCCGTGTACAAAGAGAAGCTCCATGATAGTGTTGACTGCATCAGTTCAAGTCCAAGTCCTGGTCAATCAGATGCATTCACACAGAGAGATCAGAGGGAACACCAAACCTGTTTAACTTGTTTAGCTGATATCAGATATTCATTAGATAGTAATGGTCAGTTTGTTCTTCAAAATCAACTTAAAGTTTCAAGATATTTTGTTTTGGTTTGTGTTTTTAGTACTGGGGATTAAACCCAGGACATTACACTTGCTAAGCATGTGCTCCACCATGAGCCACTCCCCCAGCCTCCTTCCAAGATATTTTTAACTCCAATGTTTTTATTTTTCATTTCTAGTATATTTTGTAGCTATGTACAAATCCAGCTATTATATACACAGCTTATGTATTTATATTGTTTATTATAAATATATCTATGTGGTGTATTCACATTATAATTATATAATGGTCTTGACAGTAAATAGCTAGGATACATAATAAAATAATTATTGCAGAAATATTTAATGTATTGATTGAGCTTTTGTTAATGTTCTCATAATAAATTCTGAGCTGAGTATCATTTAATCCTTACTTCAACCCTGTGAATGGCTCCTGTTATGACCCTTATCTTATAGATTAGCAAATTTATGTAGACTTTTAGGATTATGAAACCCATTTTAAGTAATAAATCTAGATTCCAAAGCAACTAAGTGGTCTACACAGAGTTTCATAGCTGAAGCTCAGGTTGAAACAAAACCTTCGTGACTCGACCATTGCACTCCACCACCCTGTCTCCTAGTGGGCTGTGTTGCTTTGGAGATACCATCCACTTTCCTTGGGGAGAATTTCATTGTTTGTTACTATGATCTTCCTTTGAAAAAAAAATCAAATAAAAAAACCCTTATATAAACATGCTAGGATTTTGATACTAAGTATGTTTTTGTTTAAAATTTATAAGCATGACTTTATTTTCAATATTAAGGCTTGGCCATAAAAGTGTTTTGACTCATAAATATGAATTAATTTTACCATCATAAATTAGGCAGTTGTAATAACAGCCAAGCCTTAAGACATAAGTCCAAAAGAGATAAATCTTAAAGTTGGTTTAAAGATCCTGGGGAAAGTAATCCAGGAAGGGAGAAGCCCAGTTATGAATGCCAGAACCTGGGAAAAGTGAGTCATCATGGCCCTAAGCTTGAGTCATAGTCAGACACTATAGCAGTTGGTGTTTCAAATCATGTTTTTCTATTGCTCCCAAACTCACCTTTCCATTGAGAATAGGAACTTTGGGTCCAAGAAAGCTAAATTGTAAACTAAGATATTTCTTCTGCATCTTTCTTCACCTACATATATCCTGAGCAGAAGCATTCCTGGTCTGTGAGACTACCTAGCTCTAGGCTAGAGAGTTGGGGACAAAATGATTGCTGCCATTCATTTCCAATTAATTCTCCATCAATACAGTATCTCTCCCACCCTTGTTTATGTGCATGGTCCAGCCATTCTGCAACATAAATTTCTCCCACTATCATGTATCTACTATCTTGGTATGTATGAATAGTAATAACATTTTCAAAAGTATACCAAAAGAGGAAAAAGAATAAAATTTAAAGCCCTGGATAATATACAACTTCACAATTAGTTATTTAATGCCTTAGAAAAGATTTATTATTATTAATTTCAAACTATGTGAACCTAATAACCATCATGTCTTGCATTAACATCACAGATTTTTTTTTTAATCTTGGGAACTGTAATAGGCCATAGTCAGATATGTTATATTAAAAATTTGAAGGCAGCTAAGAATCAAACACTAGAATATGGGTTATGTAACCATGTAACAGCAAGAAATTCTGAGCCAAGACATTAAATTTGACAAATTTGGCCACATGTAACTCCTTCCCCAATATAAAATGATATAAAGATAATCTGAGGTTCTGAAATCTTCTGTCTTGGTCAATAACTTGACTCTAGGTTGCTAAGACTACCAAACCTCAGGTATACATCAGGGGAAATAAAAGGAAGTCACCCAGAGGTTGCATCCTAGCCCATTTTCAGGCATATTTGATCTTGTCTGTGTATGCTGCACATCTTTGTTGTGGTCATTTCCTCTAATTCTGGAAATGGAACCAGCCTTTGTGTGCTGGGCCAGAACAGAAACTAATCACACACATTACCTATCTGATTTTCCTGAGTACTAAATATGGGAATCAGGGAAGGTGCTACCATGCTCAATATACAGGAAAAAAGGTAAGATTCAAGGAGGTTATGTTATGTATCCAAGATCTGAGACAAACTTACATCTGGGTAAGTTGACTCTTATTCCTGCTCTGTTACTGAGTTGGTGAGGAATAGACAGAGCTACTTATTCTACAGTGCACTGGAAGGTGTTGCTGATTGTGAATTAGCAGAATAATTAATTCTAAATCATTTTGGCTTATTTTTATTAGGCAAAACAATGTCCACCTTTTTTTATTTTGTGGTCTAATTCACAAATTTTTGCTAACTACGTTGTCTGGTCTAATGTCTACCACACATCTGTCATTAGGTTCTAAACATAACTGAAGATACAGTACCAGGGCAAAAATTTGGGGTAAGGGAGGTATATACAGAGAGTATTTTTGTGGAGTGCAATGATAATAGGAATGAAAATAAAAGCAGACACAGGTCTCAGCAAATATAAAACAAGATCTATACCATTATAACCATCATACAAGCAAGAAAAACAGCCAGTATTTATGAAGTATTGTTTTCTTTTTCTTAACATCATATATCTAGGCCACCAACCATTTGTCTGTTCTTCTAGGATTATTATCCATTTATAGTAGCTTACTGGTCACAAATGCTGAATTTTACTTTATAATCATATTGTCTTTGATAAGCTGTAAATTCTAATGCTAAATCCACTAGGTAAAAAGAAGAAAATATGTATTTTAGTGCAAGCAACATATTCTAGTCAGCATGCTTAGTGAAACCTATTATGTGAATCTTATCACTTGTTCTAGGAAGTGATATGCACTTGAATGAAAGTAGTAGTTTTCCATGAAGAATATGAATAACAAGTCCCAAGAAGAGTCCATAAGGATAGGGGATGGGGGTAAGCCTGGATTGAAGGGTGAGTGACATTTTGGTTCATCTGACACTAGCCCAATCTGAGAAATAATCAACTACTTGGCTAGGTCCTTACAGACAATTAGACTTACTTTGTTAGAAGATGACATTCAGTGCTGTTAGTCTTGATTATTCAGAGAGAAGAGACTTAAATCAAATTGAATCCTAAGCCATTCATTAGTTCACTTAACATCATTAATTTTAGATCTGATTACTAATTTCAGAGTACTTTAAGCTTTGTTTGATCCTTTTATATGAACAATTTCTTCCTTAATATCTCATTTTCTTTCTCCCTGTTTTGCTCTTTAATTCTTTGGAAATGACTTTCATCTTTTACAGGATTCCCAGAACATTTTGACGATGGAGAACTGTTTCACTTCAGATTAATCAGTGTTCTTTCTAACTCCCTGGTGTATTGACTAGTAACCTCATGACAGTCTGCTAATTTGAGCACCATAGAAAAATTATTGACTTAGTTTCCTCTCTCTAATGATGCTTTAAAACTTATGACAAATCTTACATCCTCAACAAGATCATCCATGACCCTTGTAGCAGAATTAAGTACTACTTCTTCATTGGGGAGTACCTGATACACAACTATTCTCTCAATTATTATAGTATAATTCATAAATTTTAGTTATTTATTTTCATAAATATTGTAGGAATTTTTCCAGTCAGGGGCCAAACCTCCCTAACTGATAAAATTGGAGCACCCACTAGTATCTGCCATTTAAGAAATGGCCAATATATATTAGTGCAAAGAATTATTTGAACATCTTTTGTTAAAAGATGAAAAAGGGAGGGTTGGGACCAGTTGTTCTTCTCTAGGCAAAATGTTTGGGCTTGTGTTATTTGTTAGAACATAAATGAGTTGGCATTTATGCTTATGGAATAAGTTAGAAATCTATAATTGTAAATTCATGCTGATTTTAATGAAATCAAAACTCAAAGTGTGAAACTATCCAAATAAATATAATTTTCCCCAAACTGCTTTGATATGAAAAAGACTCCTTGGCATGGCTCCAATTAACTATCTTAGTCACCCACACAGAAGCAAAAAGACTCCCTCCATCTGATTAAAAGTTTCTGCAAATAGCAGAAACACTCACAGCATCCCTGGTTGTTTTCTCTCTATGGGCATTTCACAACCCAGAGCAAACAGAATGAACTGATTCTGTCATTTGTATAGACAGATCTGATCTATGTCTCACTTTTCATGCTTTTAAAGTCCTACTGAATATGGTTTGAGTATTAAAAAGAAATCATATAAAATATATTAATAAAAAGTGATGTTTTTATACTTAGTCTAATACTTTATGGCCAAGACACATATTCAAAGTTTAATTATAATAGATTAAACTTCTACTAGTAGGTTCTAATCTGCAGTTGTTAAGTGCAGTTTTTAAGGGTCTTTGTTTTTTAAAATGTCAAGCTTTCGTTTTATATTCTTCTACCCTTTGCCTACTACTGGTATCCCTGCTTCTGTTAATTGTTCCAAACACCTGCTACAAACTCAGCCCTTGAATAAACAAAAACTACAGGGAACTTGACAGCAAAACAAATATATACAGATACAGGAGTTTTATAGAACCTGCCCTCTTACTAAATGTGTAAACACTCAGACTGAAAAAACGAGATCTGCAGATGTATCTCCTGGCAAATAAGAAAGAAGTTACCCACAGAGGCCAGTTTATGGAGACAGTGAAACCATGGTAAACGTGTCTGCCTATCATTGGACACGACGCTCTGGATGACTCTATAGACACAAGACCGACCCAGTGAGCTGCCTCATTTTCTATCATGAAGCATAAAAGGTAACTTTTCATTGTGGACCAGGGTAAAATAGTTCACTGTCCCTGTGTAATATAATGGGTAAGTAGTGTTGAAGGTAACCCTCCCCCCACCCCTTATCTGAATGAGGGAACTTTTCCAGCAGTGGGCATATATCAAATGTCTCCCAGGAAGATTAGAGGAAGAACATGGTCTTTACCCATGAGGTGATAAACATCCTGTACTAGCAACAGTGAAGACTTGGAAAGGGAATAAAGAAAGGTCTCTAAGCATTCTTAGGCATGCCATAAAAGGGCATATTCAACAGAACTCACGGAAAAGTAATGTCTGGATGGCACTCAGGGAGGACAGGGAGGGATGTGGTGATTTCAGTGCAACTCAGGGAGGAAGGGCATCACTGAATGTAGGCAAAGGCACTGTCTCCATTCCACAACCTCCACATCCAGAAAGATGATGGCAGTGGTGAGTTGGACTAGACAGTCCAAGATCTCTTCCAGCCCCAGGACTTAATGTTAAAAACAAATTATTGAACACTGAAGGCAAAAGAGATACAGGATAAGCAATCCCTCTTTATTTCACTTTTTAAAAAAATTGACAAATAAGAATTCTTAACATTGATGTTTTCCTTTTTGTTCATCTTTCTGTTGTGTTGCTGTTGCTGCTGCTATAAAGTGAGTACAAAAACAAATACCATCCTGAGTGTCTCTCTCTTGTAGAGATAGCAAGGAGAAGAGTGAAGATGATCGAAGAAAGTAAAATAGGTGAAAGAAAGAAATGGTGTTTTCAAAGAAGTATTAAAAGGAATCATTCAATGAAAAAGATTCCTTTGGATTTTAAGCACTTATACGTCCAGCAAAACCTTGCACTCAGGGAGACAGGTTGGTAAAATGTGCAGAAGCAGAGTGTGACTTGGAAGAAAGCCAGTGCAAATGCACAGAGGCACTGCTTTGTGCAGTATTGTTTCTGTGGGTAAATGCCAAGACTGGCCCTGGGCTAATTGAACCAAGCAGCTGCATGGGTCACATCAGTAAAAGGAGCAAGTGTTAACAGGTGCAAGGGGGCCACAGGCTCTCCCTTTGTCAACATTGAAGTAAACAGGTAATGCTGTTCACTTGTCTTCCTAAAATGTAAAACTTCAGACTCAAATGGAAAGCAGCCCTTGGCATCTCCTATGTGTCTGACAAGGAGTCTAGGGTGCCTCCAGCTCCCCCAATTCAAACCCACTCAGTTACTCATGTCTGGAAGGAAACAGAAGTTCGAGAACTGTAGCTTCTGCTGTAGCTTCTGCTGTTGATGCTTAGGATGGATAGCAAAATCACAGGGATAGAGTGGCCTCCCCAATACAGACTGTATCTTAAAGTTGTTTTCCTTTAAGAAGCCTCTGGTGGGGGGAGAAACCCTCTCTCCCATTCCTGATTCCATTCAGGGACACTATAATCTTATTCTTGTTTGCTTGCTTAGGGCATAAAAAGCACCAAGGCCAGTCCTGCTAAGTTGTTTCATTCCCTCTGCGTCTCAGGTAGTCTCTGTCAAAGAAATTGAACTAAAATGGTTGCTGGGAGTTAAGAAATTAACATTCCCACCACAACAACTTCAGATTGGACCAAGGAAAGAATCTGTAAGTGGGGTTTAATGATCCATCAAAGCTATAGGGTTTAATTTTAGACCAGAAATATTTTTCATTTATGTTTATGAATGTGTGAGGTTTTTGAACAAAGGAAGAAAGGGAACTGTAAGCTATAAAACGGAATCATAAACAGTTGATTTTATCATCAGGAACAATAGCCACTTTACACTGAGTTGGAGTGTTCAGGGGCCCACAAAGGTTTTGTCTCCATCAAGGTTCTTATTCCAAACAACTTGGAATTCTGCCATTTCTGGAGGGTGAATTAGATAAATGTTTTTTCCTCCTCTCCATTGCGTACTACCTTAGCATTTTGACAAGTCTGCTGGTTCACACAATGCATTGCTCATTTTACTTCACATTTTTGTATACAAAACAACACTGAAAAAACTAAAACAAGTAAGTCTCTTTTGTCTTAATATTCAGAATCATTTTTGTACTAAATTCATAAAATATTACATAGCTTACCTAGGACTGGCCACAAATCCCAGGAGAGTTTATTAATAAAGCTAATGAGAAATGTACCTTGTCATTGCATCTCAGGCAAAGCTGAAGAAAATGAGTCACCATGGCTTTGGAACGTTCTCCTTCACAGAATCTCTTTCTTCTTCCAACCACTTGAAAACAAAACCATTGGGTTGAGCTGGTTGTATTTATTAACTAGTATTTAAAGAAAGAAGTCTGATTTTTCAGTTTTGCTTTATTTTGTTTTGTTTAATGAAGGAAGTTGGCATGTAAAGACAGAAGACTCTGATGTTTGTCCGTGTCATTAGAACACGGACAGTCTGGTATTCCATCCTGGCACTCATGTATCAAGGGAAAGTGTTAAAGGTGAGGGAGTGCACAGTTCATAATAGCCTGTATATGTAAAACAGAGGCCACATGCCCTTGATTTGTGGAATCAGTGTTGCATGTAGCCGTATTATTTAGGTTAAGCAGCCTGGAGGCTTAGCCACCCATTTGTTGTTAAGGCTCTCCTAAAAACAGGAGCATCTGCTTTTCCAGGAGCCATACTACAAGTTGAACCTCACTTTATTCTGGGTTAATTTTTCCTAAATTTTCTTCTTCAAGCTCTATAGGTGTGTTGCAATGAATTATTGATGTGGGAGACCCCAGGATCATATAAACATTCCAGAATGGTAAACTGCATTGTCCAATTGATTGATTCATTCATCAGACTTTTAAGTGCCTAGTGTGTGCCAGATATTATAGATCCTGGAGGACTTTTACGGTATTCCAAGTCTAGGGAAGGATGCAAAAAATGTTTGCAGTCAATTATAGTGAAGTGAGTGCTGTAATAAAGGAACACTGAAGAGGTGTATATATCTCAGCCCTGGAGATTAGAAAAGCTTTCCCCCAGCAATTTCTTTACAACAGGCACTTGGCAAGTCAGTTGATGTTTGACAGGAAGAGAGAAGCTGGGATACTCCAATCAAAGGGAACAGCATAGATGGGAACAGGAACATGCCTTTTGAAGGGAGAGGGAGAAGTCCACTGTGGCTGGAACATTTAGCATAATACAGTGAGGAATATGGAAGAAGATGAGTTTAGAAAGACAGATGAAGCCACGTCTATTAGTTCAGGGTTTGAAAAACTATGGAATCTATTAACTTGAGGCAGCTAGGTACTGACTCAAGTTGAGACAGTCTTTAGTTTGCTATTATATGGAATGAAGAAGTCTTGATGAAATAAGCCAAAGGAATAATTGTAGATGATAAATACAAATTATAATCTATGTTTAATAAGTAGGGTTATATAGAAAAGAATAATATGAAATACATAAATTTGATGGTCATATTCTTGATAGGCCATATTCTTTCTCCCCAGAATTCTCCGGCAGTACACCCTCTTATTATGATGGGCATTTCTCCCCCTCAGTGCAGCCACCAAACATCTGCAGTCAATGGTGGCTGAATTCTCACCACTAGGTACATTTCTTATGGGTTTTTTATTTATCTTTTTATTAGGTGTTACAGGGGGCGGTCTAGAGTAAGCAAAGGCACATGAAACATGGAGCTAAATGTTTCCTTATGTATTATTGTATTTAGCACGAATAGGGAAGTCTTTTTAAAGAGCCAGAAAATAATCTTCACGTAGCAAAGACTATATGAGGTATGATTTTTAATCCCAGAAACAGACTTGCAGGAAAATAAAGAGGATTTTGCATTTTTATTTATCCAAGCGATGACCTTTTTCCTTTGTTTTAAAAGATGGCGCTAGATTTGGTAGAATCAATGGGAAGTGATAACCATTCTCAACTTGAACTTTCTCTTTCATTTGATCCCTTAAAAGCATACTAGGCAATCAGCTGGACAATGCATTTGTACCACCTAGCCTGGTTCCATTCTCCCAGGCCTATGTGTTCATGGGCTTTTTATCACTGAGATAAAACACCTGACATAAATGACCTAAAAGGAGGAAACATTTATTTTGGTTCACAGTATCAGAGGTTTCCATTTATGATCACTTGGCCTCATTGTTTTGGACTTATGGTGAGGCAGAACATTCATGGTGTGGCATGCATGGTAGAACAAAACTGCTCACCTCAAGAAGGAAGACTGGAAGCAGGGACTTGGGTCCAAATACAATCTTTAAGGCACAGCCATAGTGACATTTCTTCCAAATAAGCCCCACCCCCTAAAGTTTCTATCACCTCCCAACAGCCCCATCAACTGGAGACCAAACCTTTAGTACATAACCTTTTGGGGTATAGTTAAGATCCAAACCATACCACTTTGTAATTCAGGTTACCGTACCCTTGAACACAACCAGATGTGATCACAAAGGTAGGCCTCATTTGTTGCAAGAGAGCTTGTTCTTAGGTGAGCATCACATTTCTTCTCCCCCCTAGCCCATTTACCTTCCTGTGTTCTTACTGTTCTTATTTTGATAACCTGGATCCTAGCCCTTGCCCTTGAATTTAGTACCTGCCTCTGGTCTCCTTTAGCTCTGACTCCCAATAAACTCTCTTTCTGCTTTTTCTTTTTTCTATAATTTGAAAACTCTGCTTTACTTTTCTGTTTTGGTCTACCTATTGTCACAAATATCTTCTTACAAGCCTCTAGCCAAGTAGCCTCATATCCCATTTTACCAACCACCTACCCTGGGGTGACATTCTGATGCATCCAAGTGCATGTGAAATTAAAAATTATACCTAAAGGGTGGTCATTAATTAATAAGTATCTCCCAGAAGAGTTAGCTAAGGGTTCAATGTTTATATATACACCTGTATGACAAAAGAGAGGGTCTGTGTGACATTCCTGAGAAAGGTGTAATAGACATGGGCACACATGTTCACTTGAGACAAAAAAAAAAAAAAAAAGACAGACTACACAAGCATCATGGGAATGCCTCAGTAACATTCAGGAATAGGCACCTGATCCACAGTGGAACCATGAAAATTACCACACATTTGTAAATTTGTATTTTCATTAGAAAAATGAAGCAAGACCTAAAGCAACAACAATATAAAATGTGATAACTCATTAGCAATGGCTCTGAATATATTTCACACCAGACAGACTTTGCTCACTTTTGAGCTCCACAACCAAAAATATGTGTGAGAAGCATGAGAATGTTCTGAGGAAAGCCACCAAGATTATCTAAGTTTTGGAAAATAAGGCCTTTGAGGAAAGGTCAAAGATTGGGGATTATTCTGGATGAAGAACGATTTTGAGATGATCTATGAGTATTTTCAGTTTTCTTATTCAGAGAACAGTTGATAAGCATTTTTTCTCTATCATCACTAAAGGCTAAAAGTGAAACACAAAGGATTTAGGCTTGAAAAGAGAACTGTTGGCTGAAGAGAGCTGTCAACCATTGGAAAAGGTTATGTAGTTTCGTTCTGAAGCCTAAGAGAACTTGCATGTGTGTGTGTGCCCTTACCTAAAGGCCAAGTATATATTAGCTGTTCCTCTTATCAGGAAAGAGTCTATATAATAAGCTATTTTGTTGTTTAGGGATACTTAATTGAAAAAAAATTTTAAAAAATGGTTTTATCTATAAAATATAGTTTTTAGTTGTCAATGGACCTTTATTTTGTTTATGTATAGGAAGTGCTGAGATTTGAATCCTGTGCCTCACCCATGCTAGGCAAGCACTCTACCACTGAGCCACAATCCCAGCTCTGATTTCTTTAATTCATATACTTTTGTGTTTCCCATTAACTTCAGACTAAATTAAATGTTTTAAATAAGATTTTTATGCTTGTGAAAGTAAGATCTGCCTGATGATTTTACACAATTTGAAGAATAAGGGGTATTACTTTTACCACCCAAGTGCACAATTATATAATTCCTGCAGGTTCCTCATCATGAATTTTCTTTTAGAGTGTAAATACTCATATTTCCAAGTTCTATATCAAGGCAATTGAAATGCAATGTTTCTACTCATTTTTTTTTAAGAGAGAAAGAGAGAAAGAGAGAGAGAATATTTATTTTTTAGTTCTTGGCGGACACAACATCTTTATTTTATTTTTTTAATGTGGTCCTGAGGATCAAACCCAGCACCCCGCGCATGCCAGGCGAGCGCGCTACCGCTTGAGCCACATCCCCTCTACTCATATTTTCAACATGCTGCCACTCCTTCCTGAGCTGTTCATCCCCTTGGAAGTGTATCTTCTCCCCAGCTCTCCTCTGTTGCTCTTGGGCTCCTCATTCTTTTTAACTTCCTCAGCTGGTCTTCCCACAGAAAGGCCCTGCTATCTCTATTCTAGCATTCAGAGGAAAAGAGACACTTCCTAAAATACGAGCCTGATCATACCTTTGCCTCCTTGTATTCCTTCAAGGGCTTCTTATCTTCTGTACTGGTGTCCATACCTGTTGTTTTTCAAATGTATAGTCTTGGGGTATGACACCAAACCTGCTAAGATAGGATATCTGAACACATACTGCCATGGTTTGGGTTCAGTCTGTCCTCCACGGGTTCCTGTGTTGGAGGCTTGGTCCTTACTGCAGAGGTGCTAAGGTAGTGGGAACTTTAAAAGGTGAGCCTAGAAAGAGGTCTCAGACTGCCCCCTCTGCTTTCTCTCAGGTTTCCTGTCCTGTGATGTGATCTCCCTCCTTGCATGGTGCCATCCATTACTGAACCTTCACCAGACACTATGCTATGCTATTTGGACTTTCATGCTACAAAACTGTAAGCTAAGTAAACCTCTTTTCTTTATAATTTTCTACCCTCGGGCATTTATTATAGTATAAAACAGACTAATACCTACCTACCTACACACACACACACACACACACACACACACACACACACACATTTTTAAAGCTCCATCATTGGATTGGATTTTAATCTACAACTCTTTTATATGCTAGTTGCAGTGTCTTCATTGTAATCACTTATACTTTGAAGCCCTTCCACATCCTTGGAATAAATTTATTCCCTTTCCCTAATCCACTGAAAAGAGTCATCCTTAGTTCTTCAGATTCAGCACCTTTCCCCAGAAGAGAGTAATCTAGCTGATACTCAAAGCTAGGTACTCCTTCCTGTTGGCTCCCTCAGTATTATGTCTCTACTGAATAATGCCATATTACCATTGGAGCTATTTTCCCCTTTTTTCCCATAGGCTCTGAGCTATTTGAAAGCAAAAAGTGTGTTTCATGTACCTTGGAACCTTAGTCTTCTCTCCCCCTGTGCTCTGCACCCTTTTCTCTGCATGGTCCTGGATCCACACAGTGATTCATGTATAGAAAGTACTGAATTAGATGTGAGGGAAGAAAAAAGGATGGGTAAAAATGCTCTTGAGATTGTGCCTTGGAAATTCATGAATGATTCAAGTATGTTTTCTACAGATGGAGGAATTTATAGCACTTAGAATCTGGACAGAGGAAAGTGTAAGACTGGGTAGAAATGTAGTTACAGAATGGAAACATTTTCTTTAAGGAGTGCAAGATTGGAACCAGATTTTAGATCCACCACTAAATAAAAGCCAGTTAATGGATTTAACAAATTGTTATACATATTTAAATGGAGATCCACATATCTAATAGAAAAAACAAAATCAAGTGGAAAACTGTTCATTTCTCCAAATAGGATATAAAAGATGGGGATGTAGCTCAGTGGTAGAATGCTTGCCCAGCCTTTGCAAAGCCCTGGGTTCAATCCTCAGCAGCAATGCCCACCCCCCCTTAAAAGGGTAACAAAAAGACTAAACCTATTATCTAATGTCACCATAGAACTAAAGAACAAGAATTAAACAGAATTAAAGAACAAGTTTCTCATAAATATAATTACATAGAATGTATGTAAATATTATCTTTGTTTTCTCTTTTTATTTCTTCTGCAGATCAGAGAAAAACTTCCTACATGAGAAATCAGACAGAATTTGGGGATAGACAGGAAGATTATCAAAACTTCCTTTGTATCCAAAGCAGGGACTTGACATTATCTCCTCAAGGTGAGATGACCTTGAATGGCCTGACATTTGCACAATGGCTTTCTTTTTGATCTGTCTGTAGTTCCAGCTAATTGCTTGAAAATACCTTTGTTATTTCCTTGCATCCTTCTTCCCAGGTTGTTTAATGGCAGTCTAATAAGAATTCAGCCTTTCCTGCTGACCATATGTAAAATTAGATAAAATTTTAATATTCTAATGGAAACAGTAACTTTCTGTTGAAAAGCCAGGGTGAAGTTTTGGAGTTAGGTAAGAGTAGAGAAAGGATAAGACAAAAAAACACTAGAAACTTTACTTTCATACCTCCTCTGCTGAAGGATTATGGATTCTCATGTGATCGGGGGGAGCCTAATTAGGAGGAAAAAAAATGAAATAATGATATTGGCCATTGTAATCATGACTCAAAATTTCCCATTTCCAAATCAGAAAATCATACAATGTGTTGATAAAAGTTCCCCTTTTCTATAAGTCAGGTATATCAGTTAAGGGTTGCTGACTGCATGTAATGGAAACCCAACCACAGAGGCAAGATGTAACTAGGCTGTGGGGACAGGATACAGGCAAGCTGGATGGTGCAAGTTCAAGTCTTCCCTTCTATAGTGGCTCCACAATTACATCAGTGCACAAGGGTCTTTTGGTTTATAATTTCACCCCCTTGGACATCTCTGCTATAGGTGGTTGGTCCACCTCTAGCTTTCATTTGTGTTCCAGCTAACAAAAAAGAAACAATAAGGAGGAAGAAGGAGCAATAATCAGGAAAGACACAAGTTGCCTATAAAGTCTCCATTGATTCCTATTCAATCCCTTCTACCAGAACTGTATCAAATGGCCGTACCTGGTTGCAAAGGAAGCTGCAAAATGAAAATCTTTGCTTGGGCACGCTCTATATCTCTTAGTAAGGAAGAAGGGAAGCAAGGCTTGTGAATGGACAACTAGCAAGATCTGTCATTCCAATTAATAGTACTCATTTCTATTGAATTTTTCTTTAAAAATCCCAATAATTTCTGAAGCAAGAATATAACTGTAATTTCACAAGAAATACAGTGCATCTTGGAGCCAAAGACTCATCAAAAAGAATTCATTTCTTATTATTTTTTCCATTTCTATTTGCTATATTAAATATAATAATCTAGAGTAAAAGTCCCCAATGCTGAGTCACATTTGATTCTTCTTTTTGTTCCTCTTTCTATTCAATCAACTATCATATTTGGTAAAATTTGCTGTTCTGTGTTGCTATTTTCCCCTTCTTTTTATTCCCCCAAAGTGACTATGCTGTATATGTGCTTATCCCTTTCTTTTCATATATATATATATATATATATATATAATTTGCTTAACTGTTGCAATGCTGGGGATTGTATTGAGGAACATGGACATGGTAGGCAAGAACTCTACCACTGAGTTAATCCCTGGTCCTTTTCCAGATTTTATTTTTTTATTTTAAGACAGGGTCTTGCTAAGTTGCTGAGGCTGTCCTCCAACTTGTGATTCTCCTGCCTTAGCCTCCCTAGTAGCTGAATTACAGACATGTGCTACCATGCCTGACTCTTCTTTCCTTCATTTTTACAAAGCCCTTTTGACTAAACTATCAACATTTTGTTCATCTGTAGTCCACCATGTGCATTTCAGTTGGAGTAAATTTTCTTGAAATTTGATATTTGTTATGATCTATTTCAAAATCATTGATAACATTCTATCTATCAGTTAGATGAATCACTATGAAACTAATTGTTTGGTGAACTTAGGGGCAGTCTGTACAAACACCGACCTTCCCTCCGACTTCCAATGGCAGTTAAATACTGAACAGAAATAACTGTTGTGAAGCCTTTTCTAACATGCCCATGTATCCTCACTTCTTCACTGGTGCTTCCGCAGCACTTTGTAGATATCTCTATCTATACGTTACTTCCTTCTAAGTTAACAGTTGTTTGCTGTCTTCCCTCGAGTATAGGAACTATTCATTATATTCTTCAAAGGACGTGGTAGAGAGGATGACATGTAGTAGATGCCCAATCCATGTCTATGTAATGAACTACACAGATGTAGTGATTATTGGATTTGTTTTGCTTTAAACATCGGAAATAGAAATTGCCCCCAATATAAATGCTAGACACATATATGACAATTTTAAAAATTTTGAAACCAAGATAGATAATTTAAAATTTTTTTTCATACAATATCTACAACTACTGCCTAGGTCCTCAGTTTGATTTCATCCTTGAATATCAACATTTCACTTAATTTTTTTTTTTAGTTTGCTTGTTGAGAGCTCTTCTGTAGTTGTTATTCTTTATCCTCCATCTACCTAGTGGAACATAAACCATCCTTTTAGCTCACCCACACCGATTAGCCTCCATTGAGGAAAATAGCATGTTAGAGAATCTGAAATGAACAATGCAGTAATAATAACTTGAAGACTCTGTGTCAGACACGATATTAAATGTGTAAAATACCTCGTTTCACTTAGTCTTCAATAAAACACTGAAGTTGATACTGGTATCACCATTTTACAGATGAGAAAATGTTTATCAGTGGAGCAAATATCTATTTTCAGATTATTCATTGCCTGCCTACAGTCAATGCCGATGTTGGTGACCATGACATCTATAGTCTCAAAATGTTTCAAAGGAAAAATCTGAATTATTTAATTGACACTAAGAAAATTGTGTCCTGAGTTAAACAATATTTGGGTTTACCTAAAAAACATAATCCAAGTCTGCTTAAACCTGATGATGCCATGATTCAAATAGTCTTGTCAAATATTCTTAAGAATAAATGCTTCTTGATGTGATTGGGTAGGGGATGGTCTCAGCTCATGACTTATTCTTCTATTTCTGTATTCTCTTCTCAGTGCCAACTAATATTGAACAACACTGGTACTCCCCCCAAGAGTAAGTAAGTGATTTCTGTTACCGCTGCTCTTACACTGTGTTTGTTTGGCCTCTGCAATTTTCAGGTTGAGTACCCTTTTCAGGAACAGTTCACCTTTTGCTCACCTTGTTGTTCTGCACTCTGTATTTCTCTCAAGCCCTTTATTTTTGGCTTTCTGTTTTTCTAAGGCAGTGTCTTTCAAAACAAACTTTTTCATTGACATCTAAAATAAGAACTACATTTACAAGCACACCCCCCGCTCACTCACACCCACAAACAATTGAAACATATCCTATACCTAAATCCACCTGCAATGCTTCTGGGTCTATGAAAGTGTTGAGTCTACAACTGGACATTGATGTAACAGGGACAAAATAGTTGTGATACAAAAAATGCTAAGGGTAGCATTGTTTGTAGCCTGTTTCGTCTATTGTCAAGATGTACTTCTGTTTTCTAAGTCAAGAATATCAAATGTAGAGAATTGTTCAGTCAAACCAAGAATACAAAATGCTAATCAACACACGTGATAATGCATGATAATCAGTTCCAAAGAGGTTCCAATAATTTGTGTAAGAAAGAGAATTAACCAAATGTCCTAAAAGGAAATTTGAATTCATAAGTTCAATTCCTTATTTCTTAGGAGATAAAAATCTCTAAATGATCTGTTAGCTTCTAATGAGAAACTAAAGTGGCATGCATAAGATTCCAATATTCCAATAATGCTAACACACATCAATTTTGGGGAGAAAAAGCATTGAGTTACAGGAAATTATAACCCATGTAAAAGACTTGAACTTCTTAAAGTTCCACTGATGTAGCAAGGGAAGCATGACTATTAAATTATAGTCCAACTTAATGTTCAGGTTTGAATCATTCTGGATGAGCAGCTAGTTCTGGCATTTCAGCCAAGGATCATGGAGTCCACAACACAGATCCTATGACCTCACCTAGCTGAGCCAATATTCTCTAACTTTTAAAGGAAATATTTACCATTAGTGTAACCTTGGGAAGAAAAAGGATCCAAATATAATTTTGTTACAACTTTGAATATATCTAAAAAAATAAATTTGGGCCCATTGTGAGAAATTTTGCCTTTTTTAAGGTACTTGATTCTTATGTGGGATTCTATTGAAATGTTTAGAAGAATTTCACTAAGATTCTGATCTATGTTTAAATGGTTGAATCTGATTTATTAAATTTACAAGTTTTGCTTTATTAGCTGTTTAAGTGGTGTACAAATGTGTAGAGAAATTTCATTTAGTAGAATTGTATGTTTAATAAATTTGGTGTCAAACAAAGGATACATGGCAGCGAACATTGTATTTCATGTACTAAAATCTCTCAGGCAGAAAAACTTTGGAGATGACTGACATGGAGTTATATACCATGGTAAGTGTCCAGAAATTTTTTTTTCATAAAGTTATGTGGTTCTTTTCAACAGGTCAACTATTTATCTTTCTTCCATGTTTATTTTTCATCTATTAGTAACTACTTGTGATGTAATTTCTGTGTCTTCTCCTAGTCTGTGCTACTATTTGTGCTAAATTATAAGTCAAGGATATTGCTAATTATAGGTCAAGGATAACTTTTAGACAACCCAGCAGCTCCACCAAACTTAAGACTGTGAAGAGCTGGATGATCTTAAGGACACTTTAGTGAGTCATATTGTAATTGACCTATATGCTATGACACAATTAAAAACTCTTGGTGCTCCCACCCTGCATTCTGGTCTGAAGAAGAAAATATTTCTCATCTGATCCAATTTGGTCATGTTTCTCCATGATCATCAGAACTCTAAGCAGTTCGATTACATGCTAGTTATATACTGAAAACACAGCAAGCCTTGTGTGGTGCAAGTTTCCATAAGGACCACTCAGTGGTGAATGATGCAGGTTCAAAAGGACCCAATGTGTGGAAATGGCTGTGGTGATGGTATCAGGCACTCTGAGCAGAGGAAGAAGGGATATTTGGAGGCCTTTCTCTGTGGAAGTGTGAGGCTGTGAGTAATTGCCTTTGCTCTGGTCAATGTTAAAGAGAACTGCTTTTCCCTCTGTTGCTTAGTCCTAGCCTGTCATTGTAATTCTGAGACAAAAGAGTTTCTTAGCTGTTTGGCATTGACCTGGACCCAGCATCTTCTACAGTTGAGACCCATGAACACAAAGCTTGCTGCAGGTTGCTTTTCTAGAGACTTTAACCTTAGTCTCATCTCGTTTTATGAAAGGAGGTCATAAAATATCAAAGACAAGTAATATACTCATTTATTATCTTAATTTTCAAGACTGGTCTAGCCTCACCTCACAAGCATGTTTACTGTGATGTAGAAAATGGCAGCTTTTTCTTCAGTTACTCTTCAGTCTGTGTTGATCATCTGCTCTACTAAGAGAGCCTCTGCCTTTAGTAGCCTGGATTCACAGGTTCAAACAAATGCCTCCTGGTTTGGTTGAAAGAAGGAACTCCCAGATTGCATTTTGGAAAATATGATCACTCTTATTCCCAATTTTTATCTATGATGATATTAATTCTGAAATGTTTGGAATTTTTTCTTAAGCATAGGTAATGCCTTCTAGTTATTAGCTATTCCCAGAAACTTCAAAAATAACAATAATGATAACCCTAGAAGAGATGATGTTAGTAGTGTGGCCAAGCATCAGAAAACTTGTGCTTATAATTAAGGTCCACTTCCTACTACCACAGGTCCACCTAGCCTACTTGACCTTGGGCAAGTAAAATAACCTGTCTATGCTCATAAAGACAGATGTAGTCCGAACTACAAGGGAGGCTGAGATAGGAGGATCACTGGAACACATAAGTTTAACACCAGCACGGGCAATAAAATGAAACCCAATCAATCAATTAATTGGTAAACAGGGTTAATAGTGCCTATGTACAAGGCTGGTATAGAAATTGCATGGGTATAGAACGATACCTGATACATGAGAAGTGTTCTGTAAATGTTAGCTATTATTATTAAAAGTTATTGATGGGTCATATGATAATGTTACATTTAGAATTGGATTGTTTAGGTGATTTAAAGTCTTCTCTGGGGGCAGTTTAAAAAATGATTTGAATATCTATGATCTGAATATCTTGCTCTTATTTTTCATTGTACTCTGTCCACTTAATTTGGTATAGTTAATGCAACCACCTCACCCATAAAACCAAAATATTCTATTGTGAGTTCAGCTATACTTATGAGTATTTAGCTCCTCAGCCAGAATACCAGTTGTGTAGGACTGGGAATGTAGCTCAGGGATAAAGAGATTGTCTAGCATGCACAAGGCCCTGTGTGATCTCCAGGAACACACACACACACACACACACACACACACACAGCTCAGGGATAAAGAGATTGTCTAGCATGCACAAGGCCCTGTGTGATCTCCAGGAACACACACACACACACACACACACACACACACACACAATACAAGTGCAATGAGAGGCAACTGCAGTGGCACAGGCCGATAATTCCAGTTATTCAGGAAGTTGAGGCAGGAGGATTGCAAGTTCAAGGTTAGCCTTGAAAACTTATTAAGACCCTATCTCAAAATAAAAATTCGAATGCAGCTGAGGGTGTAGCTCAGTGGTAGAACATCCTTAGGTTCAATCTCCAATAACGCACACACACAGGGTGCAATGAATTATTATAATTCACTTTCGATCACAATGATCTGCACCAAACCTGAAATACAGATGATCCAAGATGATTTGGGCTTTACAGTCTTGTGCATTTTACATGATCTGAACACATAAAACAGGAGTTATCTTTGAATAGAACATATTTTTCAGAAAACAGAATTCTTTTAATTAAAAACATTTTTTAAAAGTTCAGTCTGTTATTGTTAACACCTGCTATGTTACCAACAGATGTTTCTTATTCACCTAGGGGAACTGTTATAATTATTATATACGCTTACTGGATGGCATTTACCAAGATAGGTGGGAAAGTTTGGTTGGTGACTTTGTATGTAATATTTGATATTTGGAAGGATGTATACTGGAGATTGGACCTAGGGGTGCTTTGCCACTGTGCTACATCCTCAGTCCTTTTTAAAATTTACTTTGAGACGGGGTATCACTAAATTTCTGAGGCCAGCCTTGAACTTGTGATCCTCCTGCCTCAGCCTTCCTAGTCACTGAGAATAACTGTTATTTTCTTTAAGTCCTTTCCCCTGTTGCTGTCAGTCCCCACAAATCCATCTCAGCCCAGTTCACCAAAGGCAAAAATGTCCTTTGTGGTAACAAAGCATTTACAAAATGGGCATTAATCATGCATATTTTAGTCTTTATGATATTAAAATTAAATTACGAGTATACAAAAGCATTGTCAAATTTACCTTTGTTTTAGCAGCTAATTCTGATAGTGTTCAATATGGAAGTCTTAAATCTTTATTATAAATGTAAAAACTATGCCTTTTAGAAAGATAACACCCTCCTAATAGCTTGGCTTCAAAGGAAGCTGTAATAAGAATGAGTTTTCTTTATTTTTTCAGAGCTCTTGTAAGCAGTAGGCTTTCTGAATTCTTCATTTATGATACTAATCACATAATTACCCACAGGCATGTGTTAAATATGACACTGGTTTCAGCCAAATAATGGGCCAATTGCAAAAAATGAATAAAGAGAGGCAGCTCCATTTATAACCGACATTTCTACAGAGCTCTATTGTAATCATAGTGATCTGAGGGTGACTCATTAATTAATTGATGTTCTTTTTTATTATGTGCTATTGAGTTAATGAGTAATTTGTGTGAGATAATTCTCTGAACACATTGATTACTTGAGATATTTTCTGGGGCTTTCATACCAATGACATGCTGAATAGGTAGAAGATGGTATTCTATGTGCTCATTATTAGCAGGTTTGGGATAAGAACAGAGCAGTGCAATGATACTTTGAAGTTATTGGGTGCGTGAAGCACCCTAAGTCTGTACATGGGTGGCTGAGTGCTCAAGGCAAGGCCTGGCACATAGTAGGCCCTCAATAAATGTCCATTGAAATAATGGCTCTCTCAATCCTTTGCTGTTACCCTAGATTGCCTTAAAATCAAATTTTAAAATCCTCTATAATGGTGTTCTTAAGAAAAAGTAATGATTGAAAGACTTTTGCTAAAATCGTAGTCTGCTAATGGCCTATTACAATAAACATGCAGATTGTTTTTGCAAGTTACTGAAGTGAACACCACACATTTGGCCTCTATCATTTCTATGAAATTGTTTAAGTGACTATTCAGAGAGTGGTTTGCCTAAAGTGATAGTTAAAATGAAACCACTTGTGTATGGCATGTTTTACTACAGATATAATTTTCCCCACCCTGTTTCAATTAAGGCACAACATATCTTTCTTGAAAATGAGGGATTTTGTTTTTTGTTTTAATTCATTATAGAGAAAATAGGAAATGTGAAATTTAGTCTGACGGCAACACAGTTGCTTTCAGAACGATCACTTAAAATTTGTATAAGTGTACAAAAATTATATCCAGCAATTGCTACTTTCATTTTTGACAATTTTGCTTTCCCCACGAAAGTAAATAGCAGGCAACTACCTACCTCAGAGATCCCAAACATATTATTTGGAGAAAGTATTTGAGGTACTTCCTCTATGTTTGTTATGATTTACCTTGAGAAAGTTAATGTCCTTATAACTCTTTTCCTTTTTGCATGGATTTTTTAATGCATACTTTCTAGATATCATCCTCAGTTGTACCAATTAAGTGTTGTACGATGGTGGGAACCCCTTGTATTAAAAGCATAAACCCAAATATAAAAAGGAAATGAGTGAAAGAATCCAGCAGATATTTATTAAGCAAGATGAAAGTGAAATTACAAACACAGGTCAGCTTTTAAGCTCAGTAAGCACGCTGGTGGAGTGGAGATGACTGGTCCTTCGTTGTAAGCAGCCAGTTGGAGATGAATGTTAGGGAAGGGAGCTTTCCTTCTTGAGAAATCCAAGCTCCATCGGAGCTGTCCTCCTGGAACATCAGGTAACAAGCTAAGAGACACCAGGGCTACACAACACAAAGAGGAGAGTTGACAACAATTCAGGGGCTTTGAGTAGTCAAGACAATTAGTTTAGTACTTCAGGTCAAAAATGCTACTGTTTATGGGCAATTAGCTGTAAAACAGCCTACATCCTGAAAAATGATTCCTGTCTTGTTTCACAGTTTCATGGAGATTAAAGATGATCTAAACAGAATAAGGCCTTAATCTTTAATCCAGGTAAGTAATTTTGTTTGGAGTAAAAAGCATTAAGAATTAAATCCTGAAGGATTAAGCAAAATAAAAAGTTGTGAAAATCTTGTTCAGTAGTGGGGTGGCAAGGATACTTGAACAGCTTCAAGAAGCAGAGAGAAGTTCCCCCCCAATTTATAAGTCCTCTTTTTCTGATATATTGATAAACAGATGTAAAACTGCTTAAATTTGAAAAAGGTTCATTTGAAAAAGATACTGACAGCCTGTTAATGGGGTCTAACAGGGCTGCATTATGAAAACCTCTTCTGGTTTATCTTCTCCTATTTTTGCTTTGTCTTGTTTGGTCAGATTGGGACCATATAAGTATTATCTCTTCATGAAACCAATGTAAGGCTCTAAGGGTAAAATAATAATCACTTTGTGGGCCCCGAATGGCTATTTTTGAGATTCTTTCTTCAGTATATTTCAAATTTGGGGGACATGTGACTTGAACACTCTTAACCATGAAGCATTTGTAAAAATACATATCATTCACTTCTCACAGAACCATTTTCTTAAAAATAAGAGGCAATATTCAGATTCACATGCATGTTCATAATAAAGCTTTGTTTTAAAACAACTCAAATCCACACCAGCATTATCTTCAGCTTAATATTTTGGCCCCAAACCAAGAATTCAGGTATAACATGTAATTTTCATTGTAATGCATATATTGGAGGACAAAATATGTATGCAAATAACACTGGGAAATACTGTTCCCTTTACAAGCGATCAAGGAAAAGTAAAGAAAGAAAACCCACAGCACTAAGTTTTTGCTCTAGTAAAAATGTGGTTCATTGTGACTGTGTGGAATGAGATTTGTTGAAAAGGAGTTCCTTTATAGAGACAAGGAGGAAAGTGTGAGCCACCCAGAAGGGGCCATATTCTCATTTTTATTTTCTTCATTATAATTTAAATAATCATTCTCCATAATTTCTGTTTCTAGAGCTTTCTTCTTTATCAGCTATCATTAAGGTAAGGGAATGATATTTCACCTTTCAAAAATGGAGTGACAGAATTTAGCCTAAGTGTAAGATATTCTGAGTTGGTAATTACTTTAAGTGATGAGAAAATATGACATACCAAACTTAAAGCATTCATTTTTTGAACATTAAATGGTAGGCAAATACAGAAAAATAGAAAATCACCAGTTCTCAGCTTTTTATCAATCCTTTTGTTTCTCTTCTTCTAGAAGATTCTACAAGCATGATGTTGCTCTGATCAAAAGTAACCTCACTACTCAAGTACCATCATAGCTTCAATGTGCATTACCATCATTTCAGAAGATTCACACTCAGATCTTTTCAGTGCCATAAATTCATTTAGCCCAGTGATTAAACCCTTAGCTCCTGTGGAGAGATCTGGGCAACATTTATACAAGAAATTTATCAGTTTAAAATTATCTCATAATTGTGGCAATACTTTTTTAAAGTAACCCTTTGGAAAAATTTTATATGATACCCAAAGGCACTAGTTCACATAGGGGGTGTGGCTGGAAAAATAAGATAAAGCTATTGTGTCGGTGAGCACAAAAAAGGATACTGAAAGGATAATCGTTAAGCTTTAAAGGTATTTCAAAAATGGCACTTTTCACGTTGGTATAAAATCAAAGTGCTTTAGGATGAATTTTATGCATTTTTTAAAGCTGATCTTTAACCCCCTGAAAATAGGGGGTTATAATGAGAACACTGATAGACTCTAAATCATAGTGGCAATAAGTAGTAGATGTCACTAAAATGCTTTGTGTGTGTCTTTATTTTTTAGTACTTTTAATGTTGATAGACTTGCTTTATCTATCTGTGTATCATTAGTGAGATTTTTCTCTTCAATTCTTTACTAGAAAGTTACAGCTCATTTAAAATAGCTGGTAGATACAGAAAGCATAAATATACAGTAAGTTTAAACACTGATTGTACTAAATGCAACAATACAAAGAAGCAAACAGAACACAAATGGTAACACAATAAAACTGTATTACATTTGTGCTTCAAATATTACAATACATTATATACAATAGTCCAAAATAAACATCTCATGCCAAGTGACACAAAAACGAATAGCAAGCAAAAAAATCCAGCAATATGTACATTACTTTTTTTCTTTAATAATAAACATTCAACTCTGAACTGGGGCAATTTTACTACATACAGATGCAGTCCGCCTTTTATTCCATATAACCATCCTGCTTCCCTATATCTACGCTATTCAGTTGACTCCTGTGTCAATTCTTATATACATGTGGAGCAAAAAAGATAAAAGAATGTAGTGCTTTGTATTCATAATGGGGTGATGTTGATAGATCAGCGAACCTGGGGTGCATAACCTTCTTTCATTAAACCTTCCTCGTAGTCCGTCTGGCAAAGGATCATGTTATTCTTTAGGAAAAATTTGTCTCCAACACAAAATCTGAAAATATTTAAAAAGAAGTGTGTTAAGACTATTTCATTCAGATCTATAGACTTGAAGATTTACTTCCTAAAGACAGACTCCCCTGATAATTTCCTAAGTCTGAAAGCTTGGTTTAGGGAGATACCTTCATTATCAAAAATAAAACAACTAGTTTGCTTAATGAAACACTGCATATACAACATTTGAAATTCCGTCTTTAAGTATAAAAACTGTAGAAACTTCAGAATACCTGGGGCACCACAGGTGACTTTCTTTTCTTTTCTTTCCCTCCCTTTTTCTTTTACCACATTGGAAAGAAAAAAGAACTGATCTATATTTGTACTCGTTAAGATAAAACAAAGAATGATAATATTTCTCTGTCATGAGTTATGGAAGATTTCATCATTGTCCATTTATCTACCTAATAAAAAAGTAAAAGGCATTAAAATGAATAAAAGAATTAGAAAATAGCCACTTGTAAAGTTTCCCATTAAAAGCTTCTTTTTACTCTGTTATTAAAATGTGACTAGAGTCTAATAATTTGGAAGTGTTCATTCTGAATTGAAAGTTACTTTAGCGGCAGACTGGGATTCTGAGCCATATTCCTTTGTTCATGGCCAGTATACCAACTATTAGTTGTCATTTCTTGGAGCCCTTCCAATTAAACCAAAGGGAGTAACCTAAATGATCTTCTTAATATTGATGTGATAAATAAAACTAGTTTTCAGTAGCTAATTATGCATTTTATTTTATAAAGCACTATTCAATATGCAAGATTGTAAGGTTTTTTAATAAGTGCTCTTTTTGTATAATTTCCCAATGGGTGACACTTTGGACACAATTAAGGTCAGAAATAAATGCTTGTGCTGTTTCCAGTACATTTAACAATAAAGTAACTCTGGGGAGATCTGTATATATATTTAATTGTAACAATTTAACCTTCAAACAGTGCTGTTTGGTAGAGTTGACCCAGTAAAACTCCTTGTAATTATACAAGTTGACCTCACTGACCTTTGATAGTGGTCTCTCTTTATCAGATAGTCAATTTTGAATGATGTTCAGGCAGAAATCTTAGTGGAGAGATTAAATTGTGTAGTGAAAGCCACTCTTTAATGTTTTGTGAAGTTGAAGGTTTAAATGACGAGCAGTTGGACTGATTTACATTTGCAAAGATTGGAATGCTAGACAAACAGTGAACCTATTTATTTTCCAACTGGGTAGCTTTGGAAATTTATCCTTAGACTAGCTAAGTAGATAGAAGGGAAAATAGTGTAATAAAAAAAGTAGATTGAAAGAATTAGCTTTCCTCTTAAAAGAAAATTGGTCTGTTTATTTGTGGAATTTACTTTTTTTCCCTAGGATTACTGTCTGCTGATGATGTTGATTGAAAGTACAGACTATACACTGATCTTGAGATCCTGGAGTTGTTTGTGGTCAAGGCTACTGGACACAATGAACATTCAACTTTGGGGCTTTAAGTGTATTTTCTTTTTATTAGTTGCAAACTATATGCTTTCAATGTCACATTTACAAAGTGTTGTTTGATAAACTGGTTTTTGTAGATATCCTGATAACTAAGACATGTTGAATAAATGGAAATGCTTCTCTTGTTGCACTGGCTTCTGCAGCCAAATTAAGTATTTCCATTGTGTGAGAGTACATAAAACAGAAGATAGAATACACTAATTCAAGACAATCACTGTTAAAATTAATTTCATCTAATAAGCTAACAAAATATTACATCGAAAAGAGATTCAATACAATACACTTGTGTTCCAAGCTATTGTTACTGAATCACTTTTCCTAAAAAAACAACTCTTTCAGCTTTATGCTATCTTAAATTTTGCTTTAATTTCTTTTCAAGTACCCCAATTCTATGAACCATCAAATAAAAACCACGCTTTTCTGTCTTGTTATCATATGTAGTTGAATAAATTCAAGGTAATTACAGTGAGAATAGCACAGACACAGAGTGGGGGAATCTAGCCCAAGTCCTGCCCTGATCACTTATCCCACTGCAAGACCTAGGTACATTTCACACTTCCCCTCCTTCTTAGTTCACTATGAGTAAGAGAAGCAGCTGCAGCACTGGACAACAGGGAGGTTTGAATGAAAAGTAAATGAAAGGCAGACAGGTGTGTTGCAAGGAGCAGGGTTCAGATCCCAACCTTCCACTTGCAATAACTGAAGACGAAACTTCAGTTTTTCTTGTTAGTTATATCAGTCACATTGGTAAGTTTGTAGCAAAGAGTAGAAGTGAAATATGTAGTCTTACCTTGTTGTTTGGAATATAGGTAAAATAGCCACTTTAATAAAGTACTTACCATATGCTAATACTAAGCATGTGTATACATGATCACATTTATTTCTTACCACCAACCTAGAAAGTAACTATTATCATTGACCTTAAAAAAATAAAAACAAAATCCCAAAGATTCTCTCTCAGAATTTTAAAAACCTGCCCAAGTTTCCATAACTAAGATGTATGTGGTAGAGGAAAGAAAATAACCCAGGTCTCTTTGGATTCAAGAACCATGCTTTTAACCAGGAGCAGTAAAACATGAAGTCTAGAAGTATAATATGAATACTAAATAGTCTTACAAACTTCTTTTGCATAACTTTAGAAACCCTGCCTACCATTCAATGGATGTTAGATATCTCACATCTTATTGTATGATAGGCAGACAAATTCTCTCTCTTTCTAGACACACACACACACACAGACGGAGAGAGAGAGAGAGAGAGAGAGAGAGAGAGAGAGAGAGAGAGAGAGAGAGAGAGAGAGAGAGATTTATTATAAAGTATTCCTACCTAAAATATTTTGTTACCAATATGTTGTCAATTGGATAAAGTACATTTTATGTGCATTTCAACTTAAAGGTCAAGATGAAACAGAACATGGGTGAGGAATGTCATCCTTACACATATAATTCAAACAAAATAGCCTTGACAGCTGTGGTTAAGAGGAGATTATGACTGGTATGCAATTAAGATTGACATCCCCCTTAAAAATGTTCTATATGTAAACACAAAGAAATTAGAGAAATAGTAATGCAGATATTAAGTGTTTAACAAAATAACCTGTAACTGTGATTTTGTAAGAATGGCTAATTTACAATGTTATATAATCAGTTCCTTATGAGACAGCATTTGTAGAAAAAAACATTACTGAAGTGTTGATGGTTAGAGGACACTGTAAAGATATTAACAGACCAGGCTAAAACTCCTAAAAATAAATGGATAATCTTCTTTGTAATCTAATCCTTAATTGCTTCTGATATGGTCAGTTCAATTAGTTTTGCCCTCATTTAAAAAAAAAATTGAAGAACAAAAAAGATTCCCAGTTAGGTTATTAAAGTCATCTAATCATGATGTTTGCATTAAGAATGCATTTAATTTCCATATCTTTTGGGGTGATTCTAACTGATTTTGCATGGCCTTAGAGACTTGAGAAATATAGGAAGTAAGTACAACTAGTAAGTCTTCCTCATGAAGTATGGGCTTAGAATAGTTCTGAGCAGGTTATCAAAAGCCTGTACTAAGAAACCTCCATTTGTAACACACTTTTAAACAAATGAAAATGTTAACTTAGTTGTTTCATTTCCCTAAGGTTAATGATAGCCAATTAACTAATTTCTATGTCCTTAACCCTTTATAAAGAAGAAGGAATTCAATATGTATTGCCAATGTTTCTACCTTTCTTATTCAGTATCCACAGCTATGAAAAGATGGAGATTTCTATACTGTACCATTTTCAGTCAGGTACAAGTTATATATTCATTCTACCACTGTACACTTGTGAACAAATTTACTGTCTTTTTTCCCTACTGACAGCCCAGTTGTCATTACACATCTCATTCCTAGCAATTCTTTCTGTACCATCTCATTCTTAACAATCCTTTTTTGTAGTATCTCATTCCTAACAATCCTTTCTGCACCAAGAAATGCTACCTATATCCTGAATTCTGCTATAAATTATTCAAAGTCAACCCTACTTTAACTCTACAATATCTATTCACATTTATATGCTCTTAATCAGAAATAAAATACTTCTTTTGAAACAGGTATTAGTCCACAGGGTGAAACCCAACTCTGTAGGCTCAGATCTTGCCTACCATTTCCTGACTGTGTTGACCTGGGCAAGTTACTTAAATTTTCTGTACATAAATTTACTTATCTATAAATGAAGCTAATAACAATGCCTACATGTGGGTGATTTTACATGTTAAATGACATAGTTCATGTAAACACTAAGAACAGTGTCTGGAGTATGATCTGCACTATATAAGGGTGTGCTATTTTTATTTATTAATAATCTTTTCTCAGTAGAAAAGATTACTTGAGTTGTTCCCTCACCAGGAATATTTCACCCTTTTCCTAGATACTAAAATTCTGAAATTTCCTTACTTTCTATCCCCTCCATCAATATTTCTTGACCTGTCACCTTTCCCAAAGCACTTATTTATTGGAATATCATTTGCCCTGGCATTTCAAATTTTTCCATGAATGTGTGACATGTTTCCCAATCTGGAAGCCATTCTGAGCTACATGACCATGAATTATATTTCTTTTGAATCCTTTTGCAGCACCACCATAAATTGTACTAATAAAGGAGAGGGCAGGGGTCAATAAATATTGGTTAAGATAGATTTATTTTAGAACACAATAGTTTTAAATCACAAATGTATTTTAAATGAATAACTTATCTAAACTTGTATTGAATTTTATATTTATTTTGACTTGTATTTAAACTGTATTTATTAATAATTTAAACTGTATTTATTTTAACTTTCATTCAGTGCCGTCCTACTTTTTCATTTTATGAACACCTCAAATGCTTTTACATCTCCGTGTCTTGTTATTTTGTGCCATCTGCCTGAAAAATCTTTATACCATTGCTCCCTGGCCCTCACTTCTTCCCCAAACCCCATCAGACACATTACGTTGCCTGTCCTAACCAGTTCTAGAGAGTTCTTTCTTAAAACTCAGCATATCAGCTCTTAGATACTTTCCCAGACTTCAAGGACAAATCTCTCTTCCCTCAGTGTAAATCTATTTCACATGGATTACTCTCATCTGTGAGTCTTTGATGTCTCTCTCTCAGCTCTGAACATGTCTAAGAAAGAAGCTTGATTTTTATCCACCTTTGCTCCCACAGAGCCTAGCATAGTGCTTTTATAGTTTAGTGAAAGAAAAGGAAATGTTATGCATTTCTACATATTCAGGGAGACTTCATTATAAACAAGCACTTTTCCCCCCTTTTCTTATAGATCATTATTTACTTTTATTGAATCTTCTAAGGAGGAACCTCTTATTCACATTTAAGAAATGAACTTGTTATACAGATTTTTTTCTAATTCTGAGTGAGATTCAAGTTATCATGAAAGTGACTCAAAATAGCTCTCCTCAAGTTTCCTTTTTGAATAGAGAAACTTTTATATTTTTAATCCAGAATTTGCACTTTTAAAAAGGCCAGAAGATTTGTACAAGGGACAACCAATTCTGAATGGTTATTATTATTATGTTTTTAAACATTTGGAAGGGCTTTGGATCTTAATGCCATTTTACTTAAAAAAAGTAAGATAAAATGATAGCTGAAGAAAATTCACAAATATTTACAACTTCATAATTTCAGATGTCAATAAAGTTTGCTTAGGGGAAATTGCTTATCAATTACCTATTTATCTCATGTTTCACTTGAAAAGGTATAATACGGTGGCAATAATTTGGCTTCTGTGGGATATGGCTTTACTGGAAGGAGTCTCCAAGCTGATTTCAAAGTAAAAACAGATGCTCCTGTATTGAAAGCCTTCTGTACTCAGGGTAACAAAATTTGTCTGCTTTGCTTGACTGATGAAGATGAGTTGACTTCCTGCATTAGAGAAGTTTGTCTTGTAGGGGCTGAAGTGACAAGACAATAACTAAGTGCTAATTGTGCATAACCAGCACTAAAGATATGCAGTCCCATTATGGCATGTAATAAATGAAGCGAACACAGAAATATATTAGGTACTTTAATAATGATACTAGAATAGTATTTTGCAGCAATAAGAATGTGAACAGTTTTAGAGCCAAAATTTAGGAGTGTTTGTCTTACTTGACTGAGTTCTACTGAGGAGACAGACTTAATTGTGAATGCAACTTTTTATTTCAATGGTGAAATAAAATTGATATATGATTTGTAAATAGCATTAACCATCTACAATTGCTTTGCATCATAATAGAATTTAGGCTGAGTTTAGCACTTGAATGATGTTTTCATCTATTGTGTGGAAAATAGATAAAATAGGTAAGCCTGCCCTAATAGAAAAATGGACAAAGAGCATAAATGAGAAGTTCCTTAAAAGATGATACAAAAAATGATCACTAATAATCAAGTAAATGTCAATTAAAAGTTATGATGAGGAGCCATCATTCATCCCAAAGGTGAAAAAAGTTTCTTCTTAAATAATAATTCTCAATGTTAAAGCCAATGTGAGGACATGAATAATTTCGTGCAATTTTGGTGTGAGAATAATTGGTAGGACATTTCTAAAGAGCATCTTTAACAACATTTAACATGAGCTTTCAAATTGTTACATTATTTTGCTTAATTATGCTACTGTGAATTTATCCTGATAGATTTGAGCCTATATTATTGGTGATAATATCAAAATTTAGGAAGAAACAATCTGTAGATTAGATGATAGAAGACTGATTTTTTTCCCAAGTACTAGGGATTGAACCCAGGGACACTTTACTGCTGAGCTACATCCACAGCCCCTTTTATTTTTTGAGAGAGGGTCTCACTGAGATGCTGGGGCTGGCCTCAAACTTGAGATCTTTCTGCCTCAGCCTCCCAAATTGCTGGGTTTACAGATGAATGCCACTGCACTTGGCCTAGCAGACTAATTTAATATATGATGCTCTATCTATAAAACTGAACATGAAATAGCTTAAAACATCTTAAAAGAAATTTTAATGACAGGCAAGAAGGTATATAATATAAATTAGAGGGTCTGAATATCAAACTTAAGATTTAATATCAAATTAAATCTTAATATCAAAATTAAGATTCTTCCCTGTTTCTTTTTTAAAAGCTTCTTAAATATGGATACCATGCAAAGTAGACACTATGTGTAATTTGTTATATATACGTAGAAAACGAGAGGTTGGTTATATTTCTTTTCGAATAGTGAGACATGGACCATATTGTTCTTTATTGCTTTCTATTATCTAAGTTTTCTCCTATGAATATGTCAGCTTTTATAAGTAGAACAGCAGTAGAAATTATTATTGCATAAAGCTAACTGTGCTGTTAGTGACTGCTGTTAGTGCATCAAGGAAACAAAGGTGTTCTGTTTATTCCTATTATACTTTCCAAACATATACACACACATGTACACATGCATATAAATGTGTCTGTATAGAGTATAGATGTTTGTGTTGTATGTCCATATTCATAAAAGAAACAAAATGTGCATTCATGAATTTATTTTTTGGCTAAATGTCATCTTAAACAGTATTAACCTACTTTCACTCCATGCACTTGTAATGAAAAAAATCAAGATATGAGATGACTTCTTAAGCTAGTGTCTAGGGAATGATGATAGTATAAAGGCATACTGGGCCACATTCTAAACATCTGCATTTAGCAAGAGATGTTACATGTCTTGTAGAAAAATCCAGTTCGTGATATGGTCCAAGTAAATTACAAATATAAAACAAATAACTTTTGAAAACCTACCATGTTCCTGGTACTTATTATAAATGATTTTACTTTTTTTAATTTGCAAGATAGATATTAGTGTATTATGGGTGTAGAAAATAAACTCAGAGAGATCAAGTAACATACTAAGATCACACAGCTAATATATCAGCTAATATATTGGGGCTGGAATTTGAATCTAGTTCTCACCATAAAGATCATATTCTTTCCTTCTGCTGTTCTACAGAACCTTATAAGAAGACTATGCATTAAACAGAACCTTTCAGGGCAAATTACAAGAACTGAGAACTTAATGGAACTGATGTTTATCTATAATATACTACGTTACCATATTCTCACAGCCATAGACATACTCACTATTCATTTTCATTAAAATCCATCAAGTATACTAATTTTTTAAATATTGTATTTTGATATGAACTTTTAAAATATTTTAAAATTCTCTGCATTTATCACATAAAAGAAGTGCCAATATCACTGGAAATAAAAGTTTAATTTTCAATAAGAAAAAATGGGTTTAAGTCATAATACTTTTGAATCAAAAGAGTTCTGAAGTTCATCAAGCTCCCTCACATTACAAATAAAAAAACTGAGGTCCAGAGAGGTGTAGTGTTGGCTTAAGGTCACACAGTCAATTTGTGGCAGAGATAAGACAAGAACTTAAGCTTCCAGATTCCCCCTGCAATGATCTTTCCATTGCTGCTTTGCCAATCCTGCCTCTCCAATTCTGATAATTGTTTAATTATTAGCTCTCTCTGGTCTCATACTTAAAGAGATTTGAGGCAACTGAAATAGCACACATAGGAGAAGGTTAAAATTGCAAATAAGAAATAGGGGGAAACTATAAATTTAATAAATATGATGAAAACAAAATGTCTGCTACACATTTCTGTATGTTTGCTTTGTGCTAACTTGTTTGCTCACAGAAGCAGTACAAAAAAGCTATTTTAAACTAACTTGTTAAAAGACAGAAAAATGATAAAGAGAAGAATGAGTAATAAGTCTAAAAGTTAATAAAAATATTTCCAGGTCCAGTCACAGGCTATTATACAATATAGTTCTTTTAAAGTCAGTCTTAAGACCTTCCTCCTTGGTGCCTATTTCTGGCACTGAATTAATCTTTGCAGAAAACAAAAATGCTGAGATTAATTGCTTTTAGTAAAGTGTATCAATATCATTACCTCCTATTCCATCAATAGACAGCACAGAGGTATGCCATTTTTGAGAAGCCAAGATGAAGCCTCCTTACCTCTGGTTACAGAGCTGACAGGCAAAGCAGTCCAGGTGGTAGACATTGTCCTTAGCACGCATCACCATCTCAAAGGCAGGAATGAGCTTGCTACAGGCAGCACAGTTTCCTGTTACACCAAAAAGCCTAAAACAATAAATAGGAGTTTTTTGTTGTTTTTGTTTTGTTTTTAACTAAGGGAAATCTGAGATTGTGAATAGAGGATACCAATACACCCCGTAAAGCTATCAATATAATGACTTATGAGGTACACAAACGAGTTTTATCCTACGTGCACACATACATATTCTTCTGTAATATTTACTCCATTGGCTTTTCTTGATGAAAATCACATCTTGTTTGGAATGCAAAGGAAAAGGCAAATACATTAGGAAGTTTACATAACTGTACACAAACAGAAGTCAACAGGGGTGAATTCACAGCAAAAAACCTACTTGTTGGAGTACATAGTAAACATAAAAGCAATGTGACTTTGATCTAACATTGTATATTTGATATTTTAGTTGGAAAAGAAACCCATTTGAATGACTCGCCATTTTTCTGACATCTAGATTCTAAGAGGTTTGCCATTATTATTGAAATAACGTTTATGAACAAGCCATTTAAATAGTCAAAAAACATGGAGGTGCTTGCACCTTCTGGCCCTATACCATAGTTATAGCTGTGATTCTGTTATTCAGGTAGCGCATTAAAGTAAATGAGGCTGTAAACTATATATAGCTAGACCAGGAGTTCAAGCATAATATATTGTCAGAACCACTGAAATTGCCTCAAGGAAAAAAAAAAAAAAAGGTATTCTTTTAAAATCTTATTTGCTGTAGATACCTGAAAATGGTTATTGTAATGACCTAAAAAATAGGACAAAATAAAATGTCTTATCATTTCCTAGTGGGAAGAAATATTTTATTCATTTTTACTGGCAATATTTAAACCAAGTTTCTTCAAAGTTGTTAGTGGTGGTAAAGAATCGCTACAAATAATATTTCATGCATAGTAGTTAATGTACTTTTTTAACTAGGAAGCCAACTAGATGAAAAAACACTACATCTGCCAGTTTTCTTTTTTCTTCAACATCAGTCTGACAGGAGAAAAATATAATAGCTCTCATGGGAAAGACCAAATTAAAAGCAGTTCTAAACTAATGAATTCAAAGGTGCTATGGAGAAAACTCATTTTGGTTATAAAAATGTACTTTAAAAAATCTTAGCCTTTCATTTTATTGAATTTAAGGATTACGCACAAACGTGCAGAAGTCTCTCTTCTTATTACTTTCTATATACTCTGAAGATAAGTCTTTGCTTAAGGCATGCATATTCATTTTCAAGTTCATAACTATTTCCTCTTACCAGGCTAATGACAATGGTTGGACAGAGTTGTAAGAGTGGTGTCTACGTGTCTGACAAAATGTACGATAAATGTTCTGCTTGTGATTTTGTGAGATTGTCTCTTGAAAACCATAAGCCTCTTGAGGGTAGAAACTGCAAACGCTTTCTAAACAGTTTTGGAGCACAACTTGAACACTTGATAAAAAGTACGCAAGGTTTATATTCGAGAAGATTAAATTCAAAATTCTTGAACACTTATCTTCCTGAGAGAATTAGAAAAATCTTTAAATATTTCTAACTTAAGGAACAGAACTCAAATAACTTTTATGTCCTCAATTTACAATTAATATTTTGAAAAATATTTTTTTTCTTGCAAAAGAACTTCGTGGAAAATATGATATTTTGCAGTCTCCTGTTGGCATCATTAAAAACAAAATCATCACAAACTAAAGTTTTCATCCCATTCTTCTGTGAGACAAATTTTTTCATTCATTTTAACATTTCACATTTACTTTTGAGTGTACTTCACACTATCTCTTCAGGAGTCACGGCACTTATGTGTGCCATTTGTTTCTTCTGTTTATGATTTTTGAGAAAGAAGGAAAACACAAAAGTTCTTTATTCCATGAATATAGATATATTTGTGGATATAAAATCTGGTTAATATGAGATAAAGCCATTGTTAAGAATTACTCAGTTTGCACTTACCTAATAAACATACACACACAATGCCATTTTGAAATTCTGGACATAGTTTCCCCCAATTTCAATTGCTCTCGCTAGCTGAGCATTTATCAGCTACCTGATTAGAATTTGTTTCCACACAAACCATTGATCATCAGCCTATTACTAGGCAAATGACAGTTAATTACCCACTACATTAACCACTGGGACCTGAGACCTGCTTCTGCTGCCATCAGTCAACATGATAAATGTGGCAAGTTCAGTAATGCATGGCCAGCCCTGAGCTGCCTGCTATACTGTGAACAACCCTCAATCTCACTTCCAGGCCCAGGAAAATCTATGGCAATCTGCATAATTACAAGCTCTGGGTTAATAACAGACAAATGATTTGTTGCATCTAAACAAAGTCCTTGGAATGGTCCCGGTCTCTGGTGGCTGCCCGTACGGCGCACTGCCACTAGTATACTTTCCACTACAATGTGCACAAAATAGTTCTCTGACGTTATAGCCTTCCAATTTGTTGCCCTCCAATTTATGGATTCTGCATATGTGATTTTTAATCATTAAAGGACTCTTGAAGCAATATTATCTTAATTATTCTCTGCTGTAACCAGGGAATTAGGCTTCAGATAAAATTTTCTTCTTCCATGCACTTTCCCTGCCTCGCTGGAGGCTCCATCAGTTTCCATCTACACCTGGACTCTGAAATCCTAATGATGAATTATTGCCCCTTTTCCTAAGAGGGCGAACCTTACAAGGGAACATTTTACCGAACTGTCAGCTCACAGACTGAGTGCGGAGATGTGGAAATCTGATCTAATTTACTGCAAAACGATGCATTTGTTAGACTTTTCCCTCAGTTTTGTCCAAGGATCAAGAGATCATTCCACAGCCACATTCTTGTTCTCGTTTTTCTCAGGGGGGCAAACCTAACATTCCCAGGGCAAGGAAACAAAGTAATATTTTTATAAAATGGGGTTTGAGGATGTATAATATTATCCTTTGATTCCCAAACATGCCATTTGGATTCTCAGGCAAAAAAAAAAAATCATCATATATATCAACTAAGCTTAAGGAATGCTTAAAGTCCTCATTCATAAGATTTTGTTGTTGTTGTTCAGATGTGTCCAAGAAATGTTCAAGAACAGTCTCTTAATTACCTAATTCATTTCGACTATTCACAGTCCTGGAAATCTTGTAACCCCTTCCTCTGCTCTGTTCACTCCCACACTCGTTTAGAGGATAACATGGACCCACTTTTCCATTTAAGCTAGAAAGCTCTGTGAGCTCGTTTGTAGTACTTACACAGTCTTATCTCCTAGCTAAGAGGAGAGCCTAAGAGCTCTTATTGGTACACCGGGATAGACAAAGTTTTATTTAAAAATATGTCATTTTGAAATCTGGACCTAAGTTAATCATAGCATACCAGCTCCTAACTTTATGGTAAGGGGGGAAAATAAGCTTGTTGATCCATTTTGCTCATTTTAAGATGTCTCGTAGATTTTTAAAGCATTCCAGGGGTTAATTTGCCAATTGATGGGCTAGATTGTCCCCTACTACTTATGTTCATAATAATCTTTAATTAATATGACTTTTATCTTGTTTCCGACACACCATTAAAAGCAGATTTACCATATAAAAGGAGACAAGTATCACTGATATAATATCAATGATAATTACTATTTATAGGAATCCCAAAAGATGACTCTAACCCTTTTCCATTTCATTTTTGCTTTCACTACTTGGTCTTGACTATCTTAAAAACAGATATGAAGACAAAAACCAAACAGACAACTTTCTTATGGAAGAACTGAGCTTATCTGTCTACTACACCTCCCACACTGCAATGAGTATGTACAGAGAAATATTAAGTTTTGTATATGCGTGGCATAGCAAGAACTAAGATAATACATGCTTGTATTTTTTAAAGGCACCCAGAAAATTTTGCGATTTTACTAAATGTTCAACAGCTTTGATAATTTAGTCATAAATCAGATAAACTCTGTATGCTATAGTGAATATCCATTTCCAAAGTTCCTGGGGGTAAGAGAGAGAAAAACTCAAGACACATAATCATTTAACATAGCAATAATAAATATGGTTTACTACAGGCATCGGGGCAAAATGAGTGTTCATTGTATTAGTGTCTTTTGTTTCATAGCACCAGATGTTTCTATAGATTTTTTTAACCAGGTCAGTGGCTCAAGTCACTAAATCAAATTCCCCCAAGCCATGGAAAGCATAGTATTTGACTCAAATTAATTTATTATTTGGGGAAAAAAGCACAAATAAATACCATTGTAGTAAGCTTTGATTCTGAATAAAGATCAATTTTTTTCCTCTACTCAAGCAGTCCTCTAGTGACTTAAATACATATAACAGTAAATATTTGTTTTAATGTTAAAGCTAGGGCTAGTTATCATATCTATATACATACATACACATTATATACGTCGGGGAGAAATAGAGAAAAATGAAAGAGAGAGATCTCTCTATCTGTGTAGAATAACCAGAGATGAACAGAGAAAGAAAAGTTTGGGTTTCCAAGGATGTGAAATTGCAACCATTTGAAAAGATCTTTAACTTTGACTGCTGGCTGGTGAAGTTTTATTGAATATGCGATGTGGGAAGGAATGGAACATTTTCACAGATTGAGAAGGACAATTGCTTTTTTTGTCTATTACAAATATACTTCTCATCTCCTCTCCCACTTCTCTTTTTAAACCAAGGGAGGCAGTGATAGAAAATGAAAACATTTTAAATATTCCAATCTTTTGTTTCAAACTTAAAAAGCTCACCCATTACAAGGCTGAAGAGAGTGGATCCTATTATTTCCTCTCTCCATAGGTCTTAGCAAGTGCTCCACTGTCAGGGGGAGAGAGGGAGGGATACCATGTAGGTGTTAAAGAGAGTAAAAAAGAAAACACTACATACTTAAAAATATACAGAAGAAAACACAAGACATATTTCAGGTGAGTTTGACCAATGTTCCTATTTCAGTTAAAATTACCACAGGACTTCAGGATACATTTGTGCTCAGAGAGGAGTCTGAATTAAGATAGAAGAATTAAAAAGTTGACCATATTTTAAAGGAATGAGATATGGCTCCTGTTTCAAAGAAACCTAGTAATTATTCATTTCATAGTTATTTTAATTGTATGTTATCAACCCTAATTTATCTTAAATTTGGTCTTTTGTCTGATTTTTTTAAATGAAGATATAGGGTTCATGCCAAACATAAATATATAAGCCATTTACTGAAAACATATATATATTAAAATATATGTATAGTATATATGTATATTCTTTCTCTCTTTAAACACACCACACACACACACACACACACACACACACACACACACATATTACATGTTAAAGGAAAAAGAAAGGGGGATAAGTAAAAATAAGTCCAACTTACTAATTGCCTAACTAATTTTAGGAAGAACTACTAAAATCCTATACTATATAATTGTATGTCTATATTTTAAAAAATACAACTTGCTATTCAAATTCTGTAGTTCATATTACTAAGAGAACATTCAGATTCAATGAAGCCAGAAAGCAGATGCCCACTATGTTCCAGGTACATAGTGAGAGAGGTCAAGATGAATATGAGGGAGTGCTGCCAAGGAGCTGGGGAAGTGGACAGTGCAGGGGCACTGTGCAAGAAAAGAGCTGTGCAATTAGGTAAGCATGGTGAGTTCCTCTGTAGGTCTGTGCTGCAGCACCAGGCAGAAAGGTCTTCCATAGGTGGAGACCTGGGAGGAGCTAGCAGAAAGTCACCTACCTTGGACTGATGTTAGAGGCTAGGCAGAAGCCTGGAGATGGTCAAGATTTGGGTTTATTTATGGAATTTGTTTTAAATGGTAATGTGATAGCAGTCTGTTAGGCAGAGGTTAAGTGAGTAAGGGAGCCAGGCAGCCTGGATACATGAGGTTCCATGTTCGATGCACTCATATTTTAGGGATATCCTCAGAATGCTGTCCTTCTCCAGCCCTTGGCAAATTTCCACTCTTCCTTGAGTCAGACAGTATAGCACTAGGCAGCAAGAAGCAGCATTAGCAAAACCAACTCAGAGGGCTAACTAGCACCCAAATGCTACTCACTGGTTGGACTTGCTGAGTATCAGATCATGACCCAATCCATTTTGAACATTAAAAACATAGTGAAGGACAATAAAATTATAGGTTAAAAGTTATTCCTGACCTGGTAGGGTGGAGATTTAACCTTCTGGGTTTTTATTTTATTTTATTTCATTCAATTTTATAGTTTTGCAGAATTCTTGATATCTAGATTTAGTACTATGTTGGCAAAACAGAAAATTAAAAGGTCATGCTCAAGGCCTAGGGATGAATCTCTGTGGTAGAGCAACTGTCCAGCATGCATAAAGTTTTGGGTTTCACACCCAGCACTGCAAAAATAATTAAAAATAAATAAATAAATGGAAATAATGCTAAAGGTTAAGAAAGATTTTGATGAAAGTCAATGTCAACTGGGTATTGTCTATGTATTGTCTGTGAAGGTAAGGAAAAAACTTAAGGAATATTCTAGAAAGACCTGAGATAGATAGTGCACTCCATGCCATTTTGAGACTTTTAAGTTTCACCCTGATTTCTCCCACTTCCAATCAACTCATGCGCCAAGCTTACTTCCCATCCCCTGGCTGTCTGTAGTTGGGCTGGCTGGTCGGGCATCCACCAGCCACATGTGGCCAATGACCTCTGGACATGTGGCTGATCTGAAGTGAGAGATGGTCCAATTGTGGCATACTACACATCAGATTTCAGGCTTCACACAGAAAAGTGAAATATTTCCTGAATAATTTTTTTAACCTTGGTTATCTGTAGAGATTATAATCTTTTGGATACATTTTATTGAGTAAAATGTTTTAAGAATTAATTTTTCCTTTTGTTAATATATAGATCATGTCCCATTTTTAATGGGCAGTGCGGGTCTATAGACTGAATTTTCCATACACTTCTGGATACATGACAATTATAACTTTCAAACAATAGAGATCCATAATTTTCTGACTGGCATCTATCCTAGAAATCTTCCTTTAGTGTTCGATATTTAAAACTAGAAAACAAAAGTTATAGGACAGAGACATTTTATTCTACCATAAACTTTATAATGTGTATGCTATCAACATAAATCATTAGAACTCACTCATAATCTGAAATGGATGACAATGCCCTACCTATTTTTCCAGTTGCCAGCTTACTCAGTATTAATTCCTTTTTAAACTTAACTATTTTCAGCTGCATAGAGATAGCTACTAGACCATATATAAAGAAAAATGGGTTGATACTTGGACAACTGGCCCAGTCTTAGCCCTACTACAGAGAGCAGGGAAAAAAACAACCTTGTGTTCATCCACAGAACTTTGCACAATTATTAGGTACCAGAGCTGGAGGAAGAACCTAACTCTCCTTATCCAAAATCTGGTCCTTTTCTCAGTGTGCTTGTTTATTTTGTTATTTCCCTGTAAAAATAGGGAAAGATGGTGCTGTTTGGATAAAAGTCTCCAGGTTTCTGATGTAGCAGAGGGTAATGGCTGATTTACATAGAACCATCATTTTTTTTCTTTCCACATCTGGCTCTGTTAAAAGTTGCCAAAAGTGTTAAATGTGATACTTTCACTTTTAACGAATAATTGTCAATGTCTTCTCATACCCATTTTCTAAAGCCTTATGAGCAGGTGTTAGAACTATTTATGATCAGCACAGCAGTCTACTGGGAGAAGCTATTCAGAGAAAAGTAAAATTGAATATTTTCCCCTCAACATTTGGTGAGGATAATACTTCTGGGCAAATATGGCAATTGTACCAACATTTCATAGAATCACAGAATCTTAGATCTCACAAGATTTCTGTAGCTAGAACAAAAGAAACATGTCAAGCTTGCTCTTCATTGTTGTGATATTTAAAAGGCAAGATTTTTCAAATTTTTAGATATAGTTATACAAATGGCTAGAATGTTAAAATGTAAAAAAAAAACACGAAACAGGAAAGTCAAGGATAACACATATGAAGTAAAACTAGGAATAGAATTTTAGAATAATAGAAACATATTTTAAGTCATCACCACATAATCCCCACTTGAATGTTAGGATAATTTTATAATGAAGAGAAGGACAACCAGCGATGATATGGACAATAATATGGATTTTAAAATGTATGATTATTTTTACAGATATTGTGAGCAATTTAGTTTTTATATATCTCTCCTTTGATATAAGGGAGGAAGTGGCTAGTAGATTGAAATAAATTCTGGCCGGGTTTCAGCCACAGTATAATAAATGCTAATTGGAAAATGGTTTATACAATTTTATAATAAAAGCTTTTAAGAATTTTTTTTAAAGTGGTAGTCTATTCTACCAAGTGTTTCAGAAAGCTGTGTCTACAAAAAATTGAATAGGTCTTTCTGGGTGGGAACTTTTAAAGTAAGTAACATTTTCCTAAAAATCAGCATCAAACTCTTTTGATATCTGTACATACTTTTACAGGCCCATAATTACCTTCTTTTTTTACATTTCTTGTTCACACTTTTCTTTCCATGCACTATATATAAAAGTGAACAAGGAAGTTTGGAGAGAGGAACCTTATTTCAAAAATACTGTTTTTACCCATCACATAACTAATGAACTTCAGATAATTGAACATTTCAATAGGAAAGTAAAAAAGAGGGGAAAAAGCATTTACAGGAAGGTGAAGAAGGTCATTAACAGTTGGGAACAAATCCTGGGAAAGACCTTTACTTTGACCTTTGTCAGATAAGCCAGGTAATATTTTCAGGTGTCAACCTCGTGGTTGTTCATTCAGGCATTGACATGGGATCAGGGAAGCTCCACTGTGAAACACCAAGGAGGTGATCACTGAGTAATCCGAACCCCAGCACAAAGCTAAATGTATCTTTATATGCAGGATTATGAAGCCTCAGTGACAGTAATGGCTGATTACTTGTAAAAAGGCAACAAATCACTTATTTTGCCTAAGCGAGGCAACTGTTTACTCTTGAAGCTAGCCAGTAAAATTCCAACAAACATTTCTTCTAGGATTAATTAGTGTGACTAATTTCAGAGGAAAAGTGCTGTGTAAGAGAACAGGCACCTACTTAAGGACATATTAGAATTTAACTTCAAGTTTTATTTAAATCTCTTACATTACCTTAAAGAAACAGTCTTCTTCTTAGTGTTTTATGGGAAGTAGCAGGATTTAAGATTGTGTTAAATTCACTTAAGAAAAGGGAGACAGAAAATGTTATCACAGATATTCATCCTTATTTTTAACTAAGGATATTATATTATGGATGTTTCAGAGTCTATTTGAGTTTCAAATTCCATCAATAAGTAGAATTTCACCAAAAGATTCATGAAACATATCTTATTTCTTTTGTTAAATATTTCTGTGAAGCAAATTTAACACCTGACACTACTTACCTCTTATTATTTTAACAAATAATGGTTCTTAAATTCTTTAAGAGGGGATGGGATGTGGCTCTATGGTTGAGTGTGCCTCACATGCTCCAGACCTTGGGTTCAATCCCCTCTGCCACACACACACACACACATTAAGAAAGGGCTCTCAATTCTATCACTTAAAAAAAATAAAAAATCATTTAAGGGTTAAATATCTGTAACTGTAAGTGATAGCAAGGACAGCCAGGCATCACCATTTTTCCCAGGTCAAGTCTGGAGAAGTGCTGTTGTTTGGTCTATAGTAGTGCTGTCTTTGTCAAAAATGTTCTGAGTCCCATAGAAAATTATATGGCAATGTAATAATAGTCAGAAATCAAGTAGAATTCAGGCAATTCAAAAGTTTCTGTTCCTTTTTCCTTCACAGAGCTTCAAAGAGCTAATAGGCAGATTCAACTAAATATGCTTTAGAGGTTTTTGTATATTTTAAAAATTCTTTTTCTTTATTCTAATTAAAGTATAATTGAATTATTCAGGTAAAAACTAATTTGGAGAATTTAACTTGTCAGGCTGAATTTTTTAAATTCCTTCAAAACCCAGTTAACGGGAAAAGTATACACCTTTTATTCCACATGGGTTAGTTTTAAAAATATGTATGTTTTAAATTTGTGAATCCTTTAAGGGAACTTCACAGAGCCTAAAGTAGAATTTAGACTAGTTATCCAAATAAAGCCATGAAAGCAATTGTTTGTAGGATTAGGTAAATCTCTTTTTGGAGTAAGATATTAACAAAATTAAGAGACTCAAAAAGACAAAATGGTTTTGTAGGGAAAAATGTACAATTAATTAATTAGTATTAGTTTTTCAGAGTTGATGTTTTCCATAGCAAATAACTACAGCACTCAATACAATACTATGGAGAAGAAATGTTAAAATAAAATTTTATATAGCAAAAGTATACAAAACAGAATTACAAATCAAACCTGTGGATTGCACATTTGTACATACACATGGCAATATTGTTCAAAACCATCACAGTATTTTTTTTGCATAGTTTTCAAACATTTTTTATATAGCTTTCAAACATTTTCTTTCTACAAAATGCTACTTTCATAGTATTAACCTAATTTTGGAATGTGTATGTATTTTCTTTATTAAAAAATCACAGCTATTAAGTATTTCCTTTCTTGTGTCAACTTTAGGACTTATTATATGAAATATGTCTTAGAAATTGCTATGCTACAGTGGCTAGAATTTTAAAGTCCTTAAGCAGATCTAAAATTGAATGTCAAACCTTTCATAAATAGACTGGGGTATATAAATAATATCAATATCTATATCCAACTTCTAACTTATAAAATACACCTATTTCAGTTATCTCTGGAACCATACATATATTATTAACCATATAACACCCTGCTCAGTGTCAATAAATATTTTTGTAAGAAACTAAAGCAAACCACTTTGGGCAAAACTGTTCAAGGAACACAGAATAATTTACTCTAAGAATGTTATGTTAAGGCTGATCTGCTAAAATGTTTGAAATGAATTCATTCATCTAATTTTCCAACATTGTAATAATAGCAAATGAATCGGAAAACAGGTGATCAAAATAGGAAATAATAAATATGAAAGTAATGCTTCAAAAATGCAGATGCTTCTCTGAGTAGTACAATTTTCAAAATATGAGAATTCTATAAGTTTTTATTGTTTTTCTCTATATAGATACATTTTGTGAAAGACAAAAATATTTCTTGTATTAAATTTGTGAATCAGTCATTTCTTCAAATCATGAATAGGAAAAATCACGTTAAATATATTTCAACATATATTCATAAATGCCCATAGCAAAAACCTCATATTAGCACTTATTATTCATGTAAATGTTATCTGAGGTTAAGGGAGGAAATATTGAATAAGGCAGTAATAATTTAAAAATCATTAGTGAATGAAGTCAGACATAGTGGAAACAAAGCTTTTGAACTCAGACACATTGAATATAGAAAAATGAGGCATTGAAATCATTTGACAGCTGAAATTTACTGGTAATCACAGACCCTGAAAAGACAACTTAAAAGACATTTGAACGTGTGTGTGCATGTCTCTCTATGAGCTTGTGTGTCCACATGTATAAATAAAGTACTAACCTACTAGTTATCTCTTTTTACTCTCAGCCTGTCAAAAAAACCTGTCAGCTGCAAAGGCGATAAGGGGGGCAGTTTAAAGAAGATACTGGAGCCTTAAGCTTCTTAATGTGCCAAGAATCAATCCCATGAAAGCAAACAACTTGAAAAAGGGTTATATGTATTTAGGAAATCTCTGAGGCTCCCTGCCCACTCTGCTCGGGAGCCCGGAGCTGGTGCTCAAGTTTTCTCACCCTAATGACCCCTGAAGCAGCCCTGAGGGATTGCAAAACAAGGCCGTTACACAAGGCAGCTTGCTAATTGAGAAGTTGATCGGGGGTAGAGAAATCCTGCTTTACCACGTTAAGTGTCGAAATCAAGCATGACTAGATTGACGTCGCCAAATCACCGTCTGGAGGCCACTCCACGCCAGGAGCAGCAGGGCTTTTCACACCTGATAGGCCCTCACTCTATCTACATCAAGTCACATTAAGAAAGGAATGTATTACGGACCTGGAGCCTGCGCCCCTAAGAGCATTACTCCACTGCCTAATTGCTGCTTCTCTGCTTCCCTGAAGTAACAAATGGGTCCATGTGGCAGATTTGCTGCTTACCTGTCCCTTTTGGAAACCAGCCCCCTTCCAACCACTCTGCGGGATTTGCTCTATCACAGAAATGTAACAACGGCAAAATCCCAGAATAAGAGGAAGACAGTAGGGTTAGATATTTTGTATTACATATCTCAATCACATTGATATGTATCTCAATCACATTGATATGTATCTCAATCACATTGATTGAGATAAATTACAGGATCCTCAGAACATTTTATAAAAGCACAGCTCCTTTAGAGATCTTTTTATGAAGTTGCAGATGCATGATGTATGATCAATGAAAACACCTGGCCCGTGGGTAGTGATTTAGACCCCATACACTGAGCAGAGAGAAGAGACCTTCTGCTTTGAACTGTGGGTCCCCAGTCACGGATTTGCAGCTCTCCAACCTAAAATCTCCTGTGACAGATGGCAAAATAGATATTCCTGACAGCCTAGACTGGCAGCCTAATATTACTTGGTATTTTTTTTTTCCTACACTCTATCTCTGACAGGTTCAAAGCACTTAACCAACAATGCATTTTAGACAAGAGGATAAAACCTGAATTAGGAACTTTTCCTTTATTTCTACCACTTCTTTTGTTTTAAATTTCAGTTCTCTTCCTGACACAGAGGAGGTGATTCCTATCTCTCCTCTTTTAACTAACTAGGAGGCACACAGAGGAGGAAATGGCTTGCTTCCAGCTGCAAATGTTTTATTGGTCATTAGAAAAGAAATTCATATGTAAGTTTGTAAGAGAACAATTAATCCTTACCATACCTATTGAGAGGTGATTGGTGGCCTCTATTTCCAGGAAGGGAAACTGAGGCACTGAGGTATCAGTGAATCACTTAAGATCTCGTAGTTATCCACAGCATTGATGGAAGCACAGCCCGCCCTGCTTATTCCATATGGGACTACCCCTCTTACCCTTAATCGAAGTATGATACACACTGTGACAAGGCAGTAAGAGAAAGAAACAACCAAACACACATAAGAGAAAAGGCATTTCCCTCCCGAAGCAAAGATGACAAGGAAATCCATATTAGGATATAAGCCAAATGCTACCGACTTCTAAGTTATAATCTAAACTTCCCATTGTTGTCTTTCCTATTTTTATAAAAAGCTCAACCTGCCTTGTGTTGCTCTGAAAGTGAATAAGTAAACCCACATGTATAAAACCCCTACTAAAATGGAGGCTTTACTTATTTTTGCAAAAGATAAGCATAACTTTAATTTTCATACATGAAAGGTAAGGCTGTCTAAGAGGCATTTTTAATGGAAAAACCAAGTAACAGTCTAAGTCCTTTCTGATAATTACACATCAGCAAATTAGACAGATCAGTCAAAAGATTTTCCTGTGCTTACATTTTAAAGAAACATCTCGAATCAATATCAATATGAAATCTGGTCAATTATGTAAAGGGCTTAGCGCAGAAGAGCTAATGTTTATTGAGCCCTGTCTGTCTACCAGGCATTATTCTAAGCCTTTTCAATGGGTTATCTCATTAATCCTTGCAACAGCTGAATCCAGGTGGCAGCATATTCTCCCATTTTATGGATAGGGGAAATGAGGACAATTAAGTACCCTGCCCTGGGCCACACAGATGGTCATAGGAGAGCTGGATTCTACACCACTGAGGCCTTTAGAAACCCTTCTGAACTAAACCCAGCAAAAAAAAAAAAAAAAAAAAAAAAAAAAAAAAGACTTGCAGAGGCAATTCACAATTACCACCTCTTGAAGATTTCTTGTCATTTCCTGTCCTCTAGAAAATGCCTATATTTAAAGCTAAAATGTGTTTCTCTAGACCTTCTACCTAATGGGGACTTACCGAACAAGTCTAGTTTTCTTACACATAACAGCCTTCTCTTCTGTAGGCAACAGTACCCTCCCTTCTACCTAGGTTCTTTCAATAGCAAAATGAAAATGTAAGTCTTTCAAACCAGAGATCCCAAGTTCATCTTTGATTGCTCAGACCCCCAAATTTAACCCTGTTGCTTTCTCAAAAGGTAAGGTACCCTCTTTTGTTATTCTTAGTTACCTACCTCTACTGCCTATCACTTTCCCTTGCAGGCAGGCCAAAATCTCCTGGCTGAACATCTTTTCTATCAGCCTATTGTGCCCAATTTGGAAGCCCTATAGCTCCCCACTCTGTACAGGATACAAACAGAGAAGCATGAAATGTCCCTGTGACTGGCCCCAGTCTTTCTGTCTTCTATCTCACTGCAGTGCTTCTCTCCCAACATGCTCCTTTTCCCTGGAGTCACCCACTACTTTCATGCCTCATGTCCGACCTGTTGAGCCTCAAGTAACTCTATTCTTCCCAGAAAACACCGCACTAATCCTTTTCCATACTGGGTTCAAATGTTGCAGGATATATGAATCCACTCCTTAAGGCAGAATGAAGAGCACTTTCCTTTAGATAGCTAAGCACTCGTTTTCGTATACTACATTGATCTTTCAAAATTTAAATCAGCTATGTCTGTTTGTCTCTTTTGATAATAAGCTTCCGGAGAGCTTGCTCTCTCATTTACCCAGCACCTAAGACATGTAATATTCATGTACCACCATATTAGAATTACAGAGTAGGGATATAACTAGAAATTAATACCCTTCTCTTGTCAACTGAATAGATTTCATATAGGGATTTCACTTATCCCCACTAGATCAGTCCCACCTATTTTTAAATCCCATTTTGAACTCAGTGTATTAAAGACATAAGATCTGTAGGTGGAAGTAAAACATAAAGTATTTAGAAGCTGTTACAAAGAAATCAGCACACCACCCTCCCCATGTCTCTTCCTGAACTATCTCTTTGAGACATAACCCCATAAGTCACACTGAGTAAGACACCAAAAACTTCTTAGGACACATCATCATGCACATCTGAAACTGCACAAATTAGGTATTTGATCACAGTCAAGATGGTTTGGGTACCAACACATCAGAACTCTAATATTACAGCTGCAGAAAACTTGTGACTAGGATCATCTGTCCCATCTTATCTGATAATAATAGCTCTTTACAACCATCACCTCATTTCTCCAAAGAATTAGCAAACTGCATAAATATGAAATTACATATTTAAATTGGGCAGGAAGCTTGGAAGGTGTACCATTATCATTCTGAATGCTGGAAGGAAGAAAACTGTATTCTCAAGATACATCTCCCAAACTGCATCTCCTATTCTCAGGACCATCTCTTACTGGAATCTCCCATGAAGCCTTTCTAAATAAGCTCCTTTATTAAAATCACATCTCTCTAACCAGATGGCAATTATTCTTTGTTATTTTTATTATATATGTGGTCATTTTATTGCACTCATGAAGCATCTCTAAATATTTTATTCTACCACATTTCCTCCTTTGGTTCTTCAGTCAATATTGATTAAGAACCTATTTATTATCTGCCATATTTTTTCCTAGATGCTAGGTGTAGTAATGCAAAAGGATACTTTCCTGTCCTCAAAATATTTGCAGTCTAGTGCTAAAGAGGTAGACAATTAAGCATGAAAACAAACACAAAGTATATTTTCTTTGTGTGCAAATGTTTCTGCACAAGTCTAGAAAAGGATTTTTCCTTAAAGCCTAATTTCCTCATCTTATTTACCTGGTCAATAACTTACAATGGCTCCGTATTATTCACATAATATTATTACAACTGCCCAGAATGGCTCTCTAGAGAGAATCTATAGGACCTTCTCAATGAGCCACTTGGTAGTGGTTGCCATATTTAGGATTCACAAATATTGCATAGGACATAATTTTACCTCCTATCAGAAATTTGAATTTAAGTAGTTACCCTTCACTGTCTGGCAACTCAACATCGGATTTGCCCAACCCTTTGCCTCATTGTTAATTACAATGTTCTGTAGGGCTCAGAGGCAGCTACCTCCATCTCAATTGTATTCTCCCCTCATACCTCACACCAACCTCATCTCCTCCTAGATGTCTCCCTACACAACAGAGACTATGCTTTCTTTTGAACTCTTGGAGTTTAATTAGAAAATGTTAAGTGAGTATCTAAAATGACAGTACTACAATTTTCTCAAATTCATGTACAATAAATACCTGGGGGACTCAAAGAGAATTATTTTTTTTCTTTCCAGAAGTTATATAAACTATGCAAGTTGGTGAAATATAGTTTTTAATCTAGTTCACCTGAATAATATAAAAATTCACAATAACTTCATCTTCGTTAAATGGAGAGGAGGAAGAAAGGTGGGAGTTAGGTAGAAGGAATGAAAAACAACAAGGGAGGAAGTGCTTGTGATCTCCTTGGCACAGCACCATCTCAACCTGGCCTAGGCTCATGTCTGACCCTAAGCCTCAACCATTTCAGAGGACTACAATTAGAATCATGTTAGTTCACTAAAGGGCTGTACTCAAGAGCTTATAGTTAAATGCTTAATAAAGTCTCATTGAAATAAAAAAAAAAAAAAGATCAGCTAGGTACTGTGATGCATGCTTATAGTCCCAGCAACTTGGGAGGCTGAGGAGGGAGGATCACAAGTTCAGGGCCAGTTCATACAACTTAGTGAGATCCTGTCTCAAAATAAAATAAAAAGGGCTGGAGATACATCAGTGGTAGAATGCCCCTGGGTTCAATCCCCAGTACCACAAAAAAAGAAAATGATAAAAATCCTTTATTCTAATTAAATTGTTAAGGGATAATATACTACACTCATACACACTCTTGACAGAATATATCATTGCAAATAGGTGACCTTTTCCAACCCAGACACTCTCCAGAGCCTAGTTTCAAAAAAGGCATTGACAATAAAGGTCATAAACTTCCATAGGGATATTTTTTGAAAAGGGAACAAAATGTTTTCTCTTTTAGCATTAAATTATATATATTCCCTTAGAAACACATTAATTAGATATTTAGGGTAACCATCATGAAATGATTTGGCTGTTTTCCAACAGACTTAAGATACCAAGAACAAAGAATTGTCCAATTTTCTCTATTTGTTCTGAACAGTATTAGCTGAAAAATAATAGGTGTGCTTCATAGAAAGCTGTTTGGTAAGCCTCGAAAGAGAACTAAAATCCAATGTGTCTGATACCACTGATGAATGACAAGCTTCCTGGTAGGTACTATATAACCTCCCAGGTTGGCATTTAATTGACTGATAATTTAATGACAATATACCAATAGCTTAAAAGGGTGAGACAGGTATATAAGGGAATAGTTCCCTTGCTTCTCATTATCAGCATATGGCTTAAGGATTGGAATTTTCTTTTTTAGAATCTTGCACTAACCTTAGCCATTAGGTAATGATCAGGACTCTAAATATAGACCACCTTGCTGGAAACTTCCAACTTAAAAGGTACTCAGTAGAAAGAGACTGAGGTTGCCCTTCTCTTCATCTTTCACCTATCCTACTAGGCACTCAGTATAAATTTAACAATTTTTTACCTTGCACTCTCAGTAGGAGTATTTCAGTGTTAACCTAAAGATTTCTGTTGCCTAGCAAAAGTTATATGTTATAGAAAAATGATGGAGTAATGATAGAATAATTTTACAACCTGTAATGAAATTACTGAGTTAGATAATGATGATCAGTTGTTATTTAAACCCATAAGGCTGAATGGTCAATGGGGAACAGACATTTACTAGTCAGTATTCAAGTAACAATAAACATAATAGTTTGTAGTCACAAAGAGAAAAGTGTAACTGTACAAAAGCAGAGTAGGATCATTTTATGGCATCCAGTAATCAACTTTAGTGTCAATAGGAATGAGAGAACACTTACATGTTTCCTAATGTGATGTAGTATGACAAAGACATCATTTATCATGCATGCTAAAAAAACATGTACACTTAAATTTAACTGAGCCCTTAGAGCAAATTCTGTTTTAGTGAGAAAACTAGGGATTCAAGGAACAAGATTGCCAACACCACAAGAATGTTACTATCAAATGTGAAGGGTAGAAAATTCTATAGGACAAGTTCTATAGACCTTTAATAAGTGAATGTCATGAAAATAGTACTAGTCAAGATGAAAAGGCACAATTGACATAACAATCAAATATGTTTGGAATGGATGGTGATGTGGAAAGTCTGCTTTGAAGAATGTTTCTGGGAACAAGTAAAAAATCTGACTATGGATTAGAAAATTTTTGCCTCTATGACAAGAAGTAGATTATAGACTAAAAAGACCAGGTTACAAACAGTAGGGAAAATATCTTGAGTGGAAAAAAAAACACATAGATGTGTCTAAATATAGGCAGAAAACAGCTAAAATGATAAATAATTAAACATTAGTAGGGTCTGGAAGGATTATGATTTCTTCGCTTTTGCTTATCTATACTTTTAAATTTTCTGCAAAGTACTTTTACTTTTTTGTAATAAACCTATTGAATTTAATGATAGAAAATACAGAATTGAACATCCATAAATGATAGTTGTTAAAATTTTGTCTAATTTGTTTTAAATCTAGTATTGAAAAATATATTGTTTACTGAATGCACTAAATAAAATATGGTCGTTCAGTCTTCCTTCAAGCTTCTGTTTACTGTGCCCCCCCCAATCAAAGTTCTGATGAAATTCTAGCCACTGACAATTTTTTCTAACCTACAATTAATGAAAATTATAAGGACTTAGGTCAAGCAAAGCATTTGTTATCTTAAGAAAAAAGTTCATCAGTACATGCGTCTGAGTGCTTGACTATTCAATTGGAGGTTACAGGCCCACTCTGGGTGGTCTGGGGAGTGGGTCTTCTGGAGCCAAGTGCTTAATCTTTAGACACAAAATTTCAGCTCATGAGAATGGATTCTAGAGGTGCACTGTCTAGAATTTAATCCTATGCTCCACAATTTACACCTCTGGAACTTGGATTAAATGACTTAATCACTCTAAGTCTCAGTGTCTTCATCTTTAAAATGGGTTTAATAATTCTCATGGACGGCACTACATTTTTTCTGTAAAGAATTAATTCCTCATAAATAGTACTAAAATATAATAGTCTTTTCCCCAGGCCCAGTTTTTTTTTGGTTTCCATTTTACAGTGCCGGGCATTGAACCCAGTCCCTTGTGCATGCTAGGAAAGTACTCTACCACTGAACTACAACCCTAATTTCATTTTGAGACAGATGCTGGCCTCAAACTGGCAATCTTCCTGCCTCATCCTACTGAGTAGCTGGGATTAAGGGTGAGCTGTCATGCCCAGTTCTTTTCTTCCATTCTTTTTTGGAGTCCCAGTTTCTACAATAGTTCATGTTAAAAAGCAAATCCTCACAAAATATTTGCTATCATCTAAACCTCATTCTGTTGAATAAATTACTCAATGTTAAAACAAACCATTAAAATTTCTTTGCTATTATACCCGTATTACCCTTAGTCTGGCTGATATTTTTCTATGATATTTAACCATATAGATACATAAAATTAGAGAACCACACCTTTAGCACACTTTTTCTTTAAAAAAGACTATTTTAGTTGGGTACAGCAGCGCATCCCTGTAATCCAGCAATGTAGGAGACTGAGGCAGGAGGACTACAAGTTCAAGGCCAGTCAGAGAAATTTAGGGAGATCCTGTCTCAAAGCAAAAAGGCCTGGGGAGGCAGCTCAGTGATACAGGGCTTGCTTAGCATGTGCAAGGCCCTGGATTCAATACCCAGTACTGGAAAAATTGTTTTCTTCATATGAATACTAGACTCTAATGCTTACATATTTGCATGCCACTCTTAATGGATTTTTCTTTCCTCATTTCTAATGAGTTATTGTTGCCATACAGTAATACTATAAATTCTATTTACTTGTTTTTTTTCTAGCTACTTTCTTTCATTTTTAATAATTCTTTGGTTTTCACAATTATGTAAAAAGAGGATAATTCTCTCTTTTTTAACATTTATATTTGTTACTTTAATTGCTTGTCCTATTACATTGGCTAGACCCTTTAAAACTAAATAGAAAAGGCAAGAGTGGATATCCCTGTTGTTTTTTTTTTTTTCCCTAAATTTAATAGACATGACTTAAACATTTAAGAATCATCAAAATAGAGGGAGGCATAACACCATGAACATTTCCTAGGAGAAATCAAAATACTCTAATAGGATTGGTGTTCTGAATGGGACGAGATACCCAGGAAAGAATCAGAACTGGGTAGGATCATGGAATCCAAGACAGTAGAAAGGTTTCGTAAAAGAGTAATCCACCCTATAAGAAAACGAAACTGTAAGACTACTCTTGAGAAAATATCCACTGCCTCCAACAATTAGGTGTCAGGGAGAGCTGTATCAGCAGAGCAGTTAGCAGTGGAAGGCAGATGATGAGTGGGTGAGTGGGGAGCAAATGAGGTTGAGGAAGTATCAACAAGAAGGGCAGACTAGTCTTAAAAAAAAGAAACTTAGACAATAAATGAATTCGATAATTTCAATATATATTTGAGGAATAAAGACTTTTTTTTCAGAATGGAAAAGTCTTGACTACATTCATGTTAAAGGTCAAGAGACTATAGAACCAAAAATATTAAAGATATAGAAGAGCAGGCAGTGGTGGCACACACCTTTAATCCCATCTACCCGGGAAGCTAAGACAGGGGGATGGCTGGCTTGAGGCCATCCTGGGAAACTAAGAACCTATCTTGGAATAAAATTTAAAATGGTCCTGGCATGTAGCTGGCAGAACACTTCCCTGGCATGTGGGTTTAGTCTCCAGTACTGGGGGGCAGGGGCGGGGAAGAAACTGAAGAAAAAGAAGATACCACGTAAAATGAATAGTAGAAGGGTTGGTCTTAAAAAGAACTCCTTAAAAGGAATTATTGATGAAGAAGTATGTTGCCAAAAGATATGGACATGAGGTTACTGACAATGACATGAAGTGCCCAGGGAATTCAGTGGAAAAGCACAGGGTTTCGATGACAATAGAAATGTACAATTGAGAAAAGGAATAAAAACAAGGGAAGGGAGGCTTTTACACTGGTGGGAAAAGGGTGGTGGATCTCCCTTCACCAGGGATGAATAGTTACAGGGGGAGAGGCCCGCTCAGGAGGGGGTGATCTCCAATATCTCTTATTTGCATAGTGAGGGTCCCTGAAGACACCTCGCTCAGTTCCTGGAAAGTTGTAATGGCTACCCGGAGGTTCACGAGGCTCTTTCCCTAGGAGGGGCTGCTTCCATCTCGCAGAGCAGTGCCAAGGCTCCTCTCTGGCTGAACTCTCCCAGGAAATTTGAAGCAGGGATATATCTGGTACATGTGGTAGACAGGCCATCATCTTCTCTTCAAAAACTTAGGAAGCCAAGAAACATTTTTCAAATGCTTCAGCCAATCATATGGATTAAAAAGCGTGGTCAGTTATTTGAAACTAGAATTTTAGTGTTCTGACCACCAGGCTGCACAATAATGGTTTGTGTACTACATCAGCTATCATCTTAAACCCAAGAGATTTCACATAAATATCTAAGGAAAAAAATCTAGTTTTTCCAGATAGATGAGCAACATTAAGGCCATAATTCCACCATCTGTTGGAATTAAGTCATGGATTCCCTCTGAAAGGGGCATATGGGGCCCAGTTTACCTCATTATTTTACCTGCTCGACTCTAGTACCTGGAGGCATTTGTGTTTGCGATTCCTAACTTAAATAACTCAGTCTATGTTATTTACATCAAAGTTATCATTGTAGAAAACAAGTTATTTATTAATACTTCAAGAAATAAAGTTTGCATGCCTACGTTTATATTTTTGAGTGAATTAACCTTCTGCTAGCTAATCACAGGACATAAAGATGAAAATCAACATGAAAGGCTATAATTCATTCTCCATAAATGGGCTCAGATGTTGTTCCAAATATTGTTCACATTTACCCATATATTATGTATAATATCTAGACTAGAGAATTCACTTCATCAGGTTCCCTATTTTCCTGTCCCACTCAGTAGCTGGAGCTGCATTGTGTTCTCACCTGTGTTTTCTTTCCATTGTAATTTCTTCATTCCAACCATTTCATTTGAGTGAAAAAATAATAATGCTTTGATGATGTAAATAGCTCTAGATATCATAAACAAGGAAAAAATTATGAGCAAGAGAAGACAAAACGCTGAAGACATCATGCAGTGTTGAAGAGTTGTCAGAAAGTAAACTTGTTCTGAGCTTCCCAGGAGACAAAGAGGGAAATACAAGCAAATAAACAACTTATAAGGCCTAAGAAAAATGCCATTTAATTGTTTAGAATCCAAAGAAATTTTCCTATACAAGATCTGAAGAAACAGTTACCAATGACTCTCTAAGACATTGTATGATATAGTATACAATGTTCACCATGGCATCCCTAAGACATGGAAATTTTTTGCAGCTCTTTAATAAAATATTCTTCAGCACAGTCTAATGGTGAAACTCTGTTATGTGATTCTGTAAGAAAGTTTGAAAGGCCAAAATAACTGAGATCAAGGTCAAAACATAGCTCTCTAGATTGATCCAAAGGATAAATTTAAAACTATAAGAAGGAAGAGCTTAACATCCAGTTTTTTGGGTAATGATCTATAAACACTATTTCCTTCAGCTGACTTTTTAAAAAATAAGAATTGAAAAGCAGCATTTGATGTTGTAATCTCTGGCAAGAACAGAGTGCCAAGATGCCATGAGATGATAAAATCTGTATGTGGATTTTAAGAAACAGAACTAACACACATACATGAATGGAGAGCCACCACCTGGCTTTGGAAAGGAGAGCTGAGGATCATAATCTTCCTTAGTGAGCATTACTGGGTCTGCTCCAACCTACTGCTGAGTCAGAGCCCTGGACAATGTGTTTGGACAAATTTACAACAGAATTACCTTCTATACCCACAGAAACATCTCTTGTATAATATTGTCAGACTCAGGCCAAATTAATTCAGGGGAATATCTGCAAAGACACTGCACATCTTTTAACATCCTATCTTGGCAGGACCAACTGCCTCCCAAGGCCAAAGATAGGGTCTAGCAATAAGTCTAAAATGTGAGGTACAGAATTCAAGATGCACATATCCTGACTCCCCACATCAAGGAGTGGTGTTTTTTCTGAGTCTCTGGTACCTCTCAGTTAAGCTCCTGTGGCTCAGATTATTTATCGCATTACTTTTGTAACCTTTTTCCCAAAGGAACATGTAATCCATACAGTTGGCATCAAATATTACTGGATGACAGATTTGTTTTTAAAATGGTAAAATTAGATAATGCATCTCATCGAAATTCATGGAATTCTCTCTAATAATAGAATCAAATGATAGCTTAAAATCACGTGCTTTATCATCATTCAGTAGCAGTTTATTCAGTAGAACATTCTGTACTCCTCTAAAAATCCAATATATCTCATCACATCTCATATTTGGTTATTTTCCTTCTCAAAAGGTCCTGTTTCAAATCCAATACATGTATCTACTAAAATATGCCCATGAAGATACTTGGACCAAAGCTTACATTTTAACTCGTAGTAATTGTGGGTGCTTCTGACCTGTCAATCTCAAATATATTTATAAGCTACACACACAAAAATGAAATGAACAAAGTGATTCAGATTAACCAGCTCTGACTACCCATTTTAAGAAAATCACAGGGTGTGCCTAGGATCCAATGCTAACAATTTGTTACGCACGACAGTGTTATAGCTTTCTAAATGGTAAGTAACTGCTTAAAAATTCAGAAGCATTCTTAAAATGTTTCACTTAAACATTTCTGCAATAAAATCTTATTGAACTGTTGCTTTCATTAATTTTCTACAGACTAGAGAGCAAGGAATTCAAGTTCGATTTTTTTTTTCTTTTAACTTTGCCTACTACTAGCAAATAAACTGTGCCTCTTTTTTAAATAAACCCCTGGCCTTGAGTTTTGGCCCCTTAATAGTAGCCTACATGGTTGACTACCCTTGGTGTTAAATTTTCTTAAATTGTATTTCTGTCAGTGTATCATTTTTTTAAGCAATGGACCCTATAATAGCAAGCACTGGTCTGTCAGGAGTGCATTTTAACAGCACGACACAAGTATTTTTCACTACAGGAGACAAACAATGATATGTATTACATGCAGTAAACACTGCCTTTGGTACATAGGGTTCTTTTAGCATTTATCTGTCTAAAATCTCACTGTGTCCTGAATGAGGGTTGCAGGGGAGGGAGAGAAACCCTGCCTCATATTAATGTTACCAGTGGCTACAGTATAGCTTTAGAAAGAGCCCACATGCATTGTCAAATTTCTCCTGAAAGAAATCTTTGATTCAATATGAAATGAAGAGAGCAAGACACATTAGCTCATGCTTAGAAAGTCCCTTTCTTCCAAATAATCACCATGCTTCATTCTTGTAACTCCTAAGCTTTAGTATTCACCCCCCCTTTAACTCACAAGTATCACTATCAAACAACTTTCACTCACTTTCAAAATTAAGCGTATAGAAATCTCAAGGATGCTTTAAAAGTTATTAGCATTTCTATTTCTGTTTATTTTCTAACTGACCCTTGAAACATTATTTTTATAATTTATGACATGTATAAGGGAGTATTCATGACATATATATGATGGATATGTGTGTGTGTGTGTATAAGAAGGTACATACTTAAATTTTATTAAAAGAAAAGTATATAATCAAAATATTTAGAGAACACTGCAAAAAAGACTATCAATAAAAAAGATATCTGCATTCTACTGATCCCGTCACCTGAGAAAATGATACAAAACCCAACACTATAAAGGAAACCTAAGACAACCTAAAATTTTATACTTCAGACCAATGGGATATTAAATATAATGCTTTACAAGGCTATAGAACTTTCACATGCTAAAATTGGAAGAAAGGGGGTATCTCAGGTATTTTAGAAAATTGTCACCTCAGGTTCAGGGGAAGTCCAATTAAAGACTCAAATTTACCCCGATTTGTACAAAATATACCATAATCTTAACTAAGAAACCATTCCAAATTTCAGTTATCATGTTAAGAACTTTTTCTGATGTGGTCTTAAGTGCATATAGTATCTAGATATTTATCCATCTTTTATGTAGATGAAAAGCTTGCAAAAGATCTTATTATAGTAGTAACCTTCTGTATTTTTATTAATTATTCTAACACTCATTTTAATCTGTGTCTTTAATCTTCTCTTTGTGTTTCATTTTCCCACTGTCTCTTCTTCTTAACTCAGTGCTCTTCTTCCTTCATAGCAACAGAATACCCATAGGGCACTGGTCAGTGTATTCAGCTCTTTCAGTTCTGTGAATAGGTATGTTTTCCCTATATACAGATACCTAAACTGAGGCTTGGAGAGGTGGAGCATCTTGCCTAGCGGCTTACAGCTGGGATGTAGCAAAATGGGCCAGATTTCACCACTGAAAAACATGCCTCTTAAATCTAGTGATTAAATCTAACCTCACCTAGTTAGGGAGAAGTCTGGGGAATTAAAAGAAAGAGTGTGGCATTCCTTTTTTAATAAAGGGATATTCACAGAAAATAAAAAAAAATAGCAGATAAATGGGTCATAATGGGAGTGCACGGCTGATTTGCCATTAATGATGGTTAGTTAGGTGGGCAACATCTAATGTAGTAGAACATCAAAAAACAGTGAAATGGTTAAAATACATGATATGTATAGAATGAATGTAGAAAAAGCTTATGGTTTTAGAAATAGGAGTTGTGTTGAAAATGGAATCCTCCATCAATAAATTTGAAAAGAAAAATTAAACAACATTTTAACTTAAAGTCTCCTCAAAATGTATAACTCATTCTTAGGTCACTGTAGAAAGTCACATATTTAGTCAAATAAGCAAGTGATTTCTATTCCAAAGGATGGCAGTTAATTTATTAACTGTCATTGATGAGATTACTTAAATATCAAACTATCAGGTGAAGATCATGCAAATTTTCCTTAATATCATGCTCAAATTGAGCTACTTTGGAAAAATAAAAGAAGCACAGGTCTTCAATTCATCCAGGACAAGATGGCACTTGCAACAGATGCCATATCTACTAAGAAGAATAAGAGGGCTGGTAGAAATTAACAGAAAAAAATAACAAAACAAAACAAAATAAAACACCCAGGATGCATGGTGACAGTAGGAATTAATACTTGTAAAGCTCTTTTGCCACCATCTGCTACTAAGTTTATGAAAAGTATGTGCTGGATGTGTGTGTGTGTGTGTGTGTGTGTGTGTATGTGTGTGAAGTATAGGTTCCATCATTTTGAAAGCTCAACATCCTGTGCCTCCTTGGGAGCCTGAAGGCATATTAATTAGCACAGCCTCTCAGCAAGTACCCATGAGGGTGACCCCAACCCATTTTATAAATATAAGGCTCAAGGATGTTGATTTGTATTTAAAACTTAAGTTTCAGTTTACAAAAGTAAATACAGTTTACATATAAACATTTCACTCTCACAAATAGGAAAAAATACTAATTGTTTAGTTTCAAGGATGAATGCTTCTCTTGATGTGAAACTGACTTGTGTGGGCTAGGGTTAGGTTAGTGGTGAGAAAGTGCATATGAACACTTGCCTTATATTTGTCTTATCTCATCAAGAATGTGATTTACTAAATTGTTTTAAATAACAATGAACCATTAATGTATCTTCTCTAAATGTCAAGTTTAGAAATATTTATGATATTTAGAGCAAACAGGTTGTTTCAAATGTTTTGTGCCAGAAAATAAACTTCAAGCTGGGGGCTGTGGTATACCCCTATAATCCCAACTATTCAGGAGGCTGAGGCAGGAGAATCCCAATTTTGTGGCTGGTCTAGGCAATTTAGGGAGACTCTGTCTCAAAAAATAAAAAGGGCAGAGCACCCCTGAGTTTAATACATAATTCTGGGGGGAAAAAGAATTTACTTCAATAAAGTTGACTAAATGTTAATTAATTAACTTATCTTCTTATTTTATCATTTCCCATGCTTCGGATCAATCCCAGGACATTGTGCATTCTGGGCAAGCAACTAGACTATTGAACTAAACCCCCATCTCAAGTTTGGCTCAACTTTAAAAAAATGAAAGAACAAAACAACAACAATAAAAATCACTCTCAGTCTTACTACATTTGACTTCAAAAGTTGGAAAGTGGCAGTCTTTGAAAAATCCACATCTCTCAAATTGTTATTACCTAAGTATTCGAAAGATATCAATTACATTGTGATCTGGAATGGATTTACCAACATCATTGGTTAAGGGTTAACCTCCAGAATGCTGTATTGGCAGCTTCTGTCATTAAATAGGCATTTCCTGGCATTTTACACTGAAATACTATGATGTAAATAATCCATTAACCACATTAGTGGATGAACGCAGATGTGTCGACTTAAAATGAAAGCATACAATTATAGCATAATCCATGGACTAGCAATGGACAGCCAAGTGACTGAATCCTGAGGTCTCTTTTCAGATTGATGTTTTACAACTATTACTTAATCACAAAGGTTTATCAATAAGGCCAAATAAAGACATTTTAAGCAAGCACAGTAAATAATGAATGAAAAATAATCCCATTCAATTCAGTACATGATCTCTATAATCCCAAATGGAATTGATTCCATAACAGCCAAGTTGAGGAAACTTTGCAGTGGTTATCAAAACCATTGCCACCTTCTGGGGGACACTTGGAAATGTACAGGGGGATTTTTTGGTTGTAATGGTGACAGGGATACCAGGGGGCCTTACTGTGGCTGCTCCTAATCCTTGCAACTTTTGCTCTTATTTACTCCAGCTACACTAGCATCTTTGATGTTCCTCCAACATATCAGAAAATCTCCTATTTCAGGACCTTTGTGCCGGCTGCTCCTTGTGCTCTAAATGTTCTTCATGTACATGCCCATGCCTAGCTCCTTCACTTCCTTCAGGTCTTCACTCAAGTTGCCTCTCAAATGAGGCTGCTGTGTATACCCTACGTAGTACTGATATCCTCATCTTTCCTCCCTCCCCCTCTCCCTCCCTCTCTCTCTCTCTCTCTCTCTCTCTCTCTCACACACACACACACACACACACACACACACACAAGAACACACACACAAACAATAGGCAAGTATAACAAACTTCTTATACTGCTACATTTTCCCCCATAGTTATTACTGTCTTCCCATGTACTCAATTATTATTTTGTTGATAACCTGCTTCCCTTAACTAAAATATAAAGTTTACAGGTGGGGAGATTTTTTTTTTTTTTTTTGCATTTTATTCAGTGCTGTATACCAGGGCCTTATTCAGTATCATAGAAAAATGACATTTGTCGAATGAGAAAATGGGGACAGGAATGCTAAGTGTTTTACAAGGAGCATCAACTGTACCTCTGTTTATCGTTTACCAGTGTTTGTGCTAAGATTGAACAGTACAAATATTTCTGAGCTAATTCTATCTTAGTCTGCACCCAAGATATAGCTATGAAGCTCAGCTTTTATAGCTAAGACTAGTGGCTTCCCGAAGAACCTTCACAGAATCTAATTTTTACCTGTTATTTATAACTTGCCTTCTTCAAAAGAAATTTTCATCTCTCCTGATCATACCTGCTCTCATTCTCTACATTGGTTCCATGGGTCATGACTAGAGTGAAACTCTGTAAAAAACTTCAAGAATAACTTTCTGTTAAGTTCTCCCCAAATTTCCCATATTGAATACCTTAATCTTTACATAGTAAAATGTTAATGTATATTTTAAATTAATGTTATATAAAATCAACTTGAAATATAATATTCTACAACCATCATTTACAGAGATGAAATAATGGTACTCAAATTCTTTGCTAAGTGACCAAATAGTTGCATCATGAAACTGTTAAAGAGAAAGCAGGATATGTAATTATTATGATGTAAACCCCAGGACTACCCTCAGTAAGGACTCATTGGAAAGAATGCATGCTTCAAGCTCAAAAATGTTCCACATTTTTCCCCTATAAACGGTCACAGAAAATATAGTTTTAAGTCTATTTGATACCCTTATTTCTTTGTATTTTTCAAAGTGTGAATGATTGATCCTCAGTGGAATATTCACATGCAATCCTTACAAGTTTTTAAATTATGTTCAAACCATAGTTGAAGTATTCACCTGTCAAATTCAAGTAAACAGGCCCACAGATACTAAGACTCATGTTGAGTGGTTGAAGCTGGGTCCTCTCTCCATTCACTTCTTTCACTCCCACTCACCTAGTTAAAGGAACAGTACTGATCCACTCACGTTACTTAGTCTTTATATGTAGCAATTGGCCAGAAGATATTTTTATTAAGCAGTTGATATACACAAAATAAGCATTGTGCTTGGTTTTATAAGGTATTCTAAAGTGTAGAAGTTCTAAACCTTCTGCTTTCAGTGATATATGAACAGTATATCAAAGGACATCATTTTAGAGTTTTGAAATCTTTTTTTTAATATAATTTTTGAAAACAGGTAAACATGAAATTCTGTTAGAACTGTGATAATAAGAAAAACCATGGCACTATTCTAAAAGTTTTAGAAAATTAAGTATACACTAGTGATATCTAAAATAACTTTCTCCCATTGATGTTGTAGGATCCCACAGCACTAGAGATGGAAATTTATTTTTTCTCTGTGGTAATTTTAGATTATTGTGGAATGTTAGTATTAGCACATTTTAAGAAGTTCCATGTCTCCCTTACTTGTCCTTGTCATATCTGATATTTATGTTTGCTAAAAGTGACTTTCTGTTTTTATTAATAGACTAGGTTTAATGTGCACAATGCCTTACTGAATTAGTAATAATAATTTTATTTAAATATGACTTTGGTGCATTCATCTGCCAATAATCTCTGAATTCCTAAGAGTCTTTTATTTTCCCAGTAGCCCAGTTGGTGAATTTTCAATTTTCAATTGAATCATAACAACACATGCTGATTAGAGTCTAACTTAATACATGAAGCTTAATGTTAATTTTCCAACTTCAAATCAGGAATCTGACTATTCCAAGATGATTATTTATCTCAAGTGTGATTTTATTTTAAACTTATAAAACCCACAGCTAGACATTTTTACATGATAAAAAGCTAACATTATGGTGAAAATGAATTCAGCAAAAAGATTTAGAATTTTTACAGAACTACAAAAATACTGTCAAGAAGAAAAAGGTTTATCTAGAAGTTTTGATAATATAGGACAGAAATAAAAAAATGGCAGCAGTAAATACATAAGCAACTGATGCAGTCTGTGGATATAGTAGATATGTTTGATTAATCAATCCTAATTCCTTTATAGAGAAGTTATCTATTAATGCTGATAAAAAAAGAGGCAGAAAGCAGTCATTTCAAAGTAAGAACTAAAAATCCAAATGCCACATTTCTTGCTTCACAATACAAACTTTTACTTCGAAATACCTTCATTTCTTATAAATGCCCTGAAAAGGGAAATATATAGTTATTCATCAAAACAAGGATCTTTCAATGGTGGAATCAGATAGAAAAGACAGTATCAAACTCCATCGGAACTGACCAAAAAAAAAAAAAAAAAAAAAAAAAAACCAGAATTATATGATAAATACAAATGGGAATAAATTTAGACATTCTATAATTTTATAGAAGTTGTCTTTCATCTTAGAATGGTGAAAACCCTGTAACAATAGACCAGTGTTATCATTTGTAATATTAAGAAATTAGCTGGCCTCAAATATCTGCATTTTACAGGTTTCAAAGCTTGCCAAACTATAGAACTAAAACATTAAAAAAAGGAAGATATCTTTTTAAAGAAACATGGCTAATGCAAATGCTGTTTTCTAGAAATATCTGATGCTTGAACAAAGTATTGCTATTTGTATTTTCCATTTCTTCTTTTCAAGGTTCTGTTCAGCGTTTATTCTTCATGTATTTTAACGTTTATTGATGGAAGTGAGAAATGCTACTAATTGTTTTGGAAGATGGGATGAAGACACAGTATATGATTTTGAATAACAGAACACATTCTCACAGTAACTGGAAAAATATTTTCAAACAAAATATGAAAATAAGACTTTGATGTCTTACAGTATAATAATAGAAGGAAAATGCAATAGTCATTTCGGTTGGTACAATTCTTCTTTCAGAATATGTAATTTTTATGTGAGGTAGAAAACTAAACCATATAAGACATTTCTACAATGAATATATTCATCCAAATCATGTACAAAATTACTACTTTCAGCATATTTTAAAAATGTGATTCCTTAATAAATTATGTTTGTGCAGTCAAAACACAGCATTAAAATTTATTAGTCACTTAATGGAAGTTAATGGTGAATTTATAAATGAAGTTCTGGCTTACTGTGATATATTCTAAGGCCAACCAAAAATAGAGATTCTTTCCCAGAATCCTATGTATTTATAAAGTGCAAAATAAGCACTTTTAGCAATTTTCAAATGTCGTTCTTCCAGATGCATTTAATCCTAAACATACTTGTAGAAACAGAATATATTTTTGCTAAGTCAGGTACGCCTAACTTACCCATCTTATATGTAAAAACTATCCTGACTAAAGTACTCCATGTGTTATAAAAAGATTTTTAAAAAACGTATAGAGACAGAAAGAGTGGGAAGTATTTTAATACTCTTGGAGGATTGTATTTTCCATGAAAATATCTCCATTCTATAAAACAAACCAAAAAGAAAAAGTCACAACACTAAAATAATTATCCTGAATATATAAATCCTATTCACTGAAAATGGATGCATATTATAAATATAGATAAATTTACAAGTGAAAAAATTCTATGTATAAATTAAATATTATTAACAGAAACTATTGCAGGGTAGTTGTCATTCAGGAAGTCTGATGTGAACCCAATAGTTTTTTCCCAGAATGAGTAGCACTCCTCTGAAGTATTACACAAAACAAAATCATTACTCCTGATTTGTACTGCTCCACAAATAGCACATAGTCTGAAATATGTGAAATAGAATTCAATAATGCTTTCCTTCATCAAGGGAAAAATGGACTTAAAATTACAAATTTTTACAAAATTATAAATAAGGCAAGATACTTTGTGAGGAAAATAACAGAGTATTTTTTAACAGATCATAGCATCCAACACACTGATAAGTCAAAATATTTCATAATACTAAGATCAACTGAGACATTTAAATGTGATAAAAATTATGACTACAATAGAATATTGAAAAAGCTCAAATGAGGCCTATAGAGAAAAAGTTTATTTATATGGAATTTCATTCCACATAAAAGCTTAAGTTTTTAGGATCTAAAACAATAAAAGTGATGTTTCCAATAATAATAATGGCCTACTTTCCAGAGAAAATGTTTCTAAATACCTAATATCAGAAAGATGACGTTGAAAGAAAAATGGATGAATACTTCATTCAATATTAAAGAAGAAATGGTGCTGTGAATTTCCAGAAGAAACAATATTAACATCATATTCATATTTACATTTAAGGGTATAAATGTGCACTAATATAAATTTAACCTTACATAAAAATTGAGAAGCACCAGGTTTGATCAGTGTAAAATAAAGTTATAGCTAGATTTATGCTCTATGTAGCAATTTTATTTTAATTTTCTCTTTTAGAGTTGTTATATTATTATATTAAAGCATATAAAATTTGTTCTCAGCAGAGCAAGCTTCAAATCATTTTAGTTAATTGGCAACTATGGTGGAACATGAAGCATCACTCTTTCCCAGTAGTTTCATTTTAAACAAATCATGCTCACATATAAAAATAGCAAATTGCATTAAATTTTATATAAGACATTTTACAGCTTCTCATATAGGAATAGCTATAAGCAGCTTTCATGGCATATACCAGAGCAAACAGCTTTGAATAAACTCTCTGGCAAGATATCATTCATAGGGATATAAGATACAGCCTCTATCAACTTAATGCTTCAAATATACCACAAAAAGTTGCAGGCTTAAACAAAAAAATGAGCAAAAATTGTCCCAAACCTTGAGTGGGAAGTTCTGATATCCTTTATTGGCTCCAGATTGAAAAATAAGGTATCTGGGTATTTCTCCTAATTCCGTCTGGTTAATGCTTGCCACAAAGTCTTAATTCTAAAACTCCCGACTATTTATTCATATTCTCTAAAACAAAATAGTTAGCAGTGACTGGAGTCTCAAACATAATTACTAAATTTTGCTAATTTTACTTAATATGTTCATCTACTTTATATACTATCAGTTTTAGGCTCCAATTAAAGTTACTAAGATTCTAAGATGCTTTGATTTAATTTGTCATAAAGTCACCTTTAAAAATAAAATAGATATAAATGTGGGGGACACATTTATAACAGATATGTTTCTGAGTCTTGACATATAAAATGTTATCTGGCAGATTGACTTCATAGTTTTGGTCAGAAAGCATATTAATAGAGGAAGTTCTTAACTCAATTCTTCTCTTTCTCTATCTGATGAGTTTTAAAAGAAGGAAAACGGTCCTGCAAATGAGTAAATTTTGTCTTAAATATGGTATACAAGACCAGTTATGGAAATTGAACAAGTCACATTGTGCATAAACTATAGAATATTTTTCTTTCTTTTCCAATTGTAGCTAATTATTCCACAAAGGAAAACAAAGTTGAAATGATCAAATTTACCACAACAATGGTTTCTATAATGCTTAAGATAATATCTTACTTTTAAATTCTTATATTTTTACATTATTTAATATCTCAAATTATTATACAAGAGCTTTTCTAAACCTGTCATTATTGCCACTATATGCAAAATAAAACACAGGTCTTCAAGATTCATTGCTCAAAATTACATTTTTTTTTAAATTAGGAAGTTTATTAAGAGTTAAATGCCTCTGGGAAAAATTATTTACTTTTCTCTAGATATAAAAAATTATCTAGCCCACAAAAATGCCAATTATGAGGTAATTTCTATTTATCATTTTCCATATTCTTACTTAAGTGCCTAGTAATGCAGACTGAGAAACACATTTCTGCAAGTTCTTCTTGATCTGTTTGGTGCCTCAAAGAAATATCCTTAGGCCAAAACCAAAGCAAAACAAGGCAATTTTTAATAGAAATGGTTAAACATTGTGTGTGCAAAATACAAAAAGAAAATAAGATGACACAGAGGGAAACAAGAGAAATTATTTTTGCAGTTCAGAAAAATAGAAACAGAATACTACCTATTCATTCACTGATCATATCACGGATTTTATAAAATTAAATAAACTATTCGTTGTCACAAAGTTTTAAAATTCTGATTACACATTGCTTTATTCATATTTTCTAAAACAAATAAGTTTGATAGTTAAGAGTGACTACAGCCCTTATAACATCCCTAATTTCATATATTGTTTAAAATTATTCCTCTCACAAGAAACATTTTTGAATGACTATACATTATCAAAGAAATTGATTTGTCCATAAATTTGATGTGTTTGTTGATTTAACACATATAATCAGACAATTTTCATTTGTCATTCAGAGGCATATGTGCTGAACATCTATATAACTTCAACAGCATACATGCTTTCCTCACAAAGCTAAATACCACATCTGTGGCATAATCTGTAACATATCACACAGGGTTTTATACATGCACCAATTCTCAAGCTCACTTCTACGATCTGTAAGTGTTGATGAAGTTGCCAAAGAAATCACATTGTATATAGCAAGTCTTCCGTTTAACTAAGGGAAAGCTTGCTGTTAGCAACTTAGTTTGAAATGTTAACAACTTAACATAACAACTTGTCATTAACGTGGTAATGACCAATTTAAAAGGAAATTGTACTCTGAGAAATGAAAATATTGGCCATCAGAATGAGAGTTTGTATTTGACAGAGGATAAAATGTTTATAAGTTAATAGCATTAAAAGTTGGAGCCCATTAGGGATTGGGGTCATGGCTCAGTGGTAGAGAACTCGCCTAGCACGTGGGAGGCTCTGGGTTTGATCCTCAGCACCACATAAAAATAAATAAACAAAATAAAGATATTGTGTCCAAGTACAACTAAAAAATAAATATAAAAAAAGTTGAAGCATATCAGAAATTAACCAAAAGTTATACCATAAAAATCAACATAACATTTTTTAGAGATAGATAAGGATTTCTGATATGAATAGTATTTGCATAAATTCCCTTCAACAAAACACTTAAGTCATCAAAGACCAGCTTAACATCCTAATTTTTACTGCCATAAGGAAGAATAAAGCAAAACAAATCTAAGGTTACTTTCTCTGCTTGCTATTATATCAACAACCATACAAGTTGTTTCACTCACAATGCAAACATTTCACTGGCAAGTTATTGTTTTTTTAAAAAAAAAATTCAGATATTTCAAGCAACTTTCTTTAAGATTTCCTCAATTTTTGACTTTTTAAAAAGTATTAAAACACTTTAATCTTATGTAAACTGTATAAACCCCTTGTTTGGAATTGCAACATAAATCCACTCGAGATACTGAAATTGTAAGCAAATGTAAAAGTCAAAAGAAGTCAAAAAGCTGTGAATGTTGGTTAGTACAGATAAAGCAAAACTGGAAAGCAGTGTTAAATCATGAAAAGCAAATACAAATGCTTTGTGTTGAAACAAGGCTCTAATTCGCAATGAGGAGAGGAGAAATTTTTATTTCAAAGAGAAAGTTCAAAGACTGGAGAGTTCTAAAAGAATTCACGTTATAAGTTAACTGATTAGTTGTGCCACCATAATGAGGGAAATCCTGGCTGGGGGGAGTCACTTCCCATTGTTGGCACCTTGCAAGATTTTGTGCACTTGGAACACAGGGGAGTAGGAACAAGTGGCCATAATTAGTCAGAAGGCTGTCAGGTGAGGCAGTGCTGAGAGAGGGGAAGAATAGAATCTGATAAACAGCACTGGATTCACCCTCTTGTAACTACCATTAATCAAAAGATGTATTTTTATATAGAGAGATTGAATCTGACTTTAAATAACTGAATTATAGACTAAGAAGGATCTGATTCCCTAGAAAATACCTCCCAGAATGACCAAGATGGTTAAGGAGTTGCTGCTGATTGATAAATTTTGTGTCATAAGAGAAAAAATTCAAAATAAATAGCTTAATGTCAGACTAGAAAAATGATTAATCTTATCAAATGTGAAAACCCAAATGATGCCATATATCATTTCTCTAATTTGATAGATCCTACTTTATTAATATAAGTAATTTGCAGCTGAATCAAGTCACAAAGTTCCTTGAAAAGCAAAATAATGTTTCTTCAGTGGAATTTCTGTGTTGAGTACTCAACCCTGGGAAACAAGTTCAGCCGACTCCACGGCCTTCTAGGCAGGAACACCTGCTTTGTCTTCAAATTTCCCAGATATGCACAGTTTGGAGTGTACCTATCATTTCCCCATAATGATGGTCTTTATTTTGTATTCTCCATAAAGACACTGGCAAGTCTGAGGCTGTTCAATGCTCAGTGACATCTTTTTGATGACCATTTTGAATGTCCTGGGGGGGGGGGGGGTGGAATGTATTCACACTTGGGGAAGTTTTCAAACCATATAATAAATACACCAATAAAAAGCACTGACTTCCTCTGACAAATATGAAACAAAAAGCAGAGCCAGTCCCACTCAAGTTGAACTTTTCAAAAACAAAGTTAAAATGTTGAGCTAACCCATTTCTTACAACCTACTTGCTTCCTAATGTTCTAATAAATAAAATCTGCATATGTGTTTCTACAAAATACATCCTTGACATTAACTGGCAGTTTCAATATAAATAGTGAAATAACTTATTCCCCAAAATGAGTAAGCCAAATTGGAACACTGTAGATACATTTTGCTGGAGGTTCCTTAAGCAGTGATTTGTGTAACATACTGGGCAACATTATTGAAGGCTGACAGGTCAACATATTTCAGGAACATGAACTGGTAGTAAGGAAATGAAACAAACAAACAAAAAACTACACTTACAAACGTATTTTAAAAGGCATCCAGTCATCACTGGGGTGCAAGGACAATTCCTACCTCAGGTAGTCTCTGCGACAAAGGATAAGATTAGCTTTAGTGTACAGGGTGGAGCCCACCTCTCCCAATCGACAGTCGCAGCAGGCACACTTCAGGCAGTCCTCATGCCAGTATTTGTCCAGTGCCTTTAGAAGATACCGGTCCTTGATCTTTCGGTTGCAGCCAGCACAACCTTTCGGCTTGGTGTCTGGCTGAACTGAGAGCATTTGTATACCTAAAGGAAGACAAAACAAAAAGAAAGAGAGCTGAGACCATAAGACAGAATAACAAAGATGTCAAAAGACCTCAAACAAGTTAAATATTTAATACTGCCTTTTTCCTAGAAGCGTTAGATTTTCTCTTTTAGGGATGTACTGAAATCTAACTAAATTTTGGAAGTAAAATGTCTCAAACTTTATAAAATCCTTATTAAAAGATTGATGAAGTCATACATATAAAGTGGTAATAATAATGAATTCATGTTGTACATGGGAAGTTGACATTATATATGTGAAGTTAAATAACATTAAATCATTCTTCACATAGAGCTATTCCTCTAGGAGGAAAATGTGAGTAAATGGCTAACAATCTGAAAAGAAAGCTATTTAACAAACGAATCCATACACAGTCTACAGGAGTCAAAAATGAATTTTGCCTAATGGTTAAAAATTTCACTTAATATATGGTTGGTGGTGGAAGAAAAGGCACCCTGTGTGGGATTATATGAAGCTTACTTAGCAGTACAGATGTTTAGATTTAAAAGTACATAGCACAGCCACCCGAAAAGCTCACCAAACCTTTATTGCTTTTTTTTTTTTTTGCATCCACATACTTCCTTCTGTGTCCTTGATATTTCAAAGTATTCATTATGTTAAAATCACAAAATATATTTATGCTCACAATCATCGGTCAGTGCCTATATTAAGGGCATGTTACTCAAGTATATACTATTCGCTTTTATATAAAACTTAAGTATAGGATCATTTAATTTATTACTAAGCATGCACTTATTTATTTTTGTAGGTGAAAGCAGAAACAATGGAAGGAAAAGTCGAAATATATATAAATTTATACACTCATACATAAATATACATAGAAGATCTACACATACTATGTAGATATAGGGACACTTATATATTTTAAAGCTGTATCTCCATCATAAATAAGAAATCTAGCTGGGTTCTGTGTGTTTTACAACTTGGCTGAAATCTTTTCAGTGAATGAATATTCACCTTTGAGTTTCTTCTTATTTCCTAAGTGTCGAACACTCAGCCTTAAAAAAGCTGGCACAACTATTCAAAGCTTCATCTTTATCACATAACTCATTTTAAGGATGATAAAATACTGCAGACATCATCAATTCAAATTCCCTCATTTTACAAATTGTCATGCAGAGACTCAGTGATGTTAAGAGACTCCTTCAAAGTAGAATAAGAGTTAAATGTGGATTTGGGGACAAGGGGCCTTCTTACAATTCAGAGATACCTCTGCTTTACTTTGCTGTCTCTCCTAGGCATAAAGTTTCAAACTTGGATGTAGAAGAATACAAAGCAGTAAATACACATGCATTTTAAAAAGTTTCAAGGAAAGAAATGACAACCTATCATTTTCTGAATTTTCTTTTCATTTCTCCTCTACAAATTAGCAAAACCCTCATTTCCTCCAATACCTTCCAATGAAGGCGTTACTCCTATTATCCCCTTAGCCTTACTTAAAAAAAAAAAAAAAATCGATAAAAAGACATCAAGGTATCTCCATAGCTGAGTAACTTTTCTAGGTATAAATAATAAAGTGCCCATAATAACATTAAGATATTGAACTTTGTTTAGAAAATAACTTGTCTGGTGGAGTGGTAGAGTAGAGGATGGCAAGAAAGAAAGCAGGATGGCTGCTCTTTCTGCATGATATGCATAGCTGGGGTTGTCCAAGCTGCAGACTAGCAGCTGGATTTGTACAGAAGAGCAGGTGGTATCCCTATAGCCTGCTTTCTGTTCTTTTTCTTTGAAGGAGCTAGGGCCCAAGTGTAGATTAATCATAACCCTTGATAGCTCTGCTAAATCTCACTCTCTAGAACTTCTAACAAATGAAGTTTCTTTGATCAGAACTAGTTATCCTCTTCTAGCAAGGTTCCACAAGGAATGAATCCCATTAATTACAGTGCAAGTGCCTTTTAGCCACATACCTAAGGGGAGGGGGAAATTTTGATTTACCAAATGACATTTTGAATTTTGTTACTAAAAACATCCAGAAATATATCCAGAGGAGTCATTCTAATTATCTAACTTAGAAGGCTATTATTTTTTAAATTACAAGGCTAAAAGGAAAAAAAAATCTTTCCTATGGTAGCTAAGCTATGTTATTTCCCATAGCTGTGTTATTATCATCAAGTGTAGATGGTCAGTTATCTTTATTCAAAATGCTTTGCAACTAAGACAGGGGGTACCAACATTTGGCACAAGCAACACTACCCTGCTTGTCTTTACAAAATGTTTTTGTTGTGTTGACATTTTAATTTAGCACTCAGAGGCCAATTAATATTTGAAACTCTTACATTCTATCTGGCCTTGGGCATAAAGGAAGTTTGATAATTTGCACTCCATCCCCTATCTTCTTTTAGGGAACATTATCACATTTCTCTAGAAAACAGAATCTTTTCGATTCCATGCAAGTTAACAATTGTAGAAAAGGAACTATTTTGTAGTCACCACGTTGCCATGTACCTAAAAAGCATAAAGCAGTCAGTGGCCTCTCCTCATCATCCAGAAGAAAACGTCTGGGTAGAGTTCTGTGTTCGCAGCTGAGAAACATTTCACAAGTTGCTCATAGCACATCAGGACTCATAACTAGTTTTAGATTGGCATGTAAATTGTTCTGAGGGAAATTCTTATTGCCTCTGAGACCCTGCCATTCTGAGTTATTTGACAGTTTAAGGGAAATCATAATTAAAAAAAGACATAAATAATAGCCTGTGCAGTGTGGTGTGCAGAAATAAGTAGAACCATTTCATTTAAACTCTGGTGAGCTTTTAATTGCCTGGATTGCATTGTGAGGCGGCCTAACGGTTGATTGCCTCCATTATGTTCCCTTGTTCTGTGCCATTCATCCGCACAGTCTCAGCTTCAGTAGTTAACACAACAAAGTAACCACAACTCCACAACACACAGGGGTTTAAAAAATAATAATAATAACAATAATAAAAGATTTGCAGTACTTAGACACAGTCTTTTATATTTTTGGACTAACTGCATAGAGTGAATAGAAAACATTTTGTCCCTGTCGGAAGATTCACAGAGGACAATTTTGGAAAAGACACAGGAAGAGGGGATATATAAAAGGGGTTGGAAGAGATGAGGTGCCTCCAAAAGATGCTAAAATGGGAATGCAGGTTCTGCAGCTGGGAGCAGTGGCACAGATTAAAAGAATTTGGCCAACATGGCCATTCGATTGCCAAGAGGTACCAAACAAAAGATTTTCTCTCTTCCTGCCCATCTTCATCCTCTCCCCCACCCCCCCACCCCTGATTGGAAAACTGGATTGGGCCTAAAAGCTTGTTTCTCTCTGTTCACTGGCCCAGAGCATCCCTACAGGCTGCAGCCCCCTAAGGGACAACAATGCAAATAGATGTCCCCAGATCTCTGGCACTGGAGCTGCTTAACTCTGTTCTGCCCCTTCAACTCCCAACCCCCCTCCCTATCCTTCCACCCCCCCCCCTCCCCTTTTTGAGCAATGGAGCTGGGAACCAATTTGATTCCCTTTTTCTCCAATGCAGCTGCAAGGCTCAGAGATACTGACATTTTTCCACTCTTATCAGTTTAATTACAGTTACCATGGCAGCAAAGTGCTAGTGCTTGGCAAAGGCCAACAAGAGATTTGCAAGACTGAGTTCAATTTTGATGCAGCTCACATGCAAAATAAAAAAAAAAAAATAAGAAACATACATACACTCTAACAAAGAATCCCTTACGGAGTTTATGCTCCAGCCTTTTGTGGTTGTGTCTTTGCAGCCACACAGGGATGGTTTGCAAAGAATGTAGCAGTATTTGTTGCACCTAGCAAGATTAATTGGTTTAAGCAGCAGTCTCTCAAAGCAGTTACAACAATAATATTTCGGATCTTTCAGAAAGGCACAAAAGCAGCGGAAGAGCAGGAAGGCTTTTGAGCAGCCAAGAGTGCAGAGCGCCGGCAAAGTGCATCTATGATAGATCGTAACCTTACCAAAACTTTTCTCCTTTTTCTGCATGAGTTGAGTTAGGCGTGCCTGAGTTGCAGCAGTTTCGCATTGAGCACCAAGCCCAAAGGTAGAAGTAGAAGGGATTCTCCTTGATTTGGCTCAAGTGTGGACCTGGTGCGCAGCCTGCACCGACCAGGACTCACTATTGTGAAGCCACTTTGGGAGCGGGTCGGAGTGGAGGAAGGGGTGGGGGAAGGGATGAGGGCGGCCAGACAAGACACGGTGCACACACGGAGCCCCTCGTAGTGTGGCTGTGTGCAAAATGATGGCGAATGACAAAGCCACATGCTTCCCTAACTCTGCCCATAATCCTAAAATCCCAGCGGCCCTTTTTAGCTTCCTGGTAACAAATGGATTTGATTAAACTGTCACATGCAGCGTTAGCATAGCATTTCATGTTCAATATGAAAAAGATCATAAATCTGACTTGTATTTCATAACAGCAATCTGAGTAGCCCCTGTAAAAAATGTGCTGCATCAGTTTGAATCTCCACCTATTAGGACATAAGCACCTCTTTCCACGGAACCTCTCCCCTCTGGCCACTTCTCGCCTAATCCCCCTCTCCCCGCCCCCTACAACATAGTCACTTTTTCATCCCCAAGGAACAATATTTTGTTATTATGGCTGTATGGGGAGAAGCAGAAGTGTCAACAACAACGAAGAGGTTGTAATTTCAACTCTTTTTTTTTCTTTTTGTGGGGGGTGGTTCATATAAATTTCAGCAAGTAGAAGAAGGGGTCCCAGTACACACCTAGGATTGAAGCCCCTTCCTAAGAGCTTCGAGCAAACATTTTCCAATTGCAAACTCTCCCCGTCCCTCTCTCCCAGGGAGTCAGGGGTGTGGAAATGCTGCAGTTCATGGTGAACTTTGACTATTATCCACTCGAGTCGTACTTGAGACGTTCTGCGCCGCAGCCGCGCTCTCCCTCCTTCCATCAACATCTTCCGCCTGCATCTATTTCATGTCTCATCATAAAAATAATGAAGCCTCACATGATTTAAACAAAACCGTCTCAGTAGAGCTGCAGCCCGAGTGAAAGTTGCAGTGCGGAGCTGGGTTGCAGCTCCAGTTTATGCCTCATTAGGAGAGGCTGGGAAAGAAAAAAAAAAAAAAAAAATACCCACATCCGCACACGCACGCGCGCACCCGCAGACACACACACCACAAATAAGCCGACGCGTGTGTACACAGTTGCTGCACTTACCTTCTCAATTAAGCGATACAGGGGGAGGCCGTTCAGTAAGCACAGTGGCTGCTTTGTAGCGCTTCTCCTTGGGAAAGGTCAAAAAGAAGCATTGTTTGAAAAAAAAAAAAAGAGGGGGGAGGGAATCTCTATTTTTTAAGTTTAAAATAATGAGGTCCTCAAGGATCCGCCAAGTAATGGTGTTGACCGCTTCTGAGCCACAGGTGTTCTCCTTTTAGGCAACTGCAGTCCAAGGCTGTCTCTCTCCGTCCGGGCTCAAGACAACTTACCCCAGCAGCGTGCGAGGAGCCGAGCTGAAGAAGCCCCGGCTCTCAGCAGCAAAATGCAATCCCTTCCCAGCCAGACATAATACAGCCAAAGAAAAGGTCACTCAGTTATTACTGAGCCGGCGGAGCCCAGGCAGCGCTTGTCAAGACCACAGAGAAGCAGCTCCCTTCCGATTTAAGACTATTTACCTCTCGCCCCCACCCCTCCCCTCTTTTCTCCTTTCCTTCTCTCCCTCCCTCTCTCGCTGGCTCCCTCGCTCGCTCTGCTCTCGTGTGCCTGTTCTGCAGCTCAGTCAAGTACAGCCGCCCTCGGAAAGTGCAAAGCAGCCACGAGACAGATCGGGCTTTGTTGCTAATTTCCCAGGGTGAAAATTTACAAGCCTGCGAGTGCAGTCAGCACAACCGCATGCATATGCTACTCACAAACGCTGGGGACGACCCCGAACACAAAATGTGACCTCTGCAGGAGTCGACTCAGGAAGGACCCTACCTCCTGGTCCCGTCCAAAAGAACTCCTGAGAAAGAACTCCGGAGGAAAAGGGTAGGGTTCCTAAAATAAGCGGGGCATTTTGGAATAGCTGGCCACATTTAAAGCAAATTGCCCTCTAAAGCCATTTCTGAAGCTACCAATTATGGAAATTAAAATAAAAGCCAGGCAATCAACCTGCTACCAGGATACCCTGGAAGAGCACACACCCCTCCCTTTTAAGAAATGTATGAGGTGGGGGGTGTCTACAGTTGCCTGGTCACTGACTTCCATTCAGGAACTCTCTGAAGTACCTGCTGCTCCACAAGTCTGCCACACTAGCCCCATCCAGTGAGTGACACCTACTCCCCTCCTCCCTTCCTCCCTTCCTCCAGTGGCTCAAGAACCAAACTGAACTATGCCCCATTAGCCAATGCTGAACCCCATCAGTACCACTGAAACACATTTTCTACAATTACCTGAATTCCTTACTTTATAAAACTTACATACTTGGATGAAAAACACCCAAGAATGCTGAGAAACATATTTTTGGGACTAACTTGGTCAAAGAAACATAGTTTCATCACCATTT